>NW_024070202.1:46494918-47094918 GCF_014754425.2 Oryx dammah | reverse complement strand
GTTACAGTCCATCAGTGGGTCATGAAATTAGTGTACTGTATCTTAACCAACATTATTTTTTTTTTAAATTGCAGCATTGTGTTATTTTCTGGTGTACAGCAAAGTGATTCAGTTTATATATATATATTTTTTTTCTTTTTTCATATTCCTTCTCATTAGGTTTGTTTGTTTCTGTGTTTTTTGGCCTCACTGTGGCCTATGGGATCTTAGTTTCCCCATCCAGGGATTGAACCCATGCCTACTGCAGTGGGAGCATGGAGTCCTCACCACTGGATGCCAGGGAATTCCCTCCATTAGGGTTTATTATGAGATATTGAATATGTTAGTTCCCTGTACTATACATAGGACCTTGTTTTTTATGTTTTTGTATATAGTAGTTTGTATCTGTTAATGACAAACTCCTAATTTATTCCTCTCCCACCCTCTTTCTCCTTTGGTTACCTTTGGATTGTTCTCTGTGTCTGTCAGTATGTTTCTGTTTTGTAAGTAAGTTCATTTGTATCATATTTTAGACTCCACATATAAGGTATATCATATTTTATTTGTCTTTCTCTTTCTGACTGAGTTTGTTTAGTATACGTATTTCTAGGTCCATCCATGTTGCTAGAGATGGCATTATTTCATTCTTGTTTATGGCTGAGTAGTAAATGGCACCCCACTCCAGTACTCTTGCCTGGAAAATCCCACGGATGGAGGAGCCTGGTGGGCTGCAGTCCACGGGGTCGCTGAGGGTCGGATACGACTGGGCGACTTCACTTTTCACTTTCATGCATTGGAGAAGGAAATGGCAACCCACTCCAGTGTTCTTGCCTGGAGAATCCCAGGGACGGGGGAGCCTGGTGGGCTGCCGTCTATGGGGTTGCAGAGTCAGACACGACTGAAGTGACTTAGCAGCAGTATTCCACTGTATAAATACCTCATCTTCATCCATTCATCTGTCAATAGATATTTAGGTTGTTTTCATGTCTTGGCTGTTATAAATAGTGCTGCCATGAACATGCATCTTTTCAAACTATAGTTTTGTCCAAATATATGTCCAGGAGTGGGATGGCTGGTTCATATGGTATTCTATTTTTAGTTTCTAGAGGAACCTTCAGATTATTTTCCATAGTGCCTGCACCATTTACATTCCCACCAACCGTTTAAGAGTGTTTCCTTTTCTCCATACCCTTTGCAGCATTTATTTGTACACTTTTTAATAATGACCGTTCCGACTGGTGTGAGGTGGTACCTCATTGAAGTTTTGATTTGCATTTCTCTAATAATTAGCGGTGTTGAGCATCTTTTCACATGTATGTTCGTCACCTGTATTATCTTCTTTGGAGAAATAGCCATTTGGATCTTCTGCCCAATTTTTGATTGTTTTTTTTGTTTGTTTGTTTGTTTTTATATTGAGCTATATGAGCTGTTTATATTTTGGAAGTGAATCTGTTGTCAGTCACATCATTTGCAAATGTTTTCTCCCAGTTGATAGATTGTCTTCATTTTTGTTTATGGTTTTCTTTGCTGTTCAAAAGCTTGTAAGTTTGATTAGGTTCCATTTGTTTAGTTTTGCTTTTGTTTGTATTCTGTACCCACTCTGCTAAGAGTTTATATCATGAATGGATGTTAAATTTTATCAAATACTTTTTATGCATCTATTGAGATGATCATATGGTTTTGTCTTTTGTTGATGTGGTGTGTCACATAAATTTTTTTTTTTTTTTTGGCCGTAGCTTGTGGGATCTTAGTTTCCCTACCAGAGATCAAACCTGTGCCCCTTGCAGAGGAAGCACAGAGTTTTAACTGCTGGACTGCCAGGGAGAGTCCCTCACATTGATTAATTTGCGTGTGTTGAGCCTTCCTTGTGAGCCTGGGATGAATCCAACTGGATTATAGTGTATATCTTTTTTGTGTGTTGTTAGATTCAGTTTGCTAATATTTTGTTAAAAATTTTTATATCAAAGATAATATTTTTCTTTATAGTGAGTGTCTTTGTCTGGTTTTGGTATGGGATGATGGCTTCTTAAAATGACTTTGGGACTGTTCCCTCCTCTTAAGAGTTTGAGAAGGATCACTGTAAGTTTCTCTTTGTATGCTTGATGGAATTCCCCAGTGAAGCCATCTGGTCTTGGACCTTTGTTTGCAGGGAGTATTTTTTATTATAGATTCTGTTTCATTTCTAGTGCTCTGTTCAAATTATCTGTTTCTTCCTGATTCAGTTTTGGTGGACTGTCTGCTCTTGAAACTCGTCCATTTCTTCTAGATTGGCAAAGAAACTTTTTGGCGTATAGTTGTTCACAGTATTCTCTTATGGTTTTCTGTATTTCTGTGTTATTGGTTGTTATTTCTCCTCTTTCATTTCTTATTTTGTTCATTTGGAACGCCTGGCCAGAGATTCGTCGATTTTTGTTTACCTCGTCAGAGAAACTGCTCTTGCTAACCAACATTTTTATGACATAATGAAATAGGAAATAACACTGCATTGCACATTATAAGGGTTAAGTACTGTTCCGTACATTTTTTTAGATTTTTAATAAGGTGCATACACATATTAATATATTGGAGAAGGAAATGGCAACCCAGTCCAGTGTTCTTGCCTAGAAAATCCCATGGACAGAGGAGCCTAGCAGGCTACAGTCCATGGGGTCACAAGAGTCAGACATGACTTAGCAACTAACCCATCGCATATTAATATATATTGCTGGATCCTGAATCCAGGTATGACATGTATTTCTCAGTGTAAGATACATTCAGAAATTGAAAAACAGTTGTATAACTAGTTAGTTTACATTTTCTTTATGTAGATTGTTCTCTTTTAGTAACAAATATACTGGATTGTCATTATAAAGTTCCTCACTATAGGGCAGGGTTCGTTAGACGCAGGAGTAGATTAGATTGCATTATTCAGGGAATCGAGTTTCTGATATCCCCAAACACACAGCTCACCTGCTTTTCCATCTGTGAGCCCTGAGGTGTTCATTGTTTAGCTGAGTCCCTGAAAGGGAGCGTCTGTGATGGGTGGCTATGGAGTTGGATGGCCTGGAATTCACATCTGGCTCTGTTCCCCTCCAAATATATAACCTTAACTTCTCTCAGCCTCACTTTCCTCATCTCTAAATAAATGTGCTGGTGGCTTGATAGGGAACTGATGGGGATTGAATAAGACAGTGATTGTAAAATGATTGGTAACAGTACCTGGCAGCTGGACAAACTCAGTAAATGGGTTCTTATGATTTGCAATTTGTAAAGGTCTAAAAGATTTCTGATATGAAAGGCACCTAAATATCCTTCAACAGATGAATGGGTAACTAAGATGTTGTACATATATACGCTGGGATTCTACTTAGCAATAAAAATGAAATAATATGCAACCTGGAGGGATCTACGAAGGGAAGTAAGACAGAGGAAGGTAAATACTATGTGATACCACTTATATGTAGAGTCTAAAATATGATACAAATGAATTATTTGCAAAACAGAAACAGACTCACAGATATAGAGAACAAATTTAAGTTTACCATAGGAGAAAGGGGTGAGGGACTAATACATTAGGAATTTGGGATTAACTGATACAAACTAGTATATGTATAGTAAACAATAAGGACCTACCATATACCACAGGGAGCTATCTATATTTAATATCTTGTAATTATATATGTATATTGAATCACTTTGCTCTACCCCTGAAACATTGTTAATCAACTATACTTCAATAAAAAAATAACTAAAGAAAAAAAGACTTCTGAAATTGTACCTTTGTACTTTGGTTACTTTATATCATTATTAAGCTAAGTAGTGTTTTTACTAATTCTTTTCCATTATTTCCTTTATTTAATGTTTGTTACATGAGTATCATTGTCTGTGTTTTTAATAGGTTATTGAGGACACCAAAGAGAAAAGAACCATCATCCATCAAGCGATTAAATCTCTGTTTCCAGGATTAGAGACAAAAACAGAAGACAGAGAGGGGAAGAAATACATAGTAGCCTATCATGCAGCTGGAAAAAAGGCTCTGGCGAGTAAGTGGGCTGTGGCCTGGCCTTTCTTCTGCCTCCTCATTCTCCCTGCCTGTTCACACTCAACGGTCATTTTACAGTTGTTCCGAGATGGATATTGACCATATCATTCCTTCAAAGAAGGTGAACAGTCTTTCAGATGCTAGAACAATCCTGCATATGAAATCACAATCACAATCACACAATCATGTGTCTGGTAAAGGGGGCAGTAGGTCTTACATGTGAGTACGGATTTGCTATAATGATAGTGGTGCCAGAGAGAAAGTCTTATGTGATTTAATACGTTCCCTAAAGAGCAGAGCAGGCCGAGTGGTAATTCAAGAAGAAGACAGAAGAATATTGTTCATTCTGTCCTCTTAATGGAGGTAAGAAAGCTTTCAAATGAACAGAAACTGCTTGTCACCTCTCCCAGTGGCATATTCTACAAAGTCCCTATATTGACAGTGCTGCTGCTTTCCAATCGTGAGTACCTTATTGACTACACATAAAAAACATGGAATATATTAGAAAACCACCCCTTCACCAAAGCCCATGTTTCACTGAGTAGCATTTGTTTGAAGTGGGTGTGTTGTCAGTGAATCCTGTTTATTTATGTTCTATGTTCTACAGCCATGAAAATAACTATTTGCATATAACCTTAAGAAATATTGGATGATAATTTTTCTTCTTTTATCTGTCAGATCAGTAGATAAAATTTTTATGAAAATTACAAAAGGGAAAATTCCTCACCTCCTCCTCTACCGTTGATGACACCTGTTAGTGAAGAGTTACTTCTAGATATATTTGTTGGAGTAAAACTCCACAATTGTTGTATAAGAGAAGATTGTCCAAACCATCAGGGCTTTGTCAGTATTCTCTTGGGATAATGCTGGGAGTGGATGAAGCCTTAATTGTCTATAACTGTGGTTCTAGTGAAAGGAGAGTATGTGAGAAAAATGGGAGCAGAAATAAGATTTAGCTGCGCCTGAGAAAATCATGTCATCAAGTAAGTAGATCTGGATAGTGATATAGAAGTGAGAATCCTTGAGCAGTGGGGAGGAGAAAGTGGAGGCTGGAGGTCACTTCACAGCAGATAACCAGAAAGGGCAGGTAGAAGATGTGTTCTGGGACTGCTTGAGGGCATGAGTTGTTAATCACTTCTCAGTTCAGAGGCTCATGGCTTGAGTGCCCTATGTTTCTTTGATGTCTGAGTGACAGTATAAAATATCACCTTGAAAGCTGTTCTGCAGCCAGGGTTGTCTAGGAGAATTAAGCCCAGTTGGGAGTGACCTGAGTGGCTGTTTTTTCTATTCTCCTGCAAGTGGCATGTGACTGGTAACTTATCTAGCAGTGGAGAGAAGGTGAATTCCTACATAGATGATTTGTTGCACTCAGTCTTAATTCTCTCAGGAACCCAGGCTGAGAAGGGCTGCTGCAGAGATGTTCCTTGGAGAGAGGCAGTCCTCGTTGGTCAGCCACCTTTTTGCAAAGGCAGGAGGAAGAGGCAGGGTCTTGTTCTGACAACTGTGGTCCTGAGGAAGCAGATTGGAAAAGGTGAAGCCTGTGTTTCTCGGGCTGGTTGCTTCTTGGAAATGGTTGCTCCTCCTTGGATCAACCATTTTGTTTTGTGATCTTGGTATTTGCAGCCACAGTGGCCAGCAGTTTGCCCCTCAAGTGAGTGGTGCCGGATCTCTGTTGTTCTGTGTTTATCCACCTTTTCTGTGCCTACGCCACATCACACCTTCCTTTTTTTTACCCCCAAATAAATGCCATTAAGGTTTTCCAAGTGAGGTACTGAGCTGTGTGATATGAACCACCCCTTTCTCTTCTCACATCTTCAATAAAATATTAATTTCTCACTATGAAAAAGAAGCATGAAGGCAGGTCCAGTTAAATCAGTGTGTGGGCGAAGATCTGGCCTTTTTGGGCTTGAGGGGCTGTGGCATTTATTCAGAGATGGACTAGAGGCCTGCTCTCTCCGTGTTCTCTACCACCTCCTCAGAGGCCCGACTGGCACCGGAGAGCCCGTGAGCATCTCCAGGTCTGGCCCCCATCTGCGAGCTGGGGGCCACTTCAAGTAAGCAACGCTGGGAACGTAGGGAGAGCTGGTGTGTGGAGATGGCAGTTCTTGCCTATAAAGACAGAACGCAGAAACAGTGACAGCTCGTCCTCCTAGGGGACCTCGCCTGGCATTTGAACAGATTAGCTTTTAAAGCCTCATGGCAAAGCTAAGTTGGATTGTTTTGAGCTCCCTTACTACCAAACCCTGACGTAAGTTGTTATTGGTGAGTCATGCACCATGTAGCAGGTTCGCAACATTCTTAACCTCAGATAGAGCCACGCAGCCTAAAATACAGGCGTGATAGATTCTAAATCATAGTGGCCAAACACAAATTATTGATAGCAGGTCTTTTAACCCTAATGTTATTTGGTGTGTTAATCCAACCTGATAGACAGGGCACATCGATTTATCTACCAAAGTGTAGTTATGATATTTTTCTGAAAATACTGCATAATTATCATAGACCATGTATTCAGGTAAATTAACTTATATTTTGAAATAAATAGTGTACATCTCCAAAAAACTTTTTAAAGACTTAAGTTTAAAAAAAATTTTTTTTCGCCATGTACTATGTAGAGATAATCCATTCTGTATGAAATTAATGGTTTCCAAGGGCCTACCCATATCTAGGAGTCTGCAGAGACTAAGGAGGAAGAGCCAGACAGATAAAAAGTTCATTTTCTGGGACAGACTGGTGTTACGGAATCCATAGGAAGAGGGGATTTCTGTGATGGAGTGATTAGTCATGGAAAATATTACAGACAGGTCCAGCAAGATAAGAACTCTGAAACACATCCACCGATTTTTAGGATCTTGGGGATCATTGGCATCTTTGCCAGAGCAGTTTTATTGGAAACCAGTTCACACAGTAGGTCAGGATGGAAGATAATAAATCCACCATAAAGAGAAGGACAAAGAAAAGGAACATGCTTAAGGAGAGGGAGACGTAGGTTTGACTAAAATGCAAGAGCCCTGAGCATATTGATATGTTGAAGGGGAAGAGCTGATGGAGAGGGAGCTGGGTGATGGTGGCTGGAGCAGGACCCAGAGGAAGCTGCAGGGTGGGTGTGCAGGGGTGCAGCAGGGGAAATTGTCTTGAATGAGAAGGAAAGAATGTTCTGCATGCTACCCATCCTGTCGTCTTTCTCGAGCTACAAACGTTTTTCCTTCTTTATTCATGTGGATCTCTGCTCAATACATGAATCTTCCTGAATGTAGTTTTCTTTTTTTATCTGGATTCTATTTCTCCTCTCCCTGGGGCTGCAGTATCAGACCATCAGAAGGTTGCTTCCTAGCCTGAGAATTCTTTGCTTTTGCATTTTAAATCAGCGTGTCTCAAAAATGTGTGAAAGTTATTTTCAATTCACTTAAATTGCTACCTAGCATTCCAAGGATTTGGAGTTTTATAAAGTCAAACAAATCTCCCAAAGGAAATTGAGACTCACTGATTTTCTATTACTCAAAACATTTCCAGTTAATAAATACATATGCTTATTAACAGTTTGTGTACTGAGTGCACTTGGAAAAAGAATCCTTGTATGTTATTTACCGAGGAGATAATTGAATGCATGCTCACTGCTTGGATTTGCTAATAAGATGCATGTTTGTGAGCCAAACTCATATCGGTTGTCATGGTTTCTCGTAAGGTGTAATAGCAGTTAGTGTTTTAGTCTTGTGGTTTCATTTGTTTCTTGTCACTAAATATACCAAATGGGTAATTAGAGGAAAATGTAGCTTACACTTCATCAGCTTTTATCACAAAATTTGTTTTAACTTTTTATTGTGGACATTTTCAAACATGCAGACAAGTAAAGGAAGTAGTATATGGAACCTCTGTGTACCCATCAACCATCTTAAGTATTATTAACATTTTGTTGTTGAATCTGTTCCTCCCACTTTTTTTCTCTTGAGGTGTTTTTAAAGAAAATCCTATGTAGGACTTCATTTCACACATAAATACTTCAGCATATATCTGATAGAAAAGGACTAAAGCCCTAAACCATTATCACCTCCTGACAAAATCAATAATAATTTCTTAATATCTCATACCCAATGCATGTTCAGTTTTTCCCACATTGTCTCAGAAATGCCTTTTGCATACAGAGGACTCGTTTAAATCATGATACAGACAAGGTCAGAACATTGCAATCGACGGATGTCTCTTCAGCCTCTTTTTATCTATTGGTTTGAAAAGTGTTTTCCATAATTTTTGCATTTTAAAAAAATAAAATCAGTGCAGGAAATTCATGAACACAGAAAAGCACAATACAGAACAGTCATCACTTGGAGCCTCAACAACCAAAAGATAATTACGAACAGTGTTCTGCTACGCGTCCTCCCATGTTTCAGAAAACAAATCTCTGGATGGGGAGGCATTTTGCATCCAGTCTCACACTTTTTGCTATGTTCTGTGGGCACAGACATTGCAGCTTTGAGGATCAATGAACAGGCCACTGTGAGGGCATAGACAGGGAGGCTTGAACCTGTTGGTGAGTTTTCTTCTTGTTCACTGTTTGCCTCTGCGACATTCCATTGTTAATGTCTAAATCGCTGTCAACCCACTACATAACCACCAGATGCTGTAGGAGTTCCTCGGTAGCAACTTCCCATGCGATCATTTGCATGTTCACTTCTAAAGCACTTTAATGTTATTATAAATTAAATACTGCTCTCTTGTGCTCTTTATGCTGTGCATTTGGACAGAGGTCAGAACTGCAGCAGGTAAGAGCGGTTGGCGTTTCATGTAGGTAAAATGAAATGCCAATGAATCTTGTCACAAGTACTAAGTATAGACAACTTTGCTTAAATGGAGGGAGCTGGAAGGAAAACCAAAAATAGTATCCCTGTTCACAATTTCCTGAGGATGAGTTGTAAGGAATTCACATCAAGAACCAAAGAAATACTTGCAGTGCTTTTTCTATAATACTTTAAGCATATGTCCTGTGGCAGTTTTCCAAATGTCCTAATTGGTCAGGTTGTTCTGTACGTTGTAGCTTACATAACTAACCTGTCAAGCAATGCTTTTTGCCTTGGCAAAGGCAGGTGTATCAGTAACTTTAGTACCAGAAGTTTCTTGTGTCTCTAAAGATGAAGAATTCATGAGTTCATGCTAAAGGGTTATTTTAGGCACAAAGAAAAAGGAACATTTCTAAAAGACAAAGACTTTTCTAGGGATTGTGTGAAATATTTTTTCACAGTGTATTTCTTTCAACGAGTTAGAGAAATGAAGCGAGTTAGATGCATTGTCAATAACAGCTGCATCTGTGTGTCACATGAGACTCATGGACATTCTTGTACAACATCTGGGAAGTGCAGTTGTGGCTTACACATTTTTCCCAAAGTGTTGATTTTTCAGAACACCTTTCAGCAATGAAGTCTAAATCTTGATGTTGTTTGAATAGATGTTTCTAGTAGTATTTAATGTATTTAAATGTTTAAAAGAACAGCTGTAAAGTCAGATTCTCCAAAGTCTTGAAATGTTTGTCAGTTTCTAAAAAGTTGAGCGGTTGAAGTAGCAATGGCTCAGACTTTTAAAGTCTCCTCTCGCCCGAAGATTGACAATTAGATATTGAGTGCCAGCTGCTCTCTCTGTCTGGAGACCTTTGTAAATGACCTACTGTTACCTAAACTTGTGTGACAGAAGTGGCCTTTGGAAAGTCTCACCATGTCACCAAGCCAGCTTGTTGTGGGAACACCTAACTGGCGAGACAAGGCAAGGTTTGTGGGTTCCTCCATGACTGCTGGGGCCCCCCTGGCCTGCTTACATTCTGGAGAGCCTATTGATCCCCTTTTAGACACCTATTTATCAACTAAACCAGGGGATGGTTGGACTCCTCTGTGTTTCTGTATGTGAAGATTGCTTATTAGGTTTAATCACTTGTCATATGACCTGTACTTCTCGCTTTTGATGTCAAATAGAGACAGATAATTATGCAATCAGAGAAGTTAATAACACCTGTGGTCCACACAGCTATAACCATCTAACCTGTGTTTCTTGTCAGTCTGGATCTGATTTCTCGCTCAAGGATTCTCTAGCAAAAATCATCTTGTAGAGTTTCATGAGGAAAAACTCTGCTAACGTTTATTATGGTGTACATAACATTTAACTTTTTTTTCAAAGATCCAAGGAAACATTCTTGGCCAAAATCTAGGGGAAGTTACTGTCACTTTGTACTGTACAAGGAAAACAAAGACACCATGGATGCTATTAATCTGTTGTCCAAATATTTAAGGTTAGTATCTTGTTCTTGTGCCTATGCAAAATCAAAACACAGAAATGTCTTTTTCTTTCCATGCTGATGAAAAGAGAATGGGAAAATAGGCAAACAGGTAGAAAATGTACCACCCAGTTACAGTCTTTTTTATTGTTTTGGCTGTGCCTTGTGGGATCCTACTTCCCCCACCAGGGATTGAAACTGGGCCACAGCAGTGAAAGTCCTGAGTCCTAACCACTGGACTGCCAGGGAGTTCCCAATTTTAGTTTTTGTAGACAATAGTTGAATTAATTTTTTTTAACCTCCTTGCAAATGGCCAGTGATTCAAAATGACAATTCTCTAAGTAAATGGTTACATATAATAGAGAGTTACTAGTCCATCCAGCTACAGTAAACATTAATTGGACTTCCCTGCTGATCCAGTGGTGAAGAATCCGCCTGCCAGTGTAGGGGTTGCAGGTGTGATCCCTGATCCAGGCAGATCCCACATAGCACAGAGCAACTAAGCCCCTGCACCTCAACCTCAACTGTTGAGCCTGTGCTCAGCTGCTGAGGCTGCATGCCCTAGAGCCCATGCTTTGCAGTAAGAGAAGCCCCCTCAGTCAGAAGCCTGCACAGCACAGCTAGAAAGTAGCCCCTGCTCGCAGCAGCTAGAGAAAGCCCACTTGCAGCAGTGAAGACCCAGCACAGCCAAAAATAAATATTTAGGGGAAAAAAGACAAATTAACTGTCTCTCCTGAAAACTCATACTTTGATGTAGTTGCAGAGGTCTGTTGCTAAATCTGAGTTCTGAACTCCTAGAAATCAACTGGATTGGAAACCTGAGACCAGTCAATTTTTCTCATAGGAATGCAAATGTAATAGAATTTGGGTCTCTGAGGATGGGCCGGGTTGCCGTTTTATTTTCAGAAATGGATTCAAGTACCAGAGCAAATCTGTACACAATGGAAATGTACTTTCTGATATGTATTTAACCTGGTTTAAACATAGTACAGACTGTGTTAGTTTGCTCTGACTGCCTTAACAAGGTGCTGCGAAGTGAGTGGCTTCAGAAGCAGCCCTTTGTTTTCCTAAACTGTGGAGGCGGGGAGCCCCAAGCTGCGGGCGCTGGCAGGTCGGTTGTTCGCGGAGGCCTTTCCTTGGCTTGCGGGTGGCCGCCGCCTCTGTGCCCTCCCGTGGCCTTGCCTCTGAGTGTGTATGTCCCAGAGTCCTCTGTGAGGCCAAGTCTCCTCTTGTTGTACTAGGACATGTGTCTAATCGAATGAGGGCCTCGTTTTAACTCAATGACCTCTTATAGCTCTGGCTCCAAATCCTGCTGGGTTCGGAGCTACCGGGAGGCAGCCTCAACACAGAAATTTCAGGGGAGCACAGTTCATCCCATAGGACACAGTACCTAATAAAGCAGCATTTTATTTACTGCTAGCTTTCTCTCTTGCCTTGTCTGTCCCTGAACCCTGGGGAGAAGACAGTTCCAATGAGAGAAGGGAAGGGAGCTCACATGAGATCTGGATTGCTCAGAGTTCAAAAATCCTTCCTGTTTCTCTCCTATTCATGTGGAACAGTTTTTATTAAATTCCTCTTAGTTATCTAGCTTACTTGTATCTTCATATTAAAACTATTCTGTTCCCTGTTGTAGCATTTGGCTTTATACAAAGAAATAGTATATATTTATGGAAAATTCATATAATATTAACTTTTAGAAATTGAAAATACAAAATTTTTGAAGTGATGCATGATACATCTAGGATGGATAGTTCTTTACCTTCGGTTATATAATTATATGAATTGCATGAAATCAACAGAAAGTGCATTACTTCCTTTTCTGACACATTCCAAGTCACAGAGATAAGGAGGGAGTTTGTCCAGGCATCATTTAGTTTCTTAGCTTTTAAGAAATACTAATTTATGTTTTCCTGGATATATTTTTAAATAAAGTTTATCCTTACTTTTCTTTTACTCTGTTACTATTTTAAGTATATTTATTTTAAATCTTAAATTATGAGAAGCGTGATTTCCTAACGGTATGTGACTTTGTATGGTTTTGTTTTTGCCTCATCAGAGTCAAGCCAAACATATTCTCCTACATGGGAACCAAAGATAAAAGAGCCATAACCGTTCAGGAGATTGCTGTTCTCAAGTAAGTTGGAGTACATACTGGGGTTCGTTCTGTAAAAATCCTAGCACTGTATTTCCAAGTTTGAGGATTTGCTTTGTGGGGTTTACCTCTTCCATCTTTAGATAGTGCCTCTGTCTGTTCAAAAAACTGCTTTTCTATTTGTTTCTTTTCTTCTTGCTTATCTGCATTCCATAATGTTTTCACAGCAAGCTGGTATTATTTATGTCATTTTTAAAGGATTTGTGTGGTAGAACCAAGAGAATATGTGAATATATTCTTTATCTTTTGTCTCTCTTATTCATTGATTGTTAAATATAAGTTATTTAAAGTTTAATTACAAAACAGTGAATGAGCTCTTTTGTTATACACTGAAGATCTGCAAAGGAAAAAGGTGGTCTTTGCTTTTGAAGTAATTATGATGAAGCGGACAGGTAAATCAGAACTTACACACAGTGATGTAAATGCTAGAATAGAGGTGTATTTGGGGTGTTAGGCAAGACCTGCTAACAAAGTGTGGCACTTATTGTGGGGGCAGGCCAGGGAGACTTTCACAGAAAATGGGATGCTCAGGCTTTTTTTCTTTGTTTAGTTTGGCTGTGCCACTCAGCTTGTGAGATCCTAGTTCCCCAACCAGGGACCAGACCCAGGCCCTCAGCGGTGGAAATGTGGAGTCTAACCACTTGACCACCAGGGAATTCCCTGGATGCTCGAGTTTTAATCTAAACTGGGCTTCTCTGCCTTTTCACTGCTGACCCTTTGGGCTGGATAATTCCTTGTTGAAGGGGCCATACTGTGCACTCTAGGACATTCAGCACCAGCCCTGGTCTCTCTCTACCACAGAATTTCAGTAACTTTCCCCCTATTCATGTCAGCACTGTGACAGACAAAAATGTCTCCAGACCTGGCTAAATGTCTCTCGAAGAGCAGAATAGCCCTGGTTGAGAACCACTGGTCTAGATTCTAGAAGGACGGGTGGCCAGACAGACTCAGGTGTCCATCCTCGATTCTAGAAAGCCGGCAGTCAGACAGGCTCAGGTGTCCATGCTTACCTACCCCTGAGGTGGAGGATGGTGGGGGGAAGAAGTAACGGGGCAGGAGGAAATGGGGGTTGCAGGTGCTTGTTGTCATGAGTGCGTTGATGGCTTCACAGGCTTATTCACGTGTTAAAACTTGTACATTTTGCATATGTACAGTTTATTGTTGTTCAGGCACCCAGTCCTGTCTGACTCTTTGTGACCCCATGGACTGCAGCACCCCAGGCCTCCCCGTCCCTCACCATCTCCTGAAGTTTTCCCTAGTTCATGTCCATTGCATCAGTGATGCCATTCAGCCATCTCCTCCTCGACGCCCTCTTCTCCTTCTGACCTCGATCTTTCCCAGCATCAGGGACTTATCTAATGAGTCAGCTGTTCTCATCAGATGACCAGAATACTGGAGCTTTAGCTTCAGCATCAGTCCTTCCTACGAGTTTTCAGGGTTGATTTCCTTTAGGATTGGTTGACTGGTTTGATCTCTTTGCTGTCCAAGGGATATTTAGGAGTATTCTCCAGCACCACAGTTTGAAGGCATCAATTCTTTGTTGTTCTGCCTTTACTGTCCAACTCGCACAACCATACGTGACCACTGGGAAGACCAAAACTTTGTCTGTACGGACCTTTGTCATCAGAGTAATGTCTCTGCTTTTCAACACACTATCTAGGTTTGTCATTGCTTTTCTGCCAAGAAGCAATAGTCTTCTAATTTCATGGCTGCAGTCACCATCCACAGTGATTGTAAAGCCCAAGAAGAGGAAATCGGTCACTTTCACTTTCACCCTTTCCCCTTCTATTTGCCATGAAGTGATGGGCCTGGATGGCATGATCTTAGTTTCTTTAATATTTAGTTTTAAGCCAGCTTTTTCACTCTCCTCCTTCACCCTCACCAAGAGGCTCTTTATTTCCTCTTTGCTTTCTGCCATTAGAGTGGTATCATCCTCATATTTGAGGTTGTTGATGTTTCTCCTGCCTATCTTGTTTCCAGCTTGTAACTCATCCAGTCCGGCATTTTAGTTTACCCACTTGTTAATTCTAAAGTCATCTATGCCTGCTATCCCCACTTAAAGGCATACATGTGCTTATAATTCCCCTGTCTTTTCATAAAGAAGTTGAGGTAGCACCTCCTCTTCGCCCCTTAGTCCCCTGCCATTTGGCTCCCCTCCCACCTTCTGATTAATTTGAGATAGTGTCAGGATTGAGTTCCCAATTGCTTCCTAGTGGATTTTCCAGCCCTTCTCTTCCTTGACCTTGGACCCTGGGCATGAGGTCATGGTAAAGGCATAAAGGCAGGTCGAGAACATCTGCTCTCTACAGTACGACATCACTAGCAGTGTGCGTGGTGCCATGTCTGGGGCAGAGCAGGAAGTGACGCCTGAAGATGCTGGCACTCCCACCTGTTGCCCTGGTCTCTTTGTGCCTGAGACACGTGGAATGTGGGGTCATCTGCTGAGAGTAAGGGGGACGGGAGTGGGAAAGGGAACTTGAAAACAGTGGGAAGATTTGAATAGCCTGTGTGGTGATGGGCTGGTCAGCAGCTCCTGAGAGCAGGGGACTGGCAGTGGCTCAAGGAGTCAGCCTTTCCTATACTCTGGATATGGGGCGTAGAAGGTTCTTGACTTCTCTTTGGTGTCTGAAATATTGTAGTCAACTCCTGTGCTTTCCGGCCAGCTGGCTCTGAATTTCTCCACCTAAATTTAAAGATAGATTCGTTTGTTTTGTTTTCAACACAGAAAACATAAGGTAGAAAATGAAAGTACCACCACAGTTGTACTTCTTCAGATTGCCTTGTTCACGACTTGATGTATTTTTTGTGGAAGAGTTTTTTTTCCTTAGCTTTTTCTTTAGTTTATTTCCTAAAACTAAAATATTTACATAAAGTGTGTTTTTTCTTGCAAACAGTAAATGATGTACATCTTTCCCTGTTCAGTTCAGTTCAGTCGCTCAGTCGTGTCTGACTCTTTGCAGCCCCATGAATCGCAGCACGCCAGGCCTCCCTGTCCATCACCAGCTCCTGGAGTTCACTCAGACTCGCGTCCATCGAGTCCGTGATGCCATCCAGCCATCTCATCCTCTGTCATCCCCTTCTCCTCCTGCCCCCAATCCCTCCCAGCATCAGAGGCTTTTCCAATGAGTCAACTCTTCGCATAAGGTGGCCAAAGTACTGGAGTTTCAGCTTCAGCATCATTCCCTCCAAAGAAATCCCAGGGCTGATCTCCTTCAGAATGGACTGGTTGGATCTCCTTGCAGTCCAAGGGACTCTCAAGAGTCTTCTCCAACACCACAGTTCAAAAGCATCAATTCTTCAGCACTCAGCCTTCTTCACAGTCCAAATCTCACATCCATACATGACCACAGGAAAAACGATAGCCTTGACTAGACGGACCTTTGTTGGCAAAGTAATGTCTCTGCTTTTAAATACGCTATCTAGGTTGGTCATAACTTTTCTTCCAAGGAGTAAGCGTCTTTTAATTTCATGGCTGCAGTCACCATCTGCAGTGATTTTGGAGCCCCCAAAAATAAAGTCTGACACTGTTTCCACTGTTTCCCCATCTATTTGCCATGAAGTGATGGGACCAGATGCCATGATCTTCGTTTTCTGAATGTTGAGCTTTAAGCCAACTTTTTCACTCTTCTCTTTCACTTTCATCAAGAGGCTTTTTAGTTCCTCTTCACTTTCTGCCATAAGGGTGGTGTCATCTGTATATCTGAGGTTATTGATATTTTTCCTGGCAATCTTGATTCCAGCTTGTGCTTCTTCCAGTCCAGCATTCCTCATGATGTACTCTGCATAAAAATTAAATAAGCAGGGTGACAATATCCAGCCTTGATGTACTCCTTTTCCTATTTGGAACCAGTCTGTTGTTCCATGTCCAGTTCTAACTGTTGCTTCCTGACCTGCATACAGATTTCTCAAGAGGCAGGTCAGGTGGTCACGTGTAGCAAAAGATATTTAAGTATATGTTTTTTTTCTTCAGTTGCTAAGTCTTGTCCAACTGTTTGCAACCCCATGATCTGCAGCACACCAGGCTTCCCTGTCCTTCACTATCTCCCTGAGTTTGCTCAAACTCATGCCCATTGAGTCGGTGATACCGTCCAACCATCTCATCCTCTGTCGCCCCCTTTTCTTGCCTTCAATCTTTCCCAGCACCAGGGTCTTTTCCAGTGTATCCTAATTTATGAGCTGTTACTCTATTTTTTAATTTTACATGGTTTTCCATTTCTTGCTATTATAAGCAGTTCCATGATGGACATATTGGTAGCTAAATTTGGCACACATCTGTGGTAACTTCATTAAGATAAGCTTAGCCAAAAAAACAAAAACAAAAAAGATAAACTTAGCAGTAGAATGTGAAATTCTAGATGTTAGGTTTTTGATCCAGAGTTTAATTGCCCTGTAGAAAGGCGGTACCAGTTTGTCACCTTTATTCTTCTTCAGAATCCTTCCTGACACATTTTAATCTTAAAAAAAAAAATATTTGCTAATATTCAGTGTCAAAACAGGGCATCTCCTTATTTTGTATTGCATTTTATGATGTGACATCTTTGAAGAATGAAGGTATACTTCTCTTCTTAGTCAGCCACCAGGTGTCATGCTTGATCACACTGCGATTCTGTCTTCATAGACCTTTGCTGCCTTTATCGTCTTCCTGTTGACTTAGTAAGAAACCATATTAAACACCTAAACGTTAGCCTTTGGAAAGCACATAGCACTTATCTCACGGATGCAGGCTACTCCCTTCGTTTGCTTAATGGATATGTGGGGCCGAGTGGATTGGCCTTTCCCGTGAGAACTGGTAGACAGGATAAACCCACTCTGCCATGCAAGGATTTTAATTACTGCTGAATTGATTAGTGTTTGGGATAAGCAGCTTCTCAGCTTCATGTAACTCTCCAAAGTCGCCTGGTAGTTTTCACAGGATCTCAAGCAGGAACAGCCTCATTCAGCATGATTTGTTTCTCTTCCTGCCTCTTCCTGCCAGTCTCCTTTCTGAGCCTGGGCCAGTATTTTCCTGGCTTTGTTAATAAAGGCATTTTGTGCAACATGCTGCTTAGGTTGGCTCCTGGCGTTTAAAAGTGAGATTTTGGTATTCCCAAGTTACTCACAGGATTGCTATGAATTTACAACCAAAGAGTTTGATCCAGGATCATCAAAATTAAAACTGTGAACAGTATCATGAAAGGTACTGTCAACTTCATCCCAAGGAGCACCCACACCAGCAAGAACTGAGTGTTCTCTTGCTTTCTGCTATGCTAGTAGGATTCACAAATACATGTTTTTGTGTATTCAAGAATCAACTGTAGAATTTGATTCAGCCATGAAAAAGAATGAAGTACATGTGTTGGTTGCTCAGTGGTGCCCAACTCTTTGCTACCTCATGGACTGCAACCTACCAGGCTCCTCTGTCCATGGGATTTTCCAGGCAAGGGTACTGAAGTGGTTTGCCATTTCCTTCTCTAGGGGATCTTCGCAACTTGGGGATCTAACCCAGGTCTCCTGCACTGCAGGCAGATTTTTCATCAACTGAGCCACCAGGGAAGCCTTGATATATACTATAGCATGAACGAACCTTAAAATCACTGTGTAAACTAAGTAAGGGAAGTCACACGCAAAGGACCACATATTATATGTTTGTATGAAATGTCCCAGATAGGGAGATCTGTAAAGACAAAGTAGGTTAGTGGTTGCTAGGAGTCGCAGGGAAAGGGAAGGGGGGTCATAGGTGTACGGTTTCTTTTGGGAGTGATGGAAATATTCTGGAATTAGATAATGGTGACAGTTGCACAACATTGTGACTATACTAAACCCCCCCGAGTTGTACACTTTATAATGCTTAAAATGATAAGTTTTTTGTTATGTTCATTTTAGCTCTTTATTAAAAAAAAAAGAACTAAGCTGTCTTTCATGGCTATTGGGAAGCAGTCTCCCTAATCTCTTTCCAGAACTGCCAAGCTGCCTATCTGATTCCTTCTTTCCTCTTGACTCTTAAATTTCCTGTCCATTTTTATAGCAAGAGTTACTGACCAAAGAGGGGCTCTGTCCTCCCTTTCCTCCCACTGTTCATCCTGATCCTTTGCTTCCTGGACCCTTTGGGATACTGTTTCTGGACTAATTGATGCCCTGTGGGTCTGCCGTCAGCTCCATATGTCTAAAGTCAAGGATGTGGTTCCTCTGAGCAGCTGGCCCGAGCTGGTACAGACCCACTTCACACCTTTTGGTACTTGGGTTGGACAGGGCATTCAGGGCCAGGAGAGAGGGTAATGGAATATGAGGTTTGCCTACTTCTCTGGCTAGCTTCCTGCATTTTATAATAATTAGTGGACAGTGACACTTCTTCTTTCCTTAAGAAATTTGGTCAGGCTGCTTCTGCACATATTGAACCAGGAAACAAATTGATTGATTGATAATGCATCAAGAAATTGATTGCTTTCAGGGAATATGGCTAAATTTTCAGCAAGGAAACAAGAATTCTCTGAGATGAAATGGCAAACTGGTATTATATGGTGGATTTTAAACAGTTTAACTCAGTAACAGCATATTTTTAATGAAGAAGTAGAATAAAATTTCCTCAGTAATTTTGCATGTAATGTTGGGACTTGGGAGGCTGTGCAGGCCCCTGTGGGGCAGCTTCTGTAATTAGGGTCTGAGTCTAAAATATGGGCATGGATCTCTAGACCAGCCAGTTAGGGGCAGAATAGCCTCTCATGCAGGCCCAGGGCCCAGGAACCGCATCCAGACCTTCCCAACCCTTGTTACTTCCTGCCAAAGCTGGAACGTGGCTCCTGACAATAAGAGCCAATAGGAGTGCGCTCAAGGGCCCACTCTGAGAAACACCATGCAGTCCAGAGTTGTAAAGAGAGAAGTGTAGTCAACAAAGTGAAGCTCAGAAGCCCTTTGTTCTGGTAGTTCTCAGCTCTTCAGAGGACGCTTGAATTCAGAAGGAAGGTAAAGCCACTTGCTGAGGCACAGTGATGTACCGTGTAGCGTTTGTAGCTTTAAAAAATTGTCACCAACCCAGGTGACCCAAATTGAAAAGTCTTAAATAAAATGAATGACTAAGTAAATTAAAATTGATGAGTTATTTTTTACTATATTAGATTATTTCTAATTTTTTAAAACTCTCTTTGCTAAAGTAGAGAAAGATGAATACTAACATAAGAAAATGTGAAAGTATTTTTAAATGGCCAAATGTGCAAGTGAAAAACCAGACATCTTGTTTAACCATGAAATATTAGAGCATTTTATTAGAACTGAGAACAAAATGGAGATGACCACACTATTACTACTACTTATATTTGTTCTTGGCATTCTATAATACAAAGAATAATTAGGAAATAAGTGATGTAAAAATTAGGAGGAGGCCAGACTGCAGTTTTGTTACTGATGTATGATTGTTTCCATTGAAGGAGTTAACTGAAAGTTATGCAAGATAGGAAAGAGTATATACAAAAATCAGTATTCAGATGATAACCTATTAGAAGTTATAGCAGAAAAAAATATTTTACACAGAAGAAGATGAAGAAAAGAACATACCTAGAAACAAAAATTTTTGTAAAGTGTAAGATCTCTCTCTGTGAAGAAAACTTTGAAATGCTATTGATAAATGTAAAAGGGCTTGAGTAAATGAATGCTGTAATCTGTTCTTGGATACATATAAATGTTTTTTAATGAATAAACATGTACATTTATGCTGATACTAAATGAAAATACCAATAGAATGTTTCAAACTAATCAAGCTGATTGTAATGTGGGAAAGAGTCAGAACTGACCATAAAAATTCTGGAAGAAATGACTAATAAAGGGGGATTAGTGTAAAAATTTATAATGAAATATATATATATATATCATTTAAAATATTTTTATTAAAACAGTCCCATGGTGATTTTGGAGTAAATTGTACACTTAGATTACTAAAACATTTTTACCACACTCTCCACTCTATTTCTGGATTTATAATAATCTGTTTCTTTCACTTATCACCTGGGTTTTTTTAGAGCAATTTACTTATTTTTATTGAAGTACAATTAACTTACATTGTTTCAGATGAACAACAAAGTCGATTTTATACTTGTGTTATATGTAAACACAAATTCTTTTTAGATTCTTTTCCATTATTGGTTTCTACAAGATAATGAATACAGTTCCCTGTGCTATGTAATGCATACTTGTTTATTTTATATAGGGTAGTGTATATATGTTAATCTCACATTCCAAATTTATTCCTCCCTCCTGTCTTTCCCCTTTGGTAACCATGTTTGTTTTCTCTGTGCATCTGTTTCTGTTTTGTAAATAAGCTCCTTTTTTTTTTAACCACATGTAAGTGATATCATATATTGGTCTTTGACTTACTTTCCTTAGGATAATCATCTCCAGGTCCATCATGTTGCTGCTGATGACATTATTTTTTTCTCTTCTGGCTGAGTAATATTCTGTTGTATATATATGCCGCCTCTTCTTTAGCTGTTCACATCTCTAGATGAACATTTAGGTTGCTGTCATGTCTTGATATGCTGTAAATAGTGCTGCTGTGAACACTGGGGTGCGTGCATCTTTTTGAATTAGAGTTTTCGTCTCTTCTGGGTGTGTGCCCAAAAGTGGGGCTGCTGGCTCCTCTGGCAACTCTGTCACTAGTTTTTGAGGAATCTCCATACTGTTCTCCATAGTGGCTGTGCCAGTTTACATTCCTACCAACAGTATACAGAGTTCTCTTTTTTCCTGCACCATCTCCAATATTTATTATCCTTTTTTTTTTTTAATGTATATTTGACTGTGCTGGGTGTTTGTTTTTGTGCAGCCTTTCTCTAGTTGCAGTGAGCAGGGCTGCTCTCTAGTTGCAGTGCATTACCTTCTCACTGTGGTGGCTTCTCTTGCTGCAGAGCACGGGCTGTTGGGTGCACAGGCTTTAGTAGCCGTGGCTCAGGCTCAGTGGTTGTGTTGTGGTGTGTACAAGCTTAGTTGCTCTGCAGCGTGTGGGATTCCTGGACCGGGAATCGAACCCATGCCTCCTGCATTGACAGGTGGATTCTTCACCATCGATCCACCAGGGAAGCCCTATCAGTAGGCTTTTTAATGATGGCCATTCTGACCAGTGGGAGGTGGCACCTTACAGTAATTTTGATTTGCATTTATCTAAGAATTAGCATTATTGAGCATCTTTTCATGTGCCTGTTGGCCATCTTTTTGGAGCGATGTCTGTTTAGGTCTTCTGGCCATTTTTAAATTTTATTTATTTTTTTCTGCCTATTTTTGATTAGGCTGTTTGTTTTTTGATAATGAGCTGTATAAACTGTATGTTTTGTCAATTAAACCATCGTTGCTTGTATCATTTGCAAATGTATTTTTCCCAGTCTGTAGATTGTCTTTTTATTTTGTTTATGGTTTCCTTTGCTATGCAAAAGCTTTTAAGGTTAATTAGATCCCATTTGTTTATTTTTGCTTTTGTTTCCATTACTCTAGAAGACAGACTTATGAAAATAATGCTGTGATTTTTGTCAAATTGTGTTCTGCCTGTTTTCCTCTAGTTTTATAGTATCTGGTCTTAGAGTTAGCTCTTTAATCCTTTTTGAGTTTATTTTTGTATCTGATGTTGGAAAATGTTCTGATTTCATTTTTTTACATATGATTGTCTAGCCACAGTATATTTTAAACCTATTATAGAAGTATAGCAGTTAAAGCAGTGTGGTACTTACACATAAATGGGTAGAATTAGAATAATTACAGACCCAGATATGTAGCATTTAAAATCAGCAGAGAAAAGATGTTCTGAGCTAGTAAATTTGTGGGTTTATTTTTTGTAGCCAAGTCTTTGATGTAATGTTTATACTCCATAATCTACCTTTAAAAAACAAAAAAAGTCAAAAACAAAAAGGAACACGTGATGCTGTTAATTTAAAATGCAGAACCAAAGCCACTGAGCAGCAGCTGATGCAGTTACTGGCTTCTGTGTGAAAAACTTTCCCCTCTTTCCTTAGTCTCCTTGTGGCCCAGGATGAAAAGAGACCATAATTTAAAGCCAAGGGAGAGAGCATGACCTCATCCCCCTCCTTTCTAAATGAGCCACTTCTGGCATCAGCAGTTGACTGGGGAGAGTAAACAGAGACTCCCAGTCAAAGCCCTGGAACCCCTGTGCCCGGAGTTCTTTCCTTTTTTGCTTCAGCCAGTGTGAAAGACCAGTCTTTTGTAAAAGACCAGTAGTGAAGATTAGTGTATTAATGATTGCATGGAGGCCAGCACTGCTGTAAATGAGACACATCACTACTGTAAGCCAAAATGAAACAGAAGAAAAAGTATCCTTTATACTCTAAAGCAACAACTGAATAAGTGTAAAAGTACTACATTGTTTGTTAATCGGTTATACTCCGATACAAAATAAAAAGTTAAAAAAAAAAGGCACTCTACTTATACCTGGGGATACTGTTTAAAAAAATAATCTCCAACTAGGGACACCCTTTCTAAGTAAAGCTTTAATCCCAGAGGTATTTTTAAAAACTCTCAATTAAAATTTTACTATCTAGTCCTTGTTTGTAGAATGTCAACTGATACAGGAGGAATGGGGTGGGGGGTGGTTTACAAACACTTTCACAGTCAGCACAGTAGTATTTGCACCTGCCAGCAGCTATCCTTGGGCATCGAAACAGCTGGATGAAAGACAGTGGGGAAACAGGCTAGGCACAGAATTTTTATATGGCACGCCACAGGTTACAAATTTTAAAAGGAAAAGGAGGAAAAGGTACCATTTTGTTGTGATACACTGAAAAGGCCTCAGCATCTCCTGGGTGACACTCCCGCCAGAATGTGGGAGTTTTTTTGTTGTTGCTCAGTAACTCAGACATGAGTGTCATGTCACTCACACTAAGTTATGTCCAACTCTTTGCGACACCATGGACTTCAGCATCCCAGGCTCCTCTGTCCTTCACTGTCTCCCAGAGTTTGCACAAATTCTTGCCCATTTGAGTTGGTGATGCTATCTAACTATCTTCTCCTGTGCTGCCCTCCTTTCCTTTTGCCCTCAATCTTTCCTAGCCTCAGGGTCTTTTCCAGTGAGTCAGCTCTTCACATTAGGTGACCAAAGTATTGGCTCTCCAGCTTCAGCATCAGTCCTTCCAATGAATATTCAGTGCTACTGAGGAGCAGTCCACATCCAAACTCACCCAATTCCTCCCAGTAGCGTCACTTAGATTTTTTTTAAGCTCCTTAACTTCAGGATCTAATCAAGAACCAGGACAATCATTGTTTCCTCACAGTAAGATTTTGAGCATAACCTATGGGAGTCTTACTGTTGTGGAAATAATGATTGTCCTGGTCTTTGATTAGATCCTGAAGTTAGGTAGCATTAAAAATCCCTGGTAGTTCAGACTGTAAAGAATCTGCCTGCAATGTGGGAGACCTGGGTTTGATCCCTGAATTGGGAAGATCCAGAGGAGGAGGGCATGGCACCCGCTACTGTATTCTTGCCTAGAAAATCCCCATGGACAGAGGAGCCTGATGGGCTACAGTTCGTGGAGTCGCAAAGAGTCAGACACTACTGAGCGACTAAGCACACACACACAAAATCTCAGTAACGTTATGGGGGAATTGGGTGAGTTTGAATCTGGACTGCTGTTCGGTAGCACTGAATTCCGGTAGGCTCCCTGAGGGTTACCAGTGGTGAGTGGCTTGGGAGACTGCTGTTCTTAGGAGACACATACTGCACTCTCTTTAAGGGTGAGATGTCCCCAGGCTGCAGCTCACTCTCACGTGGTTCAGAATGTGTGTGTGTGTGTGTGCGCGCGCGCATGTATGTGTGGTATGCTGCTGCTGCTGCTGCTAAGTCGCTTCAGTCGTGTCCGACTCTGTGCGACCCCATAGATGGCAGCCCACCAGGCTCCCCCGTGCCTGGGATTCTCCAGGCAAGAACACTGGAGTGGGTTGCCATTGCCTTCTCCAATGCCTGAAAGTGAAAAGTGAAAGTGAAGTCGCTCAGTCGTGTCTGACTCTTAGCAACCCCATGGACTGCAGCCCACCAGGCTCCTCCATCCATGGGATTCTAGGAGTGTTCATATGTCTAGAAATACATGTAAATTATAGTGGGAAAATGTTAGCAATTGGTAAATCTGAGTGTAAAGTATAAGATTTCGTTACAGTGTTACCAGTTTTTTTTTTTTTAAGTTGGGAAATTTTCCAAAGTATAAAAATATTAAGTGAACTCACAAAATGGGAGATAATATTTTCTCACTGTGTGGTAAAGGGTAGATTTCCTTAATCTATGAAAACAGAAGAATATTAACAATCCAATAGAAAAAGAGGTAGTAGGAAGAATAGGTACTCCACAGTCAAGACATGAAAAAATGTTTAAATTCTCTCACAGTAAGAAGCAGGTAAGTAAAAATGAAAACAGCATTTTAAATTTTGCCTGGCAGAGCTAAAATAAGGTTTATAACATGCTGTGTGAGGAGACAGGCATGAGACAGGAGGCACTAACATATGGCAGTGTGAATTGGTATAACCTTTTTGGAGAACAGTAGGGGTTAAAATTTAAAATCCACCACTTCTCCTTAGATATGAACATATCTAAATCATTCACCTATGTAGGTGTTCCATGAAGTCTGTATGAGGATGTTTGTTAGAGAGTACTTTATAGTAATAGCAGAAGATGGCTAGCAATTTAAATGGCCATCCCAGGGGACTGGTCAGATGAAGGCCAGAGAAAAGATCTACACAGAGTGAGGCAGCTTCTGAAAGGACTCTCTGGATAAGGCAGGTCTCTAATAGGCAGTTTTCCAGTTTTCTGTGAATAAAGGAAGATAATAAACAATTTGTAATTGTAACAAAAAAAATTGTTTTTTAAAAGGGAGGATCTGGGTGCTGGTTACATGGTTGCATTCACTTTGTGGAAATCTGTCAAGCAGTTCTGTCCATATAACATATATTAGAAGCTTACTGAGAAATTCCAAAGAGAGAGAGAGAAGATAATAGGAACACTTACTTGTACAGAAAGTGTTTTTCTAGAGGCATATACAAGAAACTGTTCATGTTGGCTGCCAGTGGAGAGGGGTATTGAGGGACAGAGTTACAGCAGAGGCTTTCTAGTACTGTACTTCTTTTTTTACGTGTATTGCTAAAGAAGTTAGTTTTTCAAGGAAACTTAATACCTTTTAAATGATATCAGGAAAGTATAGATTATGTGATTCTGACTAAATATATGTAGTCAGATAAAGATCATATACATATATCTGACGTGTGTTTAAGAAAGAAAGAAAGGATAGGAGGAAATTCAAAGTTAGATACTGACATTTTTTTTTTAGCTGATGAGACTGAGTTTTGTTTTCTTCTGTATTTCTCTGTACTTTTCCAAGTTTTCTGTAGCATGATTAGAATATTTTTCTGATGGACAAAAATGAAACTATGATTCTTTTTTAATGTTTAGTAAGAACTTTTTTACCTGTAGGAATTGCTCTCCGCTCCCTTTCTCACCCTTCTCCCCTCACAAAAAGTAGAAAATTTCAAACAGAATTGTTCCATTATCAGTACGCAAATAACATGAGACTCTTTAAGAATATAACGATGGCCCAGGTTACATCATTCCAGTAGGAACAGGTGACCTCAGGCTGGAGGAACATTCCAGAGGCGAATGAAAGATAGGCTTACCCCACTGGCCTTGGTGCCTTTCTTTTCTGCCATCACAGCTTCTAGTCTCATTTTAAGCTGCCATTTTCTGTCATAAACTGTCCTAGATCATATTAGCCAGGCAACAGGTCATGACTATCTTTCTGCTCCTTTTACATTTTGTATTTTTTAGAATAACTGCACAAAGACTTGCCCACTTGAACAAGTGCTTGATGAACTTTAAGCTGGGGAATTTCAGCTATCAGAAAAACCCTCTGAAATTGGGAGAGCTTCAAGGAAATCACTTCACAGTCGTCCTCAGGTAAAGAGCTGCGATGCGGAGTACAGAGCAGGGAGGATCTTCTTGGGTCACCTCGGGTCCCTTTGGAATGGTTGTTAATTCCAGTGAGCTGGCACCAATGGTCTTGGCGGCCCAGAAAGGCGAGGTGGGGTCCGATGGAGCTGGGAGAGCAAACCCAGCTGTAGTGTTTGTGCCAATACAGCCACGCCTCTACTCACTCAGCGCCACCTTTGGAATGAGGCAATCTCCTTGAAATGCAAAAGACACCTTACACTTCCACCTACCTAGAATAGGCAGATTCATAGACACAAAAAAGTAGAATAAAGGTTACCTGGGGTGTAAGGTGGGGAGATGAGTTACTGTTCAGTAACTGGCATTTCAATTTGAGAAGATGAAGCAGTTCAGGAAGTATATAGTGGTAGAGGTTGCACAACACTGTGAATATACTTAATGCTACCATATTGCATGCTTAGAAATGGCTAAAATGGTAAATTTTGTGTTGTGTACACTTCGCAGTTTTTAAAAAGACAAAGTCCTTGGGAGGTAGAGAGAAAGCTCCATGGAACAAGGGAAAAACACAGGAGCCAAGCTATGTCACGTATGATTTGCATCCCTGAGTGTGTTTGCCTGTAAATTTTTTTCTCTGGGTCATTTGGGCCCCCCACAGAAATATAACAGGAACTGACAACCAAGTGGAACAAGCCATGAACTCTCTCAAGGAGATTGGGTTTATCAACTACTACGGAATGCAGAGGTTTGGAACAACAGCTGTCCCCACATATCAAGTTGGAAGGTTTGTATTTAATTTCTTAACTTTTGTCTGAAAGAACTTGCTCATTAAAAAATAAAAAGAAGCAGGATTTTTTTTTTTTTGTCAGTGGTGTTTTTAGTTATTTCTAGATTTCCTGGAAAACTGGACCAAAAGAATCCTTTTAGATGACCAACTGATCCATAGCCTCCATAAGTTTTGTTCTAGTTTATGATAGTTCATGTACAAGGTGAAAAAGTAAGTCAGGGTTCAGAGAGCTTTAACCTGATGAGTCAGTTTTTCTCTCCCACCTAATAGCCCATCCAGGGATTCTGTTTTCTTTTACACAGATAAATCTTGGCTCAGTACATGACCTAACAGTAGCGGTTGGGTAACTCAGCCCCAGAGTAGCCTGAAGGAGACGAGTAGCTTGTGGTCTCTATTAACAGGTGCTTCCTAATTTCTTAAACTGGTACCTGCCCTTCCCTCACCCTTTAAAGAAAGTGGTGTAGGATGCAGATAGCATATAAAATTCATTTTAAGAACCCTCTTGTCAGCTTTGTGATAATAGGAAATCCCTAGGTGAGCTGGGGTGGGAATCCCATCAGTAAAGACTCGGGTTTATAAGCTTACTTACACTATCCTGCTCTCCGGTGCATATTGTGTTACCTAAATGATTATTCACATTGCAGTTAGGATTGGGAAGCTTGAGTTGGAATTGATCTGAGAGATTATTTAGTTCATATTCTTCCTGGCACTTCAAATTCTTTGCTTTAGCAAAGGTGAAATTTGGGAGGCAGCTCGAGCTCACTGGTTTGTCAGCTGCAGTCCTGAGAGGAGAGGGGTCTTCTCAATTCAGTCCATAATTTCAGCAGCTGACTCTATGAAGTTGCATTTGTTCATGCATCCTTAAGATCACAAAATGAAAATATCATGTAGAATTTCCTCTACCTCTCAGGCTGTGTTGTGAGGGTAAAAAGCTCAGGTAAAAGGGGGAAATTCTTTGGCAGTCCAGTGGTTAGAACTCCGTCCTTCACTGTCAAGGGCCCTGGGTTCAATCCCTGGTTAGGGAACTAAGATCCCACACACCACATGCAGTGGCAAAAAAATAAAAGTAAATAAAAACCACTCATATAATTCAATAACAACAAAAAAAACTAATTTTAAAATGGGCAAAGAACTTGACTATTCCCCAAAGAAGATACACAGGCAACTATGAAACCCATGAAAAGATGTTTAGTACCGCTAATTATTAGGGAAATGTACATCAAAACCACAGTAGGATATGACTTTGTACCCATTAGGATGGCTGTTATTTAAAAAAAGAACAAAAAGGGAAAGAAAATAAGTGTTGGGTGTAGAGAAATTGTAGCCCTTGCACACTGCAGGTGAGTATATAGAATGGAACTGCCATTGTAGAAATGATATGGACAGTCCCCAAAAACTAAAACACATAGCTTCTACTATATGATTCTGCAGTTCCATTTCTGGATGTATACCCAAAAGAAATAAAAACACTCAACAGATATTTATACAGCTATGTTGAGAAGAGCATTGTTCACAATAGCCAAATGGTAGAAGCAGCCAACTAGGTGTCCATTAACAGATGAACTGAGAAACAGAATGTCCATAGATGCAGTGGGATGCAGCCTTAAAAAGGAACGCAGTTTGACACATGCTACAGCACGAATAAACCTGAAGACTTACGCTAAGTGAAATAAGCCAGTCACAAAAGGACAGACACTATGTAATTCCTCTTGTCTGCGATTCCTAGAGTAGTGAAAGTTATAGACAAAGTAGAATGGTGGTTGCCAGGAGCTGTGGCGAGGGGAAAGAAGGAGTTCCTGTCTACTGAATCCTGAATTGGTCATGAAGGATTGAAGAGCCCTGGAGGCAGATGGTCCTGATGGTTATACGACAGTGTGGCTGGACTTAATGCCGCAGAACTGTCCACTTAAAAATAGCTGAAATGATAAATTTTATGCTATATATACTTTACACGGTTTATAAAAGAAAGTGAAAAAAGGAAAGATACTAGTACTGTAAGAAGTCTCGTAGTTAAGCAACTTTATACCAAGTGTTGGCACACTTTTTGTGTAGAGGGTCAGGTCATAAATAGTTAGACTTTGTGGGCCGCAGAGTGTGTCCGGCAGCTCCTCAGACTGTTGTTACAGGGTGAAAGCAACCAGAGATGGCACATATCTTAATGAGCACGGCTGGTTTTCAGTAGAACTGTTTACAAAATCAAGTGACCAGCCAGAGAACAAAGGTTTTTGCACACAGAAGATCTTTCTTTCGTGGTATTTGGTGCCCCGCCACCTAGTCCTGAATTAGCACCGTGCTCTTTTTGAAAATATTACTGAAGGCCTAGGCCCGCTGAATAGTGTTTACTCAGGAGGGTGTCTAGACTGTTGGAGCATGGCTTGTTCCAGGACTTCAAGAATTGCCAGCAGTGGGATATCTTTTAGAATAATTCATTGCACTAGTAGGTTAAAAATCTACTAACTAGTTAGTAAATTAGTTAACCACTAGTTAGTTAACTAGTAGGTTAAATATGTGATCTCATTAGTATATACAGTAGCATTTTACATAAAACACAAATATCTCATGTAGATTAACTTAAATGTGAAAAATAAAAACCCTAGTTAAGTAGAAAAACAGAAAAATTAATAGGAGGGATTTTTGTTTTTTGGTGGTAGGGAAGGGCTTTCTGACTCCAAGCCCAGAAATCTTAATGAGGAAAAAATGTTCAGATATGATACACGAAATATATCCTTTGTGTGGCAAAAGATAGTATAATAAAAGGAAAAGGAAAAATAGCATACACATAAAGATCAAGCAGGTCTTGAAAGCTATACTCTGAAGTGTTAACAGTGTTTGTTTTTTAGAGGTTAGATACCAGGTAACCTCCTTTCTTCTGTACTGTTTAATTTTATAGAAACATGTATAACTTATAATCAGCAAAAGTAAAGATACTTCCATTTTGGTGAAAATTATAATGCGTAAAGATAAATTGTATTCTCTTTACCTAGGCAAGAAATTTTTTAATATGGGGAGAAATTTTTTTAAAGTTTCAAATATTGATATATAAAGACTGATTTATGCAGATAATACCATGTATAACAGCTTAAAACATGACTAGATAGTATTTATACTGTATAGCATTTTAAAAATGAGATGATACTAAATGATATAAATGTTATATTCTTAATTTTCTTCTTTTTAGTTCCTTTGACATTTACCTGTCATTATATCAATATTAGTTTTTCTGCTTTCAAGTTTAATAAAATATATAAAGTTAACATGATTTGTTGACTCTACAGATGTGGGCAGATAAAACTCATCTTAATGCAAAATTAAGTAAAATAAATGCTGTTTAATTTTAGAGCTATACTGCAAAATTCCTGGACTGAAGTCATGGATTTAATATTGAAACCCCGTTCTGGAGGTGAGAATAAAAATAATCTTAAAAAAAAAAAAAGGAATATATGAGTCGATATTCATGAAATTGCTTTGAATAAAAGTATAGGTGCAAATTAGCATCATTATTTCAAAATTTTTGCATCTTTATTTTTGTACAAGTCTTATGTATATATTAGAGACTTATAATTTATCTCTCTCTTATTTTCAGCTCTTTAGCTCAAGCTCATCTAATTTATTAACTCATAAATGAATACATTTATTTCTTTGTGCACTACAAAATCTCTGAACATACAGGACTCCAAACAGATTTCACTGGTTGTTAATTTGTTATAAAAACAGAGTGTAATATAATATAAAAACTTGGAGAAAGCACACTGAAAATTTTTGTTTGAAGAGTTCATTAGAAATTCTAATCTCATACTGTATTGAAAAAAGGATTTAAATATCACTTTATAAATCACCAAAATAATTATGTCCACTGTGGATGATCATTTATTTGCATGTTGAAAAGAGAGAAGGTTGTCTAATTTTATGGAAAGTAACCCATTACATTCGACGATACAGTAGAAAAAGTGAGGGAAGGAAGCGAGGGCTGCCTAGGTTTTGTCTGAGGATGAGTTGGCATGGCAGCGCTCAGTGGTTGACTTTAAGTCCTGAGATGGTAGCATGAAAGCTATCTAGTTCTGTAAACTCTCTGCCTTTCCTGTCTTTTCATTTCTGATTATTGCTCTCAGGTGAGCAGAAGCTCTTCCAAGTACCTCTATCACAAATAGCAGTTCCTAATTTTGTCTTCTCTGTGAAATGTTTTAAGTTTTGAAAGTCTGTCTTTTGGATAAACTGTTTAATCACAGCTTTTTTCTCCCCCGCTCCAGCTGAAAAGGGGTACTTGGTTAAATGCAGGGAAGAATGGGCGAAGACCAAAGACCCAGCCGCTGCCCTCCGAAAACTACCTGTCAAAAGGTGTGTGGAAGGGCAGCTTCTCCGAGGACTTTCAAAATACGGAATGAAGAATATAGTCTCTGCATTTGGCATAGTGAGTGCAATTTGTGAAGTCAGGCCCTGACTCAAGGTCGCTTAATGCTTTGAAATTTTTATCTTTAAATTTCACTAAATTTCAAAAGAACAGAAGGTAAATAAGGCTCCTTTGGTGACCTCTGAGAGCTGTGCTACCTGAGTGATCCCTGTTTAGACCCTGGATGGTGACCGGGGAGGGCGGCGGGTGCAGACAGTGGAGCGGTGATGATTAACGTGGAGGGCTTGCAGAAAGCATCCGTGTGGGAAATAGTAGCTATGAGGAGGTTTGATTTAAATGAAGTATTAATGTCTTGGTATTTGAAAAATCAGAACCCATCATAGAGGTCATTTCTTGGTTACTCTCCAGCATCAGAATGTAACCTGCCTCAGTGAGAGGGTTACACAGTAAGTAGTCTAATTGACTACATTTTAGTGTGGTTTCTCTGAGTACCGTCCTGGTGAGTATAGCCTATATTTGTGTTTGGATACCGTAATCCCAATAGACTAAAAGTTTAACTTTTAATTGTTAAGTCTTGCTTGTTGTTCCCCAGGTGTACCCCCCAAAAATCAGGATTCCTGTTCCAGGAAATTAGTGGTCAAAAAGTCATATAGGCTTTTGCCTTCTGTACAATTAGAAAACACTGTTAGCTCTATGATTGATGTGTAAGTTCCTTGAGTTTGAAGTCTGTGTCTTTGATTTAGTGCAGGGGTCCCCAGCCCCTGGGCCACGGACTGACACCCGTCCGTGGCCTGTTAGGAGCCAGGCTGCACAGCAGGAGGTGAGCAGTGAGTGAGTGAGAGACGCTTCATCTGTATTTACAGCCTACCCCCCATCTCTTGCATTGTTGCCTGAGCTCCGCCTCCTGTCAGATCAGTGATGGCTTAGTAAGCATAATGCACTTGGATCATCCCACCCCTCCCCACCCTCTGTGTCCGTGGAAAAATTGTCTTTCACAAAACCAGTCACTGGTGCCAATAAAGTTGGGAACCGCTGATGTAGAGTATGAATTCCAAAGCACTTGTTTTCTTCACATTCACGTCTGCACTGTGTGGGTACGAAGCGGGAGCTGCTGCTGATTGTGAGCACCTTGCAGCCTGAGGGGTTCCGTCTCTGAAATTGGTTGCCACGTATCAGTCACTGTTCCTGTAAGCTCTTCGAAAAAAATGGGAGATGGAAGTTAGGAGTTTCTTATATGAAGTGTGCCACTTAACAAATGGGGTGTCTTGGCAAGTACAGTACTTTCAGTATTCAGAATTTTTTTTTTCTCTTGCTTGGTTTTTTTCCTCCCCTCAGATACCAAGAAACAATCGCTTAATGTACATTCACAGCTATCAGAGCTACGTGTGGAACAACATGGTGAGCAAGAGGATTGACGAGTACGGGCTGAAGCCTGTGCCGGGCGACCTTGTTCTCAAAGGAGGTAAAAGGCGGTCATCATCCTTACTCAGCCTACGTTGGGGTCAGTTGTTTGACACTAGTGCTGAAAATCCAGCCTGGCTTCTGGTTAAGATAGAGAGCTTGTGTCTGGTAAGCTTGAGATGTAAGGACAGTATAAGCTCAGACTGACTGGTTTGGATCTGTTCTCTTTAAGGAAAAATGGTTCTGAGTTGAAAATATGCACCTTAGTCTCCATTGTCTTAACTAGGATAAGATTTGGAATAAGCATTGCCTAAAATCCTTTGCCAAATCCTAACCTGGGTCTGTCAAATACTTCTCTACACATCTGAATGTACCTCAGCCTCCCTGCTGTTCTAGGTCAGCCTTAAAGAGTTTCTTTTAGTCAGCACAAGACTGGAGCTCCCTTTGCTTGGGGGCTGTGATGTGCATGCTCACGGCCTGACATGTTCATAAAATGTGCAAACAGCCCCATCTGCTATTGACCCTGTACTGTGGGCCAGGCCTTCTAAGTAAGCCCTCTACATTAAAGCTCACAGGATTACTGTAAAGTATGCTGTATTTCAGACGAGGTTCAGTCACTCACCCTAAGGTTCCACAGCTGGTTTAAAAAAGAGAGAAAGTTGGGAATCGAACTAAGTCTGTCCATTTCCAAAGTCCATGTTCTGGTGTGGTCTACCCTGAAACTGTCTGGGGACAGAGCCTGCTCATCTGTAGGTGTGCCCAGTAAATCCACTAGAGCTTTTATTTGTACAGAAATTTTAATTAATCTTTTCCTGATTAAATTTTTCCTTATCCAATATTGATCACATCTGGTGGGTTTTAATGTCCCCTGTGCCAACCCATTTCATCCTCTAAATACTAACTGAGTTGTCTTTTTTCCCATAGTTTATTCTTCTAGCAAAATGCACTCATTTGTAATAGCTTTCAAGATTGTGTTTTGTAGTAGTATTTGAGGAAAAAGCTAAAAGGATTCCTAAACATGAGGTTGCAGCTGAGAAGTAGTTTACTTTAAGTTTTCTGCTTTTTCTAAATCCATATCTATTTCTTAAATAGATAAATAGAAAAGACAGAAAGGTATATATTCCAAATTAATTTCTTTGAGCTTCATGGGCCACTGAACCTGTATCAGCTTGCATTTCTGATTGCTTAGATATATGTAATTTTAGCAGATTGGGCTCATGAAAATGGGCTAGAATGGGCTCAAGAATATGGGCTTCCCATATTCTTAATTTATTCATTGGTGTATTTTCAGCCACAGCCACCTTTATTGAGGAAGATGATGTTAATAATTACTCCATCCATGATGTGGTAATGCCTTTGCCTGGTTTTGATGTTGTCTACCCCAAGCATAAAAGTAAGTTCCCAGTGTGGGAAAAATAGTTAAAGTCTAACATAATTAAGCTACTAGCACCCAAGAGTATAGAGAGAGGAAAAGAAAATCAGTATTAATTTCCATCAGACTTGAAAAAAATGTTTAGATTTCAAATATATATAAGCCATGTTTACTTGTAAAAGTCTCCCTGATATGGATGCATTCAGATGGATGATTTAAAGCAAGAAATCAGATGGTGGAGATTGTGGTGGTAGTGATAGTGTTGGTATTATTATTGTTGTTGCTATTATTGTTGGCACTGTTATTTAAATTTCTGAAATTCGTTAATTCTTATTAAGGATGGAAGAATTTGGAAAGCATCATTGAGAAAGTGATTGAATAGTTCTACTTTGTGGTGGTTTAGTTGCTAAGTTGTGTCTGACTCTTTGCAACCCCATGGACTGTAGCCCACCAGGCTCCTCCATCCATGGGATTCTCCAGGCAAGAATACTGGAGTGGGTTGCCATTTCCTTCTCCCAGGGATCCTCCCCTCCCAGGAATCAAACCTGGTTCTCCTGCATTGCAGGCAGATTCTTTACGGACTGAGTTGCTAGGGAAGCCCCAATTCTACTTTAACATAGCTTTTTTAAAAAGCTTTTTTTTTTAAACTCAACTATATAAGTAATATCTGTTCATTGGGCTCATAAATTTGTAAAACTGGAAACTTAGAAATTTCCAGAAGCTTAGAAAGTTTATAAACTGGAAATTCCCTACCCTTATTTCCCATGTCCCAGAGGCTGTTGAAAATTACTTTTGTACCTTCATGGATGCCATTGTTGGGGGCTGGGTGGGGGAGGATGGTTGTTCAGGATTCAGAACTTGAAAAACAGGAAGCAGCCCTGAGTGTGGGACCAATTTGGTGGAACTGACACTGAAAGTTTACTCCTTGCCAGGGCTGGTCTGTAGGAGGTGTTTTCCTGTTAAAAATCTTTTCTCTTGAGAGGGCAGAATTAGTTTACTTATTGATGGTATATTCCTTGAAATTACAGAATGCTTAGGATTAGCACCCTTCTTTTTATAAGGCAAGTACTTAGGAAAGAGTTGAAAGGTTATCTTCCGTTTACATGTTTACTTACTCACATTGCTGTGTGAAGTTGGCCTCATGGAGAGCGAAGGATTAAAGAAGAGCAGGAGAAGGAGGGAGGGATGTGCATGCCCGAGGGGCGTGGCCTACCTGTGCTGTGTGGATGGTGCGCGTGGCCCGGTGGGGAACCCAGGAGCTAGAGAAGGCAGGCACTGAGGTGCTCAGAGCCGCACTTGCCCTCTTTCCAAGAGAGAAAAGAATCTTCTTTCTGGTACCTCTCGAGGCCAGAAACTTTGGGTTAGGCAGTCTCACTTACTCAGCACAGCCTTTGAGAGAGCCAGTAGTGCGGACTTCATGGCCATGGCGGGGGCTCACAGGCTGGCTGGGTGGCGGTCCAGGCATGTGGCTTCGTGACAGAGGCTGTTGATGTCAGCAGCGCTCAGTCAGAGATCCCAGCTGTCTGCATAAGTGGGTTGTGAGGTCTTTCCTTGACCCTGGTCTACCTAACATTTGTTTACAAATGACTTGAATAAGAAATCTGATTAGCATGTTTGCAAGTAGTATTACCCAAAATAGTTAATTATATGAAAAGTAAGTATTTAAAAGGTATTTAAAGTACCACAGAGGGCATTTAATACGGCTAAATGTAAATTCTCACATTTATGTTCAAAGATCAAATGTATAGATGGAAAAGGCTACTTTGATGGTAGTCTTCATAAAAGCTATCCAGTGTTACTATAACATAAGCCTGTTACCCAAGGCAGATTAGGACTCTGGGGACTATAGAACATTTGAGGGAACATGTTGGTCTAGAGAAGAAATGGCTTAAAGTTCCAATACTTATGAACACATGTGGAAGGGAGCAATTAATCTATGTCCAAAAGCAGTCAACAGAAGTCACACAAAGAGTATTTCAGTTTGGCAAAGGAAGATATTTCCAATAATTGCCTGCTTCACGAGGTAGTAGCTCCCTGTGGATGGCAACGTGCAAGCAAAGGCTGGGTGCCTGTCTTTCTCTGGTGTTATAAAAAAAGATTCTACATCAGGTGCGAGGGTGAGCCAGATGGTGTTCCCAGGTCTTTTATTTTTATACATTTATTTATAACTACCTTCTTCTGTAAAGAGTTTGAGGCTCTGTATATATCTCTTCCAACTCTGAGTACATGTAAGTTGCAGTTGAGTAATTTCTGATGAAATGGTCTTTTGTGCCTGGCTTGGGAACCTTATACCCAGATACTGTGTCTGGTGGGAGAGTTAATCTACAAGTTGGAAACAAACCTAAACTGGACACACTTAGTACTAGTTAGTAAGGCAGTAAATTTTAATTCCAGAGAACAGGTTGGATTATAAGTTGATGTGACTAATTTTGTTAAGATGATCTAACTGAACTTTTGTTACCTTCTTTGTAGTCAAGCTCAAGATAGCTTGCTGACATGCTGCATTCCACATAACTTTTTTGTGTTTTTTATTAGTTAGTGAAGCCTACAGGGAAATGCTCACAGCAGACAATCTTGATATTGACAACATGAGACACAAAATTAGAGATTATTCCTTATCAGGGGCCTACCGAAAGATCATTATTCGTCCTCAGAATGTCAGCTGGTGAGTAGTAGTCTTGAATGAAATAGAACTGAATTACTGTGTGAGATTTTAAGCTTTTGCATCACGTAAATATTTTTCAGTGCTTACAGCCTAATATATGAGTGTTATTGTTGTTACTAAATACTATTCTCATAACTACTACTATTCAGTATTTTTCAAGTTATCAGGAGATAAATGAATTCAAATATAGTGAAAGTGGCTAAGTTTACATCTGATTGACATTGGTAAATTATTGAAGAGATGTGCCGAGAATGAACTTTTTCCCTGTTTCTAAAGAGACTTGATATTTTCTAGTTCTTACTGAGAATTAGCTGTGAGTTCCACACTCTTATGATTGTTTCAATATCATGTTTCTAAAGAGAAAAAGACATTTGTATGAACCCATTTTAAAATACCTTAATACTTAGTATTATGTAAAGCTTTATTTGATAATTTAAAACTTAAAGCCTGGACCAGACGCCCACTGTCAGGAAATTCTGTCATTTCCTTCTCTCTGTCTCCTGTTCTCCCTTTGCCTCCTCCCTCCTGTTCTCTGGATTGAGGGAAGAGGTTGGCATGGTTGTCCTTGCTCTTGCCCACTCTGGAGAGCAGTTGCTCAAAATGACACAGTGTTGTTAGTGGTAATAACCACTCTGCAAAAAAAATATAAATGCTGTGATTAATTCAGTTGCATCTCTGCCAAGTTTACTACATTTCAGTTCAGTTCAGTCGCTCAGTCGTGTCCGATTCTTTGCGACCCCATGAATCGCAGCACGCCAGGCCTCCCTGTCCATCACCAGCTCCCGGAGTTCACTCAGACTCACGTCCATCGAGTCAGTGATGCCATCCAGCCATCTAACCCTCTGTCGTCCCCTTCTCCTGCCCTCAATCCCTCCCAGCATCAGATCTTTTCCAGTGAGTCAACTCTTCGCATAAGGTGGCCAAAGTACTGGAGTTTCAGCTTCAGCATCATTCTTTCCAAAGAAATCCCAGAGCTGATCTCCTTCAGAATGGACTGGTTGGATCTCCTTGCAGTCCAAGGGACTCACAAAAGTCTTCTCCAACACCACAGTTCAAAAGCATCAATTCTTCGGCTCTCAGCTTTCTTCACGGTCCAACTCTCATATCCATACATGACCACTGGAAAAACCATAGCCTTGACTAGATGGACCTTTGTTGGCAAAGTAATGTCTCTGCTTTTGAATGTGCTGTCTAGGTTCGTCATAACTTTTCTTCCAAGGAGTAAGTGTCTTTTAATTTCATGGCTGCAGTCACCATCTGCAGTGATTTTGGAGCCCCCCAAAATAAGATCTGACACTGTTTCCACTGTTTTCCCATCTATTTGCCATGAAGTGATGGGACCAGATGCCATGATCTTCGTTTTCTGAATGTTGAGCTTTAAGCCAACTTTTTCACTCTCCACTTTCACTTTCATCAAGAGGCTTTTTAGTTCCTCTTCACTTTCTGCCATAAGGGTAGTGTCATCTGCATACCTGAGGTTATTGATATTTTTCCTGGCAATCTTGATTCCAGCTTGTGCTTCTTCCAGCCCAGGGTTTCTCATGATGTACTCTGCATAGAAGTTAAATAAGCAGGGTGACAATATCCAGCCTTGATGTACTCCTTTTCCTATTTGGAACCAGTCTGTTGTTCCATGTCCAGTTCTAACTGTTGCTTCCTGACCTGCATATAGGTTTCTCAAGAGGCAAGTCAGGTCGTCTGGTATTCCCATCTCTTGAAGAATTTTCCACAGTTTATTGTGATCCACACAAAGGCTTTGGCATAGTCAATAAAGCAGAAATCGATGTTTTTCTGGAACTCTCTTGCTTTTTCCATGATCCAACGGATGTTGGCAATTTGATCTCTGATTCCTCTGCTTCTTCTAAAACCAGCTTGAACATCTGGAAGTTCATGGTTCATGTATTGCTGAAGCCTGGCTTGGAGAATTTTGAGCATTACTTTACTAACATGTGAGATGAGTGCAATTGTGCTGTAGTTTGAGCATTCTTTGGCATTGCCTTTCTTTGGGATTGGAATGAAAACTGACCTTTTCCAGTCCTGCGGCCACTGCTGAGTTTTCCAAATATGCTGGCATATTGAGTGCAGCACTTTCACAGCATCATCTTTTAGGATTTGAAATAGCTCCACTGGAATTCCATCACCTCCACTAGCTTTGTTCGTAGTGATGCTTTCTAAGGCCCACTTGACTTCACATTCCAGGATGTCTGGCTCTAGGTGAGTGATCACACCATCGTGATTATCTGGGTCGTGAGGATCTTTCTTGTACAGTTCTTCTGTGTATTCTTGCCACCTGTTCTTAATATCTTCTGCTTCTGTTAGGTCCATACCATTTCTGTCCTTTATCGAGCCCATCTTTGCATGAAATGTTCCCTTGGTATCTCTAATTTTCTTGACGAGATTTCTAGTCTTTCCCATTCTGTTGTTTTCCTCTATTTCTTTGCATTGATCGCTGAGGAAGGCTTTCTTATCTCTTCTTGCTATTCTTTGGAACTCTGCATTCAGATGCTTGTATCTTTCCTTTTCTCCTTTGCTCTTCGCCTCTCCTTTTCACAGCTATTTGTAAGGCCTCCTCAGACAGCCATTTTGCTTTTTTGCATTTCTTTTCCATAGGGATAGCCTTGATCCCTGTCTCCTATACAATGTCATGAACCTCCATCCATAGATCATCAGGCACTCTATCTATCAAGATCTAGTCCCTTAAATCTATTTCTCACTTCCACTTTATAATCATAAGGGATTTGATTTAGGTCATACCTGAATGATAGGATACTACATATCAACCACATACAAAAGAATTTCCATCCTAGGGAAACGTCTCTCGTCTTTCACATAGATTGCCATCATCTGTCACTTTGCTGTATAGTATTTGTATATAAAATCTAGCCTTATTCTGTTATTGAATAGTCTCACCTACAATTATCTACACTAGGCCTATGTGTTTTTCTTAAGGAAATGGTGATGAGCAACCTAGTACCTGTTATAGAAATTCACATTCACACTTTTCTTTCTTTATGTTTTGAAGGGAAGTCGTTGCATATGATGATCCTAAAATTCCACTGTTCAACACAGATGTGGACAACCTGGAAGGTAAACCACCACCAGTGTTTGCTTCTGGTAAGTTTTCTTAGCCATCAGTTCTGTGTCAACTTGGAGATGTTTTCTCACACAGAAACATATTTTTAAAAAGCTTACTATCATCGACCACCTCCCAACCCCCTCTGTAATGTCTGTTTTATGTTTTATCATCTAAGTTTTAAGATTATAGCTGGAGGCCAATGATTAAAGCAGTGTTTTGCACTGAAAATTAATGAACTTTATAGAAGGTTATAATGTCATGTGATTGAATGTCCTCCCCCCACCATAGAGAGTTAACAAAGATGAGTGAAAATCCAGCAAGAGAGTCTAAGACATTGTCTGCCTTCTCACCAGCAAATTCTTCTTGCCTTTTCTTTGTCCAGTTTCGCCGTGTGGTGAAAACATTGTACATGGGTTTCCTCGTCTGTCACCCACCCTTTTTAGGAGGGGTCCCGGTAGAATTACGATAGTCAGCTAGATCCTTTACTCACAGATCCCTTTCTTCCATGCTCCTCCTCTGGGAAGCAGGCTGGGGAAAGGACCGCATTCTTCTTGTATGGAGATTACGTGACTCATGCCAGGCTGTCTGCAGCTGCCTTACTTTTCTATCTGTTGTCTCCTTTTTTGCCTGGCAGAAGGCAAATACAGAGCTCTGAAGATGGATTTTTCTCTCCCTCCTTCTACCTACGCGACCATGGCCATTCGCGAAGTGCTTAAAATGGATACCAGCATCAAGAACCAGACCCAGCTGAACACCACCTGGCTCCGCTGAGGCCTGTGTCCTGTATTAGAAAATGCAGGCTTGTGTTTGCTGGCTTCCTGTTCATTTTCCTCTGAGTGCAGGCCCCTGTGTGGATTTGGGATCTTTGTAGTCAAAGACTATTTGTATTTTTCCAAGTTTTTATTAGCTTAATTTGCAATATTTGTACATATATAGAAATCGTGAGGATCCTCACTCTAGTTCAGAGAATATAAATTGGTTAGAATATATTTCAGGTGCTTAAATCATAGCAAAATGTCAGCTTTTATTGGCTTTATAATCATTTTAAAGAAATTTGGTTTAAGGTAGCAGTTTTACATTTTGCTACATTCTTGAAGGGCAATAGGAATTTTTAATGCATCTCTGAATGTATACATAACAATGCATTTTAAGAGAAATGCAATGGAACAAATACTGACTGTGGATAATAATTAGTGACACCCCTCCCCTCAGAAAAACCCTATAAATATAAATAACAGTACTTATGCTCACATTAATGGTGGTAAAACAACCACAGGTTTATAAACACAAAAGTGATTGTTATTATCCATGAATCAGGTTCAGCTAAGTGTATATAGACTTTCCGGTTGCAATAGCTTTTGCATTTATTATCATTGCCTTGCAGGAGAGTTGCATCAATAGGGCTTTTTTTCTTTATGTAAACATGTGCAGCTATTTTCAGTTAAGGTCCACTTTCTACTCCAGGTGCCTTTTACGTTAACTCTTTCTGCTGGACTGATATTTGCCCAAAAATAAACGATAGAGAAGAAGACTTTTGCAAACTTAACAAGGGCTCCTCCTATCAGCAGCATTCCGGTTGTTACCCATAGTGGAGGTCTTTCCAGTTTTGGCCGTGCATCAAACTGTGCTCTGGTACGAAAGCATAAATATGCCTTTCCAAGGGTGTGTGACATTATTGTATCAATTTTTATTTTCTATCATTTCTAGAACCAAATATAATAAATCTTTTTTAAAACTCTGTCCTACTAGTAATATTAATAAATGACATAAAAACCTAAAACTGAATGCAAATGAGAATAGTGGCCCTGCCGAAGGCAAAGAACCAGGTGAACAAAGGCCCCTCAGAAAAGGTGCGTCATGACCGGGTGTGGGATAATGACAGCATGTGGAACTGTAGGACTGATAGACCCTGTGAAGCTGGAGGCAAGGTGATTCTTAGGTAGCGAGACTCGCCTGCCTTCCAGCGTGCTTTCTTGATGGAAGAGACAGGGATGGAGAAAAGTTGCCCTGCCAGGAGCATCACACCAGGGGAGTGCGGATGTTGTTCATCCTCTGTCTGGCCGTGGAAACAAGGTGGAAAACTGTTTCTTTAGCGCTGGTATTTTAATGATGTCCGTCACATTGTAGAGGTTAGAAAGGTTAGAACTCTCCTGGTGAATTAGCCTTTCAGCTGGCTAGTTTCTAAAGAGTCATTTGCCTCACAAGGACCACAGTATTAAATGTATATTGGACTGTTTGTACTTCCCAGTGCCAGCAAGTTATTCATCAGACTGGTTAGTGAGAAAGTATTTATTATGGGAACCTAACTCTACATATTGCAAGTACATTCAATACTTCTGCGTTTATAAACTTACATTACCCCCCAGAAAAGAAGTGAGGCTAAACTTATGGTTTCTTCAGTTTTTAAATACTTATGGCTCTTTGTGACAAGTTAAGTTTCCTGGCTGCATAAGCCGACTACCAGTTTGTATATGTCTCCTCTTAAATACCAGTGGGAAATAATGGCTCACGGCAGATTCTCAGAGCCATTTTGAGACTTGGGGACAATTAATCCTAGGGACTTGGTTGACTGGGAGAAGTCATTGCCTTAGCATTTTGTTCTTAACGCTTGGAGGCAAGTGACAGGATTCCTGAGGCAGATTAATGAAGCCTGGCAGCAACTTCATCCTTAACATAAAAGAATCTTTGAAAAACAAAAAATGTTTGTTTCCTAAATTTTTACCTGAAAGTAATAATAAAGGATGAGTATTTCTTATTATAATGTGAAAGAAGTCTATTTACTAATAGAAAAGTAAGCTCAGTAATCATAGTCTGACCAACTATTTTGTCCATGGGTTTATGTAGTAGGTAATAACTAGACAGCTATGATATTAATACACATTTTTTTTCCTGGTTGATTCTTGAATCAACTGAAAAATTGGTAGCAGCTCCAACAGCCCATCCATACTTAAAACTCTACCAGTTGTTCCAGGCTGTACAAACTAGCACAAACTGGTATGTATTTGCCCTGAGATGCATTTTGTGACCAGTTTTGCGCTAAAAAATAAGGGTATGGGTGTGGGTACATAATACAAAATAGAATATATGTAAATGTTATACTAACTTTTTATCTGTGCTAATGTGTGTGCATGTGGTATTTTGAGACATAAAAACAGTCTAGGAGCATTGTACTCTGTGGTTAGCATGGGTGAAAATATAATGGAAGAACCTCAAAGCCATGGATGGCCAGGTTCTGCCCTTCATAAACTGAAGAGCATACTTGCAAAACAAAGGATAATGAAAGGTTTTTCTTTATTCAGTGAAATCTGCTTTCCTATTTTATGGGGCTGCATTCCGGTAGGATAAAACTTCTGTTTTGAATGGCAAACTCCTTGGGAAATCAAGGAAAAAGTATGGACATTGTCTCCAGGGGAAAGAAAAGGGTAAAGCATGTGTACACTCAATGCACGCACACACACATATGTGCCAACTTTGCATACAGTTTTCTGCACTTTAGTGTAATATTCAGCTAAGACCCTCTGCTCTGAATAAGTGCTTTCCCGACTTTAATGTGCATAGGAATCACCTGGTCTTGTTACAGTGCACAATATTTCAGCAAGTACAGGTAGACTCGTGTTTCTAACAAAGTTCCCGAGGTGCTTATGCTACTGGTCTGCACACCACATTTGGGGAAGCAATGCTGTAGACCCGTAGTGTGCTGGGCAGTATGGCAGCCACTTGCCACGTGTGGTTAATTTAAATTTAACTAAAAGTAAAACTTAAAATTGAGTTTCCCAGTCACACTAGGCACAGTTCAACAGCCCCATAGCCATATGTGTGCCTAGTAAGACAGCACTGCTCTGGATAACAAATCTGCCACCCAAGATACACAGGAGGTACAACACCCAGTGACGCTAATGATGAAGGCAAATGCTTAGCTAAATACATTCCACAGGTGCAAATGGGGTTACAGTGCTGTTAGATCCAGGGCTTACACTGATGGCTTAACCAGAAAAAAGTCTTAACTGCTGTCATTAAAACCTTTACTTCCTGGCTAGCACACACTATAGCTTCTTATGAAAGCAGCAGCTACAGAAAGCAAAAAGAGTTGAAGGGTGCATATGATTCTGTTGTCTTGAGTACTGTGCTGACTGTGTTACAGCTTTTTCACCCATACTGAAGACTCTGCCAAGGGACCAGTGTATAAAAGAGGTGGCAACAGAGAGCTGTAATGGGAGAAGTTATTCAGAGCCCTGTTCTCTGATACATGCCATCCCCATAAAAGCTCTAAATGTTTTTCTAGAGCAACTCTATCCAATAGAAATATCATGTAAGCTGCATATGTAATTTAGAATGTTCTAATCACATTGATTCTGTTTCAAACTACCATGTACATTTTACACTTGACACATCTCAGTTTGGATTAGCCACATTTCAGTATTCAATAGCCACTTGTGGCCAATGGCTACCATGTTACACAATAAGGATTTGAAAGATCACTTCTTTATTGCATGTCATTGGTATAGTGGTAAATTTGTCTTGAGTACTAAGGTTTAACTTGTAAAACTGGGAATATGTAAGTTTGGAGTCAGACTGGTGAAATGTGATTTTGAAATGCTTAATAAGATGATTACATTTTATGGTGATTGGGAGTAAATATTTTTGCTATGGGAGCACATAACAAGCATGACTGTTAATAGATGCTGAATATTTCAGGATGCTTGAAATTTTCCTTAAGCAGTTCCGATGACACAGTGTAATTTTCTCTCCTCTGAATAATGCAGAGCTAATCCCTAGTGTGACTTCTTTTAGATTTTAGATTCCAAATATATGGAATGTGAATTGAGCTTTCAGGGATGAGAGTGAGGATTTTGTGACTGGTTAGCATATAAAGCTTGGGAACTCAGGTTTTTTATACAGACTTGGTAAGGTGATTGAAGCAGGGCTGAAGTTTTTGCCTTGTTTTTGCTAATAGCTTTTGTTGGGATATATTTCATATATTGTACAGTTCACTCATTTAAAGTATATAATTCACGGGTTTTTAGTATATTCACAGTTGTGCAGCCATCCCCACAATCAATTTTATAATACTTCTATCACCTCTTAAAAAGAAACCCCGTACCCATCAGCAGTCACTTTCCATGCCCAGCCCCTGGCAACCGCTATCCTGGCAAGAACTACTTTCAGTCTCTATAGATTTGTCTGTTCTGGTCATTTGTATAAATGAAATTATACAATATGTGATCTTTTGTGACTGATGGCTTTCACTTACCTTATGTATTCAAGTTTCATCCATGGTGTAGTAAATATCAGCCCTTCATTCCATTTTGTTATTGTTCAGTCGCTAAGTCGTGTCTGACTTGCTGCAACCCCAGGGATGGTGGCACACCAGGCTTCCCTGTCCTTCACCATCTCCCAGAGTTTGTGCTAACTCATGTCCATTGAGTCGATAATGCCATCCAGCCATCTTGTCCTCTCTCCCCTTCTCCTTTTGCTTTCAATCTTTCCCAACATTAGGGTCTTTTCCAATAAATCGACTCTTCAGATGACTAATGTATTGGAACTTCATCGTCAGTCCCTCCAATGAATATTCAGGGTTGATTTCCTTTAGGATTGACTGGTTTGATCTCCCTGCTGTCCAAGGGACTCTAAAGAGTCTGCTCCAGTACCACAATTTGAAAGCATTAACTTTTTGGCTCTCAGCCTTCTTTGTGGTCTAACTCTCACATCTGTACCTGACTACTGGAAAAACCATAGCTTTGACATATGGACCTTTGTCGGCAAAGTGATGTCTCTGCTTTTTAATACATTGTCTATGTTTGTCATAGCTTTTCTTCCAAGGAGGAAATGTCTTTCGTGGCTGCAGTCACCATCTACAGTGATTTTGGAGTCCAAGAAAATAAAATATGCCACTGTTTTCACTTTTTACCCATCTATTTGCCATGAGAAGGCACTGGCACCCCACTCCAGTATTCTTGCTTGGAAAATCCCATGGATGGAGGAGCCTGGTGGGCCGCAGTCCGTGGGATCGCGAAGTCAGACACGACTGAGCAACTTCACTTTCACTTTTCACTCTGATGCCTTGGAGAAGGAAATGGCAACCCACTCCAGTGTTCTTGCCTGGAGAATCCCAGGGACAGAAGAGCCTGGTAGGCTGCCATCTCTGGGGTCGCACAGAGTCGGATACGACTGAAGCGACTTAGCAGCAGCAGCAGCATTTGCCATGAAGTGATGGGACTGGATGCCACGATCTTAGTCTTTTGGATGTTGAGAGCTTTAAGCCAGCTTTTTCACTCTCCTTTTTCACCTTTGTCAAGAGGCTCTTTACTTCCTGTTTGCTTTCCACCATTAGAGTGGGTATCATCTGTATATTTAAGGTTGTTGATATTTCTGCCAGCAGTCTTGATTCTGGCTTGTTATTTATCTAGCCTGGCATTTTGCATGATGTACTCTGCATGTAAATTAAATAAGCAGGTAACAATATACAGCCTTGACATACTTCTTTGCCAATTTTGAACCAGTCTGTTGTTCCATGTCTGGTTCTAACTGTTGATTCTTGATCTGCACACAGGTTTCTCAGGAGGCAGGTTAGATGGTCTGGTATTCTCATCTCTAAGAATTTTCCACAGTTTGTTGTGATCCACACAGTCAAAGGCTTTAGTGTAGTCAATGAAGCAGAAGTAGATGTTTTTCAGGAATTCTCTTTCTTTTTCTGTGACCCAGTGGATGTTGGAAATTTGATCTCTGGTTCCTCTGCCTTTTCTAAATCCAGCTTGAATATCTGGAAGTTCTTGGTTCACATACTATTAAAGCCTAGCTTGAAGGATTTCGAACATTACTTGCTAGCATGTGAAATAAGTGCAGTTGTGCAGTAGTTTGAACATTCTTTGGCATTGCCCTTCTTTGGGACTGGAATGAAAGCTGACTTTTTCCAGTTCTGTGGCCACTTCTGAGTTTTCCAACATTGCTGGCATATTGCGTGCAGCACTACAGTATCATCTTCTAGCGTTTTAAATAGCTCACCTGGAATTCCATCACTCCCACTAGCTTTACTTGACTTCACACTCTAGGATGTCTGGCTCTAAGTGAGTGATCATACCATGGTTATCTGGGTCATTAAAACCTTTTCTATATAGTTCTTCCTGTGTATTCTTTCCACCTCTTAATATCTTATGCTTCTGTTCAGTCCTTGCCATTTCTGTCCTTTACTGTTTGTTTGCATGAAATGTTCTCTTGGTACCTCCAGTTTTCTTGAAGAGATCTCTATTCTTTCCCTTTCTATTGTTTGCCTCTATTTCATTGCGTTGTTCTCTTAAGGCTTTCTTATCTCTCCTTGCTATTCTCTGGAACTCTGCATTCAGTTGGGTATATCTTTGCCTTTTACTTTTCTTTTCACAGCTATTTATAAGGCCTCAGACAACATTTTGCCTTGTTGAATTTTTTTTTCCTTTGGGATGGTTTTGGTCACCACCTCCTCCACATTGTTGCAAACTTCCATCCATAGTTCTTCAGGCAGTCTGTCTACCAGATCTAATCCCTTGAGCCTATTCGTCACTTCAACTGTATAATCATAAGGGATTTGATTTAGGTCATAACTGAATGGCCTAATGGTTTTCCCTACTTTCTTCAATTTAAGCCTGATTTTTGCCATAAGGTGCTTATGATCTGAGTCACAGTCAGCTCCAGGTCTTGTTTTTGCTGACTGTATAGCATTTCTCAATCTTCGGCTACAAAGAATATAATCAATCTGATTTTGGCATTGACCATGCCCTTGTGTAGAATCTTCTCTTGAGTTGTTGGAAGAGGGTGTTTGCTATGACCAGTGCAGTCTTGGCAAAACTGTTAGCCTTTGCCCTGCTTCATTTTGTACTCCAAGGCCAAATTTGCCTCCAGGTATCTCTTCCTACTTTTGCATTCCAGTCCCCTTTGATGAAAAGGACATCTTTGGGTGTTAGCTCTAGAAGGTCTGTAGGTCTTCACAGAACCTTTCAACTTCAACTTCTTCCACATCAGTAGTTGGGAAATAGATTTTTATTATTGTAATGGTAAATGGTTGGCCTTGAAAACAACTGAGATATTTCTGTTATTTTTGAGATTGCACCCAATTACTGCATTTGGACTCTTGTTGACTGTGAGGAGTACTCCATTTCTTCTAAGGGCTTCTTGCCCACAGTAGTAGATACAATGGTCATCTGAATTAAATTTGCCCATCCCATTCATTTTAGTTCACTGATTCCTAAAATGTCGATATTCACTCTTGCCATTTCCTGCTTGACCATGTCCAGTTTACTTTGATTCATGGACCCAGCATTCCAGGTTCCTATGCAGTATTGCTGTTTACAGCATCAGACTTGACTTTAACCATCAGACACATCCACAACTGAGTGTCACCTGTGCTTTGGTTCAGCCTCTTCATACTTTCTAGAACTATGTCTCCGCACTTTCCCAGTAGCATATTGGACACCTACCAACCTGTGAAGCTCATTTTCGGTTGTGATATCTTTCTGTCTTTTCATACTGTTCTTCTGGTTCTTGAGGCAAGAATCCTGAAGTGGCTTGGCATTCCCTTCTCCAGTGGACCATGTTTTGTCAAAACTCTCTACCATGACCCGTCCGTCCTGGTTGGCCCTACATGGCATGACTCGTAGCTTCATTGAGTTATGCAAGCCCCTTCACCAAGACAAGGCTGTGATCCATCACTCCTTTCTGTTGCCACGTAATATTCCATGTGTGAATGTGCCACATTTTGTTTATCCATTCATCAATTGATGGATTTCTGGGTTGTGTCCATCTTTTAGCTGACATGAATAATGCTACTATAAACAGTTTTGTTCAAGTTTCTGTTATGGTGTATGTTATTATTTCTTTCAAATATATAGCTAGGAGTTGAATTGCCAGGTCACATAGGAGCTCTGTGTTTAATCTTTTGGTAAATTGCCATACTGTTTTCTAAAACATCATTTTACATCCTCACCAGGAGTGTTAAGAAGATTCCAGTTCTCCACATCCTCAGCAACACTTTCATCTGGTTATGGCCACCCTAGTGGTTGTGAAGTTGTATCTCGTTGTGGTTTTGATTTGCATATCCCTAATGACTAACTGGGCTTCCCAGGTAATGCTGTGGAAAAGAATCCCCCTGCCAGTGCAGGAGATGCAAGAGACCTGGGTTCAATCCCTGGGTTGGGAAGATCTCCGGGAGAAGGGAAAGGCTATCCACTCCAGTTCTTGCCTGGAGAATGCCACGGACAGTGGAGCCTGGCAGGCTACAGTCCAAGGGGTGGCAGAGAGTTGAACACAAACAGTTTTCAACATAGAAGATCTGATTTTAACCAAGACAAAATGTTTCACTCTCAAAAACCTTGGTCTAGAGGACACAGTTACTTCATTTGACAAGGAAGCCATCATCCACTGACTTAACCCTTTGGAAAGATGATATTGCCTTAGTTGATTCTAATACTCTGTCTAATAATGTGGAGCTAAAGCTTGTCTTGTTTCTTTTCCTGGGCCATCTTGGCTTTTTAGGGCCAGGCCCTTGTGCTTTAGTTAGGAAGAAGTCATGATGAGTCCAAAAAGTGAAAACTCAAACTTAGACATTGCTTACTTTAAATATAGCATAACTTATTGATACCTCTAATTCTATAAAGAAAATGTATGCATTATTCATACCCCAGATGTTTATTGCATTCGTGGTACAGGCATTTCTCATTTTACTGTATTTCACAGATAACTGTGTTTTTTACAAATTGAAGGTTTGTAGCAGCCCTATGTGGATCAAGTCTATTGGCGTCATTTTTCCTACAGCATATACTCATTTCATAGCTCTGTCACATTTCAGTAATTCTTACTTCAATATTTTTTCATTATTTGTTATGGTGATCTGTGACCTTGATGTTACTCTTGTAATTATTTTGGGATGCCATAGACTGCAGCCATGTAATATACATGTTATATGTGTTCTGACTGCTCCACTTGCCAGCTGTTCCCCCGTCTCCCTCCCTCTCCTCAGCCTCCCTATTCCCTGAGACACAGCTATTGAAATTAGGCCAGTTAATAACCCTACCGTGGCTTCTAAGTGTTCAAGTGAAAGGAAGAGTCATATGTCTCACTTTAAATCAAAAGCTAGAATCAATTAAACAGCAAGGAAATTATGTTGAAAGTCGAAAGCTAGGCCTCTTGTGCCAAACAGCTAGCCAAGTTGTAAATGCAAAGAAATTTGAAGGAAATTAAAAGGGCTACTTCAGTGAACATGTGAATGATAAGAAAGGGAAACAACCTTATTGCTGATAGATAAAAGTTTTAGAGATGTGGATAGAAGATCAAGCCAGCTACAACATTACCCTAAGCCAAGTCTAATCCAGACCAAGGTGCTAACTCTCTCTTTGAAGACTGTGAGAGGTGAGGAAGCTTCAGAAGAAAACTTTGAACCTAGCAGAGGTTGGTTCATAAAGTTTAAGGAACAGTGCCATCTCCATAGCATAGAATTTCAAGATGAAGCAACAAAGCTTAATGTAGAAGTTCCAGCAATTTTCCAGATCATGCTCAGGTAATTAATGAAGGTGGCCACATTACACAACAGATTTTCAGTATAGACAAAAACAGCCTTTTGTTGGAAGAAGATACCATCTAGAACTGTCAGCTATGAGAGAGGCGAAGTCATTGCCTCATTTCAAAAGACAGGATGAAGACTCTTGTTAGGGGCTAATGCAGCTGGTGTCCTTCAGGTGAAGCCAGTTCTTTTACCATTCCAAAAGCTCCAAAGGCTCTTAAAAACTATGCCCAGTCTACTCTGCCTGTGCTGTATAAGCGGAACAACAAAGCCTGGATGGTAGCACATCTGTTTACAGCATGGTTGACTGAATATGTTAAGCACACTGTGGAGACTTAACTGCTCAGAAAAAAAAAGATTCCTTTCCATAGTTAGGAAGCTTGGGATGGACATGTACACATGACTGTATTTAAAATGGATAACCAGTAAGGACTTAGCTGTGTAGCACAGGGAACTCTGTTCAGTTTTATGTGGCAGCCTGGATAGGAGTGGAGTTTAGGGGAGAATGCTACATGTATATGTATGGCAGAGTCCCCTTGTTCACCCGAAGCTATCACATTGTTGATAGCTTATACCCAAATACAAAAAAATTTTTTTTTAGATTCAAAATATTACTACTTATTTACAAAACACCTGGTTATCCAAGAGCTCTGATGTAGATGTGCAGCGAATTTAAAAGTTGTTTTCATGCTTGCTAACAGAACATCCATTCTATGTTCAACGAATAACTTCAACTTTTAAGTCTTATTATTGAAGAAATACATTTTGTAAGGCCCTAACCAATATAGGTTGTGATTCCTCTGATGGATCTGGCCAAAATAAATTGAAAGCCTTCTGGAAAGGATTCACCATTCTCAGTGCCATTGAGAACATTCTTGATTGATGGGGAGAACCAAAATATCAGCATTCACAGGAATTTGGAAGAAATTGATTCCAACACTCAGGGATAATTTTAGGAGGGCTCAAGACTTTAATGGAGAAGTAATTGCAAACATGGTGGAAGTAACAGGAGAGCTAGAATTAGAAGTGGAGGTGGAAGATGTGGTTGAACTCCTGCAATCAGGATGGAACCTCTAACAGTTGAGGAGTTGCTTCTTATGGATGAAAAAAGAGTGATTTCTTGAGATTGGAGTCTATTCCTAGCGAGGAGTAGACTGAGAAGATCGTTGAAGATTATTGAGAGGATTGTTAAAATAATAAAGGATTTAGAATATTATATAAACTTAGACAATTAAACTGGTGGCTCAGACGGTAAAGAATCTCCCTACAATGCGGGAGATTTGTGTTTGATTCCTGGGTTGGGAAAATCCCCTGGAGAAGGAAATGGCAACCTGCTCCAGTATTATTGCCTGGAAAATTCCATGGACAGAGGAGTCCACTGGGCTACAGTTTGTGGCATCGCAGAGTCACGCGCATGACTGAACGACCAACATTTCAACTTTTTAAAGTTTTGAGAGGAATGACTCCAATTTTGAAAGAAATTCTGTGGGCAAAATGCCATTAAACTTGCATACTACAGAGAGATTGTTCACAAAAGGAAGAGTCAATCAGTGTGGCAGACTTCACTGTTGTCTTATTTTAAGAAATTGCCATAGCCACCCTTGCCTTTAGCAACCACCAGTCTGATCAGCAGCATCAACATCCAGACAGGACCTTCCACCAGCAAAAAGATTATCTAAAGACTCAGATGATGGTTAGCATTCTCTAGCAATAAAGTATTTTTCTAATTAAGGTATTTACTTTTTTTAAGATATAATGCTATTGCATACTTAATAGTACAACACTTTTATATGCACTGGGAAGCCAAAAAATTCATGTGACTCATTTATTGCAATATTTGCTTAATCGTGATGATCTGGAATGGAACCCACCGTATCTCTGAGTATGCCTGTTTATGGAAAGCACTGTGTTGGTTTACCTTTTAGGAGACCTTGGCCTTCAAGGAGCTCTTAAAATTAGTTTGTCCAGTACTTCCTTCCTGTGCATATACCAACTGATGGTAGGAGAAAAACTGCCATGCATGCTAGTCCAAAAGCATACTAGAAAGGGAAGCCTGACTGCATAATAAAACTGGAAAATGAGTCAGAAAATGGACATTAAGTAGATAGTCTAAAACTGGAGATGAATGTGAAATTTGTAATATTAGACACATGAATAATATATTTCTCTTACAAACTACTATATATGAAATAAGCAGCAAAGATATACTGCATAGCACAAGAAATTATACCAATTATTGTGAAATAACCTGTAATGCAGTGTAATCGCAGTGATGTTGAATCACACTGCTGTACTGAAACTGACAAAATATTGTAAATTACACTTCAATTTTTAAAAATTTAACAAGTAAAAGAATATATTTCTCCTTAGGTGAGCAATTTCCTAATTTTTTGCTCAGTGAAGACATAATTTTAAAGACATAACTACATAGGTCAGCTGTGTTAAGAAAACCAGAGAATTTGTGGTCCAAGAAAATATTAATGGCAAAATTAATGTTAATACAAATAACTACAAATGATTTTTTCTTACAGCTCATCTTCTAAAGGCTTTCTAACAAAAACCATCAAAGCTAATATTGAAGAATTCACTGTGTATTTTTTTTCAAAGAATGAGCTTTTGATTTCATTGTATTTCTCGATTGTTTTCCTGTTTTTGATTTCATGGTAAAGAATCTTGTTTAATCTCCAAATATTTGAAAATTTTCCTAAACAAAGCAAAAAGCCTGTGGACTGGGTGAAAATATTTGCAAATGATGCAATTAACAAGAGCTTAATTTCCAAAACGTACATACAACTTGGTAACAAAAAAGCGAACAATCCCTTCAGAAAATGAGCAGTAAACCTAAATGTGCATTTCTCAGAAGAAGATATACAGATGGCCAAAAGGCAAAAGAAAAGGTGCTCACTATCGTTAATTATTAGAGAAATGTAAACGAAAGCTGTAATGAGTTTCCCACCTCACAGTGGTCAGAATGGCCATCATTATAAAGTCTACAAATAAGTGCTAGAAAGGGTGTGGAGAAAAAGGAGCTCTCCCACACTGCTGGTGGGAATGTAAATTGGTACAGCTTCTATGAAGGGTAGTATGGAGGTCCCTCAAAAGCCTAAAGATAGAGTTGTAATATGATCTAACAGTCCCACTCCTGGGCATATATCCAGACAAAATTATAATTCGAAAAGATGCATGCACCCCTGTATTCATGGCAGGACTATTTACGATAGCCAAGACATGGAAACAACATAAAGGTCCATCAGCAGATGAACGGATAGAGAGGAAGTGGTACACATACAACGGAATACTACTCAACTGTAAAAAAAGAAGAGCAAACTGCCATTTGCAGCAACCTGAATGCAACTGGAGATTTTCACGCTAAGCAAAGTGAGTCGGAAGGAGAAAGATGAATATTTTATCATTTTTATGTAGAATCTAAAGTATGACACAGATGAGCTTATTTACGAAACCGAAACTAGACATAGAACAGACTTGTGATTGCTGGAGGCTTGGGGTGACAGGGGAGGGATAGATTGGGAGTTTGGGACTAGCAGGTGCAAAATACTAATAATATATATAGAATGGATAAACAAGATTCTGTTGTCACAGCACAGGAAACTATATTCAACATCCTGAGTAAACCATAAGGAAGAAGAAATATATATAAGTTAAACTGAATCACTGCGTCAACTGGAAATTACCACAATATTTTAAATCAAATATGTGCTGTGTTCTGCTTAGTCACTCAGTCTTGTCTGACTCTTCATGACCCTATGGACTGTAGCCCTCCAGGCTCCTCTGTCCATGGGGATTCTCCAGGCAAGATTACTGGAGTGGGTTGCTATGCCCTCCTTCAGGGCATCTTCCCAACCCTAGGATCTAATCCAGGTCTCCCGCATTGCAGGTCGATTCTTTATCATCTGAGCCACCAGGGAAGCCTAAGAATACTGGAGTGGGTAGCCTATCCCTTCTCCACAATATACTACACTTCAATTTAAAAATATTTTGGAGTTTTCCAGCTATCTTTCTATTCTTGATTTCTGGTCTAATTCATTTTGAAGTGAGAATATACTTAGATTTTTCTTTTACTCTTCCAGTTCCTTCAGGTTTATCCTATGACCCATAATGTGGTTACTCTTGGTGAATGCTCCATGTGAGCTTGAGAAGATACAGGCGCTCCTGGAATACAGTCATTCACTATATAGTAACATTTTCAGGCTCACTGATTCTTTCTTTGATTGTGTCCACTCTACTGATGAGCTCATCAAAGGCAGTCTTCATTTCTGTTACAGTGATTTTTTTTAATTTCTAGTTTTTTTTTTTATTCTTTCTTAGTGTTTCTCTTTGCTTACATTACCAGCCTGTTCTTGCATATTATCTACTTTTTTCATTAGAACCTTAATCATAATTATTTTAAATACCAAAGTTTGTACCATATCTAAATCTAGTTCTGATGCTTGCCTTAAAGCTTAGTATGCCTTGTAAATCATTGTTGAAAGCCAAACATTGTGTATTAGTTAATAAGAACTGAAATCAATTGGTGTTCTGTGTGAAGTTTTATATTAATATTGCTAAGAGTTGGATTGTATTTCATATTTGCTGCAGCTGTAGGTGTCAGAGACTCATTTCCTCTAGTGTCCTTGATTCTATCTTCCCTGTTGTCTCTGTGATTGAATAGAATCTGCACCTTCCCCCTCTTTCAGCTGTAATCCACTGTTACAGCCGTGGCCCTGTTGACCTGGTAATGTATTGCCCAGAGAGGAAATGTTCTATCATGCTATGTTTAAATCTCAGTCTTTTAATGGGCCCTGTGTCCCTGAACTTTCACAAGTGTTTCTCAGCATTTTTTCCCCTAAGGTGAGAGAAGAAAGCTGTGGGGTGGTGTGTTAATTTGGGTAATTTCCCTTCCACCAAGTCAGATAAGGCTCTGGTGAAGTCTTTTCTCCCTGCTGAATAGGTCTTTGTTAAGGAGAACACTGGGCATATTTCAAAATGGTTACTTTTCCCGTTCCCCTGCCAGAAACACAAGTGTTTCTTCTTGGCTCTTCATAATGAGAACCTAGTGGGGTTCCTGGAAGTAAAACCCACTGAAGTATGGAGGCCTCTCTGAGAAAGCAGCCCTCAGAGTTCTCCGCTCTAATGTCGCTGTCCACACCCAGCCTTCAGCAGTCCGTCCGTGTGGCAGCTCCTACTGGTTTTGGCTCCTGCAGCTGCTTTTTCAGGTGAACTGATCTTCGTCTGCGATTCACTCTGTTCTCCTCTCTCTCCAGATTCTGAGGTGACAGTTTGTCCTGCTGCCTCAATTTTCTGTTGACTCCAAATGGAGCCATTAAAGTGATCGATTTTTCAGTTTGTTCGTCCTTTCTCTTTTAATGATGTGAGAGACAGCTTGCAAACTTGGTGTATCAGAGCTGACTCTACAAGCCCCTCCATGTGTATTTTTTCAAATTCAACATTTATGTAATTAATCCCTCTTACTTGAAATAAATTTTTGCGATGCTGGTGCTTCTCAAACACCCAAACCACCTAAAATAACTTGTTAACACTTTGCTGTGATTTGATTTTTTTCTCTGTTTATATATGTGTATTTATCTGTATCCATATGTGTGTATATACCATATGCCTCTATAGGTATGTACTCATATATATGTACACATTTTTTTATGTGATGGTAATGTGTGTATCATATTGTGCTGCAACTTCTTTTTCCACTTAATATTCTCTGTACTTCCTTTTTCTTTAAAAACTAAATTTATTTCAAATGAGGTTTATATTCAGCTGAGAAAATTGGACTTTTCCTCAGGAGTCCTGAAATTTCATTTATATTATCTATATATATATAATATTTAGCATATATTAATACACTGTATTCATACTATATTAAAATGTGATTCTGATAAAATACAGACCAGAACATTTCAATTCATTTCTCACTGCTTTTCATACAAGTACTCAATTATTATGTTCCTAATTTCCAAATAAAATAGCAACATATAATTAATAGAAAAAGCTGAGCTAAGTTTTTCTATTTTCCATCTTGTAAGAGTCCAACAAATGTTTGAAAATAAATTTCTTTTTGTAGCTTTCCTTTCAGGTATATTTCTGGTTTAATATGGCAGACTGAACACACATATATCTTCTTTCTCTCCCAAGGTCTCATTAAATTCTGAAATTCTGATAGAGAGTGAGCAGGTGGGATCACACTGATAGAGAAAAAGAAGAGGGAATGTAATGAAGGAAATCCCGGCAGCTGGCTAGTTTGAGGTCAGTACAAGAGCAGGGCTGGACCAGGAAGGCCTCTTTAGAACCATTCACTACCAAAGCATGCTTAGACTCGCAGGGAGACGTGGGTCCCTCCCCACTCATCTTCCAGCATGTATTTATTCAACAAAGATTTGTTAAGCACATTGCAAAGCACTAGGCACTGTTCCAAGTGTTTTTTCCTGAAGAAAGTGGGCAGATGGACTAAGGAGGGCACCCAGTGAAGTGCTTCAAGCCTGGGCGAAGGAGAGCAGAGCCTGAGCCTCAGAACCCCATGGGAGGCAGCTGTGGGTGGGGAGAAGGAAAGGCAGCTCAGAGGGAGACAAACACGCTAAACCTGCTCCATGCAAAGTACAGCCCTCCTTAATTAGGTGATTGTAGGGTTCCCCAGCCTGCCTGCTGCCTCTGCACCCGCACATCTGGTGAGGCAGGCTGGAAGGCAAGCCCTGCCACTTGCTTCCCTTGAGGGAAGCCAGCTGGGGAACAGAGAGCTCCACTACTAAAGAAACACACCCGCCATGGTCTAGGCTAAACAGTGAGGCCTTTCTTTGTTCCTGCATCTGAGTGAATGTCAGGGCTCACCAGACAAGAGGAAAGGCAGCAGTAGCATGGAAGAGAAGGACCCAAACGAACTCACTGAAATAACAAGCCCTGTAGGAGACATAGATAACTCTAAAAACAGAAGAGAGTTTCAAATTGTCCTAATTAGCATACTCAGAGGATAGTGCGTCTATCCCACACAGAGTCTGCCATGAAAGGGAATCAGTCAGACCACTGAAAGATTGATTGCCAAAATAACCTCCTGGATCAGAAGAACAATAAAGTAGAAACCTGGAGGCTGAGTAACTGGAAAGATAAAAGAGAGGAAGCCTCTCAGAAACCAAAAAGCCAGCAGATGGAGGATATGTTAATGTAAAGAAAGAGAGAGCAAAGAGGAGAGAGGAGGTCCACACATTCCGATGACATTTCAGAAATTTTCCACAAAGGGAGGTGAAAAGCCATGACACCTGCAAAGCATTCAGATCAGACCAATTTCAGATTTCTCATCATCAAATCATAGAAGACACCAGAGCAATATTTTCAGAGTTTGAAGAGAAAAGGGTTGGAACATGAAATTTTAAATAAAAAAAAATTCTATATTTAGCTAAGACATACCAAATGTGGAAGCAAAATAAAGACATCTTCAGACATAGAGATATTCAAAAAGTCTGTCTCCCTAATGAGAAATTTTTTGAAAAGATTCTCTAGCAACATCAAAGTAAATCCAAAAGAAGAAGATGACATAGGTGTAGCAGAAAGAAATGAAAGTATAACACAATATGGTTAATGATAGAGAATATATTAGATACTGATATTTGAAAGATTGTCATTTGATTGCCATGAATATATTAATGACATTGGGTCATAGTTTCCTTTTTTCCATTGGTTGCAATATACTATTTGCTTCTGTAATGATATTTGGATTTTCATAGCTTTTATGACACTACAGTTTTCCTCTTTGGGGATTTATTCATTCATTCAACAAATGTTTATTGAGCACCTATTTACCAGGACCTGTTCTTGGCATTGGGCATATTCAGGGGAACACAACAAAACTTCCCTCTGGGTTTACATTCTAGTGGGGAAACATAGATAATGTTAAGTCATGATAAATGCTGTTTTTTGTTGTGTGCCTGCTCAGTTGTGTCCAGCTGTCTGCAACCCTATGGACCATGGAACTCTCCAGGCAAGAATACTGAAGTGGGTTGCCATTTCCTCCTCCAACGGGAGCTTCCCCACCCAGGAATCAAGACCTGCGCCTCTTGTGTCTTCTACATTGGCAGGTGGACTCTTTACCACTACGCCACTTGGGAAGCCCTTGATAAACGCTGTGAAGGAAATTAACTGGAGGAAGAGAACAGAGCGTGACTGGATTGAAGAAGGGTTGCTCTTTTAGATAAGTTAGTCAGGAGAGCTGGCATCTGAGCTAAGATCAAAATCCAGTGAGGGAGTGAGCCATGGAGAGCAAATGTCCAGGCCCTGAGGCAGAGATCTATATGTGTGGCTGCAGCAAAGAGGAAATTTAGCTCTAGGTTTAAATAGATAAACTAAATATGTCAACAAAGTAAAATAATAACAAGATGAAAAAGAACAAGTATATCAACTTACTGATTTTCAGAGAAGGGTCAATAAATACAATTTGACATTGACCATTTAAGAAATAGATGACTTCATATAATAAAGACAAAAAGGTAGCTACTAGGAGAAGGAGAAATAAAAGTCAACTAGATGTTGGGAGGCAAATGGGGAGAATCAGGGATTTGTCATAAGGGTAATAACTCACCTTATATACCAGGAAGTAAAAAAGTCTGAAGTCAGATAATTCACAATACAAAAGCAAAGGGACTTAACTATTATAAGGAACTAAAGAATTCAACAGAAATTATGAACAGGGGTTGTCTTTGTATGTGTCCCTGAGCACTTTCACTTTTCATTTTCTACCCTTGAGTACTACTTCAATTTTTTCTGCCTTTTCTTTTTTTTTTTTTTAACCTTGCTTGTGCACTGTAATTTTAAAAGTTTAAAAATAGTACCAAACCTTTCATGTTCCTAAAGCATTTAAAGAAACTTACAAATATACAAAAAGCAACAAAAATAATAGTAATAATTAGATGAATATGGGAAGGAGCGAAAATCATCATAGCAAGTTTGAAGCTAAGGTAACAGTCTTTAAAAATTATTTAACACGTATGTAACAGATATCTCGTGGCTTAGCCATTAAGAGATTAATGCTCTGCTGACTATTTTTTGTATTTTGAATATTTCTCTGTTAACTCCAGCAGAAAATTCCCTTTTTTGGAGATAGTGATCCACTGGAGACATCTGAGAGAATGAGCCAAATAATTCCAGCCAAAAGTCTTTGACCAACATAATATGTCAATTTCATTTGAAATCTGACCTGCTTTTCTAAATTTAATTTACATGAAGAGAAGATGGACACTGTTGTGATACATATATATTTACAAAGGACCTCGAAAACTGAAAATGGTAACCAAGATTTGAATGTAGTCTGTCTTTTTTTAATTGGTTAACATTTTGTGTGTGGTTTATAAATTCTTAAAGATGACAGCTTCAACACTTAAAAGAATAGAAATCTTTTCTTTTTTTGACATTTATGACATGTTACTCAGCCAGCAGAGGGAGACAAGGCTATACTGCTTTTAGCAGCTACACTTTTTTTTTCTTTTTCTTTTTTAATTGAAGAATAGTTGATTTTACAATATCATGTTAGTTTCAAGTGTATAGCACAGTGATTCAGGTATATATTCCTTTCCAAATTCTTTTCCCTTAGGTTATTACAGAATGTTGAGTATAGTTCTCTGTGCTATACAGTAGGTCCTTGTTGGTTATATGTTTTGATATGTAGTTGTTGTGTTTAGTCGCTCAGTTGTATCTGACTTTTTGCAACCCCATGGACTGTAGCCTGCCAGGCTCCTCTGTCCAGAGGATTTTTCAGGTAAGATTGCTGGGTTGGGTTACCATTTCCTTCTCCAGGGGATCTTCCTGGCCCAGGGATTGAACCTGTGTCTCCTGTATCTCTTGCACTGCAGGCAGATTCTTTACCGCTAAGCCAGTGGGGAAGCCCATATATAGTAGTGTGTATATGTTAATCCCAGCCTCCTAATTTATCCGTCTCTCTACCTTCTTTCCCCTTTGATAACTGTAAGTTTGTTTTCTATATCTGTAATTCTCTCTCTTTCTTGTGAATAAGTTCATCTGTACCATTTTTATAGATTTCACATATAGGCGGTTTCATATGAAGTTGTCTTTCTCTGTCTGACTTGGTATGATCATCTCTAGGTCCATCCCATGTTGCTGCAGATGGCATTATTTCACTCATTCTTATGGCTGAGTAATATTTTGGTATGTTATCTATTTATCTGTCAATGGTCATTTAGGTTGCTTCCATATCTTGGCTATTGTAAATAATGCTGCTATGAACATAGGGGTGATGTATCTTTTCAAATCATGGTTTTTCTCCAAGTGTATCCCCAGATGTGGGATAGCTGGATCATATGGTAGCTCTATATTAAGTTTTTTAAGGGACTTCCATGCTGTTCTCCGTAGAGGCAGCACCAATTTACATTTCCACCAACCATGTTGAAGAGTTCCTTTTTCTCCACACCCTCTCCAGTGTTTATTGTTTCTAGATTTTTTTGTCGATGGCCATTCTGACTGTAGTGACATGGTACCTCATTGTAGCTTTTATTTGCATTTCTGTATTAATTAGTGATATTGAGCATCTTTTCACTGCCTTTTGGCCTTCTGTATATCTTCTTTGGAGGAAGTGTCTATTTAGATTTTTCTACCCATTTTTTGATTGGGTTGTTTGGTTTTTTGTTTATTTTGAGCTGTTTGTATATTTTGGAGATTACTCCCTGGTTTGTTGTATTGTTTGCAAATATTTTCTCCCATTCTGTAGGTTGTCTTTTGATTTTGTTTATTGTTAATTTTGCTGTGTAGAAGCTTTTACATTTAATTAGGTCCCAGTTGTTGATTTTTTTGCTTATTTCCATTACTCTTGTAAATGGATCTAAAAAGTTAATGCTGAAACTTATGTCAGAGTCCTACCTGCATTTTCCTCAGGGAATTTTGTAGTGTCCAGTCTTACTTTTAGGTCTGTAATACATTTTGAGTTTTTTTTTTTTTTTTTTTTTTTTGGTTTTTTATTAAATTTTTATTTTTTTTTTTTTTTTTTTTTTTTTTGCATGGTCTTAGAGAATGTTCTAATTTCATTTTTTTTTTATGTGTAGCAGCTATACTTTTCAACTAGCAAAAATAAGGCTATCAGTCTATGATGAATCATCAGAAAGCTCTTGGAGACCATTTTCCAGATGAGGAAAATGAGACCCAGGGTAACATGTTGACTTGGGCCACAGTGAGCTCCCCTCTCACCTCCAACGCCTTTCCAGCACTTTTCAGTGCTCTTTCCTCTACCTTGGCTTCTCAAAGTGGGCAGCAGTGCCCTCTCAGCATTTTGAAAACATGTGAGGGCATTGTCAATTGTCACAATAATTGGGTGGCTTTACTGGCATTTTAATGCATGGAGATTGCAGATACAAGATGTCTGCCATACAGGGACATTCACATTTAATGAAGTCTTGTCATTCACCCCGTATAACTTCCAAATGTCCTATCAAACATAGGTTGAAAATCTGTTTATAATTATGTGACCTTAGAAATAAACTTCATTTTACACATAAACACAAGTATTTTTTACACATTTTAAAGTATACCCTGAATTTCCCAAGAAAACAGTTTTCATGTATATTCAAGGAAGGTTTGACTGTGTTATGGTCTGATCCTTAGCAAGAATTTTTTTCCTTTCAGCATATCACCTATGTCAGCACCATGCAGGATATTCAGTTCACTATACAACACACTTGAGTTACTCTGTACTTTTAACTGACCTCTGGTGGCTTAGCTGGTAAAGAATCCACCTGCAATGTGGGAGACCTGGGTTTGATACCTGGGTTGGGAAGATCCCCACAAGAAGGGAACAGCGGCCCACTCCAGTATTCTGGCCTGGAGAATTCCATGGACTATATAGTCCATGGAGTCGCGAAGAATCCAACACAACTGAGCAACTTTCACTTTCACTTATAACTGATCATACTTACTTTGATATTACATTGAGATTCAATTATCTGATTTATTTCATTAAGCTTTCTTCTATAATAATGTCTGAAATACAAATGCCTGTCTCCTTTATTTCTGGTTTATAATATAGTTGGAGCATTCATTATGTTGATCTTTTATGAAATTATATTTGAGTAAAAATTATATGATCAATAAATTTCATTTATGGAAATATAAGAGACTCTGGTGATCCAGTGGTTGACTCTGCACCTCGACTGCAGAGGGCACAGGTTCTACCCCTGAGTAGGGGACTAGGATCCCTCATGGCATGCGGAGTGGCCAAAAAACAAAGACAAGAAAAATGCAAGGAACTCCATGGGACTTCCCTGGAAATCCAGTGATTAGGCTTTGAAATTTCATTGCTAGGGATCCGGGTTAGATCCCTGGTCAGGGAACTAAGATCCTACATGCCCCATGGTGTGGCCAAAAAGAAATGCAAGTGACTCCAAATGGCTAAAACAGTCTTGAAAAAGAAAATCAAAGTTGGAGGACTCATACTTACTGATTTCAAAACACAATGGAATAGAACAGAAAATCCAGAAATAAATCCATACATCTGTGGTCAATTCTTAGCATGGGTGTAGATATTATGTTGAATTAGGCAACAATTTCTTTGATAGGACATCAAAAGCACAAGAATAAAAGAAAAGTAGATAAATTAGATTTTGTTCAGATTTAAAACTTTTTTGTGTTATAGGGCACTATAAAGATAGTGAAAAGACAACCCATAAAATGTTTGTAAATCATACATCTGATAAGGATCTGTTATCCAGAACATATAAAGAACTCTCACAACTCAACAACAAAGACAACCTAATTGAAAAATGGACAAAGAATTTGAAATGACATTTTTCTGAATACAGATGGCCAGAATGCACATGCAAAGGTGCACAGCATCACCGATCACTGGGAAACCATAAAGCAAGTCCACAACGTGATAACACTTTACACCCACTAGGATAGCTATAGTTATAATAATAATGTAATTGCAAGTGTTGGCCCAAATGTGAAAAAAATTTGATCTCTCATGTATTGCTGAGGGGAGGCTAGAATGGCATAGCTACTGTTGAAAGCAATTTGACACTTCTCAAACTGTTAAACACCAGAGTTACCGTATGAGCCAAAAACTCCATTTCTAGCTATGGACCCAAGAAAAACAAAACATTTCACACAAAAAATTGTACATTAATACTTATAATAACAAAAAAGTGGAAACAACCTAAATTTTCATCAGCTAAATATCAGCTATATATGGAACATTATTCAGCCGTAAAAGGAGATGTATCGGTGAAAAAAAATGTGAAAATGTTAGTCGCTCCGTCATGTCCGACTCTTTGTGACCCCGTGGACTGTAACCCACAAGTCTCCTCTATCCATGAAATTCTCCAGGCAAGAATACTGGATGGAGTGGGTAGCCATTTCCTTTTTCAGGGAATCTTCCTGAACCAGGAATCAAACTTGGGTCCCCTGCATTACAGGTGGATTCTTTACCATCTGAGCCATAAGGGAAATACTGATACCTGTTACTATATGGGTGAACCTTGAAAACAATGCTAAGTGAAAGATTTTGGATATAGAATGTCACATATATGATTTCATGTATATGAGATATCCATAATAGTCAAATCCATAGTGACCTAAAATGTACTAGTGATTTCCAGGAGCTGGGAGATGATAGAATTGGAAGTAACAGGGTTTCTTTTTGGCTTGATGGAAATACTCGGCTTTAGATAATGATAGTTGCACACCATTGTGAATATAATTGAAAAACATTGAGTTGTGCATTTCAAAGGGTTAAAATGGCGAATTTTATTTTGCGTGAATGTTATCTTTAAAGCATTTTAATAATGATAACAAACTCTTTACAAATTATATTTTAATGGGAAACAACTATATTTTTCCAAGATACAAAATAGTAAGGGTATTGTTTTACATTTTGGCAAGCCTCTTTGATGTCTGGTCTAATAGAAAATAGTTAGATTTCATATCTGCTTTTACATTCATCCTGTTGCAATATATTGTTTTGGTTGAAGATTATCTGGCCTTAAACAAATGCAGTTAGAAAAGCGGGAGTTCACCTATCAGAATGTTTAAAATTTTAATATTTAAACTTAAAAGGACCGACCAAATGTTAGTTAGAATCTGGAAATTCACAGCTCTCATACTCTTACTGGAGAGACTGTAAATTGGTAGAACCACTTTGGAAAACAATTTGGTGGTTTCTTAAAAGTTAGGGTCACAGCCGAGTGGCGCAGCAAAAGCATGCTGGGCCCATAACCCAGAGGTGGATGGATTGTAACCATTCTCTGCTATTGGTGTATTTGCTTCCCTTGTGGCTCAGTAAAGAATCTGACTGCAGTGCAGGAGACCTGGATTTGATTCCTGGGTGGGGAAGATCCCCTGGAGAAGGAAATGGTAACCCCCTCCAGTATTCTTGCCTGGAGAATCCCATGAACAGAGGAGCCTAGCAGGCTACAGTCCATGGGGTCTACAGGTAAAGGTATACCCTACCATATGACCCAGTGATCCCATCCCTATGTATTTTTCAAAGAAAATAAATACAGGACATTTAAATCCTGACTAGGTATTAGATTATGTTAAGGAATTATTAATTTTTTTGTGTGTTTGATAATGGAGTTGTTATCTTAAAAAGTGTCTTATCTCTTACAGATATATGTGAAGTATTTATGGATGAATTGTGTAATATCTGGAATTTACTGAAAGCACAGTACCTACAAAATCTTTTGCATAAATATTTATAGCAGCTTTATTTGTAATAGCCCAAAACTAGAAACAGCCCAAATACCCATCTACAAGTGAATAGTTATACAAATTACAATATAGCCATTAACACAATTCTGCTCAGGAATGAACTGATGGTACATGCAACAATATTATGAATCTCAAAATAATTATGGGCCTTCCCAGGTGGGCCAATGGCAAAGAATCCACCCACCAACCAGGAGATGCAAGAGACACAGATATGATTCCTGGGTTGGGAAGAGAAGGAAATGGCAACCTACTCCATTGTTCTTGCCTGGAAAATTCCATGGACAGAGGAGCCTGGTGGGCTACAGTCCATGGGGTCACAAAGAGTCGGACATGATTGAGCGACTGAACACACCCAGAAAATAATTATGCTGAGGGAACGAAGCCAGACCAAAAAAGTATACATACTGTATGATTCTATTTTTAATAAATTTTAGAAAATGCAAACTAATCTGTAGAAAGCAGGTCAGTAGTTCCTTAATTTAGGAGTGGGAGTGTTTCAGAATATTGGGAAGGAGGGATTTACCAAGGAACATGAAAAAATTTTGGGAGGTGATGGATATATTCATCACCTTGGTTGTAGTAATAATTTTTCAGGTGAATAATATGTTAAAAGTTATCAAATTGATCATTAATGTGTACAGTTTATTGGTAAGTCAGTTTCACCATAGTAAACCTGTTATAAATAAATAAATAATGTTTTAAAAAAAGAATCAACCAACTATACACAGAGGCCTTGTTCAGATCCTGTTTCAAATCATTTATAAAATGATGCTTAAGACAAGGGGGGACATTTAAATCCTGACTAGGTATTAGATTATGTTAAGGAATTATTAATATTTTTTGTGTTTGATAATGGAGTTGTTATCTTAAAAAGTGTCTTATCTCTTACAGATATATGTGAAGTATTTATGGATGAAATTGTGTAATATCTGGAATTTACTGAATTGGGGTAACTGATGGATATGTATGAAGCAAGATTATCCAAATAATACTAATATCGCATTTAAATGATGGTTACATTGGGGGTTTATTATACTGTTCTTCCTACAAATGTGAATGTTTGACATTTTCCATGATAAATCGTTGTTTGATTTTTTAAAAGAAAGTTTATTTTAGTCATGCTCCAAAGTAGCAGAGTGGACCCACTGGCTTCTAATCTTCCCATCCAAGAAAACATGCTTTTTCTATTAAATGATAATGTCTATCATAAAACTTTCTACTTCTCACTAGAAGCAAAAAATCGAAGTCTGAAGGACTCATGGGGTTTTTTGACCAATTACTCATAAATCTCTGTGCTGATCTACTGTTGGAAGCATTGCTTAAAAGATGAAAAAAAGAGCCAGTGGCATCAGATAAAAATGCTATTTTAAAACTTACTTCTTAACTCACCCCAAAATCTCACAGAAATGACCTGTCACTGGAGAAAAAGTATCTTATCATTACTTTGAAACTCAAACAAAGCAAATTGCATTTTTATTCTGACTGGAAGAGAACAGATGTGGTCTGATCTTTTCTGACTACATAGAAGTTTTCTAAATAAAAAACTGAGCCAACTGGAAACTATCTCTAGGGGGCAAACAAGATAAGCAATTATATCAAAGTATTATTTTCAAAAAGTTTCAGGTATGACTCATACAAGTAGAAAAAGACCAAATGGAAAAGTATTTCTTTTCAAGTCATTAGTGAAGGAAAAAACAGAATGATATGGCTGGTTCAAAGAGTGTTTGAGGAACTAGGTACCATGAGGCCTTTCCAAAGGGAAATTTTAAGTCAGGGTGTTCAACTTTCACCTAGATGGATCTCCAGAGAATTAGGCTCTGCGAAAAAAGCCAATCCCAAAAGGTTACATACTATACAATTCTTTTAATATTCTTGAAATAACAAATTTACAGAAATGGAAAATAGATTAACAGTTGCCAGGGGTTAAGAAGGAGGTGAGTGGAGGCCTGAGAAAGGTGATGTGACTATTATAAAAATGACCACATGAGTGAAGTGAGTCAGAAAGAGAAAGATAAATACCGTATTCTAACGCACATATACATAATCTAGAAAAATGGTACTGAAGACTTTATTTACAGCGCAGCAGTGGAGAAACAGACATAGGGAATTGACTTATGGACATGGGGAGAGGGGAGGAGAGAGTGAGAAGTATGGAAAGAGTAACATGGAAACATATTAAAATATGTAAAATAGATAGTCAAAGGGAATTTGCTGTATGGTTCAGGAAGCTCAAACAGGGACTCTGTATCAACCTAGAAGGGTGGGATGGGGATGGGGATGGGAGGGAGGTTCAAAAAGGAGGAGATATATGTATATATATATATATGCGTATGGCTGATTCATGTTAGGTTTGACAGAAAACAAAATTCCGTAAAACAATTATCCTTCAGTTAAAAAGATCACAGGAGGGAGATTGACCACGATGGAAATGCTCTGCATCTTACCTCTATCCGTGTCAACATCCTTGCCGTGATGCTGTGTTACAGGTCAGTATTGCCACTGGAGAGGTGTTACCCCTGGACAGACTGGGTAAAGGACGCACAGCAGCTCCGTATTATTTGTTACAACTGCATGTTAACCTGAAATAATCCCAAAATTCAAACTTAATGTAAAAAAGATTGTTCTGTTAGATATAAAACTAGTTAATATCATATGACAATAAAATAATAACTTTGCTGTTATATTTTTACCAAATTAACTTTACCTTTACTGGACAAAAATCTGCACGTTAACATGTAAATTCATAAAATCTAAGCCTTTAGTCAGTGGTGAATAGTGAAACAAACAAAGGGACTTCCTTTAGAAGATGGTCAGCAGACTGTAGTCAGCTGGCTAGTTTAGCTGCTGGTCTGATTTAGTGTAACCCATGAGTTAAGAATGGCTTTTACTTTTTTTTTTAAAGGATTGTAAAAAACAAAAACAGAAAAAGAAACAAACCTAAAACCTGAATATTTACTATCTGGCTCTATACAGTAAAAGTCTACTGGCCCTTAGATTCTATAATCGATAATGAAATAACACTTTGGTGAGTCTGTTAAACAGTACTTTGATGTGTCATTGAAAAGACATGCTGACCTCTCTATGCCTTATTTCTGGGTTTTGGACAATATTTGTTAACAGTTAATACTAAAATTATATGAACCAGTTTGCATTCCTTCTGCCTTAATCACCATATTTTCAGAAAACCTTCACACTATTTTCTTTAAGTAATTCTTCATGTATTTCCTCAACTGAATAATATTGATCTTCAAGCAGCTTCTCAGAATGCAATGTAGAGTAGTGTGTTCCTATTATAGCTTCCCCCAAGTCAAGGGGAACCCATCCTTGATCATATTTTTGTAGCTGCCATTTTTTATACTCATTATAATTTTAAAATGTTTACAAACTTTACCCCCACCCAACCCACCAGCTAATAAAAGGCTTACTCATTCCCACTGTTTTATTTGTTTTCAAGGATGAAGAACTTCAATTTCAGATGTCAGAAGAAAATGTATTTTTGTTCCATCCAAAATACTTCTCATTATAAATGTTTCTTTGGTTAAAGAACAGATGATATTTAGATATTCTATGTCATCAAACAAGTCCTCTATTAGACTAAATTGGCTCTGATGTCTTGGTAGCCTTCTTAAGCAAACCTAAGACAGTAAATTCCTGTAAATATCTCAAGCATAAGAAATCAAAACCTAAGAACAACCAACTACAAAGCCAACAAAGCTTTCCTAAAAAAGGCGATTGCTTAGTCAATCAAATAAGTTGTTTGCTTTGCTTCCAGGCTGTTCTCTCAAAGTCTTTCCCCTGACTACTGTCACCAGAACACTTCTAACCACTCCTGGTTTGGCACTGCCAAATATTTGCTAAGATGAACTCTTCTCAATGTTAATATATCACAGTTTATCTTTTAACATCTTTCATTCAAATATTCTCCATTTATAGGTTTCTTTTTCATAAGTTTAAGTAATAAAGACCACCACCTCATTCCTGTATAAAATGTTTTATGCCTCTAAGAATTACACATTATGTATGTATTGTTTATTATATATGCCTTACATGTACCTGTGTATACTGTAAAGTGTATGTGCCTCTAAGAGTTTTAAACACTTCTATTTCAAACCAAAAACCACTATTCAAGTATGTAAAAAATTCAAGAGATCATTTTGGTATTCTTATACACACAATAATTGTTTTAATGGAAGACAGTTTTTTTTGTTTGTTTGTTTGCTTTCGTTTGTTTGTCTGTTTTGCTTTTTGGCCATGCTGTGTAGCATGCAAGATCGTAGTTCCTCCAGCAGGGATCCAACCCATGCCCCCTACAATGGAAGTAGAGTTTAAGATCGCCAAGTAAGTCCTTGGAAAACAGTTTATATTTTATTAATCTGAGCTTACGTCATTTATTCCTTTGAGCTTGCTTTTCTTTTTGCTTCAGTAAACCATTTTATAATTATTTCAGTAACAGTATAAGAATGAGAAAATTAAAAGAAAAAAAAGAATGAGAAAATTTTTATAATTTGAAAAGTTTTGTTTAGGATTAAAAAAACAGAAGTGCTACTTCACAAAGCAGATACATTTATGGAGCAAATTATGAATAGGGCGTATGATGATCAGAATTCTATATATGATGAAGTCAGGGAAATTATAACTATAAAGGATCCCCAAACACTAAATGTGTTTAACCTTTTTGACAGAAAGTCCTGGCAAGTATTTTATGTAATGTGCTTTACTTTAGGACAAATACCCTCACTAGCCAAATGGGTCATTGTTCTCAAGTCCTGGGGTACTTTAAGAATTTCACAGCTTGTCTTTGAACTTTTAATTGCATTAATACTGTTATTAATAATGTCCTCTCATTGGCAGTTGCTATGTGTTAGGCACTGTGCTAGGTGCCTCTCACATATTTAACTCCATTTTTTACAAAACGACAAAGCCCCCGTGAGGCAAGTATTGTTAATCTCATGTTTCAGAGGAGAAGACTGTAAGACCCAGAAAGACTGAATTACTTGTCTACAGTCAGTGCTAGGGAGTGGCAGAGCTGGGACGGAAATCAGTTGGTCTTTTACTGGCCAAGGTTCAGACACAGTGTTGAATTCAATATGATTGTTTAAATGACACTTCCTTCCTAGTGTTAATTCCAACTACCATTTTATTATAAATATGCTATGAACTTATTAAATGAATAGTTAATATAGCACAGATTTTAAAATGAACACAGTCACAACTATTTGTAGGAACTTGTGTGAACTTATTTGCCCATTTTGATGAAAAGTTTAGGCTTAACTGCACACACATGCAAAAATCATCAGATTACTCTCTTTCGAGTAATTAATTTAATGACTTCAGACTATATATATAAAAACAGGACAAAAGAACAAGTCTTTGTGTTTTGGGCTCTAATAGATGATGAAATAGTTTAAATGCTTTATTTCATTTGAAAAATGACAGATATATTATAAACAATGAAATTTATAATAAATTTATACCATTTAAGCCATTTTGAAATACCCTAAACAAAAATATATGTAAAATTCTTATCAGTTGCAGAGTGTTCTACTCAAATTTATTGATGAGAAAAATTAACACATATTCAGCATAAAAAAGAATTTTATATTGAAATGTAATTGATTTGTAATATTGTGTTAGTTTCAGGTATAAAGCAAAATGATTCAGTTATTTTTTTAGATTATACTACAATATAGGTTATTATAATCTTTGAACATGATTCCCTGTGCTATGTAGTAAATCCTATTGGTTGCTCATCTATTTTATGTAGTTTGTATCTGTTAAATCCTGCACTACGAGTTTGTCTCCTCTTCTCTCCCTCTCCATTTTGGTAACCATAAGTTTGTTTTCTGTGTTTGTGAGTTTATTTCTGTTTTTTATATACATTCATTTTATTATTTTTTAGATTCCACATATAAGTGATATTATGTAGTGTTTGTCTGATTTACTTCACTAAGTATAATATTCTCTAGGTCCATCCATGTTGCTGCACATGGCAATAGTTTATTCTTTTTAGGGTTGAGTAGTATTTGATTGTGGGGCTTCCCTGGTGGCTCAGATGGTAAAGAATCTGTCTGCAATGCAGGACACCTGGGTTCAATCCCTGGGTTGGGAAGATCCCTTGGAGAAGGAAATGTACCTAGCATGCTGCAGCCAATGGAGTTGAAAAGAGTCCGACGTGATAAGAAAGTAAATAGCAAATTAGGATAAAGAAAAAATATATATATATAATTAATAATTGCTCTGAATGTGACATATAACTAGTTGTGCTAATAGATTTTGAAAGACAAAGCTGGAGAATACCACCTGAAATTTGTTTTTCCTCTCCTTATTTTCAGATCTTCTCAAAGACTCAAAAGACCTCTCCAATTATGGGGCCCATCTTCATGTCTACTATATTCCTATATCCAAATTTCTGTCTTCTTGTAAGGACACCAGTCACTGGATTAGGTCCAGCCTAATCCAGTATGACCTCATCTTAATGACATCTGCAAAAACTGTGTGCAAATAAGGTCATGTTCACAGGTATGGGGGTAAAGAGTAGGTTTGTTAAGATAATAACGGAGCTTTGGGAGGACACAACTCAACCCACTCTAGGGCCCTCTTCTAGGCTCTTGTCTTTACGTAATACCCCCAAATACTACCTAGTGGTCTACAGTACAGTGCTGGTTGCTTGGGATTTGAAAGTGAAAGTTGCTCAGTCGTGTCCGACTCTTTGCGACCCCATGGACTGAAGCTTGCCTGGCTTCTCTGTCCATGGAATCCTTCAGGCAAGAATACTGGAGTGGGTAGCTATTCATTTCTCCAGGAGATCTTCCCAACCCAGATATTCAAGCCAGGTCTCCCGCGTTGCAGACAGATTCTCTACCGTCTGAGCCACCAGGGAAGCTTGGGATTTGAATAAGTATTATACACCGTATTTATATTTATTTGTACATAAATGTAAAATTCAGCTCAGCCAATGTTTAGTGTGTGGATTTTTGACTCCGGCACCCTGTCAGTTCATAACCTCAGTCGTTCAGTGTCAAATATGCTGTTCTGAGGAGAGAGAGAGAGTTCCTAGACATGGAGGTATTGAGAGTGGTGCTATCAAACTTTAGACTGTTGGGCTAATTGCAGATTACATAAGCCTGCTGCTGCTGCTGCTGCTGCTAAGTCGCTTCAGTTGTGTCCGACTCTGTGTGACCCCACAGACGGCAGCCCACAAGGCTCCTCCATCCCTGGGATTCTCCAGGCAAGAACACCAGAGAGGGTTGCCATTTCCTTCTCCAATGCATGGAAGTGAAAAGTGAAAGGGGAGTCTCTCAGTCGTGTCCGACTCTTAGCGACCCCATGGACTGCAGCCCACCAGGCTCCTCCGTCCATGGAATTTTCCAGGCAAGAGTACTGGAGTGGGGTGCCATTGCCTTCTCCATAAGCCTAGGTTCAAGATTTGTAGATTTTATTATTTCGTTTAATGAAAACAACCCTTACAAAATCAACCTTGGCTTTAAAAAGACTCCCCTAGACCAGTGATTCTCAACATGTGGTCTGGATACCCACAGAAGATCTGTTAAGTCCCAGATACATAGCACTAAGGAAACATGTGCCTTTTTCCACTCTCCATCTCTCCTGAGTTTATAGTGGAGTTTTCCAGAGGCTTTGAGACTTGTGATGACATCAGCACTCTGGTGCAAATAGAATGTGTACTTGTGGATTCTTGCACTTAAAATTTGCTGTTTTGATTTCCAGTATGATGAATATTAGTAGGTATACTGTTGTTGTTGTTCAGTCACTAAGTCATGTCCGACTCTTTTCAACTCCATTGGCTGCAGCATGCTAGGCTTCCCTGTCCTTCACTGTCTCCCAGAGTTTGCTCAAATTCATGTCCATTGAGTCAGTGATGCTATCTAACCATCTCATCCTCTGCTGCCCTCTTCTCCTTTTGTCTTCAATCTTTCCCAGCATCAGCGTATTTTTCAGTGAGTCAGCTCTTCACATCAGGTGGCCAAAGTCTTGGAGCTTCAAGCTTCCACATCAGTCCTTCCAATGACTATACAGGGTTGATCTCCTTTAAGATTGACTGGTTGGAACGCCTTAGCCACACATTAAAAAAAAGCTCAGTGTTAACAATTTTTAAGAGTAGGAAAGGGTCCTGAAACTGAAAAATTTGAGAAATCACAAATTGAAGATAACACTAATATGTGGGCAAATACTAATGACAGACAAACTAATAAGTGTATATTTAGTACAAACTCTTAGAAAGCTACTTTACCAGATAAAAACAATGATCTACTCAGATTTAAGAACAGGATTAAAAATAGAAAATTGTGAGTACTGTTTGAAATAAGCGTTTCTATCCATTATCATTATTTGATAAACTTTTCCATATGTGTTTATTGTATTTTAGACCTTCACGGGGTAACCTTTTGGCTCTGATAATGATAAAAACCAAGTACCAAACTAAAACTTAAGCACCAGGATGAAATGAAAGACGATATTTTTAGTAAAAATGAAAGTCTTTTCATTTTGTGACTAACAGACTTATTCTAAGCACCTGACATATTTTGACTCCTTTAGTTTTCTCAGTAACCCGTTGACATAAACACCGTTATAATCCCCATTCCACACAAGAAGGAGCTGTGGCACAGAGAAACTAAATTTCTTGTGTAGCAGCACAGAAAATAGTGCAGCCAGGATCCCAGCCCCGAGCAGTCTGGCACTCCTGTCTGTACTGAATGTCCTTGTGTGAGGCGGGCTTGTTGAAGATGCTGGCAAACAGAGAACAGGTACTGCTTGTGGACTGAGTTTCCAGTGGGGACAGAGCTTATGCTTTTAGCAGAAGATGAAACTCTGAACTCCTTTTCACAAAATCTTTCAATATTTAGATGTAGATAGCAAAATAATTTTAACCATGCTTCATCGCACACTGTGTGGGCCAAGAGAACATGGCAGTGTGACAAGCTGGATATGGTCTTAGCACCCCCATGTGGCACCCCTGCCTCCTTCTTCCTCCTCTTTGCCTTCCAGTGAAGCTCATATCCCATGGCCGTTAGCCTAGTTGTTGCAGTGGACAGTAGTTTGAACATCTAATGCCTCTTTAAATGTTAATGGCTGATAATTGCTTAGTATATAACCCTCAAGTAAAGTATTTGTAATTTTTTTTTTTTTGGCTGTGCTTTGTGGCATGTGGTATCTTGAGTTCACTGACCAAGGAACTAACCCACATCCCCTGCACTGGAAGTGTGGAGTCTTAACCACTGGACCACCAGGAAAGTCTCAAGGGTGTGTAATTTTCAAAATGATTTTTTTAAGGTGATAATATGAGGAATTTCAAACATATACAAAAGAAAATTTTTGTTTTACTCCTGTGTACCCATTACCTAGCTTCAGTAATCTTATCCACTCATGGCCATATAGTGGGTGTATTGTTACTTAAAAGGAACATGGTTTCCAGTTTGTTTCACCTATATCCCTACCCACTCTTCATCTGCACCACTGGCGAATTTCTTAGCAAATCCAGACATTATATAATTTCACCTGGAAATTTAAAATGGCTTATTGAGATTAAAAGCCTCAAAGAAATGATCTTCTAATGGTGAAATCTCTGCAATGGCAGAAGGATATTTGCACTGGAAGCCTTCAGTAAACCACCAAACTCTTAGTAACTACCTCAGATCTCTAAAAATAAAATGTTTGGTTCTTCAGAGAAACTATATTTTAGGAGGATTGTAGCTGAGGTTGAAAAGGGAAAAGGCATGTTGTTTATTTCATGCATATGAGAACATAAAGGCAAGCCCTTGAAGACAGAAGACTAAATGGGAAAAAAAGGAAAGGTTGGGTGAAAACTCAAAATGGTTTTAATAATGAGATTCATTATCTCATATAGTGGCAAACCTAGAGATAAGCAGTTTCAAGGTTTGTTAATTCAGTAGCTCAATCATGTTGTCAAAGGCCCAGTATCCTTCCCCACTTCCCCCTACCATCCTTCGTATGTTCTCTTTTCATGAACTCCCTCTTAATTCCCCTCATGGTTGCATCCTGCAGAAAGAAAAGGATTATTCCCTTTTTCAAAATTAATGAATTATTTATTTGGCTGGATCAGGTCCTAGTTGTAGCATGCAGGATATTTGTTGCGGCGCATGGACTCTCCAGCTGCATCATATGGGCTTCAGAGCAAGTGGGGCTTCAGTAGTTACGACTCATAGGCTTTGTTGCCTCACGGCTTGCAGGATCTTAGTTCTCTGACCAGGGATCGAACCCATGTCCCCCGCATTGCAAGGCGGGTTCCTAACCACTGGAGCACCAAGGAAAGCCCAGAAAAGGATTTATTTTTGTTTTGCTTTTTGTGGCAGATCCTTGGACTTGTTCTCTCAATATCCATTTTACTTCTTTTCTCTTTGGAGAGTCTAGAAAGCTATAAGCTATATTTTCCATATTCCTTGACGATAGAATTCTGGAAAATCAGGTCCTGCCAACTAGATTAAGTAGAGAGAGGTAAAAGATGAGGATGAGAAGGAAACCATTTCTTGTGACTGAGATGACTGAGGCCGAGTGTACTGTGAATTCCCGTCTAATCGCCAGTTTTGTGAGTGTGAGGCAGTGATAGCAGCTTTCTCTTCTTTGAATTGCAGCTACAGTGATGTGATGTTGAGCTAAAGTCCAGTGGCAGCCTCTTAGTCTGCTCTCCCACCCCTTTCAGTGACTGTCTAAGCACCTTATTCCCTGTATGAAATCTGTTTTTGTTTGATATATTTAGAGTAGTTTCTATTCTTAAACCAGTCACTGGTTGATAAACATCTGTCTCTCTTTTTAAGGGCAAAAAAGCCATTCCCAAAAGCCCTCTGGAAGAGTTTCTTCATATCTCATTGAGAACTGGGTCACATGCCTCATTGAGGAGATCTTGGTCAAGTGCTCACCCCTTAAGGACCACCATGATTGGTTTAGATCAGTGATTCCTAACATGCTGTCTGGGAAGCCCTCTTTAGGTAGTCCAAACTATTTTCATTTTTCATATTTTCCTTTTCATTTTCATATTTCTTAGGAATGTGCAAAGGAGTCCTCCAGAAGCTCTGTGACTTAGGATGGCAATGGATTGAGTGCATATACAGGTGTGAGAATCTCTCTTCTATTAAGTCAAACAATAGAGAGATTTGCAGAAATGTAAAATAGTGCCATTCTTCTAACTAAATATTTTATTTTGGAAAATAGAGTTATTTTTTTCATTTAACATGTTATTTAAATGACCATATAGTGGGTGTATTGTTACTTAAAATCAATTGATACATAAATATTTTTCTGGTTTTAATTTCTAAAATGATGGGGCAGAATATAACACAAAAGTTCTTTGAGGTTCTTAACCATCTTTAAGAGTGTCAAGAGATCCTGAAATCAAAAAGTTTGAGAACTACTAGCTTAGATCAATTAAAATATTCTCAAATCATGGAGGGATGATGGATACAGAAACAAAAACTAGGGCCCTGCAAGCATGGAAGAAAAGGAACATGGTTTCCAGTTAAGCAATGATGTCTGCTACTGGAGAGAGCTGGTTTGGATCTGGGGTATATTACAGATGAGGAGAGACATGTAAGAGTGACCCAAGAAAAAGCAGAACAAGTAAATTTGGGGACTATCCTGGTGGTCTAGTGGTTAGGACTCTGTGCTTTCACTGCTGAGCGCCTAGGTTCAATCCCTGGTCAGGGAACTAAGATCCCACAAGCTGCATGGGAAGGCCAAAAAAAGTAAACTTTTTCTTCTATTATGTCTATATGAAGCAAGAAACAAGTTTCTAGAAGGCTGTGATTAGCAATGAGAAGTCTGAAACAGGGAAAGTCTGGCTGTAGTGTTAATAGCTATAAATGTTAGTAACATAGACTATTTGTAGTGAGGAAGGCTGGTTATCAGGAGACTATAGACTGAAAGACTATATTAATAATAATTTTGTGTGTAAACTATTTTTACCTTTCTTCCCTGGATTATATGTTTTTTGAAATCACAATTGCATATAGTCAAACAGCGCAATATAAGGAGAAAACTGTTTAGAAGACATCTGCACTCCTAGGTGAAGACGCTGGGGAATGGGTTCATAGACCTCGGAGGCTCTAAGGTAGACTACTAAATGAGGGCCCCAGAAAGCTACTGAGGCTGAGAGAACCACCTTCTCCTCTGTCCAGGGTGCTGCACGGGACCTGGGGAGAGGCTCCCAAACTGCTTTAGAGGATAACATGGCAGGATGATGCTCTATATCTGCAGATTGCCATTATATAATACAGCTACTGATCTGTGCTTTTTAAAGACTTAGGTCTATTCGTAGACCTTATCCCACTGAAAATATTCATAGTAAGCATTTTTTATTTGTTTGTTTTTAGTGTCTCAGCATAATTCATTTCCCGGACACTTCCAGCATCACTATCTTCTCTAAATTGATTTTCATGCTTGCCAGGAACTATGAGCAGATACGTTTGCTTTCGTGATATTCAGTTTATTTGTTTTCAGACAGCTTAGATGCCTCGTTTCTAGTGGTGCTGTATGTGCATATACATAAATATGTGACTGTCAACTCAATTTTCTCCTTGGAACTTTGGACTGGGTTGTAAGAGCTTTGATTCCCTCCAGAAAGTTTTGCTACAGCTGGAGAGTCTGATGTGGCTATGAGAACTCTTACTCTCCAATTTCTCTGTTTGGCCTTAGGTTTAATGTTCCCTAGTTCTTTCACACATACAAAGAGGGCAGAGGCAATCTCTTGTGATTCATGAAAAAAAAAAAAAAACAATGTTTTTTGAGAGGAGCAAGCAGTGTAGAAAAAGAAGTATATATTGACTAAAAAGAGTGTGTGTGTGCCCTAGCACTCTTCCTACTGCAAAATGGGGACTCCAGGGTGTTTTCCAAAGCCAACAACCTGTTCTCTGATTCTCCAGACAACAACTGAAATATTCAACATTTCAATTCAGTATTAAAACTGAAAGCTACCCAGAGTCAGTGCAGATCGCAAAGTTCAAGGGCTCAGTCCCACGAGACTGCTCCCTCCCAGCTTCGGGCGCTAATTGCATGTCCTGGAGAGACTGCCCATGCTTCTGACTGGACTAGCTATAAACTAGGGCTTCCTATAACCCCCTCCTCAGATTTGATAATTTGCTGAAACAGTTCATAGAACTCAGGAAGGCATTTTATGGATTTGTTATAAAGGATATGACCCAAGAACATCTAAATAGAAGACATGCATAGGACGAGGAATCCGGTGGTGGGGTGCAGAGTTTCTGTGTCCTCTGTGGGCTTTTCGTCTCCCAGCACCTTGAGGGTTCACAGCCTGGACGCTCAAATCTCCTTCAAGAGTTTTAATGGAATGGTTCTCCTCCCCTCCTTGGAGGTGAGAGGTAGGGCTGAAATTCCCAACTTTCTCATCATTTGATCTTTGATGTCTGGCCTCATCCTGAGACAATCTAGGGACCCTAACCTAGGTTAGCCAGGCATATATATAGGGGCTTATTATGAATAACAAAAAGCACTCCCGTTACTCAGGAAATCCCAAAGGTTTTAGAAGCTATGTGCCAGGGACAGGAATCAAAGACCAAATGTATTTCTTATTATATCAGTACCACCAGGATATACAGCTTTACCTATTTCACAGTATGGGTTTTACAAAAATTTATTTTTTTAGTGGACTTGAGTACTTCCCTGGTGATACAGTGGATAGGAATCTGCCTGCTAATGCAGGGAACACTGGTTTGATCCCTCATCTGGGGAGATTCGACATGCTGCAGAGCAACTAAGCCTGTGCACCTAGAGCCTGTGCCCCACAACAAGGGAAACCACCACAAGAAGCCAGTGAACTGCAACAACAAGTAGCCCCTGCTCACTGCAACTAGAGAAAGCCCATATGCAAGAATGAAGACCCAGTGCAACCAAAAAAAAAAAAAAAAGATTTGAATGCATTCTTTTAGCCAGAAATTAATAATATATATTCCTAGCCTATTTGTTCCTTGTGGCTGCTCAAAACAAATTGTTGACTGACTGATCTTACAGAGGCTTAGGTGCATTGGCAAAAAACATGCTTCAAAGGAAGTCCAATGGGATGATACAGGTACACACCTAAGGTAGATTGTTGTAAAATGACTTTAATTAATCTTGCCTCTCTGAATTCTGAATTCGTGCCCTAGTGTGGCTGCCTTTCACAGTTAATCTGGCCATAAATTCAGTCTCTCAGTTGTGTCCAACTCTTTGCAACCTCATGGACTGCAACACGCCAGGCTTCCCTGTCCATCGTCAACTCCTGGATCTTGCTCAGACTCATGTTCTTTGAGTCAGTGATGCCATCCAGCCATCTCATCCTGTCAACCCCTTCTTCTCCTGGCTTCAGTCTTTCCCAGAATCAGGGTCTTTTCCAATGAGTCACTTCTTTACATCAGGTGGCCAAAGTATTGGAGCTTCAGCTTCAGCATCAGTCCTTCCAATGAATATTCAGGACTGATTTCCTTTAGGATTTACTGGTTTGATCTCCTTGCATTCCAAAGGACTCCCAAGAGTCTCCAACACCACAGTTCAGAAGCATCAATTCTTTGGCAATTTTATATAGTCAAACAGCACAAAGTCAATCAGCTTTCTTTATGGTCCAACTCTCACATCCATACATGACTACTGGAAAAACCATAGCTTTGAGTAGATGGACCTTTGCTGGCAAAGTAATGTCTCTGCTTGTTAATATGCTGTTCAGGTTTGTCATAGCTTTTCTTCCAAAGAGTAAGCGTCTTTTAATTTCATGGCTGCAGTCACCATCTGCAGTGATTTTGGAGCCTAAGAAAATCAAGTCTGTCACTGTTTGCATTGTTTCCCCATCTATTTGCCATGAAGTGATGGGACCTGATGCCATGATCTTAGTTCATTGAATGTTGAGTTTTAAGCCAGTTTTTCACTCTCCTCTTTCACTTTCATAAAGAGGGTCTTTAGGTCCTCTCTGGTTTCTGTCATAAGGGTGGTGTCATCTACATGTCTGAGGTTATTCATATTTCTCCCAGCAATCTTGATTTGGCCACAGCAATCTTGATTCTGGCCCTAGGAATTGCCTAAACCAATAGAATATTGTCAAAACAATGTCATGTGAGTTCTGGAGTCTACACAGCTTATGCCATAACTCTCTTGGGACTTGCCATGTAAAGAAGCTCAGATAGAATAATTAATGAAGAAGGATAACCTGGGGACAGAAAGAGGTCTGAGTCTTTTAGTCCCTTCAAGGCCTCAGATATATAGATGGAGTCACCTTGGGCCTCCAGCTCTTGCTGACCTACCAGCTGGATGCAGTGGCATGAATAACCAAGATGAGATCAGAAGAAGAACCACCCAGTAATAATAAATCATTGTTTTAAGCTGGTGAGTTGGGGTTGTTTTGTAGCCATAGACAGCTGAGGCAACACCCAACTTGTGATGACCAGATTATTTAGATGTTAGGTAATGATAAATATAGCATTAGACAGGAGGGGAAAGAAGAGAGAAAGAATGAGAACTAAAGAAATGTCTGAGGAGTTGGAAACAGAAGGTACTTATATCACCTTGCATGATGACAGCTTCCTCTCAGGTGACAAATAGTGTGTGAGAAGAGACATCCTTTTGCTATAAATCACTGCCTGTGATGAGTCAGAAGAACATGCCTTACATACCCAGAGAATAAGAGATATAATTGTCTGTAATTCATAATTAGGTGTATCTGCTTCCTTGCCATTTTGTTAATCAGGTTATATTATTTATAACATCAGAGTGATGTCACCTTAACAATCCTGTATCATACAGAAACAAACTTGCACAACTGGAAACTGTGTGGTCATAGAAAGCATGAATATCTTTTATAAACAAGTGTATGTGTTGCCTTCCCTCCTCTTTCCCCCACCCTGATTTTTGTTGAATGGTTTTAAGAGTACTGATGGTGGTCAGCTTCCTATGTTAATATCTTCTTGCAAGCACCTGCTTTTTCTCCATGGTATGCTCGAACCCTGAGTTCTCAGCAGGTGCTAGAAACCCATTGGTTCTTGAGAGTTCAACTTGTGACAGTTTCAGGCAGGGTGTGCAAAAGCAGGTTGTTTGTATAGGTGGTTGTGTGGGGTTTGTGTAGGTGATTCTTAAGACATCCCAGACGTTTGGGCACCCTGAAGTCTGAGTCACTCTAAGAATAAATCTCAAAGGGATTTAATTCAGTTTGAGATCACCACCAGAGAGTCTTGAGAGAGGGTTTGATTGATAGAGGTGAGGCTGCCCATAAGCAGCCCCCCACCACTGTGGGACTGCATCTGTTCCTGTGTCAAGTCATTTAAGCTGACTGTGAGGAGAGGAGCGGGCCTTGCAGGGCAAAGGAAGCAACCTGGGGAAACGGAGGCCCGTTCACGTACAGCTGCCCAGTGGAGTATGTGCTGGGGTGACTGAACATCCCCTAGATGGGACTGGCCTCAGTTTACAATGCTGTGTCACATTAGTCCACCTGTATAGGAGAACAGATTTAAGCTTCCTCTCATTATCTGTTCAATGTCATCTACTATGTGCCAGGCACTGATAGAGGAATGAAGGATACGAACTATGTCGTCAAGCAATGAAATCTCGTTTTCTTTAGCACTGCAACATAAAACTTCTGAAGCCGAGATTAAATTAGAATGATGTGGAATTTATTGACTTCTAAATTTTAAAAGTTCTGAGGATTTAGTGTGAGATCCTGAGACTATCTTCGAACCACTGCAATTATTGGTACACAACTTCAGAAAACTTTCTGGCAGTACTTGCCAAAAGTGAACACATCTCTACCCTGTGACCTAGCAATTCCATTTCATGTATATACCCACTTCACCAAAAGACAGGTACAAGAATGGGCACGGCAGCACTACTCATGATAGCCAATCATCCATTGCTGGTAGAATCATGTATCCATTAGAGAGAAGGCAGGAAATGTTTACTTTTGTATGCTGCTGCTGCTGCTGCTGCTGCTAAGTCACTTCAGTCATGTCTGACTCTGTGCAACCCCATAGACGGCAGCCTACCAGGCTCCTCCATCCCTGGGATTCTCCAGGCAAGAACACTGGAGTGGGTTGCCAGTTCCTTCTCCAATGCATGAAAGTGAAAAGTGAAAGTGAAGTCACTCAGTCGTGTCCGACTCTTCGCGACCTCATGGACTGCAGCCTACCAGGCTCCTCCGTCCCTGGGATTCTCCAGGCAAGAGTACTGGAGTGGGGTGCCGTTGCCTTCTCTGTTTTGTATTGCAGATTGGCTTAATAACAACAACAACAAAATTAAGTTATTGTCTGGTTGAAGAGATATTGGAGAACCAAAGCGTAAAGGGGAGACAAGTAACACAGTAATAATGCAGGAGTCAGGGTCCACCCCAAGGGCTGGGGAACAGAGTGCAGAGGTAGGGTATTAGACTTCAGAAGCTTAGAGAAGGGAGCTGGGACCCAGATGTCTGAGGAAGGACTATGGCCTGGCACTGACTGTCCTTCTAAGAGGAGACAATGAAGCTGATTTGAGAGCACCACAAAACTTTAGACTGGAAGTGACTGCTGCTATAAAGACTGTGCCAAGGGTGTCGGGAACAGCCAGCAAACAGGAAGGAGCAAGTGCCTTCTCGGTCCTCCAGCCTTCCAGTCTCACCCTCTAGCGCCCCCAACTGGCAGAACAAATGGGAATCCTCTGGCAAAGAAGAAATGCTAGCATTTCTCCTCACAGCACCCTCATTACAAAGATGAGAATGGAAGAGTGAGTTTGGGGTTGCAACAGTAATTTAATCAATAGCACCAGTGGATTAAAAAAAAAGTGGTGTATTCATGAAATGGAAGAATATACAACATTGAAAAGATTACTAAACACAATGCATGATTCAGTCTCACAATATAATATCGAGCAAAAGAGGCCAGATGCCAAAGAGTACCTAGTGTATGATTCCATTTCCCATAAAACTAAAAACTGGATAGTATTAATCAGCAGTGTTAGAAGGTAGAATAGAGGTAACCTTGGTGGGACCAGTGACTAAGGAGGGACAGAGGGGGCTTTCAAGCTCCTGGTATCGATCAATATTTTTAAACCTATGCATCTTCACTTTATTGTACTCTTCTGATTTATTAATACTTCTGTATGTACATTATGTAATGATCAACAGTTTAAAAAGCAAGTTCAATTAAACACTATAATAATGAGGATTATAAAGCTGCTTTTTAAAGGTAAAAGTATATTTTTATATACTCCAGATAGAATGCCTAAACCTACTTGAAGGTGACAAATATACGTTTTGAAGAGCTGATTATAAATTATGCTTGAACAGAATTTGTGTTTAACTGTGAGCAAAATTATATTCAGTTTATTTTTATATTGGATTTTATATTGGACTTCTGAACCAGTTACAGTAAAATGGAAAACCCAATTCTTATATGCAGAGAGTTCAGGTATTTGAGAAATGAACATTGTGTCATGGCTTTATCCATGTCTCAAAGCTTGAAAGAAATGGACCCCGGGCTTTGGGTAAGTTCAACATAGTTTGTTATGGCCAGCCCCTTTAATCTATTTAGATATGTGTGGACATAGTAGCCATTATTCTAAATCCATCCCACCGCAGCCCTGCACAAATCTTCAGGAGTCATTTTTTAGCTGGTTTATGTAAAAGTGACATACAGAAGGCATATTATTTATAGTAAGTTTATTACTATTGATGTTTTTCCCTAAATAATCTTTCTAGTCTACATTGCTTTTACTTTAGTCTGAATGTTGGACTGAAAGTTCCCTTTCATTTCTACTTTTTAGACAATATGAATGAGAGGTCTAGAAGGATTCTCAGTTGCAAATCAGAGACACCAGAGGAAAGAAGGAATGACCCCTTGTGGTGGTTTATAAATACATACACACACTCTCCAATAATCCTCCCTACAAGAAGTGGCTTCATTTCCCTCCTCTAAGCCTGTGCTTTATTTGTTTTCAATGGATAGAATGTTGTAGAAATGGAGGATTGTGACTTCTGAGGATAGGTCATAAAAGGCATTGCAGTTTCTTCCTTGCTGTCTCTGGAGCCACTCCCTCTGGGGGAAAGCAGACACTCCAGCAGCCCCATGGAAAGATCCAGGTTGGGGGAGTAAGGCCTCTCCGAAACAGCCAACAAGGACCTGAGGCCTCCTGCTGACAGCCATGTGAGTGAACCATCTTGGTGACAGATCTCTCAGCCTTCCTCAAGCCTCCAGATGACTGCAGCCACAGATGACATCGTTTTCCAGCTAGTCTGCTCCCAAGTTCCTGAACCACAGAAATCGTGAGATGATAAATTCTTGTTGTTTTAAGTTGCTAAATTTGGGAGAGGTTTGGTATGCAGCAGTATATAAGTAATACACATCTTAATGTGCAAACACATGTAAATAGCTAATTTTGTGGGGGGGACACTTGGATCCTTCTCTAAGCATTTAATGTGAAAAGACTCCAACAAATGTATAAGGTAGGTAATATTACTCTCTGCATTTGTAGATCAGGAAACTGAGGCAACAGAGAAACTAAGGAACTTGTCCAAGGTTACCCAGCTACTGGCAGAACTAGAATTTGAACTTTGACAGTTTGGCTCTATTCTGTACACTAATTTCTGTTATAATGGTGCTAGTGCCACGGAGAAATATGCTGTAATGAAATAACAAGAGATAGGCTTAACCTTCATAATAGAAGCTGTAGATTAAATATAAAGAAACTTTCCTAAAAATTTAAAGGTTTTGGGGAATTTTTAGAAGGAGGCTAGGTTTTCATCCACTAAGGGCCCCAAGATGAATTACTTGACCTCTCAAGTCTATTTACAATTCTATGACATACTCAATATACCTTCTAAGATATATCATGATTCAGTAACTCTCCCTGGAAATACTGAAGTTGGATTTATAGCATTGTTTTTTTTCTATATTTGATAAAAATTAATATGATGTGTGGAATTCCATTGTGCTAGAAGGGGGAAAATGCATATGTACTACCCTTTTCATTTATTTTGGACTGGTATAGACACCTACATCTAGTTTTAATACTTTCCTTTTTAATTATAATATTCACATAATTAATTTGATTTATGTAGAAATGATGGTAGAAAAAATTAAACTCCTACTCTATTACTTTCTTATTTCCTTCAAATGTCATTCTAAATTTTCATGCATCTCAAAGACAATTTTAATTTCCAAATTGACAGAGGTTCATAATTTATCATTCTTTAAGCATCTAACATAGTATGTGTAAAGTTGTTCACTAATGATTAGGTTGGTGTATTTTAATTCAATAAATTCATAAATATTCTCGGTGGCAAATGTAGTTCTCTTCTAATTTATAGAAATACAAAGATTGGCAAAATCACCTTAAAGTCTTTAAATAAGTGTTGCCTTCTCAGTGGGGACTTCCCTGGCAGCTCAGCAGTAAAGGATCTGCCTGTAGTGCAGGAGACCTGGGTTTGATGCCTGGGTCAGGAAGATCCCCTGGAGAAGGGAATGACAACCCACTTCAGTTTTCTTGCCTGGAGAATCCCATGGACAGAGGAGCCTGGAGGGCTACAGTCCATAGGGATGCAAAGACTTGGACATGACTGAGTAACACACACACACCTCCTCAGTGAGATCTTTCCTAAACACCATCCCAACAGGTTACTGTTTTTTTCTTTTCCTAGATGCTACTACCATCTGGTAAACAGAGTATATATTTTGCATATTTATTGGGTTTATTTTCTATCTTTTGGCTGTAGAATGTAAGTAAGCTTTATGAAGGGAGGATTTTTGTGTGTTTTCTATGCTGTCAATTTCATATCTAGAATAATGTCTATTATATAACAGGTGTTTGATAAGTATTTGTTGAATGAATGTAAAAGATCCAGCAGATTGGGTATGTGTCTCCCAAATAATGTTCCTGATAATTGCCATCTATTGATTATTTGATTATCATATTGATCTGGGAAGATTGGTATTGATATTATTACGGTTTTTCAGATGTTGTGATTAAATAACATACTCAAGGTTATGCAAAGTAAAGCCGCAGATTTGCTTGAACATTAAGCTTAGAAAGAAGCCAGTCACAAGGCCACATATGGTAGAATTGCATTTATATGATCTGTTCAGAATAGGCAAGTCTTTAGAGACAGAAGGGTGATTAGTGGTTGGTTAGGGCTTGGTGCAAAAGGAGGTTGTGGGGAATGGGGAGTGACCGCTAACAGCTATGAAGATTCTTACAGGGGTGACAAAAATGCTTTAAAATCATTGTGGTGGTGGTTGTGCAGTCATGTGAATATATTAAAAAACATTGAATTTTGTACTTTAAGTGGGTGAATAATATGATATGTGAATTATTTCTTAATAAAGCTGTTAAAAATAATAAAGTGGTTTCAAACTCAGATTCCTTTAGGAACCAAAACTGGAGAAAAGACTGGTTCTAAAGACCCAGTTAGGGATAGCACAAGGTTTCCTGGAACATTTTGTACCAGAAAGTAAAGAGGTGCTCAGAAACTGATTGGAACATGTCCAAAGACACTGAAATTTCAAAGCATCTTCCCTGGTCAAATATGGGACAAGTCAAGAAGCAAAAATCAAAGAGACAGTAATAACTGTCAATTGTCAATACTGATACTAAAGACAAGAAACAAAAATTAAGACAAAAATAAACAGAAAACAAAGGCCTGGCAGGAGAAGTGAAAGCTCTTCCTTACATAAGCATGTCACCTAATTCCATAGATGGAAGGACAGGATTATAATATCATTATTCTCCAACCATTATAGTAGTAATTGATTCAGGCAAACATCTTGGATAGATGCTAGGTCACAGAGTGAAGGATTCTTGGAAAGGGTACTCACACAGTCTCTCTAAGCATTGCCCCAGTTGTTTTTTTTTTTAATGAGATGAAATTCACCAAATGTGTTAATCATTTTACAGAGAACAATTCAGTGGCATTTAGTACATTTGCAGGGTTTTGCCACCATCACCTTTCCCTAACTCCAAAACATTTTCATCACTACAAAATAGAACCCCTTATCTGTTGAGCAATTGCGCCTTATTTCCCCTCCCCCCAGTCATGGACCATCACCAATCTCCTTTCTGTGAATTGGCCTATTCTGAATGTTTCATATAAATGGAATAGAACACTAGATGACCTTTTGAGTCTGGTTTCTTTCACTTGGCATAAATGTTTTTGAGGTTCATCCACATTGTAGCATCTACCAGTACTTCATTCCTTTTTATGGCTGAAAAATATTTCATTGTTTGTCAGTACCACAATTTATTTATTCATTCATATTCTGGTGGATATTTGGGTTGTTTCTAATCTTTTGGCCACTATGATTAGTGATGCTCTGAACATTTGTGTGCAAGGATTTGAATGCCTGTTTTCAATTCTTTTGGATATACAACTAGGAGTGGAACTGCTGATGATTGTATATTTAGGCTTTTGAGGAATTGGGAAACAATTTTCCGCAGTGATTGCACCATTTTACATTCCCACCACTAATGTATGAGTATTCCAACATCTCTTTATCCTCACTAACACTTGTTTTTCATTACAAAAAAATTATAGTCATGCTTGTAGATGTGAAGTGCTATCTCATTTTGGTTTTGCTTTGCATCTGTCTACTCTGATGCTGGGAGGGATTGGGGGCAGGAGGAGAAGGGGACGACAGAGGATGAGATGGCTAGATAGCATCACTGACTCGATGGACATGAGTCTGAGTGAACTCCAGGAGCTGGTGATGGACAGGGAAGCCTGGAGTGCTGCGGTTCATGAGGTCACAGAGTCGGACACGACTGAGCAACTGAACTGAACTGAACTGAACTGAAATATGCTGTACATCATTTCATGTTGATGTATCATCTTTTCGTGTTGGCCATTTGTTAATCTTTGGAGAAATGTCTAAGTCTCTCGCCCATTTTTCACATAGACTACTTTTTAAATACAAAGGAAAAAAATGTATCTTTACCATGGAGTAATGATTACAATGTAACATCACCAATAATAGTATAGACATTGTATCTCTCTTGATGCAGTATACTGCTGCTACTGCTGCTGCTGCTGCTGCTAAGTCACTCCAGTCGTGTCCGACTCTGTGCGACCTCATAGACGGCAGCCCACCAGGCTCCCCAAAATGAACTTAATATCATCTATTTAGTGTAGATGACAAAATTATTTTACTTGAATCTAATAGGGAGCAGATGAATACAAACTGAACAACATTCTGGAAACAGTGGAATTCTTCAAAAAAGTGAATGTTATTAAAGCAAAAAACAAAACTAGGGATTATTCTAGACTACAGGAGCTTAAAAAGACATGACAATTAAGTGTAATGCATGATCTTTGATTGTATTCCAGATTGAGAAAAAGGTCCACTAAAAAGGACATTTTGGAGATTTGAATATGGCTCCTGTATGTTACTCATAATGATAACTAAATTTTCTTGCAGTGATAATGGAATTATGATTACGTCGGAGAGTATTTGTTCTTAGTAGATACTCAATAGTAACAAAGTCTACAAAAAACTGAAATGGTTTATCATAAACAACACACCCCCTCCACACACACAGGGAAAGCAAATCTGGGGAAATGTTCAAAATTGGTGAATATGGGTTAATACGGATGTTCACGATATTTTTCTCAACTTTTCGGTACTTTTGATATTTTTTAAAATAAAAAATCAAGAAAGTATTGTAAAAAGCTCTTTAAGTTCAAGCAGCGCTGTTCAAGTTGGTTTAAGGATCTTTAAAATACAACTAGCTCCCCTGATGAGCTAAGAATACAGTTGACAGAGTAAATGATCAGGATGAGTATCTTTCAAAAACATTTTTTCCCCCAATCAAGTTGATTAGAGTCAGCTAGGCCTAAATTTGAATCATTGTTGGGTAAACTTTTTAACCTCTTCAGGAGTCAATTTCCTCATAGTAAGGAATAACTCCTTGGTGGCTTGTGTTATAATTGTTATACACTTGGCATTTATTGAACTGGACTTTTAATTCCTGTGCAAAAGCGTAATCCTACTTAATTCTACTGTTTGCATCTTTTTCTTTACACTCAAGCAATCCTGTGGGTAGGTAAAGATGAGAGATAAAAGGACTTTTCCAAGGTCACACAGCTAGTGAAAGACCCAGGTTTCTCAGCTCTTGGTCCTGTGCCCTTTCCACACCCGCCGGAGAGGAGGAAGTGGCGCTCATGGGGATGCAAGGATGTAGAGGAGCAAAGGGGGAGAAGAGGCCGCGTGAGGAAAGGTGGTGTGAGACCCGCGGAGGCGCCGGCCAGGGAAGAGCGCATGGAGAGACGTGTGGCGCGATCGGCCGGGGTGGGTAGGGGAGAGGCTGTGGTTGGAGGGGGAGGGTCGCGCGGGCCGGGTGCCGGGGAAAGGCAGGAGGCCTGGGGCAGCCGCGGGGGCGCAGGAGGCGGAGGCCTGGGCGGCGGGCTGGGGCGGGGGAGGCGTGGGAGGGAGTGGCGGTGGTCGCGTGTGTGGGGTCACTTCCGCACAGGTGGACCAGTCGCGTGGGTGCGGGGCGCGCGGGCCGGACCGGCACGGGGGTCTCGACCCCACTGGGCGAGTGGGGGCGGGGGCGGCGGCGGGGCCGGGGGCGGGGCCGGCCGGGGGCGGGTTTTTCTGGGCCCCCCCGCGGGAGCGGCGGCGGCGGCGGCGGCGGCGCAGGCGCGGTTCCCGCCTCCTCCCGGCCGGCGGAGCGAGTGAAGGCTGCAGCTCGGCTTGGCTCCCGCGTCGCTGCTGCTGCCGCCGCCGCCGCCGCCGCCGCCGCCGCGAAGCCCCCCGCCCCTCTGGCGCCTCGTCGGGATGAGTTCCCGGAAAGGTGAGTGGCCCACAGCGTCCCCTCCTTTCCGCCACGTGGCCCCGCAGGCCGGCCTGCCCGACCGTTAATGTGTGTCTTCTTTCCTCAGTGCTGGCCATTCAGGCCCGAAAGCGGAGGCCGAAAAGGGAGAAACATCCGAAAAAGTGAGTCCACATAGCGCTAGTCCCCAGACGCCCGTCCCCGCCCTGTCGGGGGTTGCCCGCGACCGAGCAGGGGAAAGTTGCCCGGATTCCTGGAGCCGGCGGGCGGGCGGGCTGATCCCCCGGGACGCCGGCGCTCGCCTCCTGCGCGCCCCGCGGGCGGCCCGGGGGGAGGGGCGGGAGGGCGGGGGAGGGGCGCACGCGAGCCCGCGGCCGGCCGGCCGGCTGAGCATCCCCGGACCCCAGGCCTCTCCGGCCTCCTGTCGCCGCGGCCGTCAGGGGCGGACGGGCGAGGAGGCGTGGGGCGTGCGCACCCTCCCCTTTGCTCTCCTAGCTGGCCGGGGGGTCGCGAGCCTTCCAGGAAGGGGCGCTGGCGTCCGGCGCTGCGTCCGGGCGTGAGGCTGCGGCATCGCTCCCACCTGGGCGCCGGGGCGCTAGAGGAAGAGGAGCTGTGTGTTTGTGTGTGTGTGTTTGTGTGTGTGTGTGTGTATGTACGTATGTATATGCATGTTGCCTCCTCTTTCTCCTCGGCCCCCGCCTCTCGGCCTTTTTGCTGAAAACCCGAGCTGGTTGTCAAGTGGTTTGCCTCGGGCGTGTTCCTGGCGCGAATTCAGCTCCGAGACCTGTGAGTTTCGGCGCTTGGATTTTTTTTTTTTTTTCCCTCCGAAACTTTCTGCCCGGGCCGAGCGTGACTTCGCTGAGCCGCGGGTGCGCCCGGGTCTTGGGCTGCGCGGGGCGGGTGGGCGTGTGCGCAGGCGGTCCCCGGCGCGGCTGCCCAGCCCCTCATTGTGCCGGGAGGAGATGAATAGGGTGGTGATATTTCAAACGTGCCAGCCGCCAGCCACCTCCAGCTTGGCCGCGGACCGGAGTGGGAGCGGCCGGCGCCCGGGAAGCCTTTCCTGGAGAGCTGCTCCGACACCGCAGAGCGCCGCCGCGTCTCCTTTCCCTTTCCTCCCCCTAATTTTGAAGAATCTACTAGCGTTCAGAATCTTTACTCCTCCTCCTAGATTTGTGGCTTCGCTCTTCCATTTGAGCAAGAAATACTCTATGGTTTATTTGGTATTATGGGGATAGTCCGTGATCATCTTTAAATAAAATCACAAAGCATTTCTCGTTGGTATGTTTTCTTTGGGGCACTAGCCTGCAGCGTCTTAGACTTTTCCCCTTCTCATTCACTTTGGTGTCTGCCTAGCGAATTTCATAACCATTGGTGGCATCTATGAAAGCTGCGTTAAGTCATTACTAACGTGATGTATCATGGTATTTACTTGAACGTAAGTTCAGGATGTCACAAAATGTTGATACCTGTATAATAAAGCCTTTCTTAAAAACAAGCACCCCGCCCTCAAACAAGCCTACTACTAGAAAGAGGGAAACATATTTATTAAGGGCTTAAATTGATGGGTAAAAATTGAATTCTTAAGATTTTAAATCGCAGTGGATATTTGGTAGATTTAGGAACTTTAAAAATTAACACTATCAATCTTATATTTGAGGTTTCCTTCGGTAAATGATGGAAATTTAGCCCATAAGTAGCCCATAAGAACTGTAGTGTTTTGGCTCTTGAGTTTTGGTCACGACTTTCAAATTTAAGCATTTCTTCCTACATAGCCCATTTTGTTCAGAAAAGTTAAAAGGAGTTGGAAAAAAGCATGCCCTTAGTTTTGGGGATGGCTGTGTGAGGCTGTGTAGATGGATATATGTATATGTAGATCTGTTTGATTGAGGCAGTGTCATTTTTCACTTAATTCTTTGAATCATGGCAATATTAAAGGAATCCTTGATATTGCTTTATTCATATATTCAACAAGTATTTGTATGCCATTCCTAGAATACATTGGTAGAGCTTTGAGCAAGAAAAGCAAAGTTTATGAAGCTGTGTCTCTTGGGGCTTCAGAACCAATGACAAAGACGATTCCGGATAATGCCATGAAGATAGAAAGTGAAGATGGGGTGCATTAAGTACAGTGATAGATAACATTTGAAAACTGTGCCAATTTGTGGCTCTAGTTTCTATCTATCTATCCTTGGTGGTCATCCTGTGAGGCAGACACTGTAGTTATCACCACTTTACAGATGAAGTAGAGGCATAGCATGAGTAAGCAACATGTCCAACTGTTAAGTTCAGTCTAGGCAGACTGAGACCAGAGCTCACTCTCAGTTCTCTGAGGAGGTGGCATTTGAATAGAATTTAGAATAAAGAGAAGATGGGAGTATGGCAAAGGCCTGGGGAGGAATGGGCTAGGAATGTTGGAGGAACCCAAAGGTCAGAGTGGCTAGAGTGCTACTGGAGAGGATGGTGATTTGGGAGGAGTTGAAATGGGTAGGGCCTGGCCTTGTAGGCCCTTGAGAGGCACACAGATAGGAGTGGCGGGATCTGATTCCTATTAAAAAGTATACTGGCTGTTAATGTGGAGAATGGATTATGAGTGGTGGGAAGAATTGCACACTGAGAGCTTGCCTTCCATAGTAATTGGGGAGAACTCTGGTGACTTGACTTGAAGTGGTGTGGGGAGAGAAGTGATGGTGGAGGGACTTGAGGAGACTGGTAGCCTCAGAGGTTTTCCTCATTTTACAGACAGCTCTGATAGAGAGTAAGGTCACACAATTAGCTTAGTTTGAACCAAAATTCGGGTCTCCAGATGCCCAGTGTTTTTGGTTTTTACTTAGTTTTCCAGAGCGGGAGAGGGAGTATAGATCTAATTTTAGTATAATGACTGGCACACTTGAGTTTTATGACTATATAGGCCTGGCTTGATGCAATATGATCTACTTTTATCATTATCTGCTTGTATGTACAAGTGCCACTTCATTCATTTTAATTCAGTTCAGTTCTGTGAGTTTTTATGACTTGAACCACTTCCTGTAGGCTCCTTTTTTAGAATGCTAGTATTTGTAGTTGTGAGAAATGAGATTAAGATATTTCAACTGAGATTGTTAGCTTGTTAGATTGTCACTGATTTTAGTTTGCTGATTATTAATTGTGCTGCTTTGTGAGTAACAGGCAGCAGGGAAGAGCTACAGTGTCATTCAAGCGCAAATCAAACCTGAAGAATTGGCTAAAACACATGTCTTGTGATAGATTTTATTTTGGGGGCCTGTGCAACTGTATATAATTTTTTAATTTAAAGAGTAAAATAACTTTTTTCCTCACCTGCAACTTTTTCTTGAAACATAATTCACATACCATAAAATTTTATTTTTTAAAAATTTAGTTTTTCAAGTATGTAATTTGCTTTTTTAAAAATATATTTACAAAGTTGTGCAACTGTTATCTAATTCTGGAACATTTATATCACCTCAAAAAAGAAACCCTATAGTTGTTGCTTCCCATTCTCCCTTGCCCACAGCAGTCACTAATTTGTTTTCTGTTTCTATAAGCTTAGCTATTCTGGATGTTTCATATAAATAGAATCATCAATATATAATCTTCTGTCTGCTTGCTTTCTCTTAGCATAATATTTCTAAGGTTATCTATGTTATAGCATGTATTGGTATTTCATTCCTTTATATTGCCAAGTAACATTTTATTGTTTTGGTGTACTGTGTTTTAGTTGAACATTTGTGTTTTAAACTTTTTTGGCTAACTTTTTTTAACACCTTTTTTTAAGTTAAAACTTTTTATTTTGAAATAATACAATTTGCAGGAATTTGCAAAAACAGTACAGGGTTCCCAGTGTTTGCTTTGTCCATCTTTCCCCAGTGGTAGTATATTCTATAACCTAGAACATTGTCAAAACCAGAAAATTGACTTGGACACAGTACTTAACTCAAGTAAGGTTTTGCTAGTTTTTACATGCATTGTGTATGTGTGCAGTTCTATCAAGTGTTATCACTGGTGAAATCATCTCGACGATTAGAATTCAGAACTGTTTCATTGTCACAATGTAACTTCTCTTGTACTTTTTAGTAATCATACTCTCTCTTTAGCCCAACCCCCCCCCACTGATCTGTTCATCACTGTAATTTTGCTACTTTGAGAAAATTGTATAAATGAAATCATAATATGCAACTTTAAAAATTACTATTTTTTAAGTTAATGTATGTATTTTGGCTGCACTGTGGGGCATATGGGATCTTAGTTTGCTAACCAGGGATTGAACCTGTGTCCTTGCATTGGAAGCATGGAGTCTTAATCACTGGACCACCAGGAAATCTGAGTATGTAACCTTTTGAGATTCATTTTTCTCAGACAGCATACTGCCCTTCAGTCTCATCTTTGTTGCTGGTGTATTGGTAACTTCTTTCTGTTGCTCTTGCTGAGTAGCATTTCACAGTTTGTTTATCCATTATTCATTCATCTGTTGAAGGACACATGGATAGTTTATAAATCTGCTAAACATTCCTGTAACAGGTTTTTAATGTAAACATGTTTTTTCCACTTATGTAGGGTACCCAAGAGTATGATTGCTGGAGGACTTAGTCTGCATTTTGACTTTCTAGCAAGTTAGCAACTTGGTCTCTTGGTGTCTGTTGCTCTCTCTGTTCTTCTCTGCGTGATATTTGTGATCTGTGTATATGGTATTGGTGATGGAATTCTGTATCCTTTGGGCTCTTAACTTTCTATTGGCTGGTGGAGCTGGTTGGTTATCTATATTCTTAGAGTATGTATGAGTTCTGACTGCCACAGAAAATGGTAGGCATGGGATTGGTGGCATTGGGTCAGTAAGTCATAGGTGAGGCAATTTAGGAATGCTGTCATACAAGTTTATATCTTACTAGGTAAGCCTTAAGTGTACCCTGTAGTATAAACTCAAGCTCACAAGCCCATGACTTTGAAATTCCTCCTATGGAAGGAAATCACTTATTTTTGACTTCTTAACTTTATTATACTGTTGTGTATTTAACAATTATTTTTATATACCAACAAAGCTGTTCAATACAACAAATATATATGAAGCAGATACCTAGTGCTGCAGATACCTAGTGCTTGCCAGTGTGTTGGATGCTAGAAAGAATAAGCTAAATCCCTATGCTAACTGGCAAGTAGGGGAGATTACCTGGGCAACAGACCATTGCAGAATGGTGTGGTGAGTGCTGTAAGATTTAGGTACAGTGGTGCTTTGATTGTTAAGGGACATTGATTGTTGAGACCTTGTTGGATTTTAACTTTGTTATTTTAATCAATAGGTTAATTTTAAATGATAAAAGTAATATGGTCATGGTAGAAAATTCAGGGAATTCCTTGGCGATCCTGTGGTTAGGACTTGGAGCTTCTATGCAGGGGGCACAGGTTCGATCCCTGGTCAGGAACTTGATCCTGCAAACTGTGTGGCGTGGCTAAAAAGGAAAAAAATAGTATAAAACAGTTTAAAGAAATAGACATCCAAAAAAAAACAAAAAACAAAAACAAAAAAAAAGAAATAGACATCCATTGTAGTTCCGCCAATTATTTTGGTGTGTTATCTTTTTATATGTACATATTTTTGTCTTTAAATAATTGAATTATATGTGTATATGTATATTTGATGCATTATCCTTTTATCTGTGCATATTTTTTCCATCTTTATTATTATTAAGATATCATTGCCATATAACATACGTAAGTTTAAGGTGTACAACATGATTTGGTGTATGTATGTATTGTGAAATGATTTGTTGTTGTTTAGTCGCTAAGTCCTATATCCGACTCTTGGTGACCCCATGGCCTGTAGCCTGCCAGACTCCTCTGTCCATGGGATTTCCCAGGCAAGAATACTGAAGTGGGTTGCCATTTCCTTCTCCAGGGCATCTTCCTGACCCAGAGATTGAACCCTTGTCTCCTTCATTGGCAGGCGGATTCTTTACTGCTGAGCCACCAGGGAAACGTCTGTGAAATGATTACCACATTAAGATTAGTTAATACCTCCTCCATCCTCTCGTATAATTACTTTTTTCTTTTGTGGTGATAACATTTAAGCTCTTTGCTCTTGACTTTTCAAGTATATAATGCAGTACTGTTAATTATAGTTTGCTTATGCATATTTTTGTTTTCTCAAAACTGAGCTATAGCATATATACAGTCATGTGTGTATAGTAATGTAGTAAAGAGCTCTAATCTTCAGTGTATAGCTTGATGATTTTTACATTCATTTATATCCTTGTCACCACCACTCAGATCAGAATGCAGACCCTTCCAATACTGTGTGTGTGCTCAGTCTTGCAGTGGTGTCTGACTCTTTGTGACACCCTGTGTAGCCTGCCAGACTTCTCTGTCCTTGGAATTTTCCAGGCAAGAATACAGAAGTGGGTTCCATTTCCTACTCCAGGGGGTCTTCCAGATCCAGCAATCGAGCCCGCCATATGGTTCCTCAAACCTCTCCCCGTTTATACTCTGCTGCCCAGAGGTAACCACTTTGCTGGTATGTGTCATTATTGGTTGGTTTTGCCTGTTCTTGAACTTCTTATAAGTGGAATCATATGGTATATACTTTAGGTTCTAGCTTCTTTCATGCAGCATTGTATCTGTGAGATTTGTCTGTATTGTTGCAAGTACTAGTTGTACCCTTAGTCTGTTACTACTTTCTGATGTTCCATTGAATGAATACACTACCACAATTTTTTTCCTTCAGTTTTTAGTCATTATGAATAAAGCAGCTACAAGTATTCTTATACATGTCCCTTTGTGGGCATTTGCAGTTGTTTCTCTTGGGGATATGTTCTAGCAGTGGGATTGCTAGGTTATAGAAGAGGTGTATGCTTAGTAGTACTTGCAAAGATATTTTCCCCAACTTCATGAAATAGTTCTGATTGAACTGCATTACATTCCCATCCACAATGTATGGAGTTTCAGTTGTTCCATGTCTTTGTAATATTTGATCGTGTCCTTCTTTTTAATTTTAGCCATTCTGGGTGTGTACTGATGTCTCATTGAGGTTTTAACTTGCATTTGCCTGAGTGATGCTTTTGAACATCTTTTTGTATATTTATTGGTCATTTGAATTTTCTGTTTTGTGAAGTGCTTGTTTTGTTTTTTGCCCATTAAAATAATGGAATGTAAGCCTTATTTCTTACAGAAAATTATGAATTTTGTTGAGATCTAATTTACATACCATATAGTTCATCTGCTTAAAGTGTACAGTTCAGTAGTTTTTAGTAGATTTACAGAGAGTTGTATTAAACTGGATCTTGAAGAGCCAATAAAAATTTGCCAAGTAAATAGGAGGGGGCAGGGTGAGGGTCTTCCAAGCAGAAGCTTTGTTGCAGTTGATGTTAACATGTAGGGGTATAAGTGGCATGCTTGAATTCCTGAAATATCGAGCAGAGAGGTAAGTCTGGGGTGCAGGTGTGGTGAGTGCTGAGTGGGGTTCATTGCTGAGGATGCAGATTAAGATGTTCTAGAGAGATTACTCTAGCTGCTGTGTGGAGAATGGCTTAGAGGCAAGAGAGCCATTAGGGGGCCATTGCAGGAGGCTTCAGGAGACTGGTAGATATTAAGGGAGTAGAATTTACTGGATTTAATGTTTAATGTCAGAGGAGAGTGAGAGGAGACTGGAATGAACCCCAGGTTTCTGAATTAGCTAAATTTGTGGATGGTGTTGCCATTCCTCAAGATAGAGAATGTGCAGCAGCTTTGGAAAAAGCTAATGATGGCTTTTGTTAGGCAGTTAGAGGTGTCTGGTTCACTGCCAGTTAGAGGTATTGGTCAGTGTTGACTGCTAGAGCACTGGGAGAGCTCCGGTTAGAAACGGTAACTGGAGTTGGTGGTGGCAGCTGGCTGAAGGTGTTGAACGTGTGAAAAAGAAAGCCATAGGTAGGGTAAAGGAGGAGGCAGAGGGATAGGAGAGCAAGGAGAAAGCTGATTCAGTTACCAAGGACATTTCAAGAAGGGAATGGTCAGTAGAGCACAATCTGCGAGGGGAAAAAAAAATTCAAGTGAGATGAACCCTAGTGTTGGCCTTTTGACTTTGGCAAGTAGGAAATTGTTAAGCCCACAGCTGGAGCAGTCTCAGCACAGTGTGTTTGGACACAGAGACCTGTAGCCCCATGAGTGAATGAGATGACAGGGTAATCTTTTTTTTTTTTTTTCTTTTTAAAGATTACTAGTTAAATAAGCTTTCTTTATGTCAAGGAGAAAAGGTAAAGAGAAAGTGGTTCTTGAGAAGTGTTTTTTCCCCCCTGCCAAATGTAAGCAAATGACTAACGAGGCATTTGGAGCAAAAGCCTTGAGTTGACAGGAGGGGATGGGATTAGAGCACAGGTCTGTTTTGTACAGAAGGAGGCTATCTTCTTCCTCTGAGAAGAGGAAGGCTGTAGGCTGCATGTTTTAAAAGCATGCTCCTTAAAAAAATAAAAGCATGCTCCTAGACTTTGTTGGTAGAGAAGGCAATGGCACCCGACTCCCGTGCTCTTGCCTGGAAAATCCCGTGGACGGAGGAGCCTGGAAGGCTGAAGTCCATGGGGTCGCTAAGAGTCAGACTCGACTGAGCAACTTCACTTTGATTTTTCACTTTCATGCACTGGAGAAGGAAATGGCAATCCACTCCAGTATTCTTGCTTAGAGAATCCCAAGGACGGCGGAGCCTGGTGGGCTGCCATCTGGGTCGCACAGAGTCAGACACAACTAATTCGACTTAGCAGCAGCAGCAGCAGACTTTGTTGGAATCTTACATGGTACATGATATGGGCACCATGCCATATTGTCTTTGGAAAATCCAAATAGAGAAGACCTCTGGCCCTAGGTTGTGTACTCATGGTAAATGTTCAGTAAAGTTTGGCTGCAGTTATTAGGATTTGGTTGTTGCTGTCTTTTTTTTTTTTTTTTCAAAATGATTTGTCTCGTCATCCCAACTCTTGCGTCTCTCTGTATATGAGTATTGAGGTGTTGACTTCTCTGTTCCTGCTTTAGTTCCCTATTGTTTTAATTACTGTAGTTCTGAGTACTTTTTAGGCTTTTGTAGGTCAAGGGCTCTCCCACATATCCCATATACACTTTGTCATTCTTGGTTTCAGAATTTTTTGGCTGTTCTTGCATATTATTAAGATTATATTTCTAAGTTCCTCCTCCAGTTTATTTTTGCTGTTTAGTTTAAAATAATACTGAGTTACTGAGTTCACTGCCAGGGCCTGGGTTCCATCCCTAGTTGGGGAACTACGATCCCTCATGGCAGAGCCAAAAAGAAAGAAGAAGACAAAAATGACTCACGTTGTCACTATCTAGCAAGATACTCACAAATGAAAATGAAAAAGATACTCACAAATGAAAAATTGTTAATATTTTGGTATTTTTCTTTCAATCTTTGTTTCTTTTGTGTGTTATTTAATTATCTCGTACATGATTTTGTATCCTGCTGTCATTATTTGCTATTTTGTCATTAACATTTTTAATATTCTTAATATTTTCTCATAATTATTAATGACAGTGCTTAACTGCTTAATTTGTTTGAATATTTGTTGCTAGAAAATGTTTACTGTCAGGCATTATAATATTTCAGTGAACATCTTTGCATTTCAGGTTTTCTTAGATTATATGTAATCTTAGAAATGGAAATATTAACTCAAAGATAGTGAACCTTTTTAAGACTCTCAATTTTGGAACATTCTTAAGAGTCACCAGGGCTAGAACTAGCTAATTATAGGATGTGAAGAGGAAAGCAATAAAAGAACAATGATAAAACTTGACTGAAAATGTTATACCTAATGAGGATTAAGAAAGTTGGGAGTTGTCTGGAGATGGGCAAGAGATTTTGTTTTCGGCACACTGTATTTGAAGTGACATCTACCCAAAGGGAGGTACATTATGGGGAGTTGGTATACGGGTGGGAAGCTGGGACTTAGACTATACCTTTGAGGATAGTTGGGACAGCAAGATCAGCTTACTGAAGAGAAGTGGGTGGAGAGAAGAGGGGCTTGAGCCTGAAACTTGGAGAATGCCATTGACAAAATAAGACAAAGGAAGCCAAAGATCAGTTTAAAGAGGGTAAATAAATGGGAGAAGGAAGTTTAAGGAAACTGAGATTTGAGAAGAGTTCATTAGATTTGTTAATTTAGTTCATCATTGATAGCCTTTATATTTCAGAGGTGAGTATTTCTTTCCTTCCTCCCACCTCCATCTCTCCCTCCTTCTCTTCCTTTCTCACCTATCATTGTCTCATCATCTGGTCCAGGCAGATGATAAAGTATTTCTTGTGTTGATGATTAAGGATTAAGACATTTTTTTCTTGTTCTGTGTTTGTATCAAAGGTCTAAATAGGCCCCTAGATTTTTATCACCAAATCTTAGATTCTGTTTTTTTTTTAAGTCATTACCTGGAGTTGACAGATTTTTAAGCTGGTACCCTGCCTTGATTCCAGGAGCACTGTCAGCTAAGGATAAAGGTAGCACAGCCTAATCTAAACTCCTGGTTTGTGTGGATAGCTATTAGCCTTTTTTTTTTTTCTTTCTTTCGTTTGTTTTGGTGTGGGTGCTCTATTTTGTTGTGTATGTCTCTAGGGGAACATTTCAGATTGTTTGTATTTCAAAATTCTTCATGTACCTGACTATGAGACAGCTTTGGTTGTAAGTCCCCTAATTCCCCAGTGAGAAATTTAAAATTTTATACAACTTGGAAATAAAAATTTTATAGATATAGATGAAGTGGTTAAATGTTCACTTATGATATTTAATCTCTAAATTACAAATACATTTAAATTCACACATTATATTGGGTTGGCCAAAAGGTTCGTTTGGATTTTTCTGAAACATTTTCCCCAATACATTAATTTAGAAGTGCCTCATGTTTCATAAAGCAGTTTTATTCAGACATTTCACATTTGTAACATCAGTGACTTATTAGAAATGCTTTTTTTACTCACCACAAAAAAATGGAAATATGTATAGTGATGGCTGTGTTAATTAACTTGATTGTGGTAATCGTTTTACAAAGATTTGTATGTTGAATTATGTTGTACACTTTGAATATATACAATTTTGTCAGTTATGTACCTCAGTAAAGCTGAAAAAAGTTATCAAAATTGTGAAACTGCAGAAGCTGAGTACTTGGTTATGGAGATTCACTGCTGTCTTTATTTTTCTATTTATAAAAATAAAATTTAAAAAAATGTTGAAAAGTGCTTTTTGAATCAGTTTTTTCCAGAACACATGATACATATTTTTAAAAACTTTTCCACCAGTTTTATTGAGAAATAATTGACATAAATTTTTGTGTAACTCTAAGGTGTACAGCACATAACTGAGTAAATGATTACCACAGTAGATTTAGTTAAGTTCCATCATGTCATATAGATAAAGAGAAAGAAAAAAAATTTTTCTGTGATGAGAGCTCTTAGGATTGCTCTCCACCACTTTGCTGTATGCCATAGAAAAGCTGTGAAAGGTAGTACAGAGAGAGCACATGGTATTTATGTCAGTCCAAGCTGAAATGTATCATTGTTGAATCCACAGATGATACTGTCACTGGATATCTTATCCAAGTATAATGAACTTTTTGCGAAACTCTGAGGCCTTTTTGTTTTTCCTTCATTTATTGTTTGGAATTGCATTTGTTACCATTTAACGATTGACTTACTTTTCCAGAAAATTCTTAAAAAGATTTGTGTATAGCAAAGTCATGTCCGACTCTTTTCGACCCCATGGACTGCAGCACACCAGGCTTCCCTGTCCCTCCCTATTTCCCAGAGTTTGCTCAAACTCATGTCCATTGAGTTGGTGTTGCCCTCCAACCACTTCATCCTCTGTTACTCCTTTCTTCTGATGCCCTCAATCTTTCCCAGCATCAAAGTCTTTTTCAGTGAGTTGACTCTTTGCATCAGGTGGCCAGAGTATTGGAGCTTCAGCTTCACCATCAATCCTTCAAGTGAATATTCAGGGTAGATTTCCTTTAGGTTTGCCTGGCTTGATCTCTTTGCTGTCCAAGGGACTCACGGTAGTCTTCTCCAGCACCACAGTTCAAAAGCATCAGTTTTTCGGCACTCAGTCTTGTTTACGGTCCAGCTCTCACATCTGTACATGACTACTGGAAAAACCACAGCTTTGATTATACGGACCTTTGTCAGCAAAGTGATATCTCTGCTTTTTAATATGCTGTCTAGGTTTGTCATAGCATTTCTTCCACAGAGCAAGCATGTTTTAATTTCATGGCTGCAGTCACTGCAGTGATTTTGGAGCCCAAGAAAATAAAGTCTGTCACTGTTGCCATTTTTTCACCCATCTATTTGCCATGGACCAGATGTCATGATCTTAGTTTTTTGAGTGTTGAGTTTTAAGCCAACTTTTCTAGTCTCCTCTTTCACCCTCATAAGAGGCTCTTTAGTTCCTCCTCACTCCTCACTTTCTGCCATTAGAGTGGTATTATCTGCATATCTGAGTTTGTTGATATTTCTCCCAGCAATCTTGGTTCCAGCTTGTGCTTCATCCAGCCTGACATTTTGCATGATGTACTCTACATAGAAATTAAATAAGCAGGGTGACAGTATACTGCCTTGACCTACTCCTTTCTCAATTTTGAATCAGTTTCATGTCTGTTTCTGTTAATTCTTGACCTGCATAGAGTTTTCTCAGAGGCAGGTAAGATGGTCTGGTATTCCCATCTCTTTAAGAATTTCCCACAGTTTGTAGTGATCCACATAGTCAAAGGCTTTAGCGTAGTCAATTAAGCAGAAGTAGGTAATTTTCTGGAATTCCCTTGCTTTTTCTGTGATCCAACGGATGTTGGCAATTTGATCTCTAGTTCCTCTGCCTTTCCAAATCAGCTCATACATCTAGGAGTTCTCAATTCATGTACTGCTGAAGCCTGGCTTGAAGGATTTTTCTAATCCAAAAATATGTTGGAATTATTTGCCTGTTTTTAAATTGATTTTATTGGGTTGATGTCTCTAAGCCTCCCAAATTAGTATTGATTAAAGTGATTTCAGACAGTTCCCCAGTCAGTCATCAGTTAAGAGTGTTTTGACCCTTCCCTCTCTTCTCGGTCTGACCAAGACTCATCTGAGTCAGACTTCTCCGGGAATGATCATTATGTCACCCTCTGCCACCAAACCTAGCATTCCTATAGTCCTGATTGCTCATTTCCTCTGAAAGATTCTTTTTTTTTTTTTTTTTTGCCTTATTATGTTAAAAATAAGATACCTGAGAGCAGTCTATCTCTTTAAAGACTTTATAAGCACTAGAATCTAAGGCAACTACCTCTCTTTTTTGAGGGATAATTTTTGTGAAAAGACCATGGTTTATACTTGGACTTATATGATACTTTATGCTGAGTCCTTAGCCTTACTGGATAAATCCTACAAAATGTAGTTTTGTCCCTGATACTTGAATTCAGTTCAAAATTAATTGACCTATCAATTCCAGAGTGTGTTTTCCAGCTATTTTTTGGATATATTCTTAATGTAAATATTTTTAAGCTTTATAATTCTCAAGTTAGGGTCTTAGAATGTGGATCCTGAAAGGATAGGGACAAGAGGGACCATCTGTATGAGATTGTTGATTGCTGTAAACTTGGCTGTGTGTCCCTCACGAGCACAGTGTGGGTGCCGTGTCCCTGTAGTACCTCAGTGTAGCAGAGGTGCCCCTCGACAGTTGTGTGCACCAGGCAGGGTCGGGGAGGGAGGAAGGATAGATTCCACCCCAGGAAGCAGAAGTGTGAGATCCGGGAGGGACGAGAAGGACAGTGCACTGAGAAGCAGCGCCTGGCTCTTGGGCCTCCTGTATCCGGGGCTTCCTTTGGTCACCAGGTGCTGCTGTTGCTTCTGGTGCAAGGGACAGAGCTTGCTGCCGCTGTTCCTGCTGTCCAGTCGGCTGTTCCCGCCAGTTACACAGGGAGTCTGCAGTTATTTTTATGTCTAGAATATTCCAGTGAAAGTTTTTTTTTCCGGGAGATGGGTTGCATGATGTGTTTTATCCTAAAATAGGATGTACAGTAAGTCTCCTACATACGAACGTTCAAGCTGTGAACTTTCAAAGATGCGAACGTGTGTGCCATCAGTGTCAGATGTGAGTGAAATGGCAGCTTGCTGTCGGTCTTCTGTTGCTGACCGTCCTTCAGCTCTACCATCTCCCACCTCCTCTCCCTCCTCCAGTCAGTAACTCTTCTTGCCTGTTCACTCGGTGCCAGCCAGCCCCTGTATGCCAGCTGTTGTACTGTACTACTGTACTTTCCAAGATTAAAATTTTTTTTGTTGTTCACTTATTTTTTATGTATTAATATTATTTGTGTGAGAATGTTATAAACCTCTTACAATTGCGTACTGTGTAGCCAACTGGGTTGGTTGCGTACCAAGGCTAACTTTGGACTTAACATGCTCTTGGAATGAAGCTTGTATGTATGTATGTAGGCGACTTTCCCATGTGTTGTTTGTATCACTGATGTAAAATCGACCGTGTTCTCGTCACAACTGAAGTGCATTGCCTTAGGTTGTGGCTCTGAGAATGCAGCAAGGTAGCCAGGACTTGAGAGAGCGCCTGGACAAGTGGTTCCAGTCTCTGTAGTAGGAGAATGGTGTTTGGGCAGAGAGCCGTGCCGTGCAGCTTGTGGGATCTTAGTTTCCTGACCAGGGATTTAATCGATGCTTTTGAGAGCGGAAGTGCAAAACTCTCACCCTGGACCATGAAGGAGTTCCTGCAGAATGCTTTCAAAATAAAATTTTTGCCTAGAACTCTATTATATGTAAAGTGGAAAAACTGTTTCTTGGTCTTTCCCTCATATACTATAGTGCTTCTTCAAGGCAGTTTCTTGAAAAAGAGCTTAAAATTCTTCAGTCCTTTATTTCTTCTTTTGTTCTTCAGTGCAGAAGTTCCAGTGAAGGAGTAGTGAGGGGGACTGAAGAAGCAGGTACTTAATTAAGGTCACCTGTTTTTAGTTTCTGAGCCAGTTTAGTGCTGGTTAGGCTGCTAGATTCTGATTCACTGGCTTTCAACATTACCTTGTAGTCTGCAGAAAGCAGATCTTTCTGGGATGAACACAGAAGGTAAAGTTTTTAGCCCCCAGAGATTGTTGCAAGAACCTTATTTTAATTTTTCTAAATATATATTTATTATTTATGTAACTTGGTTGCACTGGGTCTCAGTCATAGCATGCAGGATCTTTCAGTTGCAGCGTTGCTAGACCTTTAGTTGCATGTGGGAGCTAATTCCCTGACCAGGGATCAAACCCAAACACCTTGCATGGGGAGTGCACAGTCTTAGCCACTGGGCCACCAGAGAAGTCCCCAGAAATCTATTCTTTTCCAGTTCTAGATGCTGGAAGTTGAGATCAAGGTCTCAGCATGACCGAGCTCCTTCTGAAGTCTCTAGATGAGGGTCCTTCCTTGCCTCTTCCAGCTTTCGTGGCATTCCTTGGCTTGGGGCTGTATCACCTAACCTCTGCCTCCATCATCACATGATGTTCTTCCTATGTGCCTGTGTCCAACTTTCTTTTTTTAAAAATTAATTTATTTGTTTTAATTGGAGGCTAATTACTTTACAATATTGTAGTAGTTTTTGCCATACATCGACATGAATCAGCCATGGGCACACATGTGTTCCCCATCCAGAACCCCCCTCCCACCTCCCTCCTTATCCCAGTGCACCAGCCCTGAACACCCTGTCTCATGCATCGAACCTGGTCCGATGATCTGCTTCACATATGATAATATACACGTTTCAACAGTACCCTATGAAATCATCCCACCCTCACCTTCTCCCAGAGTCTGAAAGACTGTTCTTTACGTCTGTGTCTCTTTTGCTGTCTTGCACATAGGGTCATCATTACCATCTTTCTAAATTCCATATGTATGCGTTACTATACTGTATTGGTTTTTTTATTTCTGGCTTACTTCACTCTGTATAATAGGCTCCAGTTTCATCCACCTCATGAGAACTGATTCAGATGTATTCTTTTTCATGGCTGAGTAATACTCCATCGTCTATATGTACCACAGCTTTCTTACCCATTCATCTGCTGATGGACATCAAGGTTGCTTCCATGTCCTGGCTATTATAAACAGTGCTGCGATGAACATTGGGGTACACGTGTCTCTTTCAGTCCTGGTTTCCTGGGTGTATATGCCCAGCAGTGGGATTGCTGAGTCATATGGTAGTTCTATTTCCAGTTTTTTAAGGAATCTCCACACTGAAGAACCTTATTTTTAAATTCCTCCCTTTACTGTCAGAAAAAGAAAGGTGAAAATACAGTTTTTTTGCTTTGAATGGAAACTGCTCTTAGCATGTAACATGGACGTGAACTGTTATCATATGGATATATGGTAGGAATGGGATAGAAATTTCTTTATGTAGGAAATTTTAGTATACAGAAGATAGTTTTCTTTAAGGGTTAGTTATGTTTTCTGTCTTAGTTTTAGAAACTTGATTTTTCAGTTCCTACAACACTAAGGCTTTCTGTATCCTTTATCTACGTAATAGACAGTCAGCACCCTGTAGGTTTAACAGTAATAGCAGATCTGTTCTCTTCCTCTTGACTCCACTGATGCCCACTACCTTCACTGTCTTTGCGATCAACTTAAGGGACACCCGAGGATATGTTTACCTTTCAGAGGATCCTAGGGGGTATAATTTTACTCTTAAAAGTTTGAATCCTGATACTTGGTGTAGGCAAAATCTGTCTTAGCTAAAAAAAAGTCATAGTTTCCCCTTTTCCTGAAGTCTGGTTACTCTTTGAATATTCTTTGCTGAGGCTGATCCTGCTGTCAGAAGAAGGTGACGAGGGTTCAAGTTTTGAAGGCATCACTGTCCTCAGTGGTGTAAGATAAATTATTTAATTCTTGTAAGTCTTATTTTCTTCTTCTTAAAATAGAGCTAATAATATGTCTCAGAAAATAAATGTAAGGATTCAATAAAGTAATTATGTCTTTCTGTGTAGTACATAATAAATTGTAAGTAGCAGATGTTAGTTATTTTATGGTGTTTCGGTTGTATTTTAGGATTTTTTTTTAATAATAGGCAAAAGAAAAGCTGTGGAATTAGTATAAAATTTTATTAAGCATCTAAATATGAACGTGTCTTTAGTTATTTTGGCCAGCTTAATTTTTTTTTCTCAGTAATAATGCCTGCAAGTTACGGATAGGACATACGTTGTCTAAGGATAAGTCCTCGCGGTGAATTAGAGCAACAAAATTACCATTAGATCTATAAATCATTGTTTGTAGCAGGTGATCTCTAGCTCTATAATTTGAAACTAGACTAAGGGGACGGGGCGGGAGAAGGCAGTGGCACCCCACTCCAGTACTTTTCCCTGGAGAATCCCATGGATGGAGGAGCCTGGTGGGCTTCCGTCTATGGGGTTGCACAGAGTCAGACACGACTGAGTGACTTCCCTTTCACTTTTCACTTTCACGCATTGGAGAAGGAAATGGCAACCCACTCCAGTGTTCTTGCCTGGAGAATCCCAGAGACAGAGGAGCCTGGTGGGCTGCCGTCTATGGGGTCGCACAGAGTCGGACACGACTGAAGCGACTTAGCAGCAGCAGGGGCTTCTCTGGTGGCTCAGATGGTAAGGCATCTGCAACACAGGAGACTCGGCTTTGATCCTTGAGTCGGGAAGATCCTCTAGAGAAGGGAATGGCAACCCCGCTCCAGCAGTTGTGCCTGGAGAGTCCTCATGGACTGAGGAGCCTGCGGGTTTTAGTCCATGGGGTCACAAAGAATCAGACATGACTGAGTGACTGACACACACACAGGCTGAGGCCAAGAGGGAATAAACATTTAGCATTTCTTGTTTTATGAGATAAAATTATTTGGGGCAAGATTGAAAAATTACTTCTTGTTAAAGGAATTCTAGTTTCCTGTTAGCTTATATTAGGAAATCAAAGTGATGTTTTCCCACGAAAAGAATTCTTAATAAACTGAGTTAAGAACTTTGGCTAATAAAGGATTAAGGTGGCTGTCAGACCTGAACCACAGTATGTATTGTTGTTAGGGTAGGAAATGCTTTGCAGACTACCAGTCTCAGAGACTTCCCTTTCCCATACCTTGCCTCCTGTGTTTTCCACAAGACTAGAGATATTCCTCTAACTCCATAATCTGAAGTTTAAAAAATTTTGAAAATAAGCCCCATTCCTTCTGTTTGATATAGTTGCAGTCTTACATTGCATTATGGAAGAGCAGGCTGAACATGATTTATTATGTTTAATTTTTATCAACCTTAGATTGGGTTTTTATATTTAGAATTTACTTATTTTTAAAAATTGGGCTTTAAAAATTTTTAGCAGTTTAGAATCCATTTATCCTCCCAGAAAGAGGCCTCAGTTTTGTGTGGGGTTTATCGCTTATGTGTTTTTGGTTCACATACTTTGGGTCCTTTCCACATTTCCCAAGGATAGATCACAGCCTATGAGACCGTCCACCCAGAGCTAACTCCAAGGCTTTGCTTTCTCCTATCGGCTTGACTGTTAGAGAATGTGAGATGGAGTTCTGAAGCCATTTTGTCACCAGGCAGATCTCAAAAATGAGCAGAGAACAGAGCCTCGCCAATAAATGGAGAAAAAGTCAGTCCTGATGATGATGTTTAAACGTCTGCTGGAGCATGGACTGCCTGCTGGACTTTTAGTTATTTGCTTAAGCCAGATGGAGTTGCATTTTCTGTTACTTAAGACTGAAAGAGCAACATTATTCATAATGACCAAGGGATAGAGCTGAATGTCCATCAGCTGATAAACAAAATGTAGTATTATATCCACACAGTGGGATATCAATTAGTAATAAAATGACGTCCTCTTACAACAACATATATTTACCTTGACAACATTTTGCTAAATGAAAGAAGACAGTCATAAACATATTGCATTGACATGAAATTCCAGGCATAGGCAAATCCATAGAGTGTTTGCCTAGGGCTATGGGAAAAGGGGAATGATTGTTGATGGATATGCGTTTTTTTTGGGGGTGATGAAAATATTCTAAAACTGATCATGATGATGGTTGTACAGCTTTGTACCAAAAGTCATTGAGTTGCATATTTTAAATGGGTGTGAATTATGTCTAATATGGCTATTTAAACAAAATTTAAAAACAAATAATTCTAAAAGATAACACTTATTATTCTCATTTTGCATATGAGGTACTGAGGCACAGAAAGCAGCAGGTCCGTTGTTGGGAGATAGTAGGTTGTAGAGCTGGGATTCAGAACCACTGGTCTGACTACCAAGGCCAAGCTTACAGTTGTGCTGTTCTGCCTTTTTCAGACAAGGCTCGTCTGTATGGAACTTTGAAGTTGGGAGTTGCTTAGCACTTAGTCAATCTAACCTTTCATTTTACTGATGAGAAAATTAAACCTTAGATAATGTAGTGACTTATAAGATTGCCAAGTAAATTAGTGGCAGCCTGGGATTTGTGACCTACCCAAAGAGACAGGCAGGTAAACAACTAACAGTGACAGAAAGTGGAGGGGTTAGTAGCAAAGAGAGATACAGGCCTTGTGCATGTAAAATAAGGAAAGGGTCAGTTAGTTCGGATGACTGCACGAGGGGATTTTCATAATAAAGGCCATGACATTCTGAGAGGATTGCTGGTATAAACAGATGTGTCAGGGAGAGAATGAGGTGCCCTAAATATACAGTGGGGTGCAGGTGATTCCCAGTGGGAAAAATCATGAAGTGCTATCAAGGTAATGTGAGGGAATTCTGACTTTTGCTGTAAGCAGTGGGAACCATTGAAGATTTTGGGGGAGCTGAATAGCACGAACACATGCTTGAGAAAGATAATGGGCAGCTTATGTAAAGGATGGATTGAGGTGGGGGCAAAAAGTGAAGAGAGAAACTTCAGCACATTGTGGATGTGGTAGGAATGGAAAGGAGGGGATGGATATGAGAGTCTGCACAGGTGGAGTCCCTGGGACTTGGCAGTTAATTGGAAGCATGCTAGATTGTAAGTTCTTGCGGGGGGTGGGGTGGGCAGTGTGGCCAGCTTGCAGTGTATCCCTGGCACCCAGCCACAGTGTCTCATACATTTATTGAAAGTAGAAGGGGTAAGATCTTAATAAGACTTTGGACATCTCTGACTTCACAGAGTTTGGTCTGTTAATAGAGTAGGACTGGAGATGAGAAGAAGAGAAAAAAAAGTATAAGGAGTAACAGGAAATGCAAAAAATTCAAGTTTTGTTGCATTTGAAGTATTTTTGGGACATTCACGTGGAGCTTTTGAGCTGGGGAAACTGGGATCCTGACTCAGATGGGAGGGAGAGGCTGCAGTAGGTTTTGAAGCATTTGCAAAAGGGTCACCATTGAGGCAATGAGAATGAATAGGAGAGAGCTTTGAGGATAACCTACATTTGGAAGGGACAGGTGGAGGAGCAGCAGCAGCAGTAGCAGAGACCAGAAGAGGACCCTGTTATTATTAGTTCCTTCTCTGGAAGCCAAAGGAAGGGACAGTTTTAGATGAGCTTTAGGTACAGCCCAGGAGTGAGTGAAGTAAATGAAGACCAGTGAAAAAGGCTGTTGGACAACTTAGGAGAGTAATGGAGGTATTCCCTGCTGAGAATTGGCAACTTTTTAAAAAGTCTAGAGAAAGCTGCCAGTAAAGGGCAGATAAAAGAAATAAGATTAGTAACAGTAGATATTTACTGAACTTGCACTGTGTATTGGGTACCATGGCAAGTGCTGGACCCATTTTTGATTTAATCATAGTGACTCTAAGAGGTAAGGTAATGGAAATATTATTGTAAAATGGGGGAGTGTTTTAAAAATAAATTAAAAAATTATTATGTATCACGTTACAGATGGCCAAGTGAGCCTGAGAAATTGCCCTTAGTCCAGGTCACAAAGCTTCTTTTGACAGGTGACCTGCAGAGCCTACACTCTTTACTGTTAGCTGTTTTTTTTAATTGAAGTATAGTTCAGTTTTCAGGGGTAGTTTTGATAGCAAAGTGTTAGTCACACTTTGTTGAGAGACTTGTTTTTCTTCCTCTTTGTTTTATTTATTGCTGTGTAACAAATTGCCTTAACTACCAAGATGTACACATTAAATATCATAGAGTTTTTTGTTTGTCTGTTAAGCTTAGAGCTGAAAAAAAAAAAACCCAACAAACCATGGTGTCTTAATACAACAAACATTTATCGCCTCGTAGTTTCTGAGGATTAGGAATTCAGAAGCAACATAGCTGGGTGGTTCTGGCTCAGGTTTCAGTCATTTGAAGGCTTGGCTGGGGCTGGAGCAGCTGCTTCCAATCTGGCTTGCGATGGCTGTTGGCAGGAGGCCTTGCTTCTTTGCCATGTGGACCTCTCCTTGAGTGTCCTCGCAACATGTCAGCTGGCTGCATCCAGAGTGAGGAGTAGAGAGAACAAGGAGGACCCTACAGTGCTCTTTATGACCTACTCTGGCAAGTCTCACACCTACCCTTGGAAGTCTCACACATGTCACTTCTGCCACATTTTATTTGTTAGAAGTGAGACAGTTGAAATTGGAACACAGTTAAAAATAAAAGCTATCAGAATAAAGGTGAGTTACTGAGGGGAGCCTTAGGTTCTGCTCTTTGAGGAGAGTTGTATTAAATAATTTGTGAATATTTTTAGAGCTACCACACATATCAGGTATACTGCAGAGGAAAGGCCCTGGGTGAGGAATAGGAAGACTTGGGTTCCAGCTAGTTCTGCCGATTGCTGCCATGTCTGCTGATGATGTGATTTATTTTCCCTCAGTGTCTGTCCCCTCTAGGGAAAAAACGGTTGTAACACTGCAATCTACTGCACAGTGTGTCCTAAAGGTGGCAGCAAGTAGATGGCATCTGTGTACTTCAAAGTGGTGTGGGCGTCTTATCCCGGTCCTGCTGCTTAGTGACTGTACAATCTTAAGCATGTTATTTAACCCATTGGTCCTCATTTCCTTGTTTGTGAAACAGGAGATAGATTTGTATCTCCTAGGGCTACTCTGAGAGTTAAATGAGAGTTCATGTGACATATTTAGCATGATGCCTGCATGTTTTAGGCCAGGTGTTACTTAATAAGTAGTGACTTTAAGACTCTTCTGCTTGTGTGCATCCTCTCTTTCTTGGCCTTTACCCAGTACTTGGAACTATCTCATGGTTATACATGAAGAATCCCTGTTTTATAGGGTATTAAAATAGGATTATGGTTTAAAGCTGTCACTATTATTCTTACTTTCATATATGTTTTTGGCAAGCTCAAGTGTATTTCTTTAAATAAAACTCTTTTTAAGAATTTATCACCTGATTGTACAGAACCTATTTGGTTAGAAAGTATTTCAAACTATTCTGTACCACATAGTTAATAAAATTGTCAAGTAATTATAGTCTCATTAGTATTAACACATGTCATTTGCGTGAACCAGTTTGAAACTGTTTTGGTTTTCTGAACTTTCTTTTTCTGAGGGAAATTTCCAGTTGTGATGTAATTGCATCTTTCATGCATAATTGAGGCCTTTGAGATGTCTTTGCTAGTGGTAAGTTAGGATTAATTGTGCAAATGATCACGTGACTTTTCTTAATAGCGGCTCATAAACTGTTGAAGATGACATACATATAACCTTACTGAAACTTTTGGTTTTATTATGTTAAAAATATATATCATAAACTATCTTAACCATTTAAAAAATATTTATATATTAATATGGCTGCACACGTGAATCTTGTGGCATGTGGGATCTTGTTCTCTGACCTGGGCCTCTGCATTGGGAGTGCAGAGTATTGGCCACTGGAACACCAGGGAAATCCCCATTTTAATCATTTTTTAATTGTACATACTCTTCAGTGGCATTAAGTACATTGGTGTTGTTATGCAGTCATCACCACCATCCATCTCCAGAACATTTTCATTATTCCAAATTGAAACTCTGTACTTGTTAGAATCTGGGATTTTATTAAACATTTTTTTAAACTGGATGCCATTATGAAAACAATCTGATTTTTAATTTTTAAAATGACTGATGCAAGATTCATTGCACTTCCATTTGCTACAGTAGAAGATGACAAATGGACACTAGCTACATAGAGCGGCAGTGCATTTGTAGTGAGACATCTTTATGAAGGCCTTAGCGAGCTCATTTTATATGATAGACATTTTCAATAGCAGCAAAATATTATGGCTGGCTCTCTGGAGATGACTGTAAATAATACATAGCAGAATACAGAACTTTTGCTTTAAGTTCTCTTTGGAAAAAATTTGTATCACGTTTGCTGTAGAACCAGTTTCCTATCACATGTAAGAAATGTGGTTGAGGTGAAAAGCTGAAAGCCTTTCTGCTAAATTCAGGAACAAGACAGGGATGCCAACTCTTGCCTCTTCTATTTTATATCTTGGAATTCTTAGCCAGAGCTGTAGAGAAGAAAGAGAAATAAAAGGTAGCCCAATTGTAAGGGAACAGGTAAAAATGTCACTATTTGCAATTGACAGTTACTTTCTATATAGAGAACCCTAAAATCTCCACACAAACACTAGAACTAATAAATGAATTCAGCAGAATAGCAGGAAACGAGATTAATATTCCAGAAATCTGTTGTGTTTCTGTATACTAACAATGAAAGAGAAAGTAAAAAAAAAAAAAAAAAATCTTGTTTAAAATATGCCGTGAAAACCACCCCAGAAACTTAGGAATAAACAAACTTAGCCATAGAGATGAAAGATCTGTATGCCAAAGGTTGTAAATCACTGATAAAGGAAATTAAAGATGATTTAAAAAAATAGATAATTCATGCTCTTGAATTAAAAGAATATTGTAAAAATGGTATACTACCCAGAACAGTCTACAGATTTCATGCAGTCCCTATCAAATTATCCTTGACATTCACAGAACTAGAACAGATAATCCTAAAATTTATATGGAGTCACAGAAGAACCAGAAAGCAGTTCTGAGAAGAAAGATCAAAGCTGGAGGCATAACATTTTCCAGATCTCAGACTGTCCTTCAAAGCTGCAGTAGTCAAAACATTTTGGTATTGGCACAAAAACAGACAGTAGATCAGTGGAACAGAATAGAGCCCAGAAATAAACCTGTCTACACTCCTGTGTTCAGTTAATTGTAGACAAAGGAGGCAAGAATACACAATGGAGAAGAGACAGTCTCTTCAACCCAGGGGTGTTGGGAAATGAAATTAGAACCCTTCTTTACTCCATGTACAAGGATAATCTCAAAGTGGTTGAAAGGCTTAAATACAGGACACGACACCATAAAACTCCTAGAAGAGAACATAGACAAAACATTTTCTGTAAATCATAGCAATGTTTTCTTAGGTCAGTTTCTCAAGGCAAAAGAAATAAAAGTAATGATAAACAAATGGGACCTTATCAAACTTAAAAAGCTTTTGCATAGCAAAGGAAACCATCAACAAAACAAAAAGTTAACTGATAGAGTGGGAGAAAATATTTGCATGGTATGACCAAAATGTGATACCAAATGGTATGATCAAAATATGTAAACAGCTCATACAACTTAATATCGAAAGAATAAATGGGCAGAAGATCTAAATAGACATTTCTCCAAAGAAGACATACAGATGGCCAATAGGTACATGACAGGGTACTCAGTGTCATTAATTACTAGAGAAATGCAAATCAAAACCACAATGAAGTATCACCTCACACCAGTCAGAGTGACCACCATCAAAAAGTCTATAAATAATAAATACTGGAGAGGGTATGGAGAAAAGAGAACCCTCCTGTAGTGTTGGTGCGAATGTAAATTGGTGTAGCCACTAAGGAAAACAGTATGGAAGTTCTTTAAAAAGCTAAAAACAGAGCTGCTATATGATCCAGCAGTCCCACTCCTGAGTATATATTCAGAAAAGATGTAAACTGTTAATTCAGAAGATATGTGCACTCCAGTGTTCAGAGCAGCATTATTTATAATAGCTAAGGCATGGAGGGGGTCTCTGCCCCAACCCCTGCATTGTTCAAGGGTTAATGTAGTTTATACATATTCACTCTTTTATTGTGATAAAAAACCACAGTGTAAAAAATTTCTCATCTTAACCATTTTACCTGTACAGTCCAGGAGTGTTAACTCATTATTGACGGGGTTTTTTTTTTTTTTTGCAATAACTAGTGCCTTTGGCCAGTGATTTGTTATGTAAGTGAATATTGAAACGTCTCTGGTGAATAACATTTGGGTCACAAAAGACGTATTAATACATCTCTGGTCAATACTTTGTTAATAACTGTAACAAGTTGTGTAAAATAACTCTAGAACTTTTTCATCTTGGCAAATGGAATTGTCTACTTACTAAACAGCAACTCCTCTCACCCTACACTTCATTCAGTTCAGTTGCTCAGTTGTGTCTGACTCTTTGCGACCCCATGAACTGCAGCATGCCAGGCCTCCCTGTTCATCACCAACTCCCTGAGTCCACCCAAACCCATGGTAGCAGTCACCATTTACTTTCTGTTTCTGAAAGTTTGACAACTTCATTGTTATTCAGTGGCCAAGTTGTGTCTGACTCTTTGCAAACCCACAAACTGCAGCACGCCTGGCTTCCCTGTCCTTCACTATCTCCCTAAGTTTGCTCAAAAGTATGTCCATTGAGTCAGTGATGCCATCCAACTGTCTCATCCTCTGTTGCCCCCCTCTCCTCTTGCCCTCAATCTTTCCCAGCATCAGGGTCTTTTTCAATGAGTCAGTTCTTTGCATAGGGTGGCCAGAGTACTTAATCTTCAGCTTCAGCATCAGTCCTTCCAATGAATATTCAAGTTTGCTACTTTTTATAAATGGAATCATGCAGTATTTCTCTTTTTGTGACTGGCTTATTTCACTTAGCATAATATCCTCAAGGTTCATCCATGTTCTAGCATTTGACAAGATTTTCTTCTTTTTAAAGTCTGAATAATATTCCGGAGTAAAAAATAAATCCATTGTATTTATATATATTTATTTAAAAGTTAGTCTAATTTCATAGATAAGTAACTGAAAATTTTATATTAATTTTGTAGTTCTGGTGTGGCATGTAATACTTTATTTCGCCTTGTAGACTTTTCACTTTTTAGTAAGTCCTTGATTTTTAAGAAACAAAAAACTTATGTCTACAGATATGTTGTGCCATTTAAATCCTACAGTCAGCAAAGTGCTTATAAAATAATCAGCAAAAGACTTAAAGCTGCTTCATTGGTACAATCACTATGGATAACAATATGGAGCTTGAAAAGCTAAAAACAGAACTATCATATGATCCATTCATGGGCATATATTCAAAGAAGACCATACTCGGAAAGGATACGTGTGTACCCCAGTGTTCATTGCACCACGATTTATAATAGCTAAGACATGGAAGCATCCTAAATGTCCACTGACTGATGAATGGATAAAGAAGATACGGTACATATACAATGGAGTATCACTCAGCCATAAAAAAGAATGAAATAATACCATTTGCTGCATCATGGATGGACCTAGAGATTATCATACTGTTGCAGGAAGGGGGACTCCTTCCAGGGCCCGAAACTAGGCTCTTATTTAATACTCAGAAATCAATTGTCTGAGGAGACACCTGTGCTGACAAAGCAAGAGATTTTATTGGGAAAGGGCACCTGGGTGGAGAGCATTAGGGTAAGGGAACCCATGAGAACTGCTCTGTCACATGTCTTGCAATCTTGGGTTTTATGGTGATGGGATTAGTTTCTGGGTTGTCTTTAGTCAATCATTCTGACTCAGAGGCCATCCTGGTGGTGCACGCCTTGCTCAGCCAAGATGGATGCCAGAGAGGAGGATTCTGGGAGGTAGTCAGACATGTGGTGTCTTCTTTTGACCTTTCCTGAACTCTTCTGGTTGGTGGAGGCTTATTAGTTCCTGTTGCTTACCAGGCCCTCCTGTCTTAAAACAACTCATGCAAATGGTTACTATGGTGCCTGGGCAGGGTGGGTGGTTTCAATCAGTGTACTTCCCCTAACAATACTAAGTGAAATTAAGTCAGACAGACAAAGACAAATATATGAAATCATTTACATGTGAAATTTAAAAAAAATGATACAGATGAACTTATTTACAAATCAGAGATAGTCACAGATGTAGAAAACTTAAGGGGGAAAAGGGAAGGGATTAAATTGGAAAACTTAGGACTGATACAAGTACAGTACTATACATAAAATAGATACTGAATATGGACCTACTTTATAGAACAGGGAACTGTACTTAATACCCTGTAATGATCTATATGGGAAAAGAGTGTAAAAAAGAGTGGATATCTAGATGTTTAACTGATTTACTTTGTCATACAGCAGAAGCTTAGCATTGTAAATTGACTATACTCTGAAAAAATTAGAAAAAGGTTTAAAGCTGCTTAAATATTAAATGCAAGTAGTTAGGCAATGGAAACTGGCTTTTTTGTTTTTTTACAATTCCATAGAGACTTAGAGTTCATTGACTTCTCATGAAACAGTTATTTTAGTGGTTTCTATATTTCACGCTCTGGCCAAAGGTGACAAGAAGGAGCTACTTTCCATTTGAAAGAGAATTGTGTGATAATCCGAGTGATATAGAGAATTCCTCACTTTCCAGGACAATGAGATGTTGTAGCTGAGAATGTTAAAGATGCAGTTGAGAGTGGTTTAAAGCTAATAAGGAGGCTGAAGTAGTTATTGATGAGCTACTCATTTCCCCAGAATGTTGTAAAGCTTTTAGAACCTTGGTAAAAGCATTCAAGATGATTGTTTTCTTTATGAGTTCTCCTAGGAAGAAGGTTTTTTCAGCTTTTAATACAGTAAATACTTGTACCAAAAGACTTACTTGGTACTTCCCACATAAGGTGGCAGGAAGTAAACATCTTACACTTTCCTTTTGAAGGAAGGGAGAAGTTAAGTTTCATTTTTATGCTTATTTTATGTTTATGAGTCAGGGAAGCATGTAACAGGGCTGTCTAATAGAGCTTTGTGTGGTGGGTGATGGTAGAGATGTTCCGTATCTGTCTGGTCCAATATGGTGGCCACAAGCAAGCTCTTGAGCATTAGAGATACATGACTAGTTTGACTGAGGAACTGAAGTTTTAATTTTGTTTCAGTTCTGTTCAGTCCCTCAGTCGTGTCCGACTCTTTGCGACCCCATGAATTGCAGCACGCCAGGCCTCCCTGTCCATCACCAACTCTCGGAGTTCACCCAAACTCATGTCCAACGAATCGGTGATGCCATCCAGCCATCTCATCCTCTGTTGTCCCCTTCTCCTGCCCCCAATCCCTCCCAGCATCAGGGTCTTGTCTGATGAATCAACTCTTTGCATGAGGTGGCCAAAGTATTGGAGTTTCAGCTTCAGCATCATTCCCTCCAAAGAAATCCCAGGGCTGATCTCCTTCAGAATGGACTGGTTGGATCTCCTTGCAGTCCAAGGGACTCTCAAGAGTCTTCTCCAACACCACAGTTCAAAAGAATCAATTCTTTGGCGCTCAGCTTTCTTCACAGTCCAACTCTCACACCCATACGTGACCACTGGAAAAACCATAGCCTTTGTTGGCAAAGTAATATCTCTGCTTTTCAATCTGTTATCTAAGTTGGTCATGGCTGTAGTCACCATCTTCAGTGATTTTGGAGCTCCAAAAAATAAAGTCTGACACTGTTTCCACATTTATTTGCTATGAAGTGATGGGACCGGATGCCATGATCTTAGTTTTCTGAATGTTGAGCTTTAAGCCAACTTTTTCACTCTTCTCTTTCACTTTCATCAAGAGGCTTTTTAGCTTCTCTTCACTTTCTGCCATAAGGGTGGTGTCATCTGCATATCTGAGGTTATTGATATTTCTCCCGGCAATCTTGATTCCAGCTTGTGCTTCTTCCAGCCCAGTGTTTCTCATGATGTACTCTGCATATAAATTAAATAAGCAGGATGACAATATCCAGCCTTGACGAACTCCTTTTCCTATTTGGAACCAGTCTGTTGTTCCATGTCCAGTTCTAACTGTTGCTTCCTGATCTGCATATAGGTTTCTCAAGAGGGAGGTCAGGTGGTCTGGTATTCCCATCTCTTTCAGAATTTTCCACAGTTTGTGGTGATCCACATAGTCAAAGGCTTTGGCATAGTCAATAAAGCAGAAATAGATGTTTTTCTGGAACTCTCTTGCTTTTTCCATGATCCAGCAGATGTTGGCAATTTGATCTCTGGTTCCTCTGCTTTTTCTAAAACCAGTTTGAACATCTGGGAGTTCACAGTTCACATATTGCTGAAGCCTGGCTTGGAGAATTTTGAGCATTACTTTACTAGTGTGTGGGATGAGTGCAATTGTGTGGTAGTTTGAGCATTCTTTGGCATTGCCTTTCTTTGGAATTGGAATGAAAACTGACCTTTTCCAGTCCTGTGGCCACTGCTGACTTTTCCAAATTTGCTGGCATATTGAGTGTAGCACTTTCACAGCATCACGTTTCAGGATTTGAAATAGCTCGACTGGAATTCCATCACCTCCACTAGCTTTGTTCATGGTGATGCTTTCTAAGGCCCACTTGACTTCACATTCCAGGATGTCTGGCTCTAGGTAAGTGATCACGCCATCGTGATTATCTTGGTCATGAAGATCTTTTTTGTACAGTTCTTCTGTGTATTCTTGCCACCTGTTCTTAATATCTTCTGCTTCTGTTAGGTCCATACCATTTCTGTCCTTTATCGAGCCCATCTTTGCATGAAATGTTCCCTTGGTATCTCTAATTTTCTTGAAGAGCTCTCTAGTCTTTCCCATTCTGTTGTTTTCCTCTATTTCTTTGCATTGATCGCTGAGGAACACTTTCTTATCTCTCCTTGCTATTCTTTGGAACTCTGCATTCATATGCTTATATCTTTCCTCTTCTTTGCTTTTCGCTTCTCTGCTTTCACAGCTATTTGTAAGGTCTCCTCAAACAGCCATTTTGCTTTTTTGCATTTCTTTTCCATGGGGATGGTCTTGATCCTTGTCTCCTGTACAATATCATGAACCTCTGTCCATAGTTCATCAGGCACTCTATCTATCAGATCTAGTCCCTTAAATCTATTTCTCACTTCCACTGTATAATCATAAGGGATTTGATTTAGGTCATACCTGAATGGTCTAGTGGTTTTCCCTCCTTTCTTCAATTTAAGTCTGAATTTGGCAAGAAGGAGTTCATGATCTGAGCCACAGTCAGCTCCCGGTCTTGTTTTTTCTGACTGTATAGAGCTTCTCCATCTTTGGCTGCAAAGAATATAATCAATCTGATTTTGTTGTTGACCATCTGGTGATGTCCATGTGTAGAGTCTTCTCTTGTGTTGTTGGAAGAGGGTGTTTGCTATGACCAGTGCGTTCTCTTGGCAAAACTCTATTAGCCTTTGCCCTGCTTCATTCCGCATTCCAAGGCCAAATTTGCCTGTTACTCGAGGTGTTTCTTGACTTCCTACTTTTGCATACAGTCCCCTATAATGAAAAGGACAGCTTTTTTGGGTGTTAGTTCTAAAAGATCTTGTAGGTCTTCATAGAACCGTTCAACTTCAGCTTCTTCAGTGTTCCTGATTGGGGCATAGGCTTGGATAACTGTGATATTGAATGGTTTGCCTTGGAAATGAACAGAGATCATTCTGTTGTTTTTGAGATTGCATCCAAGTGCTGCATTTCGGACTCTTGTTGACCATGATGGCTACTCCATTTCTTCTAAGGGATTCCTGCCCACAGTAGTAGATATAATGGTCATCTGAGTTAAATTCACCCATTCCAGTCCATTTTAGTTTGCTGACTCCTAGAATGTCGATGTTTACTCTTGTCATCTCCTGTTTGACCACTTCCAGTTTGCCTTGATTCATGGACCTAACATTCCAGGTTCCTATGCAATATTGCTCTTTACAGCATCGGACCTTGCTTTTATCACCAGTCACATCCACAACTGGTTATTGTTTTTGCATTGACTCCATCCTTTCATTCTTTCTGGAGTTATTTCTCCACTGATCTCCAGTAGCATACTGGGCACTTAACGACCTGGGGAGTTCCTCTTTCAGTGTCCTATCATTTTGCCTTTTCATACTCTTCATGGAGTTCTCAAGGCAAGAATACTGAAGTGGTTTGCCATTCCCTTCTCCAGTGGACCACATTCTGTCAGACCTCTCTACCATGACCCATCCATCTTGGGTGGCCCCACAGGGCATGGCTTAGTTTCACTGAGTTAGTGAAGGCTGTGGTCCGTGTGATCAGATTGGCTAGTTTTCTGTGATTATGGTTTCAGTGTGTCTGCCCTCTGATGCCCTCTCACAACACCTGCTGTCTTACTTGGGTTTCTCTTACCTTGGACATGCAAAGTGCAGCAGCTGCTCCTTACCTTGGTCGAGGTCGCCCTTCCTGACCTTGAACGTGGACTAGCTCCTCTTGGCCCTCCTGCGCCCGCGCAGCCGCCGTTCCTTGGACATGGGTTGCTCTTCTCGGCCGCCGCCTCTAACCTCGGATTTGGGGTAGCTAATTTTGTTGAATATTAGTTAAATGTCAATAGTCACATGGAGCTAGTGGCTATGTTATTGGCTAGAGCGGATAGAGAATTTAGCCCATATGATCAGAGACCATGTCTGTTTCAGACACTTGTTTCTTTTGCAACTTTGTGTTCCAAACACATTAATTTCTTCATGTGTAAAATAAATATGAATGGTTGTGAGGAAAGTTTTCATCCTTCCAAGGATGCGGTGTTTCAGGTATCTTTTGCCTTAGTCTCCATTACAACTTCCTAATTGTTAAAAAATAGAATGTCTTTTTTTTATAGATATTATTTTCTCATTTGTTGCTATATACTTGGTCATATTCATTTTTTTAGTCTGGTTTTATGCATTTTTTAAAAATGTGAGAATGATTTAGAGTATCTCATTAGCAAACTCAAAAGGTACACTTAAATTTTTAGTTTTTGAAACTATGGGACAGAAATAAGGACTGAGAATTTTGAGATTCATCATATTGGAGTTTTTTTTCTTAAACACTCGACATCAATATGAGTTGTCCTTGTTCTTTGTTCCATTTCCATAATTACTTCAAATCCCCTTTTCCTTCCTTCAGTGTTTAAATCAGAAACTAGATAAGCAAGTTGTTTTTATTTTTTCCAAAGTGCGAATGTGGGTGAAAGTGAATAGGTTTAGGGCAGAAGAATGCTTAATTGTTCATTGTCTAGAGGCCATCATACAGTTGTGCACTGCTAAGTCACTTCGGTTGTGTCTCACTCTTTCCGACCCTGTAACCTGCCAGGTTCCTCTGTCTGTGGGATCCTCCAGGCAAGAACACTGGAGTGGATTGCCATTTCCCTCTCCAGGGAATTTTTCCCACCCGGACATTGAACCTTCATTTTTTGTCAACTGCATTGACAGGCTGGTTCTTTACCACTCGTGCCACCTGGCACTACAGTTGGAGCTTAGCAAAAAGACTTGCAAATAAAGTTATTGGAATGCTATAGAAATAAGGAATAATGGAAGGGTTGTATTACTGAGCCTTTAAGAGGGCTTAGGTAGGAGTCTGCAAACTGTAGAAGTCTGGCTAAATACAGCCTGCCACCTGTGTTAGCATGGGCTGTCAGGTAAGATGGTTTTTATATTTTTAAATGACTGAATAAATTCAGAAGAAAATTTTGTGACATACGGAGATTATATAAAATTTGATTTTCAGTGTCCACAAATAAAGTTTTATTGAAGCACAGTCACACGCATTTGTTTTCATATTAAGTGTGTGCTTTTGTGCTATAACAAAGACCATTTACCTACAAAGTCTAAAATATTTGTCTGGTTCTTGCAGAAAGTTTGCCAGCCTCTGGTCAGAATGTTACTGAAAGATAGAGGAATATGAGACTGTAAGCTAAGAAGTAGATTTTTGAAAAGTAAAAGGCACATAACCAGTACTTAAAGCCTTAAGTGGAAATACACTCATAGTGAGTCAACAAATGTGTATGAAGTGAGAGATGAATATGGGTTTTTTCTTCACAGAGCCTGAGTTCTGATAGAAAACTTGACAAGTGAATGCAAATTTCTGCAGGTTTTCTGGCCTTTACTTTCTCCTGTTAAAATTTAAGACTCTGGTACTGCTGAAATACTGTCTTTATCCTAATTTATCATAAGTTTTATGCATGTTTGCTATTTGGCTGTAGCTCCTTTGAGTCACATGTGGCACCCAAGGCCTCCTCATAGCTTTCTACTTACCTGACTTAAGCATCTCTTACTGCTTCCTACAGGTTTTTTTTTTTCAATGAAGTTGTGAACACATCTTGCCCTCAAGATTCTCCGAGAGTAATTCTAGGCTTAAAGAAATTATTTTTCAGTTCCTTAGCAAAGGCCTGTTCTTGTTCAGTCACAAACTCATGTTTCACCCTTTGTGGCCACACAGACTGCTGCATGCCAGCCTTCCCTGTCCTTCACTATCTCCTGGAGTTTGCTCAAACTCATGTCCATTGATTCAGTATTGCCATCCAACCATCTCATCCTCTGTCACCCCCTTCTTCTCTTGCCCTCAATCTTTCCCAGCATCAAAATTGTTTCCATTGAGTTGGTTCTTCGCATCAGGTGGCCAGAGTATTGGAGCTTCAGCACCAGTCCTTCCAATGAATATTCAGGGTTAATTACCTTTGGAATTGACTGGTTTGATCTCCTTGCAGTCCAAGGGACTCTCAAGAGTCTTCTCCAGCGCCACAGTTCAAAAGCATCAGTTGTCTAGGTTTGTCATAGGTTTTCTTCTGTGGACCAAGCGTCTTAATATCATGGCTGCAGTCACCGTCTGCAGTGATTTTGGAGGCTAAGAAAATAAAGTCAGTCATGGTTTCTATTTTATCCCCCATCTATTTGGCATGAAGTAATGGGACTGAAACAGAGAGTTCCAGAAAAACATCTACTTCTGCTTTATCAACTATGCCAAAACCTTTGACTGTGTGGATCACCACAAACTGTGGAAAATTCTGAAAGAGGTGGGACCAGACCACCTGTCCTGCCTCTTGAGAAATCTGTATGCAGGTCAGGAAGCAAGAGTTAGAACTGGACATGGAAAAACAGACTGATTCCAGATAGGGAAAGGAGTACATCAAGGCTGACATCATATTGTCACCCTGCTTATTTAACTTATATGCAGAGTACATCATGAGAAATGCTGGGCTGGATGAATCACAAGCTGGAATCAAGATTGCCGGGAGAAATAGCAATAACCTCAGATATGCAGATGACATCATCTTTATGGCAGAAAACAAAGAACTAGAGAGCCTCTTGATGAAAGTGAAAGAGGAGAGTGAAAAAGTTGGCTTAAAGCTCAACATTCAGAAAATGAAGATCATGGCATCTGGTACCATCACTTCATGGGAAATAGATGGGGAAACAGTGGAAACAGTGTCAGACTTTATTTTGGGGGGGCTCCAAAATCACTGCAGATGGTGACTGCAGCCATGAAATTAAAAGACGCTTACTCCTTGGAAGAAAAGTTATTACCAACCTAGATAGCATATTAAGAAGCAGAGACATTACTTTGCCAACAAAGGTCCATCTAGTCAAAGCTATGGTTTTTCCAGTAGTCATGTACAGATGTGAGAGCTGGACTGTAAACAAGACTGAGTGCCAAAAAACTGATGCTTTTGAACTGTGGTGATGGAGAAGACTCTTGAGAGTCCCTTGGACTGCAAGGAGATCCAATCAGTCCATCCTAAAAGAAATCAGTCCTGAATATTCATTGGAAAGACTGATGTTGAAGCTGAAATTCCAATACTTTGGGCTCCTGATGTGAAGAACTGACTCATTGGAAAAGACCCTGATGCTTGGAAAGATTGAAGACAGGAAGAGAAAGGGATGACAGAAGATGAGATGGTTGGATGGCACCACCAACTCAATGGACATGAGTTTGAGTAAACTCCAACTCCTGTTGGCGATGGATAGGGAGGCCTGGTGCGCTGTAGTCCATGGGGTTGCAAGGAGTCGGACACGACTGAGTGACTGAACTGAACTGAATGGGACTGGATGCCATGATGTTAGTTTTTTGAATGTTGAGTTTTAAGCCAGCTTTTCAGTCTTCTCTTTTACCTTTATCAAGAGGCTCTTTAGTTCCTCTTCTCTTTCTGCCATTAGGGTAGTGTCATCTGCATATCTGAGGTTATTGATATTTCTCCTGGCAAGTGCTTGGGATTAATCCAGCTCAGCATTTCACATGATGTACTCTGCATGTAAGTTAAATAAGGAGGATGGCAGTATTCTGCCTTGACATACTCCTTTCCCAAAATTGAACCAGTCTGCTGTTCCATGTCCAGTTCTAACTGTTGCTTCTTGACCTGCATACAGGTTTCTCAGGAGGCAGGTCAGGTGGTTTGGTATTCCCATCTCTTTAAGAATTTTCCACACTTTGTTGTGTTCCACACAGTCAAAGGCTTTAGCATAGTCAATAAAACAGAAGTAGATTTTTTTTGGAATTCCCTTGCTTTTTCTATGATCCAGCAGATGTTGGCAATTTGATCTCTGTTTCCTCTGCCTTTTCTAAATCCACCTTGTATCTCTGGAAGTTTTTGGTTCGTGTATTGAAGCCTAGTTTGAAGGATTTTGAGCGTTACCTTGCTAGCGTGTGAAATAAGTGCAGTTGTGGGGTAATTTGAACATTCTTTGGCATTGCCCTTCTTTGGGATTGAAATGAAAACTGATCTTTTTCAGTCCTGTGGCCACTGCTGAGTTTTCCAAGTTTGGTGGCATATTGAGTGCAGCACTTTAACAGCATACCTTTTAGGATTTGAAATAGCTCAACTGGAATTCCATCAGCTCCTCTAGCTTTGTTTCAAATAGTATGGAGAGCTCCGAAATAACTTTTGTTTATATGGATATGTCTATCAATACTTTATTAAAATTTTAACTTGAGTTAAAAATTTATTTATAGGTAGGTTTATTGTTACTTAAAAATGATGGCATCATAGTCACATTAATAACATTTTAAAAAGAAAAGGAACTTTTCCAAAATAAATATCTACTGAGAAAAATGGCATCGTTTTACATTTTTTACAAGACTAAATATTTGACTTAACAGAAGACAGTTGGATTCTCACATTTACTTCTTCTTTCAGTCTATTGTGAGGTACTGTTTGAAGTATATGTGAGGGAAATCTGGCCCTGGACAAATTTATTGTTAGAAAAAAAATGTGTTTTTAGAGCCTTTCACAAAAATGTGGATATTTTTTGTTATCACACTGAAACTTGGCAAATGTTAAAGGTTGGTGGAAGATTGTATTGTGGAATCTGAACCCATATTGATGGACTTAGCATAAGTCTTGTTACTTAAGATTGCTAATTTTTGTCATCAGCTACAAATACTTTTATCTGTTTTTCTTTAATTGGTAGGCTTGCTTCACTCACTTTTTAAGAAGATGTCTACCATACCCAAGTGTGAATAAGTACAGTTTGTATATATGTTCTTTTAAGTAAAAATGATGTGTCATGAAAAAAGTAGCTTGTTTAGCTGACAACTCGGTGGTCAGAATGCTTTTTCTTGAGTGATAATGAATGATATCTTGAATGATAATATAATATGATATCATACTATTCTATGATAATATTTTTGTGAGGAGCAGTAGTTTTTGGTGTGTATTCTGTCACAGAATTTTAAAAGTATAAGGGTGAAGATTAAAACTTTATTTTTTTTACTTCATTAAAGATCATCTTAAGTGAAAAGCCTTTTTTTTTTCAAAAAATAATGTTGACATTGACACTGACTGAAAGTGAAAGGGGACTGCCCTGGTGGCTCAGACGGTAAAAGCGTCTGCCTACAATGCGGGAGACCCGGGTTCGATCCTTGGGTCAGGAAGATCCCCTGGAGAAGGAAATAGCACCCCACTCCATTACTCTTGCCTGGAAAATCCCATGGACGGAGGAGCCTGGTGGGCTGCAGTCCATGGGGTCACAAAGAGTCAGACACGACTGAGTGACTTCACTTTCATTTTCACTTTACACTGACTAGTACAGGTAGGGATTGTTGTGTTGATTCCTGCTAAGGCACTGGCATTTTTATCTACCACTATTAGTGCACCATCAGTGGAAGAAAGCAAACAGCATTTTAGTATTATTCTCAGGGCCCACAGGAGTTCCTTAAAATACATCATCTGAACATAATCAGGTTTGCTTCTTTCTAATTTATGTGTGTTTTGTTTGGGCCCTGCTTTGAGAACTGCTGTTGAACAATCTCACTCAGTATTTGAGACTCAGTTATTACTGAATTTTTCTGGAAATCTCAGTTTGATTTTTTTTCTCCCTTCAGCATTTTGTTAGAGTATTTAACACAATGTGATGATGTGAGCTTCTTGAGAATATATACTTGGTGCGTAGTCCCTGTATCATAGTACATGACCAAAAAAATGCTTGTGGAATGATTGAGGTAGTTGATGCAGATATTTAAGAGAATGCCTAACCTAGCCTGGAATCTTTACCAAAAGAAAAAATGGCCCTGTATACCTCTGTTTAGAATTCTTGAAGAAATGTTTTTGCGCATAGAACATTAAGTATTATTTAGCGTGATGACCCACAGTTATACTACATAAAAGATAAAATTATGCTTATTAGTCTGTTTGTGAGAATAGGACTTCCATTACTGGTTAATGCAGTAATGGATCAAAGGAGCAAGTTTGAATATCTCTGTTGAAAACCCTTTTAAATTAGGAATAGAAAGACCCTTCCTTAATCATTTTAAAAGGGGACTTCCTGGCAGTCTAATGGCAAAGACTTTTTCCCAGACAGGGAACGTGAGTTCCATCCCTGGTCAGGAAACTAAGATCCCACATGCCTCATGACATGGGCCCCCAGCCACCCCCCACCAAAATAAAATAATCAGTCTTAACCTGATAGACTTGGTCTTATTAAATGTTGTAAATATACCATTCCCATTAAAATTAGGAAACAGATTGGGTTGACAACAGTTGCTTGGTGTTAATTCTGTTAGTGCAGTCAGATAAAATACTAAACTAAACATACACAAATTAGAAATGAGCATAGTTTATTTATTTTCAGGCTATATTGTCCACTTGAAAAATTTGAGACCATTTTGAAAATTATAATTATCAAAAAGAGTTAAAGAAAATTAGCTGTTCTAAACAGAAAAAATCAAATTTTAAAAGTATTTCAGGAGTAATTTATTGGATATATAATGAAAAACCCTATTTACAAAAGGATCTCAAAGTTATGATTTCTCTTTTGTAATTGAGGTCATTTATGCAGATAAATAATTTGCACAAGTTATTTATTTAGAATATGGACATTTAATGTCAGTGCTTTTAGCTTGAGACTCTTAGGTGAGATCTGTTATTTGAATAAATATGTTACAGAATTTTTAAAAGATAAAGTTTTAAGTCAACTCTTATTTTTGCCTCATAATACTTTCAGATTAGTGCTTTGTTTATCTTAAAACATTTTTAGGTTTCAATTACAGGAATTACATTGAAAAGCATTTTCATAACATTTCTTTTTTAAATTTTTTTTTGGTTACGAGAAATTTCAAACTTAGAAGTTGAGCTAATAGCATATCAAATCCCAAGCATCTGTTAACCTAAATTAAAAAAATTACTAGTTTTGCTCAATTCTTTTTTTCCCCCTTTTGTGAATGTTTTAAAGCATGTATCAGATATATTATTTCACTCCTATATACTTCCATATTCATGCTGCCATAAGAAAATACTATAGACAGGGTGGCATGAACAATAGACATTTATTTTCTCACATTTCTAGAGGATAGAAGTCTAAGATGAGGGTGCCAGCATGGCTGGGTTCTGGTGAGGGCCACACTCCTGGTTTGCAGATGGCTTTCTTGCAGAATTTTCACTGCTGGAGAGAGAATAAATTCTCAGATTTATCTTCTTTTAAGGGCACTAATCCTCTCATAAGAGCCGTATGCTCATGATCTCATCTGAACCTAATTATTTACCAAAGGCCCCATCTCCAAATACTGTCACAGTGTTGGTTTTGGGTTTCAGTGTATGAATTTTGGGCTGAGGAGATGGGAGACAATTCAGTTTATAGCTGTATCTATAAGACTTGTTTATGTTCTTATACATAATTCCAATGCTTTATCATACCTAACCGAATTAATAAAAATCTTTGTTGTCATCTAAAACCCAATCTATATTCACCTTTCCACAGTTACTTAAAGGTTTTTTTTTTTTTTTTTTTTACAGTGGATTTGTTAAAATTGGGATCCAGAAATAAGTCTGTGTGTTCCATTCTTATGCTTTTCAAATCTGGGTAACTAAAAGAATGATTTTAAAAGCAGTGCAGTGGGACAACTGACTTTTTATTCCATCAACAGTTGTATAAAGAACACAATGAGGAATCGGGGGAGGGACTGCTATGGAGTAAAAGTTACTTAAAATGTAGCAGAAACCAATGTAATATGTGAGCCCCTCTTTGGATCTTTATTTTAATAGCTCCTTTGTAAAAAGGTGGCAATATCATGAGTTCTCTAGCTCCAATAGTCTAGAAAATAGGAGCATATAAACATTTGAGTTGTGAAGAAGAAAAATTCTGAAAGTATCAAGGTTTTAATTAAATAAGCATTTTTGTAGTTCTTACAGGTTTATAACAGTCCTAACACACTAATGAAAATTTTATGTGAGGATCTTGTTAAAAGACAAGGTACTGTTAACTCATGATACAACTTTAGAAATTTCTCCAAAGCTGAATTCATCACAGTAGTTTTATAAAATTTTACAAAGAACACTTTTTTTTACTGTATTTTTTACTATAGTGAATATCTGAGGTGAAATGACATTATCCAAATATGATTTCAACCAGTAGGTGGCAACAAATCAATATCTGAATTTAGTTTTAAAAAATTGTTAGAGAACTAGTTTGTCATCGACAAGGTATATTTGATTTTTCCCCACAAATATTTTGTGCTTATATCTTTAATATGATTTTTAATTTGAAAAATATGGATTTTATTTTATATGATATGCATAGTGCATTGTAAAAGTGTGATTGATTTTTGATAGTTGAATGATTATAGTTGCATTTAAAAACTGAGCAGTATTGCAGTTACTTGGTTTATTACTTTTTTTTTTTTTGGTTTATTACTTGATAGAAACCAGTAATCAATGATTTGAAGAATTATTTTTTTGCCTTGCATTTTTTAAAGTTTAATAAGTAATGATATTTAACTTAATGCCAATAAGTTTATGCTTTTAAGGAAAACTTTGTAGAACTGTGTGATAGAAAAAATTGGGAAAAATCAGTGTTTATCAGTAAGGGTTATATTTCTGTGATTATTGTAATAACTAGATCTATTGGCATTTTTATCAGCTACACCTAACAGCATTGCATCAGAAAGTCTGACACATTGGCACAAGAGTTGTAGCATCCTGGTGGTTTTCCAGTGACTGAGTTCCTTATTTTGTTGATGGATATGTGTATATTTTCTTCTTTCTGTTTCTCTCTTATAAAACTCTATGAAAATGGATTGACAGGGTTACACCAGAAAGTTAATGGTGTAACTTTGGAAGTAGAAGAGGAGGTTGGGGTTCAAGAGTTTGCTTTAAAGAGTTAACTATTTTTTGTAATATTAGCAGTTGTTCATTCTGAAGAGGGAGAATGAATCTTTGTTAAAGTACTGTTTGTTTTTTTCTGTGTCATTTGAATTAAAATAGACACAGTTGAACATAAATAATTCTGATGAGAGCAACTAGTGATTATAAAATGTTAATTGTGATTTCATATTAAAAATGTAAAGGTATATACATCTCGCATTTTGTCCATTATCTGTATATATAAACTAAATGTCATTATTTGATACTTGATAGAGTAAACATTTGGGGGTATTATTAAGCCTATACTCATCTTTTTGATATAAATTTAATACATCATAATTTATATGGATAGACATTTGTAGGCTTTTGGTAGTTTCTTATTTTTTATTTTATGAATGTAATTTCTGTACATATCTTTTGTGCAGTTATTATCCCTATTTAAAAAAATTGAAGTATAGTTGATTTATAATGCTGTATTTTTGCTCTCCAGTGAAGTAATTCAGTTATATATACAGTCTTTTAAAATATTTTTTTCTGTTATGGTTTATCATAGGATATTAAATATAATTCTCTGTGCTATAAGTAGGACCTTGCTGCTTATCCATTCTGTATATAGAGGCTTACATTTTGATTGTCTTTATAAAGGGTAAGGTAATGTATAATTCTGCTGATTGTGTGTATGTACTGACTGCCCTGTCTCCATCCCTGGCAACTTTTGGCTTCATACTTGAGTTAATTTTGTTAGTTAGATAAATACAGGTGGCTGTCAAGAATGTATTTTACTCACTTAATGATGTATTGTGTAGGAACTTGTGTGCTGCTTCATACTTTCAAATGCCATCTTATGTAATTTACCTTTGTTTTGTTCTCTCATTCACGGTAACCCTGGGTTCTTGGCTGCCTGTGGCCTTTGCATTGCTGTTTTACCTACCCTTCATTTGGCTAGTTTGTTTCTTTCTTTTAATATTAAAAAAAAAATTATTTGTGCCAGGTCTTAGTTGCAGCACTGGGATCTTCAATCTTGGTGTGTGGCATGTGGGGCTTTTTAATTGCGGCATGTGAGATCTGATTCCCTAATCAGGAATCTAACTCAGGGCCCCTATATTGGGGGCCACTGAACTACCAGGGAAATCTCTTGGCTGGTTTCTTGTTCTTCCTCCTTGCGTCAGCTTTGATGTGCTTTAAGAGAATTTTTTATAACCATTGCACCTTCAGTGTCTCTTCAGTTATGTTCTCTTGTAGCAGTGCATCTTTTCCTCTGTAGTGTTTACAGGAAAATTCCATTGCTTTTTATGCTTTTTGCCCACCTGCCTACTAGACTTGAGCTCTGTGAGACCAAGGGCCTATGTGCTCTATGCAAACCCTACAAAATTTCAGGGCCTACAGCACTGCTTGAAATGTTGTGTGCATTTAATAAATAGTTGTTGAATGAGTGAATTTGAAAGATTTAAAATTTACATGTCAGAACTCATTTAACTGTCTTCTTTCTGTATTAATGACTATTTCTCTCCAAAGTTAGAGTATGCTCTCAGGATCAAAATTTTGTTTTATGGATTATTCTTAATGTTTAGCTCTCTGACACACCTGGAAGTTATTGTAGAATGTCATGTTAGGTATATTCCAGAGTGATAACGTAATACCTGTTTGCTGTAAACTACACTTATTGTGCATTTCTTATTGTTAGTTACCGAGGACTTAAAATATAAATCTGTAGAGAAACCATTTTAGTCCATTAGTTAATATCTTTACTGTTTCAAGAGAAAAATCTATTTTTTGTTTTTGATTTTTTTTTTTTTTGGCCATGTGGCTTGGATTTTAATTCTCTCCCAGGAATTGAACCCAAGCCCTCTGCAGTGAAAGTGTGAAGTTCTAAGCACTGGACCACCAGGGAATTCCCTAGAAAAATCTACTTTTTAAGCTAATAGATTTTGAATTAGCATGGTAGCATGAATATATAATAATTACCATTTAAATTATTTACTTTTTATCAAACCTATCTAAATTTTACCATCAAAGGAGCAAGTTACAGAAAATATGTAGTTGCAGCCTGTGTTTCATGTAAGCTCTAAATTTATAGTATTGTCCTTTTCACATTTGGGTAGATTTCATCTTTTTAGGTTAAATAGTACTTTGTATTTTATCTGTTCATCCATCCTACAACTTTATTCTTTGCTCAGCTGTTTGAGAATATGTTATAGACATACTAACTTCACCCCTAAGTAATTCAGCACGTCTCCTAAGAACAGACTTTTCCAACAATTCAGTCACAACGTAAGTGTGACTCTCAGGAAATTTAGTCTTGGTAGTGCAGTATTTTCATCTCATGTATGTGTTGTGTGCTCAGTTGTGTCTGACTCTTTGTGACATCATAGACTAGCCTGCCAGGCTCCTCTGTCCATGGGATTTCCTAGGCAAGAATACTGGAGTGGGCTGCCATTTCCTGTTCCAGGGGATCTTCCCGACCCAGACCCACGTCTCCTGCACTGGGAGGTAGATTCTTTACTACTGAGCCACCAGCGCAGCGTGTGTGTGTGTGTGTGTGTGTGTGTGTGGATTCTTTACTACTGAGCCACCAGCGCTGTGTGTGTGTGTGGATTCTTTACTACTGAGCCACCAGCGCAGCGTGTGTGTGTGTGTACACATAAAATTTAAATCCAAGGTTACACATTGCATTTAGTTGTCATGTTTCTTAGTTCTCCTTAATATAGAGTAGTACTTCTGAAATTCTGTATGATGAAGGACCGGTTTTCCCTTTTTTCCATTTTCTATGAACCTGTAAATTTGTAAAATATTTTTATTGTATAATTATATTTTATTATATGTATCTTTATAAAATACAGTAAAAAATTCTTAGGAAAATAAAATGAAAGAAATAAAGACTTAAAAATATAACTTATTCTAAAAATTAGATTCTACTATGAAGTTGTTTTAAAAAACCCTGAACTGTAATTTTTTTTCTAAACGGTCATGAGAGTTTAAAGAAGTCCAGGCCAGTTGTTTTATAGGTGCATCTTTTCATTTAGATTTAAGTGGTTGGTTTGTCATGATAAAAATCAGGTTAAATACTTTGACAAGAATACAGCATAGGGGATTTTATATCCTTCTCAGTGCCTCACAGATGGGGTACATAATTACTGCTAATGTTAATAACCACTTGATTAAAATGATATCTTCTAGATATTTTGATATTGTAGTGGTTTCTTTTCCCTTTTAAAATTAGTAAGATACTTTGAGACTGTGTGAATATCTGTTCTTTTATTTATACTGTGGCTTTAATATACCACGATGTTTCTTGCCTGATTCAGTCAGCTGTGGGTTGCAGGTGATAACTGTCTAACTGTTATTCTTTTACATTGACTAGTTGTCATTATTTTGACGAGAAGAGCTTTTTCTGGTCTTACAGAGTTTTTAAGCCACTGAGTAAGAGACAAGCCCTGTCTTTTTCTTTTATGCAGGATGAATGTCTGACCTGAAGATAGAATTGGATTTTTGTATTGGACATCTCCTACTTCCCTTTCTTTATCTTTTCTATTATTGCTCTTTGTTCTGTTTCCTAGTGTTCTTTGTTTTCCCTGAACTCCCTGGCTCAGAACTGTATCTAGGTCTGTGAGGGCTCTATCTCCTTAAAATATCTACCTATCTCCTTTTTTTTTTTTCACTGTCAAAATTGATTTATTCAGTCCACATTAATGCATGAGGTTTTGTTGTTTTCTTTAACTTTTCATATTTGTTTGTATTTTAAGATATTTCTAATAAGGTGAGTGAATAGATTAGATGACTAGTAGCCGGTGTGACATGGTGAAATATAGAAGGAAAAAAAAGAAAATTTGTAGGGGTGGTTAATGCTGGGAAGCAGCCCATCCTGTGATCGGTGTCATGTAGGCTCATTTCTGAGACTGGGACCCTAAGTCACGCCTTTTTTTTTTGTTGTTAATACGTTTTACTACTGGACTTCAGATTAATTTAAAGCCCCTGACCCCTCACCCCTAATCTCCTGTATGATCCCAGTCTATGGTCTGTACAGTCAAAGCTGTGGTTTTCCGAGTAGTCATGTACCAATGTGAGATTGGACCTTAAAGAAAGCTGAACGCTGAAGAATTGATGCTTTTGAACTGTGGTGTTGGAGAAGACTCTTGAGAGTCCCTTGGACTGCAAGGAGATCCAACCAGTCCATTCTGAAGGAAATCAGTCCTGAATATTCACTGGAAGGACTGATGCTGAACCTGAAGCTCCAGTGCTTTGGCTACCTGATGCAAAGAACTGACTCATTGGAAAAGACCCTGATGCTGGGAGGGATTGAAGGCAGAAGGAGAAGGGGACGATGGAGGATGAGATGGTGGGATGGTATCACCAACTCAATGAACAAGAGTTTGAGCAAGCTCTGGGAGTTGGTGATGGACAGGGAAGCCTGGCATGCTGCAGTCCATGTGGTCACAAAGAGGTGAACATGACTGAGTGACTGAACTGAGCCAAGAGGTAGATACAGTTATTTGTGTGGCTCCTTTGGAAAGTAACAGTCTGTATATCTGGTATCTTCTGGAAGAAACTCTTGTTTGTTTGAGAGTTCTTTAAATTAACTCATCCAGATTTAGTACATCTGTCTTCCTCCTAATCAGCAAATATTAGGAACTTGGTATAAGTGGGCATTGCTTGGCACTGGGGGTACAATAATGGGCAAGCAGGTGTGGCCTTACCCCCCACCATAGTGTATTCTAGTTGGAGAGTCAGATGAGTAAGACAGTTACACTTCTCAAAGTGAATGAAGAGTGATGGGAGTAGAATAAGATGCTATGGGAAAACTACCTGAATTTGGCGTGGAAAAGGAACATTTCTTGAAGACCAGGATGTTGGGGAGAGGTGAAAAATCAGGACACTATGGCACTTCTTCTGTGAACAACCAGATAGTACGTATTTTTAACTTTTCTGGCCATCTCTCTGTTGCAGCTACTTGACCATGTGATTGTAGTGCAGAATCGGCCATAGACAGTGAAAAAATGAATGAGTGTGGTAATGTTTGAGTCAGACTTCATTTCTGGACAGTGTACTTTGAATTATGTTTAATTTTCAGGTGTAATGAAATATTCTTTTTATTTTATTTAATTCCTCCCCCCCCAACAACCATTTAAAAATGTAAAAACCAGCCATTAAAAAGAATACATTTGAATCAGTTCCAATGAGGTCGATGAAACTGGAGCCTATTATACAGAGTGAAGTAAGCCAGAAAGAAAAACACCAAGACAATATACTAATGCATATATATGGAATTTAGAAAGATGGTAACGATAACCCTGTATGCGAGACAGCAAAAGAGACACAGATGTATAGAACAGTCTTTTGGACTCTGTGGGAGAGGGAGAGGGTGGGATGATATGGGAGAATGGCATTGAAACATGTATATTATCACATGTGAAACGAATCACCAGACCAGGTTCAATGCATGATACAGGGTGCTCGGGGCTGGTGCACTGGGATGACCCAGAGGGATGGGATGGGGAGGGAGGTGGAAGGGGGGTTCAGGATGGGGAACACAGGTACACCTATGGCGGATTCATGTCAATGTATGACAAAACCAATACAATATTGTAAAGTAATTAACCTCCAATTAAAATAAATAAATTTATATTAAAAAAACTGGAAGTAAAAATTAAAATCAATTAACAACAACAAAAAAGTAAAAACCATTTTTAGCTCACATGTAAGAAAAGAATATGGTGCTAAAGATCCTGTTATCAATTCTATAAAAATGATGCTGTTATGTCATATATCTGTAGTCAGTGCATGTGTTAGTCTGTTAGTAAGATATACATTTGTAGGTAGGGTTGAAAACTATGGTATTTCTGCACCTCTTGCTATTTTTTGAAACATTCCCATAATTCTTTAAGTTGGAAGTAAAGGATGTTGAGTATTAATGAAGGTACACATGCAGAGACACTTGCCTGGTATAAGTAATAGTAAATTTAGAAGGCCCTGATTCCAGCCATGATCTTGTGGCTTTATAATGTTGAGCAGGTCATTACACTTTTCTGAGCCTTGTTTGTGAAAGAGAGAAGCTTAACACCGATACTGCTCAGAATTACTGTAAATAATAGCATACTTTAAAGCACCATGTAGTGTCAATATCTTAAAATTACACAGCCATTTCTGTTATCTTCAAATATCATATAGATGTAAGATGGCATTGTGATTGATTAGTTTATGTCATTAAGATGTGTTCTTGAAGAATTCAGGCATCATGCAGATATTCAGTGTCTGCTGTGTGCTAGGTACCATTCTAGGTGTTTGAGGATACAACAGTAAACAGAAATTGGTCTGTCCTTGTGGGTTATAAATCGGTGTGATACAGTATCAGTCACAAGTGCTGTGAAGAAAGGGAAGGGGATAGGTAGGGATTGTGGGGATGGTGGATGAGGAAGAAACTAGGAAACTGCCTCTGGAAATGATGTTTGAACCGAGACCTTGTGGATTTGGGACGTGGAGGAGCTTTCAAAGAGATAGAACATACAGTGTAAAGACCTGAGGTAAGAAAGAGTTTACTATATTTGAAAAGCAGAATAAAGGCCAGCAAGCATAGATTAAATCAAGTGATGTAGGAAGGTAGGGGACAGATTTATAGGGCTTAGTGGACCAAGAAGAAGAGTTTGGATTTTATTCTGAGATTAAAAAGCTATTGGAGGATTTTGAGCAATGGAGTGAAATAACCTAAGTCCATTTAAAAGTAATAAATCTCCCTTTCCCCTTTCTCCTCAGCAATTTTTTGTCCTAAAGCCATTAGGTAATGCATGGCAACGTAGGTACGCACAGTGTGAGGAGGGGATGTAGGAGGCTGTTGTGGCCCCTGAGCAGCTTGTGTGTGCTAAGTTGCTTCATTTGTGTCTGACTCTGCAACCCCATGGACTGTAGCCCACCAGGCTCCTCTGTCCCTAGGATTCTCCAGGCAAGAATACTGGAGTGGATTGCCATTTCCTTCTCCAGGGGATCTTCCCAACCCAGGGATCGAACCTGTGTCTCTTACTTCTCTTGCATTGGCAGGCAGATTCTTTACCACTAGCGCCACCTGGGAAGCCTGAGCAGCTTATTTGGTCCCAATTGGGATGAGGAGAGGGTGGCCTGGAACAGAATGTCCATGCTGGGAGGCCTGACAGCTGTCACAAGAGTCAGAGGCCAAGCAGGGTGAAGACAGGATTTCTCCTATGTGGTGGCCTGATATGGGATGCCACATCTTAGTCAAGGGAGAGCAGACTGGATGGGGAGCCCAACCATTGCCTCCACCATGTATAAGGGGTGGAGTTTAAGTCATAGATTAAGTCATAGCAGTCTTAATTTTCTGATCTTGATGATTTCATTGTAGTTACATAGACCATCCTTGTTCTTAGCATTTGAGTATGATGGAACATCAACATTGGCAACTACCTCTGAGGTGGTTTGGGGGAAACATTTCTTTGTACTGTACTTTAATGCAATTTTGTTGTTTCAAAACTGAAAAAGAGAAAAAACCAAAACCCAGTAATGTCACTCTGGTCACTGTGTAGGATGTGGACTGTAGAGTGACAGGAGTGAAAGTGTGAAAATCAGGGAGGAGACTGCTGCAGTCTAGTCTGGGCAGACTGTGATAGCGGAGTGGGGCAGGTGATTTCAGTAGAGGTGGGGAGAATGGTCAGATGGCAGGCTTCTTTTGAAGGTAGAGCTAACTGGATTTGCTGATGAAGTATGGGATAAGAGTCAAGGATAGCTTCTTAGTTTTTTGTTGTGTGTGTGTTTGCTTAGTTTTCTTTAAGGTGTGAGGATCTAGAAAAAGATGATGCCATTAAATAATGCAAGAATTCATTTTTTAAAAAAATAGGGTTTGTGAAAGCAACTGATTTCTAGTCTTAGCTTACCCACTGAGAATGGTGTGTGAACTTAACTTCTGTCTTGACATTTCTGGTTCTCTGTTACTTCGTGTGGATAGCATAGTATAGAATGTTTACAGTGGGACCATTAGGCTACTTTAGCCATGGGAGGTCTTGATAATGGATTAATTGCTGACTTTTAAAGAGCTTGTTAAGCCTGCATGGGTCAAACTGTAAGGAGGGAGACCTGGGTTCAGTCCCTGGGATGGGAAGATCACCTGGAGAAGGAAATGGCCCACTCCAGTACTCTTGCCTGGAAAATCCCACGGATGGAGGAGCCTGGTGGGCTACAGTCCATGGGGCTGCAAAGAGTCGGACATGACTTAGTGACTTCATTTTGATTTTCAAAGAGCTTGTTAGTGATGAAGTGAAATACTTTGTCTTTGAAACTATTTTGTTAAATATTTTTATCATTGACTTGGATAAAGACATAGATTACATAATTGTTAAATTAGCACATGTAGGGATCTCGAGAACTGCCCTTTGAGAGAAGATGCAGTTAGGATTCATCAAAGTCTTGCTTGAAAGAAACCACTTCTAAGTGATTGTTACTGATGAATACCATCAGTTAACCTCCCAATGTACTTACTTCAATGTACATGGTGGACTTTACAATAGGAATAATAGGATTACTGGTATTAAGTGGAAATTAGTGGGAAACTCAAGGCATGATGCCTGATCAGGTGTGCTGGGTGTGTGCTTAGTCGCTCAGTCGTGTCCAACTCTTTGCGACCCCCGTGGACTGTAGCCCACCAGACTCCTCTGTCCATGGGGTTCTCCAGGCGAGAATACTGGAGTGGGTTGCCATGTCCTCCTCCAGGGATGCCTGATCAATGCACCCGTTAAATGTCAGTAGCATTCCTCCCCAGTCAGAGAGTGTATCAGCTCTGCTTATTCCCACTGTACATTCATTTTTTTTTTTCCAGCTATGAGTCATTTGGTCAGAGTGCTTTTAAGGAAAGGCATTTGAATATTTTCAAAAATCTGTTTTTATTTTGCAAATTTGAGTTGGCATTTTTGAAAAAAGCTTTTATAGGTAAAATTTTCAGCCAGTTAGTTTGACTCCACTGTGGAAGGGTGTGAGTGAAGTGATAGGTTCTCAAATCAGTACAATAGTATTAAAGATAAAAATAATATTTATATAATACTATGCATAATGTTCGAGAAGGCAATGGCACCCCACTCCAGTACTTTTGCCTGGAAAATCCCATGGGCGGAGGAGCCTGGTAGGCTGCAGTCCATGGGGTTGCTAAGAGTCGGACACGACTGAGCGACTTCACTTTCACTTTTCACTTTCATGCATTGGAGAAGGAAATGGCAACCCACTCCAGTGTTCTTGCTTGGAGAATCCCAGGGACAGGGGAGCCTGATGGGCTGCCATCTCTGGGATCACACAGAGTCGGACACGACTGAAGTGACTTAGCAGCAGCAGCATCATGCATAATGTATTTTTACCTCTTGGAAGTTAATGTATTATTTCTTCTTTGTTCCTCTTGAAATAGTCACTCTAAATGCAAGAAACACTGGTCCCCTCTGTTGTTAGTATGTAGCATCTTCTACACTTTAGTCCTCAGTTACTTAGTAACTAAATTTGAAGAAAGAGTTTATTGTTCTTAACATTCTGTATAGTGCCAGCAATATTTTATTTGCATTAATAAGATCAGTTCTTACAAAAAGTACTAACTTTCTGCTGTGTCTCAAATATGAAATATGGGTGTTTCAGAGAAATTTTTGTGCAATTCTGCCTTGTGGTTTGAAGTTTGAAACTCAGGAGGAAGTCATTTGATGCCTGAATTTTCTGATGTTTTTGCTGATCCTTCACTTTTATTTGTTTTTGAATTTTTTTGAAGAAGTTTTAGGCTTCCCAGGTGGCAAAGAGTGGTAAAAAATCTGCCTGCCGATGCAGGAGATGTGGGTTTGATACCTGGGTTGAGTAGATCCCCTGGAGGAGGAAATGGTAACCCACTCCAGTATTATTGCCGGAAAAATTCCATGAATAGAGGAACCTGGTGGGCTATAGTTCAAGGGGCAGAGAGTCAGACATGACTGAATGACTGCATGCACGCACAAGGAAATTTTGGTGTGTACTCTTTGGTGTTTTTCCCCTGGTGCAAAATTTCAATATTTGTGTAAATGTACATTTTTACTATGTCTTTTCATAGTTCTTTTTGAGGCCCCCCCCCGCCCCCCGCTTTTTATTTTTCCCTGGTGGCTCAGACGTTAAAGTGTCTGCTTGCAGTGCGGGAGACCCGGGTTTGATTCCTGGGTCAGGAAGATCCCCTGGAGAAGGAAATGGCAATCCACTCCAGCACTCTTGCCTGGAAAATCCCATGGACGGAGGAACCTGATAGGCTACAGTCCATGGGGTCACCAAGAGTTGGATACGACTGAGTGACTTCACTTTACTTTTGACCACCCCCGGCCCCCCCACCACTTTTTGTTTTTCTCTTCTCTCCACCTGCATCTCTGCTGTGAGCCAGGGTCTCTAAAGGTGTTGAGAGGAGACCACTGAGCTGGGGGGAATATTCCTGGCTGAGGTGGAGATACATGACTAGCAAATGAGATATCTGTGCAAGCTTAAGAAACAGTTGAGGCAAACATCACAAAACATTCACCATTTTAAGATGAATAGTTGCAGTTGGTACATTGACAGAGTTGTGCAGCCACCCGTTCTTTCTGGTTCCAAAACGTTTCATCATTCCCCAAAGAAATCCTGTAGCCATTAAGCAGTTGTTACCCACCCCCAAGGCGACCACTAGTCTGCAGTTTTCCTCTATGAATTTACCTATTCTGGATGTTTTATGTAGTAGAATCATAAAATATGTGACCTTTGGGGTCTGGCTGCTTTCACTTTGCTTAATATTTCTAAGGTTCATCCCATTGTAGCATGAATGAGTCCTTCATTACTTTTTATTACTGAACAGTATTCCATTATTTGTATATACCACAATTTGTTTATCCATCCATTGAGGGGTATTTGGATTGTTTCCACCTTTTGATTGTTACAAATAGTGCTGCTATTAATGTATGTATATATTTGAGTACTGCTTTTCACTTCTTTTGGTTATATACCTAGGAGTGGAATTGTTGGGGTCATATTGTGATTCTGTGTTTAGTTTTATGAGGAACCATAGGCTTTTTCCCCCAGAGGGTATGCCATTTGACATTTCTTCTAGCAATGTATGAGGGTTTCTCTGCACATTCATCAGAGGTCTGTGTAGTCAAGGCTATAGTTTTTCTAGTAGTCATGTATGCATGTGAGAGCTGGACCATAAGGATGGCAGAGCACTAAAGAAGGCAGAGCACTAAAGAATTGATGCTTTCGAACTGTGGTGTTGTAGAAGACTCTTGAGAGTCCCTTGGACAGCAAAGAGGTCAAACCAGTCAACCTTAAAGGAAATCAGTCCTAAATACTCATTGGAAGGACTGATACTGAAGCTCTAATACTTTGGCCACTTGATGGGAAGAGCCAACTCAATGGAAAAGACCCTGATGCTGGGAAAGATGGAAGACACAGAGGAGAAGAGGGCAACAGAAGATGAGATAGTTGGATGGTATCACCAGTTCAATGGACATGGACTTGGGCAAACTTGGAGTTGGTGAGGAACAGGGAAGCCTGGCATGCTGCAGTCCATGGGGTTGAGAAGAGTCGAACAGGACTTGGCAAGTTAACAACAACAGGCCAGGTACCCACATTTGAATAACCATTGCTTGTCTATCAGTCAAGTGAGAAAGTTCCCAGGAAAAGGGACTGTTTCTGCCCAAATATAAAATAACTGCCAAATATTTTTTATCTTGAAACATCCATTGATGCAGTGCAAGTGCTTTCTATTTTATCAGACAGACTAGGTACTCGAGATTTAATGAAATTAATGTTTTACTCTTTCATTAACACTCCTAAGTGAAACTGGCATTGCCTTAACTGCAATCCAGGAAAGAGTACAGTGACTCTTAGTGTGTTTTGGGGTCACTGCCTTGGTTGGTGCAGTGGTATCAGTGCTTTTACCCATTGTTTTTACATTGTCAGTTGCAAATGTCAATAGTGAAAAAGGCAGTTTCTTGGTATTGTTATGAAAATGGTTTTGATATTGTGGATTTCTTGGGATTTGTGAACTGTACTTTGAGAATTGCTGGAAGGGATGGACATTCCCACTATTAAATTGCTATGGCAGCTCTTTTTCCCAGAATAAAGAGATAAATCAGAGTTGAACTTTCAAGTATAAGGGAGAAGTTGTTGCTTAATCACTCAGTCTTGTCCAACTCTTGGATTGTAGCCCTCTAGGCTCTTCTGTCCATGGGGTTTCCCAGGTTAGAATACCGGAGTGAGTTACCGGTTCCTTTCTCCAAAGGATCTTCCCTACTCAGGTATCGAACTGTAGTCTTCTGCCATTGACAGACGGATTCTTTCCTTCTGAGCCATGGAGGAAGAGGGGGAAACAAATCCTTATGGCTTTGCTGGTATTCATTCTTATTTAAGACTCTTGACTGCCCTGTAATTCTAGATATTATTGTCACTTATTTGCAGGTGAGGTAACCAGATCCTGGGAGGTTAAATAGCTTGACCAATGTCATAAAACTAGTACATAGTGACTGATGAGCTGAAACTAAATTCTGGGTGAAATTGAAGTCCTTAGGCTCTTTGCTAAGCCAAACATGTCTCCAGATGGATGTCATGGATCCTGGAATGAGGAAGAGTCTAATGAGAAGGTCAAGTTATCTGTTCCCCTGTCCTTGTACCAGTTTCTTATCTCATCATTAACCTTTTGCTGTTAAGAATAATAGAAATTTTAATTAGAAAGATGCTCATGGAAACAAGTTATAATTAATGGTATTTGATCTCATTTGTAAGATGGGAATAAAAGCAAGGAATGAAATACTGCCAAAGCCAAAAGCCTGAAACATAGTTTGTCTGGTCAGTTCTCTGGGTTTCAGAGTTATTTATACTGGTTTGCTCTTGAAGGACTTAACATGAAGGGAAAGTTGTACAAGTGAATATTGTGCTTTACCTAATTCTTGAGAGTGTCTTGATTAGTAGACTACGCAGGTAATGCTGCCTTCAGTTCTTTCCGAATAGTTATTTGAGAGGTAGATTTCATTGCTTAAAGAGCCCTTTTGCTTCAAGTTAAAAGACACCTTTTTAAAGATTACCTGAAAGATGCCTTTTTATTTTTGCTTTGTGTACAAGGGTGCAGGAAGTTTCAGGATATCAGCTAGGAAGTACTTTCAGGAAACTTTTAGTAAGCAATGTCTATAATTTGAACACAAACGAGGAGGAAAATGATGAAAGGGTCTCAGAATTACAGTATAGTATATTAGAATCATGCAAATACAGTTGGACTGGGGTTTTATTTGTGTGATCATCAAGAATATTTCTAGGCTTGCCATAGGGATGAGAACACAGAGGCATAGTGTTTGGAATGTCGTAATACTACCAGAAACTGTAGGGGTTATCTGATCAAGTGGTTTTCAGTTCAGTTCAGTCGCTCAGTTGTATCCCACTCTTTGTGACCCCATGAATCGCAGCACGCCAGGCCTCCCTGTCCATCACCAACTCCCAGAGTTCACTCAGACTCAGGTCCATCGAGTCAGTGATGCCATCCAGCCATCTCATCCTCTGTTGTCCCCTTCTCCTCCTGCCCCCAATCCCTCCCAGCATCAGAGTCTTTTCCAATGAGTCAACTCTTCGCATGAGGTGGCCAGAGTACCAGTAAAATCTTTTCTTGAATAGAAATTGTGTCTAGGAGTCTTAATTTTTAAAAATAAAAGGCAGATGATTGAAATGAGAGCTGTGGGTCTGAAATTCTGCTGCTTGTTTGGCAGGTTCTGTTTGTTGCTGCTGGGATCTGTTGGTTAATAAACATTAACAGGGACTGAGTGTTCATTCTGGTCCAGGTACTGAAACACTTTACATGCATGATTTCACAGTTGGAAAGTTGCTCATCTAGTTCAGCTTCTGAATTTTATCTCTGAAGCAGCACGCCCACAGAGCTACTATGAGTTGCCCAGGGTCTGAAACTCTTTAGTTCCTCTGGGGAACTAGTTTATAGTTATTGTTATTAAAATCCTTTTAGTCATTTGATCTAACAATATGTCTGTGTAGTGTGTTATTTTTCCAAATGTGAAACTAATACAAGTTCATTGCAAAAAAGCAAAAACAAACTTGCGAGAGTATAAAAGGGAAAAAAATATAGTTAACCTCAATATTTAGGGATTAATCATATTTTGGTGTTGATTTGTCTAGTCTCCTTTATAAATTGTTTATTAGAAAATTAATATACCTATCATACCATCTTGTTATGACTCTTTTATGGTTAACAATATATTCTAAGCATATTCTCTTTTTTCAAAATGTTCTTTGTGAGAATGATTACTTAGTGAAGCTTTATTAAAGTTGAGCAGTTTATTTAATGTTCCCAATATTGGACTTTTTTGATCTCCCCATTTTTGCTACTATATTCAATGCTTTAATAGGCTGCATATCATTTCTGGAATACTAACTTCTAGATTTCAAATTACTGGATCATTTAAAATATATATTTTGAAATTTATTTTCATATTGATCTTTGGAAGGTGTTGCTAGTTTATACTTTCACAAGTCAAAAAATATTTTAACTCTTATGTTGGAGTGTAGTTTATTGACAGTGTTGTGTAAGTTTCAGTTGTACAGTAGTGATTCGGTCATATATACACATGTATCTATTCTTTTTCAGATTCTTTTCCCATTTAGGATGTTACATAGTATTGAGCAGAGTTCCCTGTGTTATACAGCAGGTCTTCCTTGGTTATCCATGTTAAATAACAGTGTGTACACATCAGTCTCAAACTTCCCAACTTTCCTTCCCCACATTCTTCCTCCCTGCTAAACCATAAATTCAGTCTCTTAACTCTGTAAATCTGCTTCTGTTTTGTAGATAAGTTCATTTGTATCTTTTTTCATTTTTTTAGATTCTGCATATAAGCGATGCCATATATTTCTCTTTGTCTGACTTCACTCTTCCGTGACAGTCTCTAGGTCCATCCGTGTTGTTGCAAATGGCATTATTTTCATTCTTTTTTATGATTAAAATTCCACTCTATATATGGACCACATCTTTATCCTTTCTTCTGTTGATGGGCTCACAAGTCATTATTAAACTCCCATGAATTCTGGACAGTGCCACTAAAACAAATAAGTCATTATTTAAATCTGCATTTGTTTGATTGTAGATGAGGCCAAACTTTCTTCTTTATTAGCTATTTCTGTTTTTTTCATTTGTAAATTCCTAGTATTTTTACTTTGCTTATCTTTCTATTTGGATGTTTTTTTTCCTCTCTTAAAATATAAGAGTTCAAGAAACACATATTCTTTTGACTCACTACTCTGCACCTCCCCACCCCCACAATATTTTAATTTTTCAGTGTGTGTGATGTCTGATTATCCCTTCTTTTATGATGTTGTCAGCCACTGATGACCATTGACACATCCATTAATTCATTAGGTGTTCCAAAATGCTGATATTGTAGTTTTGTCATTTTTTTCTTTTATTTATTTCCTGGAATATGTTGTAAAGAAAAGTGTCCTCATTTCAACTGTTGGGATACATCATGTACAGTTGGTATAGGCAAGTAAATATACATGCTTGATTCTTTACTATTACTTAGCATTTTTGAAATAGTTGATTTTATTAGTTTCTTCCAGAAGGACTAAAAGGATTAAATCAGTAGGTTTAAATATGTTTGTATATTTATTAATGCATAAACTCTTGCATCTATGGCCAGCAGGAGCTCCTTGAACACAGCTAATAAGAGACAGGGCTCTGCTTTCCACTTGCTCTGACCTCTGCTCTTGCTTTTCACAGGCCACATACAGTCTGTGGAGTTGAGCTGGATGTTCTGAGATGCCTAGAAGAGAGGGGAGGCTCACTGAAGGTTCCTGGGGAGTAGAGTTAACTAACTTGTTGCTGATTAGCACAACAGATACATGCCAGGGATACAGTAGTGACCATGAATAATTAATTTCAGATAAATGCTCTAGAGAATATGAAATAGGGGGGCATGTTAGAGAATTTACTGGTTTAGGCATCAGTGAACAGAATAGTTTTTAGCTGTTGTGCACCTGGAGTCTGTAAGATAGAATCTTGCCTTTTATGACCCCAAAACAAATCATGGAGTCATTGAGTGGGGCTGTGTTATATGATTTTGAGTAGAGAAGGAACCGTCTCCTGAAAGAGCAGTTGAAAATTGAGCTTAGAAATGTGTGTTTAAAGCTTTAAGGTGGATTTAAATTTATTAAGATTTGGGAGACTATGTACTTCTATTAATAATTCCTCAATAATTCCTCTAATTACATGTGGTAAAAGTAATTCTGTAGTTAAAATTGCAACCTGTCCTCCAGTGATACCTCAGGAGAGAAATCTCTAGACTGTAAAGTAAAAGCCTCCATATTTACAGTCTTAAGTTTTGTAGTCTTTGAAGAACTAACTTTTTGACTTTCTTTCCTGAGATAATGGCTGTTAGAATTTACTGGAGGCAAGGAGAGGGGCATGGTACTAACTTCTTCTGGGAAAGCACTTCAGTTACAAATTTGAACATGTTACTGTTTTGGTGGAAGCACTGTTCATTGAGGTTTTAAAAACCCATACCATGATTCACTGTATGAAGCCTGGATATGTGCTACTTCTAACAAGGATTTCACTCTTCAAGGTAGGGGGACTTGGCAAGATCATCATCAGTATCATGGATATACCTGAATGAGTAGACAAGGGCTCAATAAATATTTTAAGGAAGCTACTTTAACCTTGCTAAAGTAGATGATGAAGTTCACCCCGTTTCACTGTCTTTTTTTTTTTTTTTTTTTAAAGATTATTTATTTATTTGGCTGTGTGAAGTCTTCGTTGCATCATGTGGGCTCTAGTTCCCTGACCAGGGATTGAACTCTGGCCCCCTGCGTTGGGAGCTCAGAGGCTTAGCCACCAGGGAAGTCCCTCACTGTCTTTTTTTGTTCATACTTTGCCCATTTAAAAGAAAACCAAAATTCTTGAACTTTCATTCCTGACTATCCCATGGGTATTACACTCCTTCTCTTAAATTGTCTTGGGAAGAATAATCCGATGGATGCTTTTTACAGTATTAATGTTTTGGTTCTTATATTGGGGGTCCAGTCTTTGCCTTATGATTGTGCTGTTTAACTTGCACACATATATGTATTCTTTTATATATTGCATATGTTGCATATTTTTTAAAGTATAAGCTCTTTATTTACAGTCTCCATATTCTTTTCTTTTTAAGGCTTTTTTAAAAAAAAAAAATTTATTTATTTGGCTGCACCAAGGTCATAGTTGCAGCATGTGGGATCTAGTTCCCTGATCAGGGATTGAACCTAGGTTCCCTGCACTGGGAGCCTGGAGTCTTGACCACTGGACTACCAGGGAAGTCCCAACAGTCTCCTTATTCATTCTTCTGCTTCTCCTCCCTTCCATTCTAGTTGTTTTCTATTTATTAGCAGTATGTGGACCTACTCATGTGGATGACTCACACAGTATTATGTAATGGCGAGGTTAGCAAAGTCAGAAGGCCTTCCATCCGGAAACTGAAGGTGGTGATGCTCTCTATTTTGCCTGGAGTCATTGTGAAGCACACATGAGAAATTTTGCAAACTGTAAAGGGCCATACAGATGTAAGGACTTTGATAGTCCTATTGGTATAGCTGCAGCAAGGCTTTGACTTGGCTAGAGAAACCCAAGTAGTAGTCTTACTTGGTTGGAACACGAGAACGTTTGATTGTTTCAGCGATTGGAAGCTCTCTGAAATAGACTGTGTACTCCTCTATCACTTGGGTTTTTCTTCCTGCCTCCTGCTTATCTTGTCTTGAGCTGTCACTGTGATTAGGTCCACGTGTCGCGCGCGCACATACACCCTGTGTCCGACCGGGAGAACTTGCTTCCTTGAGGGTTGCCTTTTCCTAGCCTCCCCCTCCCTTTTTTTCTGTTTCTGTTGCTTCTCTCTGAGCTGCCTGACACCTGGTAGCTGGCCTTTTGTATTCCTTGGTCATTTAGAGATTTAGAGTGCTCTTGCTTTGCCTTGGCTGGGTGAACAGGGTGTCTCCTAATGTTTGGACTTTCCATTCTGTTTTTGTGGTAACTTGAAACAGTTTCTTCATGTCCCTCCCTTGTGTTTCTCTTGCTACCTCCCTTGCTTTTTCTTTTTTTTAACCCTTTCTCCTAATATCTGCTGCTGCTACTGCTGCTAAGTCGCTTCAGTTGTGTCCGACTCTGTGCGACCCCATAGATGGCAGCCCACCGGGCTCCTCTGTCCCTGGGATTCTTCAGGCAAGAATACTGGAGTGGGTTGCCATTTCCTTCTCCTAATATCACAGCTCATTAAACTTGACAGTAACTAGAACAGCTCCTGAGCACAAGCCCCAGTGGAAATAAAAAGGCTGAGGTTGTGTCTGGGGTGTGTAGTAGTTAGGGCCCTGGCTCTAGCACAGGGATAACAGGCTAGAATAAAAAAGGAAAATTGATAGGAAGGCAGAAGAGCTTAACAGAGATGAGGAACAGCAGTGCAGTAAGTCTGTGGCATTGGACAAGATAAAACAGAGCTGCTGGTAGGTCAGTGAGGGTGGGTGCTAGGCTGTGGACACACGCTGTGGGGGCCTGGTAGCGCCGGGGGGTGCCAGGGCGCACATGCCGCAGAGCTGCGCCCACACCGCCTGCACTCTGCTGTTCCCTCGAGTGAAAGGGATCGGGAATGTGTTAACCTAAAACTGATAACTCGCAGAGGTGGAAATGGGGGAAATCTCATTTGACTAGTGTTTTGCTTTCATTGTTTTATATGGCACTGTAGGGTCAAAAGAATAGCTTCTTATTTTAAACAAAACATCCTTATTGAAGTATAATTCACACAGTATAAAATTAATCCATTATAAGTGTGTAATTTAGTGGATTTTAGTATCTCATCTAGTGCCACCATCACTATGGTCTAATTCCAGAACATTCTCATCACCCCATAAAGAAACCCATACCCGTTAGCAGTTGCTCCTCTCAGCTTCTGGCAATTCCCAGTCTACTTTCTGTCTGTATGGATTTGCCTATTTTGGACAGCCCATACAATATGTGACCCTTGTGTCTGGCTTCTTTCACTTAGGGTAGTGTTTTTAAGGTTTGCCCACTTTGTAGCATGTATCAGTACTTTATTCCTTTAAAAATTGAAAAAAACATTGCAAAAATGCACACAAGATTTTCCATCTTAACCATTTTAAAGTGTGCAGTTAAGTACATTCACTTTGGTGTATAACCAGTCTCTAGAATTCCTTTCATCTTATAAAACTGAAACTGTGTACCTGTTAAACAACAATTCCCCATTCCCTCTCCCCAGACTCTGGCAACCACTATTCTACTTTTTGTTTCTATGAATTTGATTACTTCAGTTATCTGATATAGGGTAGACTCATACAGTATTTGACTATTTGTGACTGGCCTATTTCACTTAGCATAATGTCCTCAAGGTTCCATGTGGTAGCTTATGTCAGACTTCATTCTTTCTTATGACTGAACAATATTCCATGGTATATGTACACACCACACTTTGTTGATGCAGACTTGGGTTATTCATACTTTTTGTCTGTTGCAAATAGTGCTGCTGTAAACATTTATGTATAAGGATTTGTTTGAGTAGCTGTTTTCAGGTCTTTGGGGGTATACACGTAGGAAAGGAATTTCTGGGTCATGGGATAATTCTGTGTTTAACTTTTTGAGGAACTGCCACACTGTTTTTTTCATAGTGATTAAACCATTTTACATTCCCACTAGCAATGTACAAGAGTTCCAATTTCTCCACATCTTTTATAACACTTATTTTCCCTATTTTTGATAGTCAGCTTAATAGGTGTGAAAGAATATCTTGTAGTTTTTATTTGCATTCTTCTAATGACTAGTGATGTTTATCATCTTTGCATATGCTCATTGGCCATTTTTATATCTGTTTTGCAGAAGTGTCTGTTGCTCGTGTTTTAATTGGGTTGTCTTTGTGCTGAGTTGTAGGAGTTATTCTGGGTGGTAGACCCTTATCAGATAGATGATTTGCAAATATTTTTTCCCATTTTATAGGTGGTCTTTTCACCTTCTTGATAATAATTTTTTGCACAAAATAGCTCTTCACTTCTGGGAGATGTTTTTTGTCAACTAGGACAGTTAGGCAGGGTTATACTATGTACACAGCCAAACCTTTCCTAGTTTGTGGTTTCTCTGGTGGAAAAGAATAAAAAGTGTTTCTCTTTCTATTCTGTGCTATGTGAAAAGGATGAAGCAGTTGACATAAATATTGTGTGTTTGTAGAAAGGTGGGTTTGGCTTTTTAAACTGACACATAACTTAGTTTTTTTATGCTCCATTTCATTCCACAAAAGGTTTGAGAAAGCTTATAATGGATAAGACAAAATGGAGAAGTCTAAGCAGATAAAAATTAGAATCAAAGGAAAAGTAAGTAGATTAAAGACTGGACAGAAGAATGTCATTGGATATTTCTAGATGGAAAGAAAATGCATAGCAGTTGGTGTAGGATTATGGGTGATACGAAGTCTTTTTCACTGTATGTGATGGTTTTTATTTTTTCCCAACTTAGTATACATTAAAAAGGATAACGTTTTACTACATTATTATTAAAATTCTGAACACATTTTTCAGACTTGCTGCCTTCTTTGCACTGATACATGATCCATCTTCATGGTTTTATCTGCTTCCTGCATTTGTGTTCAGTTCATCCCACTTCCCCTGAACTTCAGTTAGCTTAAATGCTCAGGAACCACCACCACCACCACCACCACCTCAGCCCCCTCCCCAAATCCTGTCTGAGTCATGGATCAGCAGGTCTCATGGACTCAGCAGGTCTGAGATGTTCCAGTTTTATTTTCCTAGCCTCACACTTTACATTTCTTTGCATCCGAAGTGTCAAGCTGCAGCCTGGCCTCTCTGCCTTTTTCCTGTTCGGCTCAGTCCTTCTAGCCAAATAGCCCCAGGGAAGAAGACTCCCCTGACCTCTTGGACTATTTCTCTTGCAGACTCAGGAGTCTTTTCCCCCTGCTTCGTGCCCTCTACCTGCTCTGTTATTGCACTGGCCACAGTGTCCATGGTGTTATGTCCGTGTGCTTTTCTCCTCTACTGAATGAGGACATAGAGTGAGACCCAGTGGTTGTCCCCATGCCTAGCAGAGTATGTATGCGGTGCAAGGTTGGCACCACGGAGCCATGCCTGTCTATTAAATGAATAAGTAAGACCTCACTATCATGTGGAGAAGGAAATGGCAGCCCACTCCAGTGTTCTTGCCTGGAGAATCCCAGGGACGGGGGAGCCTGGTGGGCTGCCGTCTGTGGGGTCACACAGAGTCGGACACGGCTGCAGCGACTTAGAAGCAGTAGCAGCAACACTATCGTGAGGTGAAAAATGGTGCTTATGGGTTGGATCACACCTGTGGATGTGTTCACATGCCTGGCAATGCTTGGAAGCTTGAGATATTTCACATAAAAATTCCTTATTTCTGTATTCTGAAAAAATGAGACTTTCTGGCCTGTGTCTGCATTCTTTCTTTTTTTTTTTTCTTTTGCATTCTTTTATGATGGCTGTGCCCTAGACCTACCTAGGTTGTGGTTTGTGCCCCTTTTAGATGGTCTGCCATGGTCTCACCCTGCTCATCTTACAAGAGGCCTGGCTGTCCCCTTAAGACATTTGGGCTTAGAGCTCTGATCTAGTGGATAGATGGATGCTATAGAACCAGATCTCTCTACATCTGTCTCTGGTTGGCCTATTGGTAGAAAACAATTTACTGGTAGAAGGTGGACAGCAGTTATTTTGAAGTTTTGGTCTTTGGCATGTTTCTTCAGTTTTATACTTCTTTGAGTTGGTTAAGGATACTGCCTAAAACTTTGATACATACATATACAACTAAAACAAAATGCTGATGAATTGAATTTCCAAGGACATTAGCAGAATAACTGTGCTAGTGACACAAGCTTGAATAAGATGAAGTGTTTTGCTACTGGGAAAGTTTATCATTCTGAAGTTCCTAAATTCCTCTAAAACTTTTGATATGTAATCTGTACGCTGCTCTGTGGCTTTTTGGTTAAACTTTTCTTACGTTCAGGAAATATTTATGGACTTGCCTGGAAATATCTTTAATTTATGAAATTAGAGATGGAATTTTGTTATTTATGTTTGGAATTTTAAGACATTAAGTAAATTTTTTTCTCAGTGTGACTGTGCAAAATTTATGTGCAGCTTTGGGGGAGACATGTGGTCAATAATTCTCATTTTTTAATATATATTTTTATAGAGCTGTTAAATGATTTTTCATTTTCTAATATTTATTTATTTGGCTGCATTGGGTCTTAATTGTGGCACACGGAATCTTCTTTGCATCATGTGGGATCTTTCTGTGTGGCATAGGTACCCTCTAGTTGTGGTTTGTAGACTCAGCAGTAGTGGTGTGCAGGCTCCGGAGCACATGAGCTTCAGTATTAGTGGTTGTGACTCGCCGGTTTAGTTGCTTTGTGGCATGTGAGATCTTAGTTCCCTGACCAGGTATCATACCCGTGTGACCTCCCTTGCAAGGCAGATTCTTTACCACTGAACCACCAGGGAAATCTCCTCTCCTTACATTTTTATAGGAGACTGATCACAAGCAAAGTAATGTTGCCTGAGGAAACAGGGCAGTGCTGAAGGGCTTGAAGCAGGGCTGTAGTGGGATCTGTTTGCTGTTTTTGAAACTTGACTGCAGCAGTGATGGGTGGAAGGTTCAAGAAGTGTGAGGCATCAGCGGCAGGGTTTCTGGTGGGGGAAGAAATGGTGAGGGCTCCAGCTAGAGGGAGGGAGATTCCTCCTGTTTATTTTTGATGAAGTTTTAAGTAGTTAGGTTAATTTTGCAACTCTTTTTCAGATAAGATGAATGAGTACTGGAAGTAGGTGCCCAACAATATCCCTTTAATAGCTCCCATGCAGATTGACTAAAAGAAAGAGTGAGATCATCTCATAACTCTCTTGAGGAAAAGATTCTTTTAGTTGAATAAGCAGACACTCATGATTACCCTTTTCTGCCCTCTGATACATTTAAAGTATACACGTCAAGTGCTTTAGACACTCCAGACGGGGTTCTGGTAATAGGAAGTGGTTACTGGTACCAGTCACCAAGCTGCAACCAGCCTAGTAGTTTAAGAAAAGAGATACTGTGTGGATTTCAGTCATGTGATTGGCCATTTCCCCTCTCTGCTGCTGTTCCCTCAGCTGTACCTGGGGATCCTAAAAATATCTACCTCAAAGCGTAGTTGCAAAGACTAAATAAATTACTACATATTAAGTGTTTACAATAGTGTTGTAAGTAGAAATATTATCATAGGAATTATGTTAAAAACGGAAAAATACTGTTGGGTTGCATTACAGCCTTTTAGTTGGTCATCAGAATGAAGATTAACGTCCATACAGTTAGAGGTTTGTACGTGTCTACCATCCATTAAGGTAACCGCCTCCTTCACCTGTTGATTGCTCTTGAAGTTCTAGTAATACAGAACTTTCCATATAAACAAGATGAACATTTTACATGTGAAAGCAGCCAGCATGCCCTGGAGTGGGTTTTCCAGAGCCCTGCCACAGCATAGCCCTGTGAGTGATTCTGAGGGGGAGTGGAAGGAGTACTCAGGTGCCATCTCAGTCTGTTTCACAGTTAGTTGTTGCTGAAAGGCCAGGGCTTGTTATCTGCATATTTTAAAATTACCCTTAATGCAGAATTTTTTTTTTAAATTTTATGAAAACAGTATATAAAGTATTATGACCTCCAGGCGGAGCAAGAAAATCTCTAACCCCTAACTTGTAACTGTGGGGCATATTCACATGATAAGCCCACAACTCTTAACAGTGAAGCTGTTGACTGATATGTATTAAGGCCTTCTATTTGCCAAATGCTTTCACGTGCATTATTTTGTGTCATCTTCACTACAATTTTTAGATAGGTATTCTTATTATATTCTGTTTTTGTAGATGGTGATTAGGGATAGTAAGTAAGTAGAATTTTAGGAGCTGTCATTCAAGTCCAGGCAGTTGGCCCATATTCTTAATCATCACTGTATATACCCTTCATTATTAAAATATTATCACAACTATAAAAAAATAAAGCATTCTGATTATATTTATAGTCAAATACAGAATATTTAGAAATGTAGAATAAAGGAAAAACCTCATAGACTTACCACTTAAACAATGACTTTGAATATAAATTTGATAGCTTACAGTGAATGATGTCTGATTTGTGATCTCCAAAGAAGATTTAGCTTCAGGACCAGGGACCAGGCTTGATCACTCAAGAGCTTTGTTGTAGCAGGGTTTTATTAAGAAGACATTGGAAAGCTTCTGACATAGACATCAGAAGGGAGATGGAGAGTTCCCCCCTTGCTAGTCTTAGCAAGGGAATTAGATACTTTTTAAATTGGTTATTACAGTAAGTCAAAAGACGGTCTCAAGCTCTTACTAGACTCACTCCCACAATTTACATTTTAAGATGACAGGATTAGAACTAACAACAGAAAGATCTTACCAGACACACTCCCATAATATACATTTTAAGATAACAGGATTCAGTTCAATTCAGACTCTTTGCGACCCCATGAATCACAGCACGACAGGCCTCCCTGTCCACCACCAACTCCTGGAGTTCACTCAAACTCATGTCCATCAAGTCCGTGATGCCATCCAGCCATCTTATCCTCTGTTGTCCCCTTCTCCTCCTGCCCTCAATCCCTCCCAGCATTAGGGTCTTTTCCAATGAGTCAACTCTTCGCATGAGGTGGCCAAAGTATTGGAGTTTCAGCTTCAGCATCAGTCCTTCCAGTGAACACCCAGGACTGATCTCCTTTAGAATGGACTGGTTGGATCTCCTTGCAGTCCAAGGAGTCTTCTCCAACACCACAGTTCAAAAGCATCAATTCTTCGGTGCTCAGCTTTCTTTATAGTCCAACTCTCACATCTGTACACGACCACTGGAAAAACCATAGCCTTGACTAGATGGACCTTTGTTGGCAAAGTAATGTGTCTGCTTTTGAATATGCTGTCTAGGTTGGTCATAACTTTCCTTCCAAGGAGTAAGCGTCTTTTAATTTCATGGCTGCAGTCACCATCTGCAGTGATTTTGGAGCCCCCCCAAAATAAAGTCTGACACTGTTTCCACTGTTTCCCCATCTATTTCCCATGAAGTGATGGGACCAGATGCCATGATCTTAGTTTTTTGAGTGTTGAGCTTTAAGGCAACTTTTTTGCTCTCCTCTTTCATCAAGAAGTGCCAGGGTCCAGCCCCGGTGGATCCAGGGAATTCGAAGTGAGGACGGCGTTGGCGAGGAAAAACTTATTTATTTCTTAACATAAGATTAGATTAGAAAGGAGGCTGAATAACTTGGCTTACGGGGAAGACCAATAAAATCTCAGGACAAGAGATTTGCACCATCTACGTTGGGCCACCAGCGCCCACTTGAATATCGAAGGGTGCCCCACCTTAAGCTCTCTTTCGCGTGGGTCTTAGAAGCCAGGACAAGTAAGTAGACTTGGTGAGCTGCCCCGCTTCAGATGGGAATTCAGCCTGAAATTAGAGTAAGGAGGAGACACGGGGGAAACCAGTCCAGCGACTGACCCGGCCCCTCTTGTCTAGAAAGGCCTTTTATACCTTTTTGATTGTACATAGAGATCAATGGGTAATACAAAGTTATGCAGCGTTAGCAGCCCAGACTCTTATCAAAACCAGGCTTTTCTCTCCGCATACCTAGTTGTATACACAAGTCTTAAGTAATTTACATCATCTTCCGGCCAAAAGGGCCAATTAACATTTTACAGCCTTTTTTCTGATAAGGGTTTGTCAACCAGAAGACTTATTTGTGTTGATCTTCCCAAAGTCTGGTGCCACTCTCAGAAAGAACTAAATAAAGTTGCATTCTTACATAGCAAAGATACAGCAATTTATAACAAGTAAAAGGAGTACAGTGATTTATAACAAAAGAAAAGTAATTAACTCAAAAGTCTAGTGTTGCTAACATCAAAACTACTATATATCTTTTTCTACATCCCGATTACATTGATTAACATCCTCCCAGGTGCCTAAAAGGTAAAGAATATGGAGGCCTGGCAGCAGTCATTGAGTCAACAGTGAAAACCCTCTACCAATATAATTTTTAACTCTTTAGAAAAGGCTCTGTATCTTTAAGATGCTTTTAAGCTTTGTGCCTCTCGTGGTTGGGGGGCTGTAAGCAATTTACAAGCTGTAAGAGGTCCAGGGGAACCTGTTAGACAAGCTAGAGAGCTATCAGGGCGTTTAACTGAAACATCCCTTTCAAATGCAGAAGACTAAAGCCCTGACTTGACTTTTTCCAAAGAATATTAGAAGAGTGGAAAAGCAGGCAGACTCTGGTCTTGGGGGGGGTGGATGCTCAGGAAATTCAAGGGGGAACCCCTGCAGCCTGATCACGTCCTTGCGTTTTGTCAGGCTTCCTTCCGCATGACCTTGTCATGGGCGGGATTCCTCCTGCTGGCCCCCGGCAAAGAAGCTTTTTAGTTCGTCTTCACTTTCTGCCATAAGGGTGATGTCATCTGCGTATCTGAGGTTATTGATATTTCGTCCGGCAATCTTGATTCCAGCTTGTGCTTCCTCCAGCCCAGCGTTTCTCATGATATACTCTGCATATAAGTTAAATAAGCAGGGTGGCAATATACAGCCTTCACGTACTCCTTTTCCTATCTGGAACCAGCCTGTTGTTCCATGTCCAGTTCTAACTGTTGCTTCCTGACCTGCATATAGGTTTCTCAAGAGGCAGGTCAGGTGGTCTGGGATTCCCATTCAGAATTTTCCACAGTTTATTGTGATCCACACAGTCAAAGGCTTTGGCATAGTCAAGAAAGCAGAAATAGATGTTTTTCTGGAACTCTCTTGCTTTTTCCATGATCCAGCGGATGTTGGCAATTTGATCTCTGGTTCCTCTGCCTTTTCTGAAATCAGCTTGAACATCAGGAAGTTCATGGTTCACATATTGCTGAAGCCTGGCTTGGAGAATTTTGAGCATTACTTTACTAGCATGTGAGATGAGTGCAATTGTGCGGTAGTTTGAGCATTCTTTGGCATTGCCTTTCTTTGGGATTGGAATGAAAACTGACCTTTTCCAGTCCTGTGGCCACTGCTGACTTTTCCAAATTTGCTGGCATATTGAGTGTAGCACTTTCACAGTATCATCTTTCAAGATTTGAAATAGCTCCACTGGAATTCCATCACCTCCACTAGCTTTGTTCGTAGTGATGCTTTCTAAGGCCCATTTGACTTTACATTCCAGGATGTCTGGCTCTAGATGAGTGATCACACCATCGTGATTATCTGGGTCGTGAAGATCTTTTTTGTACAGTTCTTCTGTGTATTCTTGCCACCTCTTCTTAATATCTTCTGCTTCTGTTAGGTGCATACCATTTCTGTCCTTTATCGAACCCATCTTTGCATGAAATGTTCCCTTGGTATCTCTAATTTTCTTGAAGAGATCTCTAGTCTTTCCCATTCTGTTCTTTTCCTCTATTTCTTTGCATTGATCGCTGAGGAAGGCTTTCTTATCTCTTCTTGCTATTCTTTGGAACCTTGCATACAGATGCTTTTATCGTTACTTTTCTCCTTTGCTTTTCACTTCTCTTCTTTTCACAGCTATTTGTAAGGCCTCCTTAGACAGCCATTTTACTTTTTTGCATTTCTTTTCCATGGGGATGGTCTTGATCCCTGTCTCCTGTACAGTGTCATGAACCTCCATCCATATTCATCAGGCACTTTATCAGATCTAGTCCCTTAAATCTATTTCTCACTTCCACTGTATAATCATAAGGGATTTGATTTAGGTCATACTTGAATGGTCTAGTGGTTTTCCCTACTTTCTTCAATTTAAGTCTGAATTTGGCAATAAAGAATTCATGATCTGAGCCACAGTCAGCTCCTGGTCTTGTTTTTGTTGACTGTATAGAGCTTCTCCATCTTTGGCTGCAAAGAATATAATCAATCTGATTTTGTTGTTGACCATCTTGTGATGTCCATGTGTAGAGTCTTCTCTTGTGTTGGAAGATGGTGCTTGCTATGACCAGTGCGTTCTCTTGGCAAAACTCTATTAGCCTTTGCCCTGCTTCATTCCGTATTCCAAGGCCAAATTTGCCCGTTACTCCAGGCGTTTCTTGACTTCCTACTTTTGCATTCCAGTCCCCTATAATGAAAAGGACAGCTTTTTTGGGTGTTAGTTCTAAAAGACCTTGTAGGTCTTCATAGAACCGTTCAGCTTCAGCTTCTTCAGTGTTCCTGGTTGGGGCATAGACTTGGATAACTGTGATATTGAGTGGTTTGCCTTGGAAACGAACAGAGATCATTCTGTCGTTTTTGAGATTGCATCCAAGTACTGCCTGTTGGACTCTTTTGTTGACCATGATGGCTACTCCATTTCTTCTAAGGGATTCCTGCCCACAGTAGTAGATATAATGGTCATCTGAGTTAAATTCACCCATTCAGTCCGTTTTAGTTTGCTGATTCCTAGAATGTCGACGTTCACTCTTGCCATCTCCTGTTTGACCACTTCCAGTTTGCCTTGATTCATGGACCTAACATTCCAGGTTCCTATGCGGTATTGCTCTTTACAGCATCGGACCTTGCTTCTATCACTAGTCACATCCACAACTGGGTATTTTTTTTTTGCTTTGGCTCCAACCCTTTATTCTTTCTGGAGTTATTTCTCCACTCATTTCCAGTAGCATATTGGGCACCTACCGACCTGGGGAGTTTCCCTTTCAGTATCCTATGATTTTTGCCTATTCATACTGTTCATGGAGTTCTCAAGGCAAGAAAACTGAAGTGGTTTGCCATTTCCTTCTCCAGTGGACCACATTCTGTCAGACCTCTCCACTATCCACCCTCTCTTCTTGGGTGGCCTCACACAGCATGGCTTAGTTTCATTGAGTTAGACAAGGCTGTGGTCCGTGTGATCAGATTGGCTAGTTTTCTGTGATTATGGTTTCAGTGTGTCTGCCCTCTGGTGCCCTCTCGCAACACCTACCATCTTACTTGGGTTTCTCTTACCTTGGTTTCTCTTACCTTGGTTGTGGGGTATCTCTTCACGGCTGCTCCAGCAAAGCACAGCCCCTGTTCCTTACCTTGGACAAGGGGTAGCTCTTCTCAGCTGCCGGCCCTGACCTTGGATATGGCGTAGCTCCTCTTGGCCGCTCCTGTGCCAACGCAGCCTGGTACTCTCGGTCACAACCCCTGACCTTGGGCGAGGGGCAGCTCCTCTCGGCCACGCTTGGCTGCGCGGTCCGTCGTAACCGGCACACTTCTGCGCGGTCTGTTGTAGCCGGATTAGTCAGATGGTTTTCCAGAAGGAGAAACTGTCTTCAAGGAGGATACATTGATGTTATATAATCCTTACTAAGGAATGTAGAAAAAAAAGTTTGTCCTTTCTTCCTCCTTGAGAATTCCAGACCCCTATCTCCTCAAAAGCCCCATACCCCTCTCTCCTCCTTGGGAGGAGAGAAGTCCTCCTGGACTTCTTATCAACCTGCCTAGGAATTGACTCTCAAATTCATGTAGATTTCTGTGTGGCCTCATATTTACTGATATTTATTAAAAACTTCTGCAAGACACTGTGCTGTAGCATCGTACAGGTATGCCTTTGGTATTTATCCTCAAGGAGAGTCTTTTTAATAAAAGTATAATGTAAAAAGTGAGATTTAGGGGCTGCCAGTGGGGACAGGGTGGGGGTAAGAGTGGCCTCTTTGCCTCATTGTGCCCTAATGCCGCCTGCACACTGTGCTGGCTGCCAGCACCATTAAGATCTGGCCTTTGGAGCACGTCTTTGACCACCTATGGGAAATCGTTACAACAGCTGCAATGCAAACCCTATGAACCTGAGTGTGATTTGAGTTGATGTACTGGACAGACACATAGATCCCTCTGAAATGTTGCATAGCCATGCACTTCTCAGCCCACAGTGGGGACTGCTTTCCATTGTGAAATTTATTATTGATGCAGCAAGAACCAAAACATATGTGCAAGAACATTCTATAGTGGATGCCATAGAGAAAACAGTGGAACTTAAATCTGCGAATATTTCATTTACAAATAAGGTTTCAGTAGATGAGAGATTTACATACAAACCACATCCTTAAGCCCCAGAAAAAGCTATTTTGACTCAAGAAGCCATAATTACTGTGATAGGAGTCAGGCTCGGCAGTTACCTTGAAGAGCTGATGGCAAGTACGATATCGTCCAACGCTAATAAAGGCCAAGAAGCAATGGAGTGTTTAATACATAAATTAAATGCTGAAATTGAGGAATTGACAACTTTGGCAAGAGGAAGCATACAGACAGGAATGGCAGCAGCAGCATTTGTGGAGAAATGATAATAAAAATTGATATAGGACACCTAGTTTCCCAGGTTTCTACAAGCTGACAGTGTATTTATTTGTTATTTAAAAAAATACAACTCTATTTTAGGTAGAATTTTTTTTAAAATAAGCTGAAGAAAAGCTATGTGACTTGATCAAAACAAAGATGTGAAGGGATCAGTTGAAATTAGTTTTTTCTGAAATGAAAAAGTACACTTGGAAATTGGTATTGGCAGATGAAACCTCCTTAAGGGAGAATTTTAAAGCTTTTCATGCATTGGAACTCTGCCTCACTCTGGACCAATCCCAGAACCAAGCAGAATCCTCTCTGCATATGCAGGACCGCTGTGCTGTGGTAAACTTGGAGAGCTTACCTGAGAGAACTCACTTTTAAAGGAGAAATTGTATCATTTAAAAAACATTAAAAAATAAAAATATAGTAATTGTATAAAATAATTTGTTCTGCTCTAAACCACCATTAAAAATCACAGTGTTTTAATTTTGTACTCAGATAACATTTTTGGAGTAAAAATAATCATGAAAGTAATGACTCCAACAAAAGTGAAGAAAAAAAGTGAGATTTAAATAATACTTTGAAACAATAGGAGAAAATTTAAAAAAAAATAGAATATGCCTATTGGCAAATGGATGGCACTGCCAGTGAGTGCTGTAAGGGGGTAGGAAGCTTTTCTCATCTTTTTGTTCTTATTGGTATTTGTAGGAGTCCCAGTCACCAGCTTCATAGACTTAAGTTCTAAAGTAAAGCACTTATTATACATTGGAAGCTGTTTGATTCTTTATGCTTGGTTTTGATTTATCATTTGTTTATCCTTTTTAAAAGATCATAAATTTTTTTTAACAATAAGACCTTCTTGCATGAAGAAAAGCCTCTTTGTATTCACCATGGCAGATGTAATGACATTTGTACTTCTAAAATTTTCAGAAGTAAGACTACTATAGCTCTAAAATTAATTGCTTCAGTTGATCCCCCCTTTTCCCTACTGGGGAAATCATGCTTAAGTCTCCCTCCGAGATAGTTCATGATCTCTTTTATATTATATGGTCCAGCCCTTACACTAAAACCTCCTTTTGAGCTGAGACCTTTTTGTTTCCAGGCCATGTTCAGTTGCACGTGCCTGATATTCAGATCTCTTTTTCCAGTAAGCGTAGAGGGAAAGGCTTATGTTCCTTTTTTCAGAGCTAGAATGGTATGCTGATTTGACACCTGACCATTAATTCACATTCTGCATTTCTATAATCACATTGCATTCCAGCATTTCTTTTTTCAGTATTGTAACTGTGGATACATCTCCCCCTTCTTAGTATTATTTTCTTTTACATAAATGTTCCTGTGATAGTGTTTTAATCCTGTGAAATTTCTGACTTTGTTCCTCATTTTCTTCTTAAAAGTTGTTTTCTACTTAAGTTAGAGACGTACACCACATTAAAAATGCATCACAGCTAGAGATATTTGTAAATGAATGTTTTGGTTAAATGCTTTTCCAGCTGAACGGTGGCATCTTGCCAGCCAGAGGGCGGCAGTTAGCCAGCAGTCTTTCTACATGACTGTTTCTTTTTTTTCTTTGTTCAGGCAGAGTAGTATCCTGCTTTTTAAAGGGTAGAAAACTCTTCCTCTTTCCTCCATGAGATTTTAAATCAATGTTTTTTGCTTGGTTTAAAAGAGTTGACCAGATGATTGTGGTATGGTCTCCTGAGGTTAAAATTTCTATCTAAACAGTTCGGTTCTAGCAGTATGTCATATGTAATAATAATAATTCATAGTTGTTATGAGTTTCATTAATGTTTTGAAACTTTGGTATTTTTGGTAAATATATTTGAAGACAGACTGAGAGTACATAGATAGATGACCTTCTGTGGCCTGATGAAGTCCTTTAAAAGCCTAAAACACTGCCTCTTTTTCTCTCCCTGCAAGCTGAAATCTGACTGTACTGAATTGCAAACTAAAGAAAAGAAATCCAGCACAGTTCTCATCATTGCCTCTGGCCCTTAAAACTAAATAATGTATGGATCTTGGCGAGAAGTATTCTGGTTTTTGGGGGGCTTCTCTTTTGTTGGTTCTCTAAGCATGTTAAATGAACAAAAGAATGGATTAATAAAGCATAAGAATGAGGAAGAGAGCATATTTTATCTGGAAGAATCTTTTTGTTTTTAAATGTTATTTATCTAATATAAACTGTATATGAATTCCTTTTCATGATCTTTTATATACCGCTGTAATAAAGTAACAGGCAACAGGATTTTTGATAAGTAAATATCCTGTATCTTCTCTTAAGCCTTTAGAACCCCAGAGAACAGAGAACTTTATTAAAATAGATACTTGATCCTAAAGCATTTTGAACAAGAGTTATTTGTTGCCACAGTGTAGATGCTTCTAGGGTTTAGATTAGAGTGATAGTCTATATCTTTAGATCAGGAATCCGTGTTATAGTTTGATTTTACAATCTTAGTCTCCTTTCTTTTAGCAAGGAGGTGTGTCTCTAGGTTGAGATCTATAGGCCTCATATAGCAATTACTTATAGCTACTTGGGGCTAGGGCAGTCCTGAAGTGCCTAGAGTGGGTTGCTGTGAGTATCACTGGTCTCTGGATTCCCAGAGTCACAATATTGAAAAGGTAGAGCAAATATTTTAGTTTTTCAGTTGTCAATTTTCTTACCATTAGTCATATTAGGAATATTACCTAATGGGAATGAAGTGTTAATACAAAAGTCAGTCTCAAGTCTTTGAGCAGGACATTTCTGTTTACTTTAGCATGATTACATGCATATCCTGCCTTATTCTAAAAAAGAATTTAAGGTGGCACTTTCCTGTAGTTTTTATGATCTGAGTAAGTCTTATAAATATGCTTGCCAGTCTCAAGTTGAAATTAATCTGGCTTCCAAATGGTGTGTACTTATTCCAACAATGCTTCCATTGTACTGCAAAGTCTTGTTACACCTTTAGGGTTTGAATATGTTCTCTTGTCATAAATCTTTATCCTTTGATGTTAGAATCAATTTTTGGCATTGGCTAAAAGTCATTGAGTGCCAAGCCTGTTGAATAACCTGGATAGGCAGTCTGGGTTGTTAAAGCTTTTTGGTTTATTGTTTTTGACTCATGAACTATGAGCCAGAACAGTTTCAGGATGATGAAATGAGTTTCTGAGCCACAGTTAACTCGTTGTTACATCCAGCAGCCTTGAACAATGGGTCCATTTGACTCTTGGTCTTTGTGGGATGCGTCTACATTAGCAGTACCATTGATATCAAATAAACAAGTTAACATTGTCCTCACTGTGATTTTGATATGAATGTTCTCTTGCATTGAAACTGTAGCAAAGTTTTCCATTGCAGATTTCATGTTTTCAGATTATAGTGAAAACTTTTATCATTAGCTCTAGTTATTTTCTTAAAATGTCATTTGAAAAAGCTATTTGTGAAAGGTGCAAAATAGAGAAAAACTTCTAACTTATAGTAGAAATGTTTGAAATAGTCTTCACCAACTTTCTGTATCTTTATTTGCCACTGTCGGCTCACCACCACTTCCCCTCCCCAACTTTTCCTGTGTTCTGATTTTCCTGAGTGATTACCTAATTGGACGAATCAAATTATTACTTTGACAACATTTTATAGAAGATGAGACAGACTTATGGAAGATGTGACTGAGTAGTTTGAGGAATCAGATACTAATGAGTCAAAATTAAAATCTCAGTTTTCTGATTCTGAATACCTTCCTTAACAATAACTTGAAAAGTATGAGTTTTCTCCGTGTATTTTCATATATTTTACTTGTGGATTTAATGCCACACAAAGTTAAATGTTAAGCTTTTTCTTAATGAGGTAATTTTAAGTTTTATATTGACATGGAGCTAAACCTGTATTAATCTCAACTTGATTGTGTTTTGGCCTTGAAAATAATTGTTGCATATGAAAAAGTTACATTCCTCCTATGCCTGTGCCTTTGTTGTTTGCCAGAGTTATATTTTATAATCATATTTGTGTTTGTATTGAAACATTTGTTTGTAGCGGTGTTAGTCATGATGATGCTATGCAGCTGTAAAAGTTGCATTTAAAATTTTACTACATGAAATATTTATTGTTCTACTATTTTGTCTTATAAATTTGTACATTTAAATTAGACTGAAGCATAAAGTTTACTTGTTAAATACTGTAATTCAAGTATGATGGTATCCTCTTGTGCTTGTGAATTGAAGAAGTGATCATTTTTATTTTGGAAATGTTTTAGAACTGTATAAATATTTGTATGGTAGTCTTCAGTTTGGATTGCAGTAGCTTAGGTCACCTGCCACTGAATTCATTCCCTGAGGAACGTGATATGGACACTCACCTTGACACCTCTGTTGGCGTCAGCTTCGTTGCAAAGTGTGCGTGTTCAAGACCAGTGGGTCCCCAAGTAAAAATTAGAATGCTTGTGGGGAAGGGGACTTCTTCACTAGAAGTTTCCTGTGACCTGCCACTGCCTGCTGATAACAAGAGTGTAATAGCTGTGCTCCACGTTCTTATGAGCAAGTGTCATGTTAAACTCTGGCACACCCAGATGCTCACAAGCTCAGAGGGAATGTTTATATGAAGGATTGTGTGTTGGATGTGCAGTCCAGCCAGCCTGTAGTAGTCTACATTTTATGACTGTATTAAACTGAACCATTTTGGTGACTTGCCTTCCTGAAAAGCATTGTATCTAAGTGGGTTATGCTTCTTTCGGTATGAAGGGGCCATTTCATCTCTTTTGGCTCATGATACAATATAATTTCTAATTTTTAAAGTTCCTCTTTAAAGTAAAGTAACCACAGTGTACTGATTTTTCCTTAACTAGAAATAGATAGGTTAGCTGTCGTATTCTTTTAGGTTCTGATTTTTTTAATGGTAGGCCTTACAAAATGACAAGGTAAAGGATAATAGTAGAAAGAAAGCATTAAGTTTAGTTACACAGAAAAAATTATAGAGCATCAGAGCACCAAATCTCATATTTTAAATTTCAGAGGACTGAGACCTAACAAATTTCAGCATCTTTCTCCCAAACTAATGAGGGCTTGGGGTTCAACACAGGTTTCATGACTCCAAGTTCAGGCCTGAGATTATTACTGAGATTTTGTGAGTGAAGATGCTTGATACTTAGGTTGTGAAAGGAGGAGTAAGGACTAGAAGGGAGGGTGTCAGATGCTGCAGGAGTTGGGAAGAAGGACAACTGAAAGTTACCTGTTAATCTGGTATCATAGTCAGCAGCTTTTGTTGGGTGCCTCCTGTGTCAGGGGCCTTGTGTTTCAGTTCTTAGGAACAGAGAGAGGAGGACCTTGCCATCAAGGGTTTGTGCCAAGGGGAGGGAGAAGAGAAGATGAGCCTTTGCAAACATAAGAAATGATAGATATGGTCAGATGACCTCTCAGGTCTCCTTCGTGTGTGTGTGTGTGTGTGTGTGTGTTTTAATCTCCTCATATGGCTTGTGGGATTTTGGTTTCCCAGCCAAGGATTGAACTCAGGCCACGACAATGAAAGTGTCAAGTCCTACCACTGGACTGCCAGGAAATTCCCTTAAAATCTATACTTCTTTTCTCCAGCTGCCAGTCTCTGGACTACTGTTCCAGAGTAGAAACTGTGGGGTGTGTTCTGATGTGTGGAGCATGTGGGATAGGATAGAAGAAAATGCTATGGTTTCAGTGAAGAAAGTGTTATTTATTCTGCAAATAATAAGTGTAATGGATATAGATGCAGTTTTATCCAGAGAGCAGTTGACTTTACAAGATTATTCTTCTCTATTCTTAATATCTGATAAGTTACCAATATCTTTTTCAAAAAGGTTAATATGAAATTCTTAAAACAAGAGTTTTAGCCATCATGTTATTATATGAGATCATAATGTGTTATGTGGGAAATATTTCACTCAAAAAGTTATGTAGATAAAATGCTGTTCAAAATGTTGAGATGGGATGAAACCTTTAGTTGAAGAGGGTTATGGGAAATTTAAACTTTACTTGGAAGAACTGTGCTCTTCCATCCTAACCCAGTAATAAGTCGTAAGAATGGGAAAGTCTGAGTCTGGGGGCAGTGACAGTAGTAGCCCCACCTCCATCTGGCCCTGCAGAAGAGGGACATTGGAAGAAGAAGGGCCTCCATTCCCAGGATCTGCAAAAGTAGTTGTGTCGTCAGGGCCACTGGTTCTGTTAGTGCAGCAAACAATCCTTTTAGAGACTTGGCATAGGATCCTTAAGTTCCAGTGGGCATTGGGGGAGGAGTCCCCGAGGGCGGGAGTAAGGACTGGGAAAGGAGAGCAGATTAGTGTTCTGGTGCTGTGCCTTGCCTGATTCTAACTGGGCTGAACAGGGCCTGGGAAGGTGGCAGTTCTGATTTGAACAGGTGCTATTGGCTGGTTCCTTGGTGGTAATGAAAGATCCCTGTGGGATGGAGGGCCAAATGAAGGCCCCCTGAGGGAGGCAGGCTCTATTGGGTGCTTTTGTGTCTCCTCTCTTGCCTGTCTTGGGGAGAGTCAGTTGGAGGAGGGGCCAGGACAACTTCTAGGCTGGGGGTTGTCAGCTTATTCTGAAGGCCTTTTTACTTAATTGTTCCACTTGCTTTCATCGGTGCAGAAACATTATACTGTAGTAGTGATTGGATCAATTTTTATTGCTTTTTTGTTTAATGAGATTTTTAGCTTTTTAGTTCCCTAAAACATCCTGCCCAAAATGCTAGCATGCAGTGTCTGCCATGAATACAAAGTGGTTAAGAAGAATTCTTCCCCCTACCCCATAGCTATTTCCTGAATAAGTCTTATTCTTTCAAATCTTTGTATATTGCTTGTGGTATTTCCTCTTCCTAGAATGTTATTCTCTGCCTGGTGAACTATCGCTTAGTATAAATAACATCCTTTCTAGCTGTTAGCTGCTCAGTCCCTTCTCTTGCCATTGTGCATGAACTTATTACTCTTTTTTTAGCCTGCTAACTGTGTATTTTAGTGACTTGATTATGTTGTACTCTCTTGTTTACTGTTACATTCTTAGGCTAAACGGAAGTGTTTGTTTAAAAAACAGTTGTCAAAAAAATATTGTCTGTGATAAGTGCCAGAATGTCGGATCAAGTAATAAAAAGAAAATAGTAATCAATACTTAGCTTCACAGTGTGTAAAAAAAAAAAACCTCAAACTGGATTATAGGCTTAAATGTAAAACTATAGACTATTAGAAAAAACACTAGGTGAAAATTTTTGTGACATGAATAGGCAAACATTTCTTTGATAGCATATCAGAAGCATGATCCATTAAAAAAAAAAAAGTTGGACTTCTATAAAAGTCTGCTTTTTAAAGAGGCTCTTAAAGCTATCAGAAAGAGAAGCTACAAACTGACAGAAGTGAAGTGAAGTGAAGTCGCTCAGTTGTGTCCGACTCTTTGCGACCCCATGGATTGTAGCAGAAAATATTTGCAAATCACATATCTGACAAAGAACTGTTATCCAGAATATATAAAGAATTTTGCAGACTCATTTAAAGAATGAGCAAAAGAAAATGACCCCAATTAAAAAATGGACGAAAGATCTAATGTTTTTCTAAAGAAGATAATATAGATGAGCCTGTAAAAAGATGGTCATCAGGGAAATGTAAATTACCATGAGGTACTTCTACATACATTTTGTTATGGTTCAAATAGAAACTGTGCCAAGTGCTGGAGAGGATGAGGAACCACTGGACCCCTTCACACATCAGACCATATGACTCACTCCTGGGTTTTACCCAAATGAAGTTAAAACTTATGTTCATACAAAAACATGCACGCAGGTTTTATAGCAGCTTTTCTTGGGTTTTGTTTACAAGTGCCAAAAATGGGAACTATTCAGTTTTCTCTCAACTGGTAAATGGATAAGCCAACTGTGGCACATTCCATGCAATGGAATATTGCTGAGCAATAAAAATAAATGAACTACTAAAAATAAATGAAATTGTTGCAACAAATGGATGGATCTAACATGTACTATGCTAAGTGAAGGAAGCCAGATTCAGAAACACACAGACTGTACAGTTGCATTCCTATTGGAAAGAGCAAGGTGCTGGGAGCTGGGGATGGGGGAGGTTGGATGTAGAGCGGCAGGGAGTTTGGGGAGGGGGATTGTTCTGCACCATGAAACTTGAATGTGTTTTGTTCGTGGGGCTGCTTACACAATTGTCTGTTTCTCATAGAACATCTGCAGAACTGAACACTTAAGGGTGAATTTTTCTGTATGTAAAATTTGCCTTAATTAAAAATGAAAACAGAAGTAATTGTACAGATGATTTAGTAAAGTTTTTGTTGACTCTAATAAAGCTTGATTAAACTTTGCAGGCTTGGATGCGATGACAATTTGCCAGAACATGATAATCTCTGGAGGCCTCACAGGTGATTGCAGCAGGGACCTCTGTAGCTAATCTTTTCCCGAAGTGCACAACTATAGAGGCAGGCCTTCGGATGTTGGCACAATGTGTGGATGAGATGGTCCCTGTGTAGGGAAAGCCAGTGTCTTGAAAAATCCACGAATGTCGAATCAGATACCATGTAGTGGAGCTTATTAAGGAGAAGAAACTCCAGGATTAAGGAAAATGTGGCAAGACACAGCCCTGCATCCTCCTCCCTTGCCTTTCCCACAGTTGTTTACCACTGGGTGTGGTTTGTGGAGCAGCACTTCATTCTGTTCAGTATGTTACTGAACTCCATGTAAAACTAAAGATCTGTGATTGGCAATTCGTTTGCAGTTTTTAGGCATTCCATTTGTTTTTATTTTTCAGCTGTAAAGTAAAATTGGTTTATTTCATTTTGACAGTTTTGCCACACTTCTGAGTTATTGTTACTGAAGTTTCCCCAGAGTATTGCCCAGCGGATGGAGGAGGGGCTCAATAAGTATGCTTAGTTTCTACAATTTTTAAAGTTTGTTTATGACATGTGAAAGTGTTAGTTGATCAGTTGTGTCTGACTCTTTGTGACACCATGGACTGTAGCCTGCCAGGCTCCTCTGTCCATGGAGTTTTCAAGGCAAGAATACTGGAGTGGGTTGCCATTCCCTTCTCCAGGGGATCTTCCTGACCCAGGGATTGAACCTCATCTCCTGCATTGCAGGCAGATTCTTTACCGGCTTCACCTCTGAGCCGCTGGGACCCACCATAAATATTGTGACCACCCCCCCATTGTCCCCCTGCCCTGGCTATTATGAGAAGAGGTAGTATATATAGTAGTGGCTTCTGGAGCCAGGTTGCCTAGGTTTGTCCCTGAGCACTACCAATTGTTTACTAGCTGTGTGACCTTGGGCAAAGTTACTTACTTTCTCTGTGCCTCTGTTTCCTCATCAGTAAACAGGGATGATATTAATAATTACTGACTCCATGGAGGGTTTATGTAGATGAAAGGAGTTAATAATAAAGGGAAAGTCCTCACAGCAGATAGCAGGCAGGGAGTTTGATGTCAGTGTTACTGCTGTTACTGTGGTTGTGCGTGCATGTTCAGTCATGTCTGACTCTTTTACGACCCCACAGACTGTAGCCCGCAAGGCTTCTCTGTCCATAGGGTTTTCCATAGGCAAGAATACTGGGCTGCCATTTCCTCCTCCAGGGAATCTTTCCGACTCGACGATCGAACCTGCATCTCCCGTCTTCGCTGCATTGCACGCAGGTTCTTTCCTGGTGAGCCACCAGGGAATCCTGTGGTTGTAGTTGTTATTATTTTTATTCTATGTTAGTGAATAGCCTTATAAGCCTTCCTTAAGTGTTGAAATCCAAGAAAGACTATGATGCGATTTCTACTTTGACTTCCTGAAAGTAGGTTTGGTTCTGGTAAAGTCATCTGAGTTAAATCCTTTTTTTAAATCCTTATTTCCCTGAAATTCCTCTATTTTATATTTCATTGTATATTTGATTTTTAGTTAATGTGCTTGATACATTTGGAATCTGTCTTCTGACAACTCTTATATAAATTAATTGCAAATCGTTTGTTACAGCATACCCTCTTCTGTGTTCAGAAGTTCAAAACCAGTTCATTGTCTTAAATATGCAACAAAACTAAATATATCTCTTAAGTTAGAAGCCAGGGTATTGTTTTTGTGGTGGTATTCAGTCGCTAAGTGGTGGCTGACTCTGCAACTCCATGGCTTGTAGCCTGCCAGGCTCCCCTGTCCATAGAAAGTGAAGTCGCTCAGTCGTGTCTGACTCTTTGCGACCCCGTGGACTGTAGCCCATCAGGCTTCTCCGTCCATGGGATTCTCCAGGCGAGAATACTGGAGTGGGTTGCCATTTCCTTCTCCAGTCCATGGCTATGCATAAATTGAGACTTGGAAACCTCATTAAATTTAGAGGACTGAATCTTCTAAATCAGAACATTGACTTGTTTGCTTCTCTGTGTGCTGTGTCACCTTTGTAAAGTTGGGTCTTTTATGTAGAGAAGTGCTCTCAGCACAAAGCTGATTGTATTTGTCAGGGTATTTTGAAGACGTTTGTTAAAAAGCACTTGTGGAATGGTTTGTGGAAATGGTTATGAGGTTTCAGATTATTCTTGTCCTCTTCAAATCCATTCTTCAGCATGAAAAAATAAGACTTGTCTTTTAAATTTAATAGTAGCAAACTGGTTTGCTAAGACTGTTTTCCTTGTGGGGTTATATTGAGTAGTTGGTCATTAGAGTTACTTTAAAAAACCATAAACTGATTTGCTAGCAGCGTGTATGTCCTCTATACTGAGATTTGAGGTGACTCTCACAACCCCTCTTCCTGCCTTGAGGACGGCACCTTTCCTGCAGAGCCTGGACTGCATGGTTTCTCCTACCCACTGCCTGGTAACCTCTGCTCTGTTTTCTGTCTTTCTTAATTTGCTTGTTCTAGGTATTTCATGTAAGTGGAATTACATAATATTTGTCCTTCTGTGTCTTGCTTTCTTCACTTAGCATGTATTGACGTTTCATCCATGCTGTAGCTTGTGTCCAATTTCATTCTTTTTTACAACTGAATAATGTGCTGTACATTCAAGAATATAAATAATGTATTGAACTCAGCATATCTAAAACAGTATGATATCAATGTGCAATCTGCATAAAAGTACTAATGAAATATTTTCCATTAAGACGTCTGTTCAGATTTGCCACATTTCAGGTGCTTGGTAGCTAACCGTGGCTGGTGCCTGATGTACTGGACATCAGAGAACTAGATAAGGGAAGGATTACTTAAGATTGTTAAGCAGCACAAGCTTTCTTTTTTTTTTTTTTTTAAAGTATTTGCTGAAAGGCAATATTAGAGATTTTAGTCATTAGCCAGGGTGGGGGAGAAAGGGTTTTACAAAAATGATAAAGATCCAGGCATAGCTATTTCTTTATTTCAAATCTCATACAACATAGGAACCTTTAGAGGGAAAAATAGTTCACTGTGAAATTTTTTTCACCAGAAGTCCTGGTCTCTTGGCAGGACTTTTTTTATTTGATATTCACACTGTCCTAAATACAATGCTAGTAAGCATCAGGTAATGAATGTTTTGAGCAGAAAAATTTGAATGGTGAGTTGAACTGGAACAGAAACTTGCAATGGGTGCTATAGGATTTGATGAAAACTCTTATCCAAACTGGAATTTTTCCTTTCCAGGCCCATTTTTTGAACTTTGGAAATTGGGCCTGGTTTATGTCAGTCACTCATTCTTCTAACTTGTTGGACTGTCAGGAACTAGGAGCACACAGATGAGGGTGTAGAGAGGAGGTGCCCATCGGCAACCATTCTGGATGTGGCTTTGTTGTATGCTATGTCCCCTGAAGGGCTTGGATTAGAAGCAGACCTTCAGCTACCTTTCAGAGGCCCTGAGAGTATGAATGTGGTGCCTAAAATGAAAGATTCTGAGATAGCCAAGAAACAGTGTATTATCCTCAGCCTGAATGCTTTGGTATAGAATAATTTAAATGAGGTAAGGAATGTTTCAGCTGTGATGAGTATGTGGCTATCAACGATCGCTCGTTCCTTGAAGCTTTGGTATCTGAGATCTACCTGTATTGCAGAGGAGTAAATAAGAATATGTGGTGAGAATAATGGGGAAAACTAAGAAGTGAGTGACTAGGCAGCTGTTTTAAGATAAACAAGTGTTTCACTTTTGTCCTGGCACATCTTTCAGTTATTGTTCTGGTTAAATAGATCTTTTGAAGTTATAATATCTTTCATGTCTGTATTGTATGAATTATGAATGTAAGTTTGTTGTTCAGTCGCTAAGTTGTCTCCAACTCCTTTGCAACCCCATGGACAGTAGCCCTCCAGGCTCCTCTGTCTATCGAATTTTCCAAGCAGGAATATTGGTGAGTTGGACATTTCCTTCTCCAAGGGTTGAACTCATGTCTTCTGCATTGGCAGGCAGTTTCTTTAGCACTGATCCACCTGAGAAGCCCAAAGGAAAGTTTAGGAAACAATAAAATAGGCACCTGGATACCCACACCCTAACTCAAGAAATAGAATGCTGTCAGTCCAAGTACTTGCACCATTTTTTGTAGTCTCAGTCTGTATTTCAGAGTTAGACTTTAGAAGAAAGTTGGTTATTTTAGACAAGTTAAAATACATTGGTCAGTATATTTCATCAGAGATTGAGGAACTATTTGTTATTAAAATGGTGAATTTTGTGTCTGGAAGGAGGTTATTTGTTTATTTTTTAAAAGGCAAGAGTAGAATTTCTTAAAGCTCTGTTCTGAAGCCATTTCACACTTACTCTTCTTGCTGTGGTTCTTTTGTGGAAAGGGCTTTTTGCTCTGTAATTGCACTGGCACTGACGCTAGCTTCTTGAGCATATGCCTGCCTTCCTTCAATGGTCTAACAAAAGCATCTAATCATTCAGATGGCTCTACTTAAAAAATTTTTTTTTTGAATCTTAAACTATCATCTATGGGATTCTCTTTTTCTGCAGCAGTAGCATATCTTTCATAAACACGGTATTCATTAGTTGAGACTTGTTCATTTTGGAATTGCTAGATTAATACCTATGTTTTTAGATAGGTTGTGTTTTTAGTTCATCACTTTATTTCAGCAATTTTATTTTAAGAGATTGTTCGTGATAAAATTAGAAGGAACAGACTGAATTTAGTTTTAAAAACTAGTTTTAAATGGCCAATTTTGTACAACCTCCATGAGACTTCCCTTTCTTATGATATAGCACTATCAGAATAATTCAGCTGTTCTTTTTTCCCCTTCAGTATAACACTCTCAAAGTTCCAACAGAACATTTCTTTGACCTTGATTAAACTGTGAATTTTATTTGAAAGTGAAAATTGGCATTTTGGAGGCTATTTATAATGGTGTGATGGCAGTCTTTTTGCAGACTGTCCATTTGAAAGCTGTGTAATTACAAAAGAGATTTATTCGATATTTTAAATTGCATATCCTTTGGTAATGCTTAACATTATTTAAGAAAATTATTTTTAATTACACAAGTAATACCTATAAAAAATCCAAGTTCAGATAATCCCCCCTGACTGCCATTCCTCATTCCCTGTCCCATCTCCTGAAGTGAGGAAGCACTTCTTCTAATCATTTTGAGATCAATATTCTCCTCCAACTTTATATATATATATACATATATGTGTGTGTGTGTGTATATATATATATATATGCATATATGCACCTGAGAACATAACACGTCTGTAATAAAAGAAGTATATTGTGTGTATTCTGCAAGTTGTGGTTTTCTTTTAGTTCTGGAGATCGTTCAGTACATGCAGATCTACCATGAGGCTTTATGTTGTGAATGTGCCATAGTTCTTTTAACAGTTGGGTTGTCCCCATTACTTTCTGTTGAACACAGCTTCATGTTAAGTGTCTGTTTCTGTGTGGTTCTCCTAGGACACATGTGAATCTTTTTCTAGCTTAGATTTGGAGCAAGTGGAATTGCTGGATTATAACTATCTAGTATTCCCTACATGAAAGTTAATAAATAGAATTTTTTTGGTGTGATTGAGTGTTAATTGTGCTCCTGGAATGAATTGTGTATTTGTAATATTGGCATTTTAGTTAGATAGGTAGGATAAGGTCCAAGTATAAAACTAGTGATTCTCAACACTGGCTATGCATTAGAATTGCCTCTAGACTTTTTAGGCATCATCACCCAAGAGAATGATTTAGTAGGTCTTCAGAGCAGTACAAATAGCTCCTTGGCATGAAGAGGAAAGTTAAATACAAGACATACATCTGAGACTTTTCTTAGAAAGCCCGTTACCTGGCCCCAATCTAGTACCTAAGTTACACCTAAGATGCAGTAAAATATAGTAGAAAAAAATTTCATTTTCTTTAGACTCTTATTATAAGTTAAGAACTCTTTCTTTCTCTGGACGCTTAACATAGTGTATTTAGTGTAGTAAATGATTACTTTAATATTGATAGGAAGAAAAAGACCATTTTTTAGAGGGGAGAGGAATAGCAAGATTATAAACACGAAATCTGAATAGGACTTAAGTTATAGGATTGTGGTACAGTTTTCATAAACGTTATTAATAAAAATGAATGTTTAAGCTTAATTTTTTTCTTTCCTTTTTATTTTTTTTATTATGAAAATATTTACAGGGCACTTTAAAAATACAGAACAAAGTGACATATAGTTTCACTATATATTGGAATGTTTTTAAGTAGGTAAATTTTATAGTAGTAGTAGATAATAAAGTTTTTAGTTGAAGTTTTAATATCAAACTCTCATAAATTAACAGAATGAATATACAGAAAAATAGAAGGTTCTAGTAGACCTGAAAAGCCCCATGAACCAATTCAACATAATTAAGATTTATACAATTTTCACACAAAAATAGAATACAAATTCTCTTCAAAGTCCCACGGACTAAAAACTGGGAGACTCTGAAACATATCTAGGGACATAAAACAAGGTACAAAATTTTATGGTTTTTAAGGCGTTGAAATCATACAGAGTCTATTCTCTTATCACTATGTAATTGTTAGAAATCAATATCAAAAGATATTTGAAAATAACCCACATATTTTCAAGTGCAATGTGACATCTACCAAGAGAGATCTTTGAGTTAACCATTGAAAGCCTCATGATTAGCTTTTTAGTATGGTTGAGGGCCCAGACCTTATGCATAGGCCACCTCGGTTTGTATTTTCTTACTAGTTCACATACTAGCTCTGTGAACTGTGGTGAGTTACTTAGCCTTTCTATACCTCAAGTTTCCCTTTCTGTAAAATGGGGTACTGATAATATTTATTTTACAGATATGGGATTATCAAGAGAATTATTATATACCTTAAAGCAAGCAGAAGAGTGCCTGATGCATTGCAGTTGGTATGAAATGTTAACCGTTATTATTGTTGTTGTTTTTCATTACAAATACAATTAATACTAAAGTTTCAGTCTTCAGGCATTAATGTTCTAAGTGAACAGAAACCAACAGCTGAATACATAGCTGAAGATGATGAGGATGAAGTTCTTGTACTCTGGTGGATTGATTCAAAGTCACTTTGATAGGACAAAGCTAAGATTCTTTGTGTGTCTTTGATAGGTTTAAGGCCCTGTCTGTTGCTTCTCGCATGTTAAATGGAGAACTAGTTCAGATTTCCTGTTCATATAATTGGTAGGAAATCCCACAGACAGCAAGACAAGAATAGAGTCTGTTTCACTGAAGTGTTTGTGGTACTCCCTAACATTTTGTAAACCAGTGGAGCTTGGAAATACACTTACTCTTGCTAACTTCTGTAAAGATTTTTATAGAACTAAAGGACGACTTACACTTGAGGTGAGAATTTTAGGATTAACAAACAAGAGGAGTGATAATTGGCAACATTCCTTAGAGGGTACTGTGTGGGCATTCAGACACAAAATGAATTGTGGAGAACTGACAAGTCTTACAGGTACCTCCATGAACTTTGATATTTTTTCCTCAGCATGACATAGATTTTAAAAACTTGTATTTTAAACTTACTCACCTGTTGGATGTCTTATTTTGGTTTTGGCTGTGTGGTTCTATATTGACCCTACATTTAGCCAGGACTTCTTTGTATGGCGTGGAAGATGCTCCCGGAACAGTCCACTGGCAGTATCCCTGGCTTCTTTCCTTACCAGTACGTACTTTACTCTTGCCAGGCACCAAAACAGTTTAGATGGCTAGTGTGATAGGGTCCTCTGTAGCTTTGTTTGTGCCATTTTCCTGCTCGGCGTGGACTTCTCTTCCTCTGGTAGAGTTCTCCTGACCCCCGTAGCCAAGCCCAGCTGCCTCCTCTGACTGCTTGCTTTCCCCAAACACACTGCTTGTTTCCTGCGTTCAGGCTCGCTGCACACCTGTGCAAATAGGCTTTTGGCACTAGACTATCTGTGTTGTCATCCTGGCTCAGCCACACACTGGCTCTAGGGTCTTCTTTTTTTGTTGTTAAATTGAGATATTATTTACTTTAAGTCACCTTTCTAATCATTTAAAAGTGTACAAATCAAGGGCATTTATCATATTTATAATGTAAAACGTCTCCATTACCTAGTTTCAGAACATTTTCATTCCCCTAGAAAGGAACCACTGTGTGTTAGCAGATACTCCCTATTTTCCCACCCCTCAGCCCCTAGAGTTTTCCCTCTGTAAATTTCCCTGTTCTGGGTCTTTCATGTAAATGTAATCATACGTCTTTTGTGTCTGACTTGTTTCGCTCTCTGTGATGTTTTCAAGATTCATCCATGAGGTAGCACGTGTCAGTACTTCATTCCCTTTATGTATGGATATACCACATTTTCTTTATCCATTCATCAATTAAAGGATGTATGGATTGTTTGCACTTTTTGGCTATTATGCATAACACTATTAAGAATATTTGTGTACAAGTGTTCTATGAACATCTTTCCTCTTGGGTTTACATGAAGGAGTGGAATTTTTGAGTCATATGGTAACTCTGTTTAACTTTTTGAAGACCAGATTGTTTTCCAAAGCAAAAGTACCATTTTACAGTCTTACCAATAACACATGAAAACTCCAAGTTCTCCATATCCTCGCTAACACTTGTTATTGTCTTTATGATTATAGCCATCCTGGTGGTGATAAAGTGGTATTTCGTTGTTACTTTGGTTTGCATTTCCCTAATGACAAATAATGATGAACATCTTTTCATGTGCTTATTAGCCATTTGTATTTCCTCTTTCAAGAAATGTCTATTTAAATTCTTGGCTCAATTTTAAATTGGGTTGTTAGAGTTTTAATTGCTGAGTTGTAAGAGTTGTTTGCATATTCTGGATGCTAATCCCTTATTGGATACATGATTTTTCAATATTTACTCTCATACTGTGAAGAATTTGCTTCTCAATAGCAAAGTCAACTGGGCCTTAGGAAGCATCACTGTGAACAAAGCTCTAGTGGAGGTGATGGAATTCCAGTTGAGCTGTTTCAAATCCTAAAAGATGATGCTGTTAAAGTGCTGCATGCAGTATGCCAGCAAATTTGGAAAACTCAGCAGTGGCCACAGGACTGGAAAAGGTCAGTTTTCATTCCAATCCCAAAGAAAGGCAGTGCCAAAGAATGTTCAAACTACTGCACAATTGCACTCATCTCACACACTAGCAAAGTAGTGCTCAAAATTCTCCAAGTTAGGCTTCAACAGTATGTGAACTGAGAACTTCCAGATGTTCAAGATGGATTTAGATAAGGCAGATGAACCAGAAATCAAATTGCTAACATCTGCTGGATCATAGAAAAAGCAAGAGAATTACAGAAAAACATCTACTTCTGCTTTATTGACTACGCCAAAGCCTTTGATTGTGTGGTGGTTTAGTCGCTAAGTTGTGTCTGACTCTTGCGATCCCGTGGACTAGCCTGTCAGGCTCCTCTGTCCATAGGATTCTCCAGGCAAGAATACTGGAGTGGGTTACCATTTCCTTCTCCCGGGGATCTTCCTGACCCAGGAATCGAACCTGGGTCTCCTGCATTGCAGGCAGATGATTTACCAACTGGATCACAGCTCTTCAAGAGATGGAAATTCCAGGCCACCTTATCTGCCTCCTGAGAAATCTGTATGCAAGTCAAGAAGCAATAGTTAGAACTGGACATGGGACAATGGACTGGTTCCAAATCGGGAAAGGAGTACGTCAGGGCTGTATATTGTCACCCTGCTTTTTTAAACTTATATGCAGAGTACATCATGAAAAACGCTGGGCTGGATGAAGCACGAGCAGTTATCAAGATTGCCAGGAGAAATACCAATAACCTCAGATACACAGATGACTCCACTTTTGTGGCAGAAAGAGAAGAGGAACTAAAGACCCTCTTGATGAAGTTGAAAGAGGAGAGGGAAAAAGCTGGCTTAAAACTCAACGTTCAAAAACTAAGATCGTGGCAAATGGTCTCATTGCATCATAGCAGATGGTCCTATAGCTTCATGGCAAATAGACCCATAGCTTCATGGCAAATAGACCCATAGCTTCATGGCAAATAGATGGGGAAACAATAGAAACAGTGACAGATTTTATTTTCTTGAGCTCTAGAATAACTGCAGATGGTGACTACAGCCATGAAATTAATGATGCTTGCTCCTTGGAAGAAAAGCTATGACCAACCTAGACAGCATACTAAAAAGCAGAGACGTTACTTTGCTGACAAAGGTCCATCTTGTCAAAGCTATGGTTTTTGCATTTCAGTTGTATATTAATATCTAGTATGGAAAACTATCTTTAAGTTAGAATTATAAAAAGTGAAAGTGAAAATTGTTCAGTCATGTCTGTCTCTTGCGACCCCATGGACTATACAGTCCATGGAATTCTCCAGGCCAGAATACTCCAGTGGGTAGTCATTCCCTTCTCCAGGGGATCTTCCCAACCAGGGATCGAACCCAAGTCTCCCTCATTGCAGCAGATTCTTTGCCAGCTGAGCCACAAAGGAAGCCTGAGAATGCTGGAGTGGGTAGCCTATCCCTTCTCCAGTGGATCTTCCTGAACCAGGAATCAAACCGGGGTTCCTGCATTGCAGGTGGATTCTTTACCAACTGACCTATCAGGGAAGCCCTAGAATTATAAAAATACTTCCTTTTTTCTGGGTTCTATTCTGATATAATTTCTAAAATTCATATAATATACAGTTGATAATTATTTTCTAAGCATGTTGTAAAATAGAGAAAACTTTAAACCTTAGCATCATGGCGAATAGAGCACTAGATCTCATCCTGAGTGTAAACATCTCAGTTATCTAAGAACTTGTGTTACTTCTTCTGTCTCCCCAACAGAGCAAGGGTAAGAGTTTAGTGGCTAGATTAACTATTAATGATACTCTGTAGTGGTGAGAAACTAGTGGACAGTTTTCAGGGATTAGTTTCATTCCATTTCATTGCTAATAGGGTTGAGGCTCACTATTTAAAGATTCATGTTTCCACACTTTAATGCAGTTTTGTATTTCTGAAATACCTCAACATAAAAATAACAAATCGACAGAAAAAAATATTGTGTGATGAACAGTGCTCAAAGTGTTATGATGGTCTTGACCTGGTGCAGAGATAGTCCTAGCATTGGTCTCTTCCTTCTGCCTTCTTGTTTGATGGCTTCCAGGGGGTAAGTGAGAATGGGAATCCAAATTTTAGAGACTGACCCACTTTTCTTGCTAGGATTTGGAAATCAGAAACAAATCTTTTCTTTTAAAGTAGTATTTCTTTTGGGTTATATATTGTATTCAGAATAGTAATTTTAAAAGTGATGGAAGGAAGAACATTTACTTTAGTAAGGGAAGTTTCTTGTAAGTGGCAGCAGAAGTTACCTTGAAAGTTTTAAACCAGAAACCTAACCAGCCTGAAATCACCTCCAGCCCCCTCTAATTCCTTCCCACCTCCCAGCCCCCGCATATACTCCCTCCTCACCCCATTGTAGAGTTTGAAGTGAACACATTGTTGTTGGTTGGCATTGTGCCATATGCAGGATCATAAAGTAACCTTGTTTTGGAATTACAGTAGGAGAAAATTTGACACCAGAAAAATAAGCAACAACCTAACTTTTAGGAAATAGAGTGAAATGGAGACTTCACCTTGAAAAATAAAATCAGATTTTAGAAGTACAATTATTTAACCAAAGTTCAAGTTATAGTTGAAAATATGTACTGAGTTTTAGAATGAAGACTATATCAAGTGTTGATTGTTTTTGGCATAAACATTTTCATTTTATGTTTAGTATATAGTTGATTCAGGGTGATTTCTTCAGGGTGATTCCAAATCCATGGATACTCAGGGTCAACTAAGGGACTTGAGCATCCATAGATTTTGTTACTAGCAGGGTATAAGGCCGAGGAACCTGAGATCAAACTGCCAACATCCGCTGGATCATTGAAAAAGCAAAAGTTCCAGAAAAACATCTATTTCTGCTTTATTGACTATGCCAAAGCCTTTGATTGTGTGGATCACAATCAACTGTGGAAAATTCTGAGAGAGATGGAAATACCAGACCACCTGACCTGCCTGTTGAGAAACCTGTATGCAGGTCAGGAAGCAACAGTTAGAACTGGACATTGAACAACAGACTGGTTCCAGATAGGAAAAGGAGTACGTCAAGGCTGTATGTTGCCACCCTGCTTATTTAACTTATATGCAGAGTATATCATGAGAAACGCTGGGCTGGAAGAAGCACAAGCTGGAATCAAGATTGCAGGGAGAAATATCAACAACCTCAGATATGCAGATGACTCCACCCTTATGGCAGAAAGTGAAGAAGAACTAAAGAGCCTCTGGATGAAAGCGAAAGAGGAGAGTGAAGAAGTTGGCTTAAAGCTCAACATTCAGAAAACTAAGATCATGGCAGCTGGTCCCATCACTTCATGGCAAATAGATGGGGAAACAGTGGCTGACTTTAGTTTTTTGGGCTCCAAAATCACTGCAGATGGTGATTGCAGCCATGAAATTAAAAGATACTTACTCCTTGGAAGGAAAGTTATGACCAACTTGCTGCTGCTGCTAAGTCACTTCAGTCGTGTCCGACTCTGTGTGACCCCATAGACGGCAGCCCACCAGGCTCCCCCGTCCCTGGGATTCTCCAGGCAAGAACACTGGAGTGGGTTGCCATTTCCTTCTCCAATGCATGAAAGTGAAAAGTGAAAGTGAAGTTGCTCACTCGTGTCTGACTAGCAACATATTAAAAAGCAGAGACATTACTTTGCCAACAAAGGTCTGTCTAGTCAAGGCTATGGTTTTTCCAGTAGTCATGTATGGATGTGAGAGTTGGACTATAAAGAAAGCTGAGTGCCGAAGAACTGATGCTTTTGAACTGTGGTGTTGGAGAAGGCTCTTGAGAGTCCCTTAGACAGCAGGGAGATCCAACCAGTCCATCCTAACGGAGATCAGTCTTGGGTGTTCATTGGAAGGACTGATGTTGAAGCTGAAATGCCAATACTTTGGCCACCTGATGCGAAGAGCTGACTCATTTGAAAAGACCCAGATGCTGGGAAAGATTGAAGGCAGGAAAAGGGGACGACAGAGGATGAGATGGTTGGATGGCATCACCAACTCAATGGACATGAGTTTGGGTAAACGCCAGGGAGTTGGTGATGGATGACTGGGTATCTTATAAGTAATAATGGAATTGTAATGTTGGATATTTTTGCAGACTATTGAAGAGTACTATTATTTTCCCCTGGTAGTCTCTCATAGTCAAATATCATTCTTGAGACACTTAGCACCAGTGAATCAACTTATCCTTGATTATGCCTAACAATAACTAACCTTCTTAGCTCGCTTTATATGGTCATTTGTCAGTGGATTTGCCTGAGTTTCAAACTTTTTTTTTTTTGTATTGTCCATCAATTTTGTCTAAAATTGCATACTTTGTTGCAGATTTTCAGTGTTTACTTTGCTCTGGACTTAATGAAAGTCCAGAGCAAAGTAAACACATATCTTTTTTTTTAAAGACTTACTGGAGAAGGGAAAGGCTACCCACTCCAGTATTCTGGCCTAGAGAATTCCATGGACTGTATAGTCCATGGGGTCACAAAGAGTCGCACACTTTTTGGCTGTGGTGTGTCTTCATTGCGGTGTATTCTCATTGTTTGTTGCAGGCTTCTCACTCGGGCTTCTCTTGTTGCGTAGCACAGACTCTAGGCACACAGGTGCAATAGTTGAACCGCACCAGCTCTAGTGCTTGGCTCAGTATTTGTGGTGCGCATGGACTTAGTTACTCCAGGCATATGCGATCCTCCTGGACCAGGGATTGAACTGATGTCCCTTGCATTGCAAGGCAGATTCTTAACCACTGGACCACCAGGGAAGCCCTAATGGTTATTTTTGCTTGCACAATTTTTGCTTTTTTGTGCATTCTCATCACAAAGAAGCCTGGAATAATAGGGACTCCTTCTGAGGCTAGACTGATCTTTCAGATGTTGGGCAGTTAATACTTGATGGACCTTCCTGGATGGCTCAGAGAGGTTGCATTACTCCTGGCCCCTTTGAGAAGGGTATCTTGTGTGTCAGTCTCCTGAATTTTCAGTCAAGACCTCAGCACTTGGTCTTAGGTGGTACAGGGATTGACACTTGAGCCAGAAAAGTGTCTGCAGGCCCTCTTGTGGACTTAAACAGAAGATACTCGCTTAAGTTGGAGACACCAAGAGAAGGCTTTAAGTGTGCATCCCAGGGCAGTAGAATCTGCAAATGTGGGAAGAGGAGAAGCAGTTAATTGGTAGTGAAGGAGAAATAGAATTTTAGGGTCAGAGGTGTTGACCACCAGAGTGGGAAGCCTTAAGGTGGGAACAGTCCCTTTGAACATTTGGTATTGTAACTGGGTTTCAAGAGCTGCCCTTTTTTCTGAACAAGATTCTGAGACCTGCTGAGGCTTTTTCTTCTTCTAGATTTATTCTTGCTGTATTATCCTATCATCTGAAGTAACCTGAGCACATACCTGTTTCTTATAGCCTAAAAGTCTCCAAACTTGACAAGTGAGAGGAAATTTAGTAAATCTGTTGGAATAATACCTGTGTTAAAAGGATGAAGGCCGTAGAGTTTAGGTAGAACTGTTTGTCCAATTGCGATGTCTTATTTAATTTCTGTGTCATAAGAGTAAGGGGTCCTGTCTGAGCTCATGCTTGGTGTTGAGTGATCTTAAAGGACACGGTAGTGGATTGTCTCCATTACAACCCTGTGTTACTCTTATGCTGCTGTTGCTCTTAAAATTCTAGGTGGATTCAGGACTGCCCTGTTTCTCTTAGGGTCTGAATCTCTGAAGCACCTCCTTTACTGTACTTTGTTTCAGTAGTACTTATCAGTCACCAATATTCCTTGTCAGTGATCTTAGGAATTGGTTCGTCTCTGGACTCTTAATTGTTCCATGAGTCTTCACACTAATGGTATTGAATGGAAAATGAAGTATTAGAGATAGTAGGCCATTAGCTGAAGAGTTGAACTATTCATCTTTACAAGAAGTTTGAGTATGTAATAAGAATAAACAGATCATAAAGCAGGTCTGTAAGTTGAACAGAAGAGAATGAGTGGCCAAAGTCTCAGTGAATTGATTTTTCTTCCTTGTTATATATATTTAGTCATGAATAAGAAGAGTATGATGTCACTGATCAACCAGTTTTACTCAGGAAAGTTGATTAACTGTGATGATTTTAATTTATTGGATGTATGAGAAAATTGTCTCCCCTAATGGCTCAGTGGTTAAGAATTCACCTGCAGTGCAGGAGATGTAAGAGACGTGGGGAGGTTTGATCCCTGGGTGGGAAAGATCCCCTGGAGGAGGGCAAGGCAACCCATTCCAGTATTCTTGCCTGGAGAATCTGAGGGACAGAGGAGCCTGGCGGGCTACAGTCCATGGGGTGGCAGAGTCAGATATGACCAAAGAGTTAGCACACACGCACACATGAGAAAATCACAGTTAAGAAGTTGATTTAGAAGAAGGCTGGAATATTCTGCTTCGGTTGCTAGGTCCTTGGAAATTAGTGGTAGGTCTCAGAGACAGTACTCCTTTGGAGAAGATGAGGAATGTTATCGTAACCAGTTGTTTCTCTTTTCACTCCTCAGATTCTTCTTTGTAGACTTCTGTGATTCAGTAGTGTGATGATCTCTGCAGACTCTCCTAGCTCTACTAAATTCTAGTTGCTGGAATCTCAGAGTAATTTTATTTAGAAATATTTAAGAACTAGGAAATTAACTATATTGTAACTTTAACTTGAGTAGAACAGCTTAAGAATAGTATGAGTGTCAATAAGTAAGTGTGAATTGAAGGGAAAATTCAAGCCTTTATCTCTAAGGAAGCTGTGGTCTCATAGAGAGTGACACTATGTATTTTAGTAATTCTGTAATGCAAGTACATGTGATTCGTAGAGGGGCAGAGGAGACAAACTGTATTTTGTCTGGGAAGATGTCAGGGAAGAGGTAACGTTTGGGCTGAGATGAGAAAAGTGAGTTGGGGGGCTTCGCTGGTGGTTCAGTGTTTAAGACTGAGCTTCCACTGCAGAGGGCAAAGGTTCAATCCCTGGTTGGAGAACTAAGATCTCATATCCTCTGCAGCATGGCTAAAGAAAGGAAGAAAGAGTGAGTTGGGTGTTTAACAGAGTGGATAGTGGCATTCTAGGGAGAGGAAAGTGCATAAGAGAAGACTTGATGGTATGAGAAAACATGGTCTTTGGAGAATCACAGACTAGATCAATATTCTGGAGCATAATATATATATATAAAATATATATGTATATAATATATATAAGGAGAATGGTGGCAGTAATATTCCAAATGAAACACGGGTGCTAGTCTGGGATCCCTCAAAAGTGTCTGTCTTAGTGGGGCAATGGTGTTGCTGCTCACTGAAATAAAGACTGTAACAGGACACATTAGATTGTCTAAGTTAGATTTCTTTTGTTGTTGTTGCTGGCTGCACTGCATGGCTTGTGGGGTACTAGTTCGTTGACTGAATTGAACCCAGGCCCTGGCAGTGAAAGTGCTGATTCCTAACCACTGGACCACCTGCGAATTCCCAGTGAGGTTAGTTGTAGAGATTGCATTCACAGCAAACCGGGGATTATCCATGTGAAAATGCCAACTAGGCCTGGAAAGATACATAGTTCTGGGGTGCAGGAGGGAGTATTGGGCTAGAAATTCAGATCTGGTCATCATCAGTGCCTTGATGGTTATCCATGTCATGGATTTCAGGGGTGTAGATAGAAGAGTCAGTGAGTGGAATCACCACCATTTAAGGTCCAGGTGAAAAAATGATCCAGCAAAGAACCCAGGGGAGAATCATAAGAACCCAAAAGCACTGAAAACAAAGCTTGCATTGTTCTATAATGTTGCTTAGAAATTAAAACAAAGTTATGACTTTAAAAAAATCTACTTAATTATAATTTTAACTAATTATTCACACTTCCAGGTACTACTTGCTTAATTCTTTGTAAAATAAGCAAATGTGGCCTTCTTTGTACTCACTGGCCTGAATGTATAAATGGAGATTGTGGATGGTTGAATAAATATGTGTTTGCAAGGTTGTAAAACTGCTGCTTTGGAAGTACCAAGGAGGGATGGAAAAGAGAGTAATTTAAAATTGAGGGGATGGGCTGGGTATAAGGTTTCAAAATGTGAACTTATAAAAACAGACCAGATCTCTATGTCAATTCATAAACCAAAGTAAATTCTAGAAGGAGTCCAAGATGTACATGCAAGAATGAAATTAGAAAACATATTAGAGAAAATAGGATGACAATTTAAAATTTTTAGTGTGAGGAAAGTTTGTGAAGAAAGAGATTGGTGGAATTAATTGCAGAAAAATGAAGTGTAGGGTCTTGGATACTGTGAAATATCCAGTATGAATATAGAAAAACAACTAATTTGGGGGACAGATTTGCAGTACATGTGAAGATGTGTCCTGTGTGTGGTCATGGTGGTAGATGACTCAGGTGATCAAGGGTTCAGGACTCTTGGGGAGGCTAAAGGCCATGGGACTTAGCCAAGAGTATTTGAAATCATATTAACATGAGCATCAAAGCCCCGAGGACTGTGTCGGATATTGTGGTGGAATGAACATAGGGAGTAGTCAGACTCAAGAATGGTATTGATAAGGATTAGATAGGAGTGTTGATGGAATGCATGGCTCTCAGTGGATACAATGTTATCATGGTATTTGTGAACATTCCGAAACTTTTCAGTCCTTCTGGAGCTATAAACAAATCTGAAGGTTTGAAGAAAATGTGAAAATCATTTTGGAAGCCTTCTCATGAATTATTTGAAACTATTTTGATTTGTAGCTTCCAAAATCACCAGCCAGAAACTGGTGTAGAGCTTTGACTTTTCTAATATGTGTGTAAGATGGGGGTATACTTCATTAGAGTTATGCAGTTTAATCTTGGGGATTTTGAGCTTAAGTGCACAGGAAGTGTGAACTTTCTGTTTTTGTGGAATGAAAAACTGCTACAACAAAAAATGCAAGTGTCACCTCATTCCTGAAGTAGGTAGTTGATAAACTGAGAATAATTCTCTAGATATATAGGAAGGCAGAGATACAGATTAAAATTTAATTTCCACATATAATAGTACTGCAGTGATAGAAAGATGTATATTATGGTTGCCAATAAGAAAGGGAAGGTGGATTAAAATTATAGAAAAGCTCTTTAAAGTGGGACAGACCTAGACTACCTCATTATGTTATTCGGCAAATATTTATTTAGGATCCCATCCTTTTCTAGGCACTGCCTAGTAAATAGCAATAGGCAGAAACGGCTTATTACTTTGTGCTGAGCACAGCACTGTTTGCCTTTCATGAGCTTTGTCATTAAATCCTCACAATAACGCTTCACATAGAATTATTATCCCCATTTTATAGGAGAGCAGATAGAGGCTTAGAGAGTTTTAAGTAATTTCCCCAAGGTCGTATCGCTATTAAAAATGACAGAGGAGTCCGCTTTCAGATCCAAGGCTGCTTGGAGCCTGGAGCCTGAGTCTTGAATGTTTTTTTAAACGGGGCGTTACTGAGCGTTCACTATGGCACCAGGTGCCAGGCTCTGTAATCCACGTGAGAATCCTCAAGGTAAGTTTCGTTATCATCATCTTCAGTTTTGCTGCTGTGCTGTGTGCTCTCCCCAGTGGCAGTTTGGCTGTAGCCTGTGGTAGATTTTATGCTCTCATCAGATATTCATGCCAGCTTTTATAATGCCCATTGGATGAAGCTGTTAGCTCCAATTTGGAAAAACTGTTTTAGCAGCATTGAGAGGGTATTTTTGTACAAATCCACTGTATTTTATGCAACTATTTATTTTCCTTTTTCCTTTACATCTCATATTCCTTGTACTTCTAGAATTAAGATTCTTGAAAAGAAAAAAATCGGTTTACCCTTTAAACAAATCTGAAAACTATTGAAGTCTACTTTGAAATTTCATGACTGCCTGTAGATTTCAGTGGCACTGTGTTTTATGTTTGATATGTGAATTTTTAAGATTTTGAATAGGAAAACATTTACAAATAGGAAATCAGCGTTATATATATGAAATAGTCTGGGTAATAGGACCATGTTAATTTTTCTTCACATAAAATTATGTTTCTGGGTTAGTGGTTAGTATTTTAAAGGAAATGTGTTAGGTTTTCCCCCTTTTTTCTCTTTTATTTTTATCTCACTTTCCCTTTTAGACTGTGATCTGTTTTTCCAAATCAGTATGAGCAATGATCTTTTAATTAAATAGAATTGGCGCTTACATTTCTGTTGCAGATAGCATTGTCAGTCCTCTCCTAAAAGGACAAGTATATTATCTGCTCGGTAACTGGGTGTTGCTGTTCACTTGTGCTGTACTGCAAAGGAGGAGGGGAAATTAAGGTGTAAAACAGAAGTGTTTTTCTAAAGGAGTTAGGCAGTAGGTACTAAATGTATCTTTAATTAAAAGACAATAAGTTTTAACAAAGATTAAAATATTTTTAATCTAAAAATTTGGGTTCTGGTTTAATATTTCATTCTTAAGTGACAAAAATGATTCACTGAGCCATATTTTTCAGGGCTGGTGAAATAGAAGTAGCCAAGGGTTGCCTGTCTGTTCATTACAGTCTGTAACTTTATTATCCCAGCTTCTCAAATTATCTAGTAAATTGAATCCAGTTGTTAGCATTTTTAGTTTGTATTTTAATTTGCCGCATTTAAAATCATCTTGGAGAAACATGCTAGTTCCACCTTAAAAAAGAAAACACCCCTCTGCTTGGCAGAAATGGTACTTCCTGCTCTCAGAAACAGTCATGTGCATAGCTTAGCAAGGCCTGGTGCCTCCGGAGCTTTCCCCTTTATAGCACCACTGAGTCCCAGTCCTGGCAGAAGCACTGCGAATCTTGTGGCCTCATTCTGAACAAAAGGGACTAGAGAAGAAAAATCTCTTGATATAAGGCTTGAAAGCAAGGGCAGGCAATCTTGGTTGTGAATATTTTCTGATTTTTCCAGAAATCAAGCAGAAGATTGAGCTGCTGATGTCAGTTAACTCTGAGAAGTCGTCCTCTTCAGAAAGGTACAGCTACATCTCTTGCATGAACAATTAATGGTGTAGCATTGCTAAGAAACAAATCAGGGCATATTGTTTTCTTGTCAAGTTTGCTATATAACGTATTGTACTGCATGCTGGTCATTGTGCTGTTTGAAGATGTGTATTTGGGTAAGCTGTTCTGCTTTTACAAAAGGGGTAATTGATTTTTTTTTTTTTTTTTAAATAGTGAAGCCTAATCAGCTGCAGCATGCACACCATAACACAGCAGACCGCCGGCTTACGTGTGACAGCTGTTGAAGGCTTTAAAAAATAATTTACTTAGCTAGAAAATAAAAATCTTGCTTTCTTTAAGGAAATAGTGCTAGGTTTTCTTCCTATATTTTGAGGAAATTTTGCTACACAAAATTTCCAATATTATTTGTAAGGTCTAGGTTAAAAATACTTAGCTTTTGGTTGTAATAAATATTTTCTTGTGTGGAAAGGGAGTGCCATTTGTAAATAGCTGAGGAATTGCAAACCCACATATTAGTCACATTCTGAAAGAGAGATACGATGCTTCTTCAAGTCTGTGCTAGGAAATGGAACAGTCACTGCATGCAGTAATGGTTCATGCCTGCAGGTAAGGACAAAATGACTCAGAAGTATTTTTAAAGCGATTATTTTATCTGTCAATCAAATGATTATACCTGTAAGGAGATATTTCCATAAAATGTCTGTTTAACTTAATAAATAGAATTAAGATACGTTTCTCTCAGGTCAGAAATGAGACTATAGTTGCCTATTTTTATATGTAAATGTGTGTTCACTTCTGTTTACCAAAATGGTTTATACTACATGATATTTTAAATTGAAGTTCTTGGGTATACAATTGGTACTTACTTTTCTGTTGGTTATCTAATAGTTTATACCTAATGTTGATATTTTTATATTTAAGATGTGTTGATTTATCTCTTTCCTGGTTACTCTTCAGGGTTGTCTTTTTGTTCACATTTAATATTTAGGAAGATATTATGGAGAAATAATTTGCTAGTTAAAGAATGATGTAGGAAAAACACCAGAAAGAAAATAGGTGAAGAACCCAGCATGGTAAAATGAATTTAATTATACTACACTAGTGTATGGAGGACATGATCTGATGGCAAAATGATGACATTAAATGGATTTATTAGTATAATTGGGTGAAAGGCCTCTGGCTTTAATTTAGGGAATTATAAATAAGGAAGATATTACTGCTTTCTTTAGAGGTTGAAAATAGAAAATTTTAGACACATTTGTGTTTATTTTTGTGTAGCTTCTAACTTCTCGTTTATGCCTGGCTGTCCCATTTTAAGCGTTCTTTTTTGCTGAGATAAAAAAAAACAGTCTTCAGCCTTGTGAATATTCTGCCAGTAAAATGGTGGGGAAGAGGAGAAGGATGGTGGTGTAAATAGTGATCGGATTGGGTGCCAACTGTAATGTTAGAGTTTTGTTACTAGGAAGAGCATTCTTAATGGCATGACAACAGTAATTATGTTGGCTTTTTGAGTATCATGTTTTCTCTATTGAGAAATTGAAGGTTGAACAGAATGGATGAGTATTACCAAGAAACAAGTTTGGAATGGGTGAGGCGTTTATGGTTAAAATATACTCTTATAAGGAAATATTCTAAAATATTTTGGTAAATACATTTATTTATTTTACTGTCTCACCTAAGGTCTTGTGGTTAAATCTGATGAAAGGGAGGATGAATGCGGACATGATTTTAAAGTTTAGAAACCAGCCACTGTGCTTATGACAACTTTATACACATTTTTACCAGAGCTTGCTTGCTTTATTATTCTTTTGGGGATTGTTCACACATATATTTAGCAATTGTGATATGCTGACCTAATGGATATTAATGTAGTTTATGGATCGGCCAACACTTTGCCAACATAGAAGTTGTTTTACTAAGGTAGGCATATTAAAAATAGAAATTATTCTTCCTCCCCCCCTCCCCCGCTTTAAAAAGTTATACAATGACAAATAGTCATTTGTTTGTTTTTTAAATTTATCTGGAAGAATTTGAAAACCAAGAATCTGAAGTTTTAAAAAAATTATGGCCTAATTATACTATATTCAGCCTACAAATTTAATATAGTATCCTGTAACATTGCCACTACACTCTGCAATTCCTTGTTCTCTAATCACCTAAATTTTTAACATCTTTGACTGTTTTATTTTAAATTAGTTATCTGAAGCATGGCATGAGTCTTAAAGATATTTGGAATTTACCTCTGGTCAGTGTTTCCGTGTATTTATCGGTTAAAAAAAGAATGAAGAAACCTTGGTTCTTTAAAGAGAGTTATTTTTTGTTACGATTGATTTTTGTTTACTGTCTGCAGTGTAGCATGCTCTTTGAATGTTTGGGAGAATCAAGTGGAGGAATGATGTTTTTAAGTACAAAATACAAACAGTGATGTGATGTTCCTAATAATCTTAACAGATCTCAATACACCTTGAAATTTATTTATTTGTAACACCTTAAACAGAATGAGGGGGATCCATCCAATGTCATTTGGCTGGGGAGGTGTGGAGCACTTCTTTTCAGAATGGCTGACTCAGAGGACAAAAACAAGTTAGGTGACAAAAGTTACAATTTATTTTTTGGCTTTATATGTTGGAGAAAGAGAAAAAAATGTTAGCTTACGTATTTTAAAAATTAAGGATGGAGAACACTATTGAATGAATAAAAAACCAAATGATCCTAATTATTGCCAGTTAAAAGGAACACACATGTGGCAAGAGTACCCTTCCGCATATTTTAGGAATAAACCTTACACTGAGTATTTTTCTTCTAATGGAGCTACTGTTGAACAGATGAATTGTATTCAGCTTAAATATGATAGAGACAAGGGTCAGGCACAATTTTACTTATTCATCTACTGCTACTTACTGTTTTTTTAAAAAAGCCATGCGTATTTATTTGATGCAAAAATTAAGTTTTCAGATATTTGCTTCTTCTTGCCTTTTCCTAGCTAGAACACTCCAGGGAAGTGGAAATTTATGGGGTTACAGTAGGTGGGGAAGAAGAGGATGGTACTAATGATAATACCTAGGAAAAAATATAATGATGATTTATTCAACATTTGTAGATCATTTATTAAACATTTTTGGATACTAGTTCCAAGTGAGGAGAAAGTGTGTGTGAGGGAGTGGGGTGCTGTTGGAAGGACTCTGATAAATCATTCCCAGAAAGGTCCTGAGTGGACAGAAAGCACTTTGCTCTACTACAAGTGTTTTCAAACTCTATTACTGCTTCTTCAGTGGGCTCATGAACAAATTCAGACCATACTTAATACGGAAGAGTTGAGCCCAGAGTGCTGAGAGCTGTGATCTCCAGTCCATCTAGGCTGAATTCAGGAAGAGTTGAGGAGGTAAGAGGTAAGGGGCTTGAGAAGCTGAGCATCTGCATTTGCCGTAAGCATTACCCACATCTGCTGTTATAAAATGTGAATGAATGATGTGGTTAATAAGGTTCACAGTCACTCAGAAATTAAAGGAGTGTCAGTGCCTTGTAGGAAATCCATTTCCTTTTCAGGGGTTTCAGGAAATGGATACTAAAAGGACCATTTCTTGTTGTGCGTGTGTTTCTTACTATTTTTCGTTTTTTGCTGTCAAAAGGGGTCTTTATATTGGAATAGATAAGTAGTATCCTAGATCTTTAGCATCCCACAAAGCTAGCACATACTTGGCAAATTGCTAGCTACCTTTTAAAGAGGAGAGAAAGGGATAGGGTGAAAGTATCATAAAAATAATTATGCTGTGGCCTATATTCTACCAATTTTATGTAGACAAAGTTGGTAAGAGGTGATGGAGATTGGTGTGTTGCCCCTCCATTCATATAAGGGCATTTGAAATACATAAAGAACCTGTGCTGTGTGGCATGTGGGATCTTAATTCCCCAACCAGGGATGGGACCCGTACCTGCTGCATTGGGAATGTGGAGTCTAAAGCACTGGGCCACCAGGGAAGTTGCGAATCTGTGCTATTTTTGTGTATATATTTTAGTTCCTTTTCTTACTTTGGAGCCTATTCAGTGAAGAGAAAAAGGGCATATGATAATAATGCGTGGTTGCAGAAAGCAAAAAGAGAAGTCTGGAAGAATCAGGAGAACGGAAGGGAAAGAATAAATAAGTATCTCACCATATGAAGAGAGAAGAAAGTAAAGGATGTTCAGTGGAAAATGATCCAGGATCAAGGGGACTTTTATTTGCTCTGATATTGAGTTTATTTTTCTCCATGTTGCTGTGGTGAAGTAGTTGTGAGAAGGAGAGCCAAATTTTATAAGATTCTCTCTTCGTTGAACCTGTCCCCTCCCCATTCCAATACAAAGGGTAGATGGGCCTCAGTGATCACTGTTTTTCCCCTTCCCACCTGTTGTTCTGACATTCTTGGCTTTGTTTCTGTATTTGCAGGATAGAAGCATTTGAGACATTTTTCTTGAGTGTTGAGATAACTCTGGCTTACTGGGTTGTCTTTCGTCTATTCTGTCTTTGTGCTTTCTTCTGCTTTTATTTATTACTTAGTAGTATTTAAATTGTAGTTGTATATGGGAAAGTGTGTAGATCACAGATCATTATAAAATTCAGTCTGATTTTTTTCTCTCTTGTGTAGTTTATGTGTTGTACCTAAATCTTGGCCAAGTCCATGGTCACTAAGGTTTTCTTCTAGGTTTGCGTATAGAAATTCTCGGCTCTTAATATTTAAGTCTGTGGTTAATTTTGGGCTTTAGTATTAAGATAGAAGTTGAAATTGTTTCTGTACATGACTAGTCAGTTGATTCATCTCTTTTTGAGTGTACACACACACACACACACACTGCATACTCTTTTGGTCTGTCTTCTCCCAGTGTTACCTATGTGAGAGTCATATGTGTTTTCCTGTGTGGTTGTAATTGATGCAGTCTCATTGCTGTACAGTATTCAACATATGAATATACCTAACAATAGAGAAATAATCTGTTCTACTATTGATGAGCTTGTGGAATGTTTGCAGCTGATAGTTATTAGAAGTAGTGCTGCTGTGAGCATTTGTATACATGTCTTTTGGTGAATGAACCTTTGCATAGCATTTCTGTTGCGTGTATTCCTAGGAGTGCAGTTGCTGAGCTTTGTTGGATATTGCCAACTTTCCGAAGCAAATGTGCCAATCTGCACTCCCACCAGCTGTGCTCCAGGTCTTTGCCAGCTGGCTTCTGTATATTCTTTCTCTCTTCCCTTCCCTTCCCTTTCCCTTTCTCTCCTTACTTCCTATTTCTTTTAGCATTCTGGTGGATGTGCCAGGGTGACCTAGAGTTTGAACCTTTTTGAAGAGGACTAGAATCAGATAGGGGACTATTTCTGAGTTCCTAAGGTGGCTCAGTTGGTAAAGAATCTGACTGTAATGCAGGAGACCTGGGTTTGATCCCTGGGTTGGGAAGATTCCCTGGAGAAGAAAATGGCCACCCACTCCAGTATTCTTGCCTGGAAAATCCCACTGATAGAGGAACCTGGTGGACTACAGTCCATGGAGTTGCACAGAGTCAGACACAACTGAGCGGCTAAACCAAGAGCAAAGATACTTAGGAAGAAGATCAGAATGAGAAGTTTAGACCAAACAAGAACCAGAGGATATAGCCATCTGAGGTACTGCTCTCCCACTCATGACTTCTAGTCTTTTACCTGGGTGTTACCATAGGTATTAACATCAGTTTTCAGATTTGGTTTTAGTAACAAAATTATTCCTTCAGCTGAACCTTATGTGAAACCTTTCATGCAAAACATAAAAAAAGAAAAGTATGAACAGGGAAGCAGGAAAGTGAGCAGAGCCCCACAGTTGTTGACACTCAGCCACCCCAGCCCTGAGAACCCCTCCCTAGAGTTCTAGTCCTTGCTACTTTAAAACCCTTGATGGAGGTAGGCCCCATAGGTCTGCTGAAGAAATTATGACATTTTTTATATGTTTTGGTCTAAGTGTAGTTGTTCCTAAATGATCTTGTTCATTTGTTACCTATTTAAACTTTGATTCTGTATTCTGATGCCCCTTGAGAGGGTTGCCATATTACAGCCATTTCAAACCTTCCAGAATGCAGATCTTCTCAGATAGGTAACTCCACTTTACAGACTCTTCTGCTGTCTTCCTGTTGTTCTTGGCCTAAAGGTGAACGCCATACCTGGGCCCTTGAGCGCTGGTACTCTTCAGCCTAGCCTCAGACTCCTCCACTTTGGGCATGTTCCTCCTGCCTTGCTATTTTGCACCTCCTAACCATCTCATCTCAAGGAAGCCCTGTCTCGGTCAAATTCTGCCTATTATAAGCCATTACAGAACCATGCATCTTTCCTTTGTAGCATTTGTCACAGGTGCTGTTTGTCAACTGGGAGTATCAGTGACATTTGGTTTACTTACTGGTTTACTTACTATTAGCCCCAGCTTATGATCTCAAATGCGGAAGTGCTCTCATCACAAAATATTTTTTATGCCATCATTTTTAGCTTATAAATTATGAACTTTGTGCAAAGGTTTTTTTGTGTGTGTGGGTGTAGGGAGATACCTATTTCTATGGTATTGGTATAGATTAAGTCAAATATATATATATATATAAATCATATGATCAAGTATATGTGTGTGTTGCTTCAGTCATGTCCAACTCTTTGCAACCTCATGGACTGTAACCCGCCAGGCTTCTCTATCCAGGCAAGAATACTGGAGTGGGTTCCCTTGCCCTAAGCTAATTTAACTCTTAATGTCAGGGTTCCAAATCTTAGCTTTTTCCTATCACCAAAAAAATACAGTTTATTATTATATATATTTACATTTGTTTTAATGCAAAATAGAAATTAAAGTAAATCTGGACATGTTCCATCTTGGTTCTGAACTGGTACCATCAAGCCATATAGCCTTTTATTTCCAAATGTTAGTATTTCAAATATCATCTTGGTGCTTTTTGTCATGGTTTACACTTCACCTTCTGCTGTTAACATCTTGTTTTTTGTTTTTTTTAATGGTTTACGTTGATAAAATACATAACATAAAAACACAAAATTTTATAATCCTTTTTAAATGCTAATTTTCTTTAAAAGGGAATCTTTGTACCCCTCCCAGAATGGGAGAACCAGTCTCAATTGCCTTTAAAAACAATTGCTATTAAATTCTGTCTAGATTCTGTTGTCTGATAAAGCCTTCAGGCCTGAGCCATATGCTCTTTCTGTTTACAAGGGAAATTAAATTGGTCAGTGTCATAAAAGAGCTTAAATATGTGTGAGTACCAAAGTGAGGCTTGCTCTTTGATATATTCTGATAAATTTAAAGAACCTTGGGAGAGAGGTCATTTTCTCAGTATGTGATTCAATACCTAGTCCAAAGTATCCTCTCAGATCATTTTATGTACCAGCAGTGGCACTTCCTCTTCACTTTGGGAACCCCTCCCCCAAATGGTAGTTCAGAGAAGTTTTTAACTAATGTGAGCTGCAATGGCAATAAAAAAAAAAAAGTAATTCTAAGCAATCATATTGCAGATCCCTTTGAGGCAGAAATTAATGTGCCACTAGTTAGAAGAAATTAAGACTAACTTTGGTATAGATTACATTTGCCATGCATCGATTCTCAGTTCTTGGAAAAGAACCTGATGCTGGGAACGACTGAGGGCAGGAGGAGAAGGGGGCAACAGAGGATGAGATGGTTAGATGGCATCATTGACTCAATGAACATGAGTTTGAGCAAACTCCAGGAGATACTGAAGAACAAGGAAGCCTGAGGTGCTGCAGTCCATGGGGTCACAAAGAGTTGGACACGACTGAGCAACTGAACATCATCATCATCACCATCAGGTCATCCAGCCAACATGTGTCAGCAGCTGCCATGAGCTAGCCAGTCAGTTATTGGGAGGCCAGGGAGCAGCAATGGCAACACAGAAGCAGAAGAGATTTTGGTGGATGGCTTACCCCTGACATAACCCTGGTGGGTGGGTGTGCACTGCTGAGTTACTGCATCATGAATGACTCTATGGTGTGAGGCCATTAGCACTCTTTGAAAGGATTATAAATAACCAATAGTTGCATCTTTGAGGAATGTATAGTTAGACTGTAGCTGTGGTGAAGGGTTGCAAACACAATTGTCTACTGAAGGCCACTGTAAAGGAACTATGAGGGCCCGGTGGGGACTTAAACAAATTGGCAACCACAACCCCATCTAAAAAGATGGCACTGATCAGCTATTGCTGTTTGCTGCCATGCTGAAATACAGACCAAGTTGTGTGAGTTTCTGTGATTTTCAGGAAAAGTTGAAAATTTGGTTTTCATGTAAAGTGTCTCTTATTTTAATTGAGAGTGCGGATTAGAAAACAAAACAAAGCAGAAACTTGTACCAGTCTTTTTTTTTTTTTTTTTTTTTTTTTAAGAAAGAGTATCTGTTTTCTAAATTCAGTTCATGGTAAACATTTTTTCTCCTGTACTGTAGCACATGGATTTACAATTTGTGAGCCACAGACCTGTGCAGATTTATTTTCAAGGAATCATATGAGTACTAAATCATATGAGTACTAAGCATTATCTATAGAATATAAGTCAAACAATTGTCTTGTTAAGGCATGTATTTGTAGGTTTTCTTGACATTTCACATACGCAGAAATACTGATGACCTCCCTTCCAATAACCACATGCTAATAAGATACCTCAAATTCCATGAGACATCAACTGATATAGAGTAGAAATGACCTCCAAAAGAGATGCATTTCTCAGATGGAACTTAAACTATAATAAGTAATCTGAAAATTACAGAGGTAGAACAGTGTTCTGTTTGAATGACTGCCACTTCATCCTTTCCTCCTTTTTCCTCTTTGCTTCCATCTCTCCCCACAAAAAGCATTTTAAAGCTAGTTAGACAGAAGGGTGTTTGATCCCTGGATTGGGAAGATCCTCTGGAGGAGGAAAAGGCAACCTAGTCCAGTATTCTTGCCTGGAGAATCCCATGAACAGAGGGTCCCAGAGGACTCCTGGCATGTGACAGTCCATAGGGTCGCAAAGAGTCGGCCACAACTGAAGCAACTTAGCACGCACGCATGCAGAATACCTACAGTGCAATAGAAAAGGGTAAGAGAAAATACATGTCAGGATAGAAAGTTACGAGGGAGGAAATTCAGATACACACACACATATGTGGTGTTTTGCTATGCAACTTCTGGGGAAGGTGACTAACAGATTTGGCTTTATGTTTTCTAACAGGCAAACTAAAGGACAAAACGTAACATTGCTTTTATTACCTATAAAGAAAAATATACTAATTTATGCAGGAGAATCAAGCCTTAATTATGATTATTATTATCTAACAATCTTTCCCACGTATCTCAGAAGATACACTTACTCATTTTAGAATATTCAGATTAAAAAGAAAACAAAGTGCTGTGCTTTGATCATTAAAGTTCCATTATTATTGTTTTTAAGGTTAACTTTTGTTCAGCATAATGTATGTCTATAAAATTCAAGCAGATGTATGTTAATATTAATAACATCACCAACAAGAAAAACCAGTGTCATACTGACAAATTATTTAGGAATTAATATTTTACACTTAACATATGCAGTTTTTCTTATGACAAACTTTTTTGCTTACACCCTCACTTGGGATTTATGTATTAGTCTCTTTTTGAGTGTTTTATAGATGACTTTAGGCAATACCCTAGGCAGTGTCGACTTACTAGTTTCTTTGCTCCTTGTCTCTTCCTTCTAGTAAAGTCAAATATTGTTGTGGTACCTTTGGTGTTTCTTCAGGTGTTTGTGAGTGATAGTGAAGTCTGTACGATCAACTTTAACAAGATACAAGACGCAGTAGATTGTTGTATTCACTTCAGTTCAGTTCAGTCGCTCAGTCGTGTCCGACTCTTGGCGATGCCGTGAATCGCAGCACGCCAGGCCTCCCTGTCCATCACCAACTCCCGGAGTTCACTCAGACTCACATCCATCGAGTCCATGATGCCATCCAGCCATCTCATCCTCTGTTGTCCCCTTCTCCTCCTGCTCTCAATCCCTCCCAGCATCAGAGTCTTTTCCAATGAGTTAACTCTTCACATGAGGTGGCCAAAGTACTGGAGTTTCAGCTTTAGCATCATTGCTTCCAAAGAAATCCCAGGGCTGATCTCCTTCAGAATGGACTGGTTGGATCTCCTTGCAGTCCAAGGGACTCTCAAGAGTCTTCTCCAACACCACAGTCCAAAAGCATCAATTCTTTGGTGCTCAGCTTTCTTCACAGTCCAACTCTCACATCCATACATGACCACTGGAAAAACCATAGCCTTGACGAGGCGGACCTTTGTTGGCAAAGTAATGTCTCTGCTTTTGAATATGCTATCTAGGTTGGTCATAACTTTCTTTCCAAGGAGTAAGCCTCTTCTAATTTCATGGCTGCAGTCACCATCTGCAGTGATTTTGGAGGCTCCCCCGAAACTTAGGCATTTATTAAATTCCTTGAGTGTACTTAGTATTCATGCTAATGAATCTTAACTTTGTAAGAGATTTCAGGAAGTTAAATGAGCCAAGTTTCTCGCTCCAGACAGATAACCTTCAACACAGATGGTTGGTTTTTCTCTTTTTAGTTTTTAAAAAAATGTAAAGGAATTAAGATTCTCTAACCTTCCTTGTTAAACCAAGGCCTTGTGGATATGCAGTAAGTCTTCACTGATAATTGCAAATTTTAATCATCTTTTCATTCAAGATCTTCCCTTTGACAAAATGCAGTTTTCTTGGTGGAATTTGAATCTTTTGGGAGGAGTAAGGGTAAGGAGTATGCTTTGTACAACAGGAGTCCAAATCCTTAGGTTAGCCTAGAAGTAGCATGGGAGAAGTCAGAGTGAGATGAAATGTGTGGGACCATCTGAGAGCTCTAAATAATTGCACATGGCTTGGAATGAGGTAGAAGAAAGGATGGAAAAGTAGGTGAGAGAGAGATGTTGTACCCTGATGGAAAGGACTCTTCTATGTAGCAGTAAGGGTTTTGACTTTTATGCTATAGTTTATAAGAATCATGGAAAAGTTTCAGTAACAGAGGTGTTTTACCCATGTTGAGAACAAGATACATGCTCCATAAGGCTAAAAGTAAGGTCTTTTAAGGAAGTTAACAGAAATACATTTTATCTTCTAGGCTTGAAGATTGTAGCATGTCCTGTAGAGTTGATAATTCATTTGTTCTGGAAATGCGTAAAAATATTATAGCAGTGTTTTCCACTTGAGTGAGAGAGGGCAGATGAATTCCTTGATGCTGGGAGGATTACCAACAGAGGCAGTCAGGACTTCCTGGTGGTCTAGTGGCTAAGAATTTGCACTCCCAATTCAGGGACCCTAGTTTGATCCCTGGTCAGGGAACTAGTGGAGTAGGTAATGGCAGCCCACTCCAGTATTCTTGCCTGGAGAATTCCATGGACAGAGGAGCCTGGAGGGCTATAGTCTATCTGGTTGCAAAGAGTGGGACATGACTGAAGTGACTTAGCACACACACACTCAGGGGACTAGATGCTATAACTAAGACTCAGTGCAGCCGAATAAATAATGTTGTTGTTAGAAGCACAATCACACATGTGTACCCATGGCTGATTCATGTCGTCGTATGGCAAAAAGCATCACAATGTTGTAATTATCCTCCAATTAAAATAATTAAATAAAAAGTAGAATAAGCAATGAGGTCCTACTGTATAGCACAGGAGACTATATTCAATATCTTGCAATAAATTATAAAGGCAGAGAAACTGAAAAAGCATCTAAAGTATATATATATGTATATAAAAGTGTATATATGTTTATGTATAAAATATATGTAACTGAATCACTTTGCTGTACAGTAGAAACTAACAGAACAATGCGAATCAACTATACCTCAGCTTTTAAAATTTCTTAATAAATAAGTAACCTAAAAAAATAAAAGCATACTCACACTCTGCTTTTTTAAAGGCTATGAAATACATTTTTCTTCAAGGCTGTAAAAGGAGGTGATTCCGTATTTGTTTGGATGGGTATATATGCTCTAAAGACAGATAGTTTGCCTGTTGGACCCTACGTATTTTTTCTATGTTATATATAGTTGATCATGATTGCAGGATACCCAATAATCATGAATATGAAATATTAAACTTTAAATGTTTGCCTCAAAATTTTCTGTCAACAGTTTGTGACAGAAGTCTTTGTATGGTGTATATGTAAAACTTCACTTCTATAATTTATCTAAAATACACTAAGCCAGGCCTGTACAATAGACTTTGTGTAGTGGTGGAAGGTTCTATAATGTGGTTATGCCTTACTGAGCATTTGATAAGTTGCTCTCATGACTAAAGAATAAATTGTAAATGTTTTTAAATTTATAACCACTGAATAATATTTTCAGATGGAAATGCCAATGAATTCTGTTGTTGTAACCTTTCTTTTTCCATTTAGAAAAGAGTATTATTATCTTTACTATTTTTCTTTCCTGACCTCTGCTCTATCCCTTTCCATTTTCTTGTTATTTTGCTTTTTATCCTGACAGTGTTACAGTGTATGGGTAAAAGAATTTATTTCCTTTACTTGAACTCAAATTGATAATACAAAGGCATTCACTAGTTATTTGTCGTTTGATAAAGGTGTTTTCAGTTCTTCTTTCTCTTTTAAGGGTAAAAAATATCACTTAATTATTTGCCATTGCACCACTTAACTAAATTTTAAGTCCTCTTTTTAATGTTGTACTGACGTAACAGTGTCCAAGTCTGTGTTCCATCTGATTTTATGGTTTGAGGTATTTAACACATACACACATACACAGATTATTCTCAGATTGTTCTTGGCCTTGTTTTAGCCAGAATTTAAACAAAATCCAAGGACTTCTGTAGTGGTCCAGTGGTTTAAAACTACACTGGCACTGCAGTGGGCATGGGGTTCAGTCCCTGGTCTGGGGATCCCTACATGCTCCCCAGGCACTCCCTTCCCTCCTCCAGAATCTGTTCTTGTCCTCTTCACTTGCCCCTTAACAGTTTTGTATTGATTGTGATAGAACCCCCTGAATTCTGAATGAAAAAGGGCATTCTGTTTTAGGGGTAAAGATAATCCTTAGTTTGCAGGAGGAGCCTTTGTTTAATGTGAGGCTGAAGAAAGTTGACAGCTATGTTGCATACAAAATTATACTCACTCATGAAAAATAATTATACTCATTTATGGAAAAGGAAGTCTGATGGAATTAAATACAGAATTGTGGGAGAAAGTTTTTTTATTTTGTTGCTGAGCTCAGTCGTTTTCTTAAGAGATTAAATGTTTGCTTTTATAATTTGACAGTCTGTGTTTGAATAAATGAAAGACTTCTCTAGCAGAATCCTTGGCTGCCTGTGATGCAGTTCAACACCTTGGTCTGTTATATATGATTTTCTCTTTAGTTTCAGTTCAGTTTAGTCGCTTCCTAGGCTTTTGTAGATGAAGGAAGAGAGTGTATTGATGGATTTATTGCTACGGTGGTACCTTGGTATACTTCTGTTTCACTATAGATGCAAGTATTTATTTCAAAGTGAATAAATCAAGAATTTGTGTTTGGGTGTAATGAGCTCTGTGCAATGTCCACTTCCTTCTCGCTCTGTTCCTCCACGGTCATGTGCCCTCAAGGAGCTTCTGCTGCTGTTGTTGCCCTGAGGTCAGCTATGTTCCCTGTGGCAATGTGGCCCCTATTTCACGGCCCCCTGAAACTTTGTTTCTCTGAGTTACATTAATGTTGACTGATGGCAAAGGTTTTTTTAATGACTGATGGCAAAAGGAACTGATTTTCATAGTAGTAAAACTTCCCTGCTGTTTCACCTACCTGATTGTTTAAAGGAATCACAGATTTTTGTGGAGAACATTAAAGGCCTTCTGATTCTTAGGACTAGATGTTATGTAGTATCTGTAGAAATATTTTTAGGTGAATGCAAATCAAGTGTTTTCCAAGAAATTCTTCAAATTTAATGTTTTAAAGGAGGATCCACAGAAGTTGACTTTTTCTAAAGATGAGGCTCTCTCTAGTTACCTGATGTGATTTGGTGCTTTTTGTAATTCTAAACTTTTAAATTCCCATGGCATCGTTTAGTGGCATTGCTCCTTGCGTGCATGTAAGTTAAAACCTCTATATCTGCAAATGTGAAATTGTAGAGTGACTGACATCATGTCCCCCAGTAAGCCCAACAGCCCATAGCAGCCTTTTCCTAGTCATAGAGCACATCACTGTTTCTTTTCTTGCACTTTTTGCATGTAAGTGCATGCGGTACAGAATAATGTATTTAAATTTAAACTCTAGAATAACGTTTAGCTCAATGATAGCCTCATGCTTTGAGAAGCACATAGACAACAAGAGCTCATGTGAAAAAGTGAAGATCTACTGTCATGTCTCATTTTATTCCAAGTCATAGGCTCATTGAAAGGAATGTTTGGAGCGGTCATCACATTATCAAAAGTATTATTTTCTCTCTAACTTTAGTGTATCATAGTTGAGATGATAAAGGTAGAAGTGTACTTATGAATGATGTGGCTCAGTTATAAGAATTTGTTTTTATTAACTAATCAAAAGCATTTAACTTGTTTTTTTGACCAGGCTTATATGGCTGAATGTAATGATGAAAATTATCATAGCAAGAAGGGAAATTAGAGATCCAGTTTATCCTCCACCGTTATTTTCTGCATTAGAAAAGCCAGTGCCTGAAATAGTGAAGTGATTCATCTAAGGGTCCAGATAGGATTCATGTAAACTTTCAGTGTTTATAAAGTTAAGAAATTTGGAGTCTTAGAACATTGCACAAGGCAATTGGTTTGCCTAGTTACCTTCTCTTAAGAAAACCAAAATGATTATTTAAAATTATACTAGTATTCTTCTTTAATATCTGCTCAAGCCAGAACATGGAAGAAGTAATATTAAATGCCTTTCATTTTATAGCACATTTTTATATTCACTGTTAATTCTTCAAGAAATCCTTACTGATGCATACTATAGATGGTTCTATTCCCACTTTATAGATAAGAAACCAGTATGTTATGTTTTAACAGTGTCATACCTCAGTTAAGTCAAAGAGACCCTCTCAAAGCCATAGTTTGCAGCTCCAACAACTGTGCTTACATATTATATGACAATGTTGAGTATTTTTGTGTAGTAGGTGTCCTGAGTTCAGGTCGCATGCATTTAATAATTGAGTTTGTACTCATTTCTTTCTCCACTGACTTCAACATACAAGCAACCAAGAAGGAAAGAGATTAAGAGTGCTAACCTTTGCTTTGAAACAGAGCAAATATAACTAGGACACACAGACAGAATTCAGACTTTTGATGTCTAATACTCTATTGTTCATCCTGATTTACTATTGTGTATCATAGTGCTTCACCCTCAACTACCTGATTCTAGAAGGCGTTTGAGCTACAAACCATTCACATAAAGGGAAAGTTTCTCTTATCTGGAAATGCTTCTCATCAGCAGATTTCACTCATATGGGGTCCCTTTTCTCCTGACAGTTCTAGGCAAGTGAAAGATTGCTGTCACTTACTGGCCACCTCTCAACATGGGTAAAATTTATAGTTGATGTCTTCAGTATTCAAAATATCTGGCTCTGAAATAGATAGGCTTAATACAGAAGGTTTCTTTGGTTAGTGAAGAAGTTAGAATAGAAGATGAAGAAGTGAAAGTGATCTCTCTCAGTTTCTCTTTTGATTTCTTCTTTATCCATATGCTGACCCTTCCTCAGAGTCTCTGTCCAAGGTCTGTGCTCTTCTTGCTGCTCTCTCTCTGAAGATGATCTCATCTCTCACGTTTCATTTCTCATGTTTCCATGGTGTTGAGTACCATCTGTGAGCAGACTTTTGAACTTACACCGCCAGTTCTCCTTTCTGAGCTACAGACATATATATCCAGCTGCCTGCTTTACATCACTACCTAAAATCTACTGAAATGTCAAATTTAACCCGCCCTATACCAAACTCATTATTTGGTTAATCTTTCCTCACTGTGCTGGTAGACAGGTTATATGGCCAAACTGTGCTTCACTTTTCTGTCTTATAAAATGTATTTGTTGTTGTTGGTTAGTCGCTCAGTCATGTCACATGTCAGACTCTTTGCAAACCTGTGGACTGCAGCATGCCAGGCTTCCCTGTCCTTCAACATCTTTTGGAGCTTGCTCAAGCTCATGTCCATTGAGTCAGTGATGCCATCCAACCATCTTATCTGCTGTCTTCCCCTTCTCCTCCTGCCTTCAATCTTTCCCAGCATCAGGGTCTTTTCCAATGAGTCAGCTCTTCAAATCAGGTGGCCAAAGTATTGGAGCTTCAAGTTCAGCATCAGTCCTTCCAATGAATATTCAGGATTGATTTTCTTTAGGATTGACTAGTTTGATCTCCTTGCAGTCCAAAGGACTCTCAAGAGTCTTCTCCAACACCACAGTTTAAAAGCATCAATTCTTAGGCACACAGCCTTGTTTATGGTCCAACTCTCACATCCATACACTTCAGTTCAGTTGCTCAGTCATGTCCGACTCTTTGTGACCCCATGGACTGCAGCACACCAGACTCCCTGTCCATCTCCAACTCCCAGAGCTTGCTCAAACTCATGTCAGTCGAGTCAATGATGCCATCCAACCATCTCATTCTCTGTTGTCCCCTTCTCCTGCCTTCAATCTTTCCCAGCATCAGGGTCTTTTCCAGTGAGTCAGTTCTTTGTATCAGGTGGCCAAAGTATTGGAGCTTCAGCGTCAGTCCTTCCAATGAATGAATATTCAGGACTGATCTCCTTCAGAATGGACTGGTTGGATCTCCTTGCAGTCCAAGGGACTCTCAAGAGTCTTCTCCAACACCACAGTTCAAAAGCATCAATTCTTCAGTGCTCAGCTTTCTTTATAGTCCAACTCCATACATGACTATTGGAAAACCATAGCTTTGACTATATGGACCTTTGTTGGTTGGCAAAGTGATGTCTCTGCTTTTTAATATGCTGCCTAGATTTGTCATAGCTTCTCTTCCAAGGAGTAAGCATCTTTTAATTTCATGTCTCAGTCACCATCTCCAGTGATTTTGGAGCCCAAGAAAATAAAATCTGTCACTGTTTCCATTGTTTCCCCATTATTTGCCATGAAGTTTGACATTAGATGCCGTGATCTTCATTTTTTGAATGTTGAGTTTCAAGCTAACTTTTTCACTCTCTTCTTTCACCTTCAAGAGGCTCTTTAGTTCCTCTTCACTTTCTGTCATAAGGGAGTGGTGTCATCTATATTTCTGAGGTTACTGATATTTCTCCTGGCAGTTTTGATTTCAGCTTGTGCTTCATCCAGCCCAGCATTTCAGATGATGAACTCTGCATATAAGTTAAGTAAGCAGGGTAACAATATACAGCCTTGATGTACTCCTTTCCCAAGTTTGTACCAGTCTGTTGTTCCATGTCCGGTTCTGTTGCTTCTTGTCCTGCATACAGGTTTCTCAGGAGGCAGGTCAGGTGGTCTGTTCCCATCTGTTTCAGAATTTTCCACAGTTTATTGTGATACACACAGTCGAAGGCTTTAGCGTAGTCAATGAAGCAGAAGTAAATGTTTTCCTGGAATTCTCTTGCTTTTTCGATGATCCAATGGTTGTTGGCAATTTGTTCTCTGGTTCCTCTTCCTTTTCTAAATCCAGCTTGAATATCTGGAAGTTCTTGGTTCACCTACTGTTGAAGCCTAGCTTGGAGAATTTTGAGCATTCCTTTGCTAGCATGTGAAATAAGTGCAGTAGTTTGAACATTCTTTGGCCCTGCCTTTCTTTGAGATTGGAATGAAAACTGACCTTTTCCAGTCCTATGGCCACTGCTGAGTTTTCCAGATTTGCTGGCATATTGAGTGCAGTACTTTCACAGCATCATCTTTTAGGATTTGAAAAGTATTTGTAGGGAGAGGGAAAGAATAAGTAAGCCTTTTGTTTATGGTTGCCCTTAGGGCTTTTGGAGTCATTGATAAAAATTACCTTATCTCTCTGTAAGTTTATAAGTGTATTGTAAATATCTTTGAAAGAAAGCAGAAGACAACAGGAAACTTTGAGAGGCCTCTACAAGGATAGAAGGAAGTCCCTTACCCGTAATGTTACTCCAGCAATTAGTGATGTTTTGCTGATGTGTGTATGTAAGATTCAAGCTTTTCTTTTAGCAGCTGCTGGAGTCACTGTCACCTCTGCTAGACTTCTTGCTCATGTTACTTCTTAACTGCCAGGCTCTACAACTCTGGGGCCTACTGTGACTAGGAAAGGCCCTTTTGGCTCTAAAATCTTGTCACTCTGCTAATTTAAATTTTTAAAAGGGAATGTTTATAATTTTCTGTAGACGTAAAAGCTTCAGCATTATCATATCTCATTTACCTCACAGTTTACATCCATTTGGTCACTAGGTCCTGTCTGCTCCCCTGCGACTTTACTGCACTGCTCTCTCTTTTCAGCCATTCCTGGCCTCAGCCCTGAGACGCTGACCTTCTTTCTGACCTCTGCTGGCCTCTCCCCTTTGCACCACCCCCAGGATCTCGTTCCTTGAGAGACTCTTCAGTATAGCTTAAGATCTTTCACAGTCTGGTGCCCCTCATCTGGATTCTTACTGGTCTGCCAGCGTTGGTGCTTTCACCCTTTTATCTTCTTAATAGACTCTTCCTTTGCCTTGACCTCATGACCTTTTAGGCGCCATCTCTGCTTTGAGCTGCACTTCTCTCCCCCTGAGGGCCCTTCTCCCTGTTTTTGTCTCTTAGTATGCCATTTGTATTTCTGTACTAGATGAGAGAGACAAGTTTTGTGTTCCTGGTACCAAGAGTGTCTTCTGACCCATATAATAATAGACTTAAGTGTTTAATGTTTATTTGAATAAAAGTTTTAAAGTTTCTTTCCTAACAAGTAAAAAAGTTTTCTCTAAGAGAAAGTTATTTTTGCCTTTTTTATTAGAAAAAGCCGGTCAGTATCTTCTTGTTTCACTTTCTTCTAAAAAGCTTTACTGAATGTTCTTTCTGTAGCTCTTTTACCCCACCTCCCTGTCCTTAGAGACCTCAAAGGCTCTCTTGCTGTCAGTGGGCTGTCCAGCAGCCTCTCTGGTATACCCTCTGCTTCTGGAAACACCTCCCTGATGTTGGATATCCTGTGAGCTAGGAGCTTTGGTGCCATACTCAGTTAATTAATGTCAGAGTTGGGACTTGAACTTATACTGCTGCTTTGTCTAGTGTTCTTTCCTTTGTGTCTGACCAAAGGCAGCATCCAGAATACTAGGCCAAGCTCCCTAGATTGGTTTGAGAAAACATTGATTGGCTGGTTCTCACATTTAAATTTAGGTGATCTACTGAACTGCATATATTTGTTGAAATGCTTTAGTTTATAGATAATTTTAAAAGTGAAATATAAAGTTTTATGCCTTTTCTCAAATCCAGAATTTATTGAAATTCTTACCTTTGTTCACAGCCCTAAATTCATTGTTATTTAAGGTTGTTTTGCAAGTGATTTTAGAATTTTAATTTTAATCTTGCCCTCTTTGGTCCTTCTCACAGCCCCCTGCTATAAAGTGACTCAGTTAGACTTAGAGAATTAAGATTGGAATGTAAGGATGTCCAGACTTTGGAGTCTTGGCCAACCTTTCTTTTTATACCAGAAGAAATGAGATACTGGAATAAATGTGCATATTTGAAATGCTACTTTCTTGGCAAACTGAAAATCTTTCTAGCTTTCTTTTCTTATATTGAATTTATGGATGCAGTCAAGCCAAAGGTTACTACTCTTAAGGACCGAAGATTTGTCTTGCCTTAGAGATTCATTGGTGAGCCAAGTTGACTGTTCAGTTGGCTACTGCAGACCAGCCTAGGCCATCTCTTCAGTGGATGTAAGCTAAAAATAGGTGATTCTTTTGGAATTGGCAAAGCACAAACTCTTTATTGTTTTTTGTTGCTTGTTTCAGATTGGACTTTGTGTGCCTATGAGTAGATCTTTGTGTATACATTAGAAGCCAATAATGGTTATTTTGCTTTAATTACTGTGGCGTCTACATTCCCCCACCCTACCTACCCACCCCACTTTCCAGCTTCTTTCTTCCCCAGTCAGGCAAAGGAAGAGAGGATGTATATCAGATAACTTAGAGCTCTAAAATGCAAGATCATGCTGTGGATTTTATAGATGCATTCGCAGACCTAGAAATGTCTGTCATTCACCAGGTTGATAATGGCACAGATGGAAGTGACAGTGGGAAACGTTTCATTTTTTTATTTTAAAAATATACCAAACCTAATTTGGTTCTTGGAGTAAGGTTATCATACAGAGTTCACAGTGGCACTGAGGACTTTTTCTAGGGGGAAGATTTCCTTCTGCTATCTTTAAGCGTTTCCAGTTACGTGTTTGACAGGGGAGGTAATGGAGTAATTGATGATAATCCTTGAGAAGTTGTTCGGTCATTTTGCTGAGAGAAGTGAGGGGGCCTGTGAAGAGAGGAAGAGGAGAGTTGCCATGGTAACAAGAGATTCTGTCTGACTAGATTTTCATCCCCAATAGAATACTTTTTTCCTGTAAAGGAAGGGATCATCTTGTGTTGATGCATTTATTCAGTTTCAGAACTGGAAAGCAGCATAATATATTGAAAAGAGTTTATGGCCTTTACAGCAGTGAACCAGAAAGTAAATCCTAGCTAGCTACTTAACTTCTTTAGGTCTTAATTTTCCTAATCTTTATAATAAAAATGATAATGCCCACCTCACATGGAGTTGTAAGGATTTCAGGAGGTAGTGTATACAAAATGGGTGCTCAGGAGGCAGTGGTTGGTGGTGTTTCAGGAAAGGAAAGGCAGCGTAGAGAAGTTGTCATGTTTTGGAATCAGGCCAGAGTTTTGGTACAGCTTGGATCAGTTGACTTGCTCTGTTTACCTTCGGCAAGTAGGTAACCTTCTTTGGGCCCCAGTTTTTGTATCTGTATAAAAAAATCTAATAATGCATATCAATTGTATATTTATGAGCTTTAACTGAGATAATGTAGATGGAGATAATGCACATGATGTACATGAAGTTCAGGGCAACATAGCAATTCAGTAAATGGTCTAGGAGCTTGTAGATGCCTCAGAGCAGGAATGTCTAGATTTAGCCCCTCAGGATTGTTACATACCTCAATTTGCCACCATCAAATTTTGGTATCAGGATTAGAATTGTTTAGGAGCAAAATTTCAAAAGTAATACATGCCATTTTTCCTATACAGTCTTTTCTTAATAGTTAATATTTTGTATTCTGACTGCATTTCTGTTTTCAGTTAGAGCTCTTGCATCTTCTTTCCTTTGAGCTCTTCTTCCAGTGTGACAAAATGATTCTTGAACATTTAAAAAAACTGAAACAAAATAATAATAAAAATAAAGGTTACAGACCATGAACTAGAGTAGTGCTGCGAAAGATTACTTTTATTAAATACCTTAAACACTTAAGTAAATATTCAGTAAGTATATCTGACAGAAATATTTGATAACTATTTTAGTAAATATCAAGTAAACATTTTCATTTGTAGTAAAGTCCTGCAACAAATTATGAGCATATTTAAAATAAAACACGTGGAGAAAATGTACTTTAGAAATTGCTCTTTCAAAGCAATATTCTCATCACCCAGAAATCTTTCCATTTTTGGAGACTGTTGAGGTTCAAAGATCAGCTGTTAGTTTACCCTGTACTTTCTGGAACTACAGTGTATGTTTAGGCTATCAAAGTTAAAACATTTTTTCCCCTTCTCCCTTCATTTGTCCCTGACTGTAATTTCTGTTCAGGATTTATATGTAGGGAACTATATAAACTAGAAATATTGTGTGTTGCCTTGCATGGTTTTTATACATTTTCTGTACGCTTGGGACTCATTTTGAAGAAATATTTTAAAGTATGTTCATTCCATACTGGTTCTAGATAAAATGATTATTTCACTAATTATCCATAAAAGGATAAAAATAGTAAGTTTATAGAAAATTTACTTTTGACCTTTTAGATTTGTGCACAATGTATTTGATCTAGAGATTGAATTTACTATTTCTATATCTGGTTCTAACTAGATTTTGTTAATCATGTTTTTATTTTCTGCTCTCATCCCATTATTTCTTATCAGCTCCCAGGAGTCTGAAACAGTGTATTTTGATGTTCAGGCTCTTTCCCCCCCTCTATCTTTCTTAAGGCCTCTGACCCAATTATAGGAGGGAAAACCAGAAAGATGTGTTATTTTATTTTGGTTGTGAAAAACTGGATGTACTGCTTTAGTGATGCCTTGATTATCAGGAAAGAAGTCTTATTCTGTATGTGTTTTTTATTGGGTGAAGTTCTATGCAAAGATAAATTGTATCATTGTTTTTTCTAACTTAGGCAAGAGATCTATATTTTGTACAATAAGTATATTGTAGCTTTTTGTTTAAGAAATTTTTCATTAAAATTTTCAACTTGTTAGAACGTGGGTTCATCATCATCATCATCATCATCATCATCATCTTTTTTGTTGTTGTTGTTTTAGTTTTCTCTTTTTGACAAGTTATAAAAATAAGTTGTGCTGAGTAAGAATTTGTAATTCATAGCCTCTTTGGGACTGTTTCTTAAGTAAGGATTCCTAAACTGTACATGCAACTATTCTGATATGAAGGGGCAGTGTACACTTGGATTGGCCAGGGATAACCCCAATTTATGTATGTTTTCTTGGCTAACTTATTAATAGGAGAAGGAGGGAAAGAAGCCCTTTCACTCTGAGTGAATTGGATGATGAAATATGTGGTTGCCCTGCCCTGGCTTAATGACTTTAACGAATCTCCAGTGTGGTCACTGTGTCTGTGCTTTCTTCTCTGGGGTCAAGATGTCCACTTCCACTGAAAGCTTGGAGAGGTGTGCTCCAAAATAGTTGTGGTAGTTTCTGTCTATGTGGTGGGATTGTGAATAGTGTCACTTTTTTTTGCTGTACTTATCTCTTATTTCCAGCTGTCTACTAAATGAAAGTGAAAGTGAAAGTCGCTCCGTCATGTCCAACTCTATGTGACCCCATGGACTATATATAGTCCATGGAATTCTCCAGGCCAAGTACTGGAGTGAGTAGCCTTTCCCTTCTCCAGGGGATCTTCCCAACCCAGGGATCGAACCCAGGTCTCCTGCATTGCAGGCAGATGCTTTACCAGCTGAGCCACCAGGGAAGCCCAAGAATTCTGGAGTGGGTAGCCTATCCCTTCAGCAGATCTTCCCGACCCAGGAATCAAACTGGGTTCTCCTTCATTGCAGGCGGATTCTTTACCAACTGAGTTATCAGGGAAGCCCACTAAATGAAATTATTTGTTATTTAAAACCATAGCAAAACAACTGAACACATTTTCAAAATCATTTATTTTTAACCCCCAAAATGGAGACTGTGCAGTGGTGAAGCCTATCAGTCAAGCTCCTGAGTACCAAGTGATACTGACTGGCTATTTTAAATAGAAATAGAATCGGAAGGGTTAAAGAAGGTGGTGGAACAACAGAAAAGCTAGAGAACAGCTAACAGAGGCAGTAGATAGCCTCATGCCACGGGCTCAGTCTTGGGATCTCATGGCTACTGGGCACACCACCACCCTTCCCACTTTGATTTTGCTGAATCCTTGAGTAACTCTCAAAGTGGGAGTGTTACAAGCTGAGCTTGTACCCTAGCCTCCAGGGAGCAGGAACAGACCACATCTCCCACTCCAGGAAGGGAAGGCAGTGCTTTTTGGTGATTTACATTTGAGTTGTTTTTTTTTTTTTTAACCATCAGCATGATGCTGATGATGAAAATAGTAATGATGATCTACTTATCTTGATATTTATTAGGAATTTAAATGAGACAGGTAGTACGTTTAAAGGGAATCTGCCTTGACTTGAAAATGATTGTTAATTGCCACTAGTTGGAGTCACAAGTAATCGAGCTTTGCTATTGTTTACCCTGCATAATTCAGCCCTTAGAACCTTTTATCATTTCTTTGTCTGGTTGGAGGAGTTTGGAATACTAATTATTTTGACACAGGGGTTGATTTAGATACATGCCTTGCCTTTAACTCAGGGTTATTTTGCTCCTGAGTTGTGTCAAACCTAATAATATGGTAGCTTTTTAAGTGCTTTAATTGTCAGAATGTACTGCCCCTGTTATTGGCTGTTTATAAACACTTAAATGCATTTCTGTAAATCAGTCTAGAACTTAAATGTTTATAATGAACCTAAAACCAAGTGGGAAAAATAGAAACATCTTCTGTTTATTGCTCTGGCCATGTTTCCCTGGGTTCTTAAAGTTTGGCTTGGGATTTAATAGAGCACCCAAGTGGCAGACAGCATCTGTGTGACAGCTCTTCACTTATCATAGTCAATATATTCCAATGTGCTGAGATTGTAGAATTTAGTAAATGTTTTATTAATAGACCTGCAGTAGGGAGTGGGGATATGTAGAATGTTATGACCAGTAGTACTTGTTAGATTTTCTATTTTAATTTTCTCCTTTAAGTATTAGAATTGAAAAATAATTTGGCAGTCTACAGAATGGTATTTCAGAAAGTCACAGTTTTCAAACCAAATTTAATCAAAAGCATACAATTTTTGTTTTTTTTTGAGGAGTCATTTCTGTTTGCCACTGAAATACCTTGGGCTTGTGGCGTCTCTTAGAAAGCCGATCATGCAGTGTTCTGGCAGCTCTTCAGGCCCAGGGCCTGTTTTGGCAGAAACCTGACTTCATGGTATCATCTACTATAATTTAAAGTGAATCCTCAAACCAGTGTCTCTCCTCAGAGAAATTATGTCATTCATATTCTGCATCTTGCAGCATGATGTGAAAGAAACCATGTTCACAAACTGCTGTTTGATTCTCTCTCTATATTTGTGGAGGTGGTTCATTTAGCAGTTTTCATTTATTTATAGTTTCTTAATAAAAGTCTTGAAGAGATTCATCTTAGTTTCTTAATTTTGGTGTTCCGTATCTGGTACCCATAAAAATCTTTCTTGGCTCCTGTTGATGTGTTTCGGTGCGCTGGTTTGCCCTCATCTCTTTTCTATAGTGTGTGAACTATAGGTCATTAGTATGAGCAGTATCATATGGGAAGGATGCTTTGTTTATGTGTCAAATGATTTTGCATTTTCTTGGACCTGTTGTTTTGTAATTGTGTGGTCTGGATTGCGTCTCTTACATTATCCTAAAATCTGTTTCCTCATCTGTAGAATAGAAATAAAACTCTCTCTTTTATAGAACGCTACTTCAGTGGTAAAGAATCCACCTGCTTATGCAGGAGATGTGGGTTTGATCCCTGGATCAGGAAGATACTCTGGAGAAGGAAGTGGCAACCCACTCCAGTATTCTTGTCTGGGAAATCCCATGGACAGAGGAATTTGGTGGGCTACAGTCCATTGGGTGGGAAAAGAATCAGGCATGACTTAGCATCTAAACAGCAACATGAGAAGAAATGACATTACTTCTCAGAGAATCAGCCACTTAACAAATTATAATGCACCATTATTTTATGTGCCACTAAGAAAGAAAATTTACTGCCTATTAAACTGTGATATACCAATGGTTGCAAAAATGCGTCCTACTTCCAGAAATTATAAATGTAAAAAAGTAATGTGCATTAGAATCAATGAGAGATGTTATATATGAAAGCTCCATTCTCCATAGTGCTGTAAGAGTGGTATTTTAAAAACCACAAATCTTATGATGTCATTTCCCTGCTTGAAATTCCTCAGTGACACCCATAGCCTAAGGATAAAATCCAAACCCTTAACATGATGAACAAGGTATGGCAAAATCTGGATCAAAGTGTGATGTCCAGACTAGCAGCATTGGCACCACCCAGGAACTTTTAAAAAATGCAGCAGCTCAGATTATCCCAATTCTGTGGAATCAGAAATTGCAGGACAGATCCCAGAAATATGTTCTTTAACAATCTAATCTCTTCAGGAGCTTCTGATACATCCCACAGCTTGAGAACCACTGATCTAGGTCAAACTTATTTTAAGTTTCTCTTTTTCCCCTTCCTCTTATGTGCAGATAGAAGTTAATATAGAAATACTGTGACTGCTAGAATATAAGGTGAGTATTCTTCTCAAGAAATGATCTCCCAGAAAAGAGCGCTTGCACTCATATGAGAAGAGACTATCTCAATGACTGTTTTGAATAGAATTCTTTGTAATGACATTATGAATTGAAAAGATTTCAATCAGTGCTTAGTTTCAGATATTTTTAGAATTCAGTGGTGGCAAGTAGTTGAAAAAAAAAACACCAAAGGCATTTAACACCAATTTTACAATTATTCCTCACAGTTCCAAATACTGAGTGTCTTTCTAAGGCCTTTTAAAAATCACATAAAAAAAGTAAAACAATAGCTGACTATAATGTGGAGACGATATGTGTATAAAATCAAATGGGATAGTTAACTGACCTGAATGAAATAATTATTTCTGACTTGGTATAACAGTTCTGTGGCCATATCATATATACTTAAGTAAAACAACTAAGGCAACTTAAAATGAAGATGCTGTCTTTTGGAAAACTGACTTTATGAAGTGGCTTTATTGATGGAATACAATACTGACCAACATGCATGTGAAACATTTGAATAAACTTGCTTCATGAGAGAAAAAAAATCTTTCTGAGTAATATTTACATGAATTGAAAACCATCGAATATTTAAAATAAATCATATACTTAAATATTCATTACTATTATAAGTAAATATTTGACTGTTCCATCTCTGTAAAGGTCACTTAAAATTTTCATGGAGCAATTGCCAAATAACAATAGTTGTAGTTTCCCAGAAAACTATACCATTCTCTCTGCCTGAAGTGGTTCTAGCACATGCTTCTCCTCATCTGGGGATTCTTGCGTCCTTTGAAACAGGGCATCATCTTCTCCCCATGTTGGCTGTGCCTGTGTTCTTTCCCACCCCAAGGGTAGCAAAACCTTTCTTTTGCCTCCTGTAGTGTCTGACACATGCTGTAGTATCAGTGCACCTGTCTGCATTGCTTTGATGCTTTCTGTAGCTTTTTATTTCTTCTATTAATGTGTTTGTTATTTTAAGGATGTATCTATATCTATAGAATAACACATAACTAAGTGTATAAGCATGGACTTTGTAGACAGTCTTGGTTTGAAGGATGGCTTTATAACTTGAGGATATTTAATTTTAGTCTCCAGATACTGAAACTGATAGTTTATTGAATTACAGTAAGGAGTGAAGGAAGTGGCACATGGGAGCCTTTACCAAATGCTTATTATTCAATTTTGTGTTCACATCATAGGAACCAGAATATATTTCTTAAATGATAGGGAGAGATTTTTTTATAACTTAGATTTTTTTTTTATAACTCATTGTCAATGGATAGATCAAAAAGCAGTAGTAATCCGTGGATATAATTTTAGCATATGTTTCAAAATTTTATTTATTAACTAATATTATTTGTATCATTTCAAACAGTATTAGTTTATTCTATCCCTTTGAAAAAATAGCACCCACAGTCTCACCTTTCAGTGGCAACTACTGGTATATATGTTTATATCCTTTTCATGTCTACTTTTTATTTTTGCATAACTGAATTTGCTAAAATACAGTCTTATTTACCTTTTATAACTGAAATAGGAAAAGTCTTCTTACGGTGAATCTGTTTTAATTAGGGACCTAAATTTCACATAAAGGGTGAAAAAGGTTTCAGTTCAGTTCAGTCGCTCAGTCGTTTCCGACTCTGCGACCCCATGAACTGCAGCATGCCAGGCTTCCCTGTCTATCACCAGCTCCCAGAGCCCACTCAAACTCATATTGATTGAATCTGTGATGCCATCCAACCATCTTATCCTCTTTGTCCCCTTCTGGTGCTGCCTTCAGTCTTTCCCAGCATCAGGGCCTTATTTTGATATAAAAATAATATAAGCTATTAAAATTAAATTAATTTTACCTTATACTTAACAAAATATATATTGTTGCATCTGTAGGTCAGTTCATAGAATGAACAAAGAATGACTCAAACATTATTTCTGTTGTAATATTCCCATTCCCCTCCCCCAATATATTTTTTACTTCCTATTTGAACTTTACAGGAATTATTAAGAGGGCCTTTATTTTGTCAAAGTAGTGGAGAGTTTCATCTCTTTTCCCAGTGATCTCCCCTAATTCTTGTATATACAAGCTTTCCTCATTTGAAGAGTCTTAATGCGTTATTTTTATTGATCTTGTCATCTGCAGGTGTTAGTTGGCTGACTAGCTTCTCATTTGTCTGGAACTTTGCTATTATTTACATCTGTTTTATTGTCACCATGAAGTCTTGTTTATTTTCAAGATTTTTAATTTCATTGAATTGTATCTGCATTCTGTTATCAAATGCTTAGTTTTCATTGAAAGACTAACCTGTGCCTCCATTAGATAATTCTATGTTTGTTTATTTTTTTAAAGTAGGGAGAGATACTTGAATTTAATTTATGACCAGTCAGTTCACTTTTGAGTATTTTTATGTTGCTTTTGCAAAGTTTAAATACAGCTTTTTACATGGCCGTTTTTGCTTTAATGTTTACTCCTGACTCTCTGTAAGCTTCATTTTAAAAAAAATCTTATTTTTTAATGAATTCAGGTATACTGGATTCATATGGTCTTATATTATGTTTGCTTCTATAAACAGTTATTCTTGATAGAAACTGATATATGCTTTTTTAAATTTCAAAATGTTTGGATTATTTTCTATGAATAAATTCCTAAAGGCAGGATCATAAAATAGGTAGGATTTTTTTTTTTTTTTTTTTTTTTGCCACACTGTGCAGCTTGAAGGATCTTAGTTTGCCAACCAGAAATTGAACCCTGGATCTTGCCACTAAAAGCGTGAAGCTTTGATTACTGGACTGCCACAGAATTCCCTGGATGAGACCATTTTAAAGCTTCTTGATACATATTGCCCAGTTATTTTAGTATTTCACATTCAGCAGCAGCATGTGAATTTCAGTACACTTTTATCTATATGTATTTTTTTTAAGAAAACAAATTACAACAAATGTGAAAAGTAAATCAAGAGTATCCCATTGGTATATATGTGTTTTATAGGAAAGTAAATCCACCTTCTTGGTAAATTGTTTGGTGCATCCTGTGTTCTTCAATTCATTTTATTTAAGTGTTCCATATTAATCCTGAAGTATAGGCAGATATGTCATTTCCTTATTCCCCATTTTCTGCTTACTTGCTTTTCTACCAATTTCAGAGCCTAGCAGTGGTCTCTAGCGTCAATCTCCACCATCTTTGCAGTTGAGTTTATTCTGATCCATGCTGCTGGCAGCCTAAAGCCCTGCATTTGCCTGTGTTCACTTTACTGCTTTTCCTTTGCCTGAGGTGCTCCAGCTCCATCTCTGCCGGAGCCATAACACATCCTTAAGAAGCCACTGTTTATTAAAGGAGTATCTTTCTCTTATTAAAGAATTTTGTGGTTTTGGTCACTCTCACCCTTAGGTGCTTGGGTTGAGATTGAGCCCTGCAGCACCCAAACCAGTGTGCCGGCCGCGTTCATTCCTAATCTAGTTTATTCAGGCTGGTACAGGGGCTGAGTCTTTCATTGCACAATGCCCTCCCCAAACCTGCCTGTATTCTACCTTCAGGTCAGTTCAGTTCCGTTCAGTCACTCAGTCGTGTCCGACTCTTTGCGACCCCATGATTCGCAGCACGCCAGGCCTCCCTGTCCATCACCAGCTCCTTGAGTTCACTCAGACTCACGTCCATCAAGTCGGTGATGCCATCCAGCCATCTCATCCTCTGTCGTCCCCTTCTCCTCCTGCCTCCAATCCTTCCCAGCATCAGAGTCTTTTCCAATGAGTCAACTCTTCGCACGAGGTGGCCAAAGTACTGGAGTTTCAGCTTTAGCATCATTCCTTCCAAAGAACACCCAGGACTGATCTCCTTTAGAATGGACTGGTTGGATCTCCTTGCAGTCCAAGGGACTCTCAAGAGTCATCTCCAACACCACAGTTCAAAAGCATCAATTCTTCAGCGCTCAGCTTTCTTCACAGTCCAGCTCTCATATCCATACATGACCACTGGAAAAACCATAGCCTTGACTAGATGGACCTTTGTTGGCAAAGTAATGTGTCTGCTTTTGAATATGCTATCTAGGTTGGTCATAACTTTTCTTCCAAGGAGTAAGCGTCTTTTAACTTCATGGCTGCAGTCACCATCTGCAGTGATATTGGAGCCCCTAAAAATAAAGTCTGACACTGTTTGCCAGAAGTGATGGGACACAATGTCATGATCTTAGTTTTCTGAATGTTGAGCTTTAAGCTAACTTTTTCACTCTCCTCTTTCACTTTCATCAAGAAGCTCTTTATTTCTTCTTCACTTTCTTCCATAAGGGTGGTGTCATCTGCATATCTGGAGCAGTTAAATTCTACATCCCATGAAGCCTTCCCAGATCACCAAGTCCTCACCATTTTCATCAGAACTTTGTTCTTAAAATCTTTAGTGCAGTTTTTGTCTTGGCTCTGGGTTCAATCCCTGTGACACCAAATCTGCTTTGACTCTTTTGTTACCACTTGTACTTGATAATATATTCAAACATTTTTATCCTATATGTGCTTAACTGATATTTCTCGGCTCTGGGCCTCAGTACTTACCTCGGTAATCTTACCAGGACTTGTTCCTTTTCTGTGATCATGGAACTTGACTCGAATTTTATTCCTGAATGAGGTGGTGGGAGAGAAATATCTCTGTCACAGCAAAGAGTTGTGATTAGGGCTTTATGTTTGATATAATAATGAGAGATACGTAGGTATCTGGATTTTTGTATGTTAGCCCAAAAAGAAGGACTCTTTAACAGTGTCTCTTAAAGTTTTGAGGTATTTGTATTTGCTTGCTTTGTTGAGCTGAACTTGCTGCCTTTTTCTTGCTCTCTTGGATATCTGCTTTTTAAACAACTGTTGATGGGTTAGCGTCATTCCAGCTTCATTTCCACCATGAAACATCAGCAGAGACTGTTACTTCTGTGAACTATAAAGTTTAATATAGCAGAAACTAAAGTATTTCTTTGTAAACTACAGTGTTTCTATATGAAAAGGTACTGATGACAGTACATATTAGTTTGACTCCAAAGGAGAAGAATAAAAAGATGTTTTGGCATCATTTCTGCACCTTTACTGTTTTGTATTAGTATAGAACATTACATTTCTGTGTAATTGAATACAATAAAGTATAGTAACTCAGTTTTTACTTCATCTTTCTTGCCTGAATATACAACATAGAAGTGGGGACTGAAGTGCTATATTTTTAGGGCCTTTACTACATTTACCTCATTGAGAAAAGAAATGTGACAAAACAAATACATTAAGATCGAACATGTTTTCCCTTAACAATACATTTTGTACTTTAAAAAGTTCTGTTTAGAGTTACTGATTCAACTAATGGCAGTTGTTTTAGGTACACGTTTTCCTTTAGTAAATGGATTTCCTGTGGTCTGTGGCATATGGTGTTAGTTTGCTTGTTTGATACCACATGTAGTAAAGTAAATGTCGCTCAGTCGTCTCCGACTCTTTGCGACCCCATGGACTGTAGCCCACCAGGCTCCTCCGTCCGTGGGATTCTCCAGGCAAGAGTACTGGGGTGGTTCGCCATTTCCTTCTCCAGGGGATCTTCCCGACCCAGGGATGGAACCCGGGTCTCCCGCGTTGCAGGCAGATGCTTTCCCGTCTGAGCCACCGGGGAAGCCACGATAGCACACGAGGTAAGGGTATAAGATGATTTCAGAAGACTGTGGGTAGGAGGGCAGGACAGGCCTATTAGATGCCCCTGTTGGACTTTTTATTTTTTTAAATGCTTTTCCTTGATATGAGGATTAAGTCAAATAGGCCTCAATTTTCTAGTAGTATTCTGTAAAATGAGGATAATAATAATATCCATCATAGAGTTGTAAGAAGGATTGAGTGAAAGTATGTAAAGTGCTTAGGACAGTGGCTAGCACGCATTTAACTCTCCCTTGTTGTTATTACATTTAATACTGTTTTTAATTGATTGTTCCCTGTACGGAAGCTTTTTAGTTTGATGTAATGTAATCTCACTTGCTTGTATTCGCTTTCATTGCCTGAGCTTCCAGTGTCGTCTATGAAATCATTGCCATAACCAGTGTTATGAAACATTTCCCTTATGTTTTCTTCTAGGAGTTTTATGTCTTATATTTAACTCTTTAAACCATTTCGAGGTGATTTTTGTGTATGGTGTAACGTAAGGGTTCAGTTTCATTCTTCTGAATGTGGATATTCAATTTTTTCAAGACCATTTGTTGAAGAGACTATCATTTAACAAGACAGCACTTTAGTTAGTATTAGTCACTCAGTCATGTCTGACTCTTTGCCACCCCATGGAGCCTGCCAGCCTCCTCTGTCCATGGAATTCTCCAGACAAGAATACTGGAGTGGGTAACCATTCCCTTCTGCAGGGGATCTTCCCAACCCAGGGACTGAACTGGAATCTCCTGCACTGCAGGCAGATTCTTTACTTTCTGAGCCACCAAAGAAGACTGTATTTTATCTCATAGCAAAATAACTTTTGTTATTTTTTTTTTTACTTGTAGTTTGGCCACAGAGATTCATATTTTTCTGATAGCTGCCTGGAATAGGAAGTGGAGAAATGGGTGAATCTGTTTGTTTTTTTCTTGCAGATGTCTGTGCATTTAGTAGTAGACAATAGGTAAATTTCTTGAGAAACCCTCAGGATGCAGTAAAATGAATCTAAATGAGAGGTGAAGAACATATGTGATGTGATGGTTACTGAGTTGTGAAAAAGAATTCTGGATTTTGAGGCACAGTTAATTTGGCTTTTGGAGTTTCAAGAATAGGAATCGTTGCATTATTGACAGAGATGAGAGTTTTCAACATTGGGAGGAGGAGCCATAGGATCTGCGGGAGTGTTGAGGAGCCTGAGGGTGGTTTTGCATTCTTCCGAATTCATAAACAAGTGTTTCTGAAAACCTTTTTATTTTCTGAAGCTAAAGTATGAGCTTGGAACCCAGGGGAGGAAAAACAGAAGAGAAAGAGGCCCTGTATGTCTAATGTCCATTCAACAAACAGAGCTCATCAGACCTGCACTGCAGTTGTTGACTGTGTGTCAGTGCTTTAGCTCTTCTGTACAGACTTGGGCTCTTTGTACCTGAGATTTCCTTGGATGAGGCTGTAAAATAACAGAGATGTTTTAAGTCTGGGGGCTCTGATGGAAGAACTACTGGGGGATTGTCTTCAAACTCAGAGACAAGGATTTGAGGAAACATAGCCTCTTATTCCCTAATAAAGCATGAGGATAAAGCCCAATCAAATCCTGGGCTCAGATCCTTCTTGATTTTTGTCATGGCTCTGTGGCTTCTTAAATAATTCACTTGACTTCACTGGTAGTCCCATCTCTCCCATTTTTGAGACTGAAGTAACCCTTATGGTTAACCTTTTGCAGAAGCTTCCAGACTGCTTTTCAAAGCAGCTTGCCCTTTTTCACTCACACATGCATCATAAGAGATTTCCACCTTCTCCACATCCTTGTCAACTCTTGTTATTATCTTTTTTATTATAACTATCCCATTGGGTGTGAAGTGGTATCTCATTGTGGCTTCCGTTTTTATTTACCTGATGGCTGATGAGGTTTGATTCTCATTACTTATCGCCATGTGCTATTTGGTCAAACATATATCATCTCTGGAGAAATGTCTGTTAAGATCCTCACTTTTCTCACTTGTAAACTGCGTCATTTACCTTTTTTATCACTTGAGTTGTAAGAGTTTTGTATTTGCTTTCAGCTATAGGGTTTGAACCTAACATGCCTTTTTTGATTCTGGGAGAAAAAGGACCTGACAGCAGTTAATAGACACAGTTCTTATTACCAAGATGTTTCCAGTAATCTTAACATAGAAGGTAGAGAAAGCCAGAAATGAGGAATGACTTGCTCCTGAGTGCAGATGAAAGAAATCACTGTTCTCTTATCCTTATATCCCAACCTGTATATTCTTTTGATTTAACTCTAAACTTTAGGTGGGGTAAAAAGCTGTCTGTTTGAAGTGAAGGTCTTTGTTGCACTTATCTTTTTAAAGCATGAATTTTGTTTCTTCTTTGAATACATATGCAATGGTTTATTTTTTTAATCAAGCAAAAAACATGTTCTATTTTGTATGCTTGGAAATATATAAACATGATAGCTTCTTAAATACTTCACAGGCAAATTTGATTTTGTATTTATTTAATTGAAAATCTCATATTTTCACATAGTAGTTATTAACATATTTTGGAGGTCTTTAGAGTCTGAGTACGTACACATCAACAGAAATTTGTATTAGGTAGTAAAATGCTATGTTTTAAAGGTAATTTTATTAACACAGTTCACAACTTTTAAATTCCACTGTAGCAATGCTCAGTAGAACTTTCTGTGACGATGGAAATGTATTGTGCAAAAACCACGATCCACATGTGGGTATTCAACACTGAAGATGTGGCTGGTTAGACTAACTGCTAAATTTTTAGGTTAATTCATTAATTAAAATTTATTTATTTATTTTGAGAGAAGAATAGAGTTTATCAGAACCTAGGGAGATGCTATTAGAACAGTGGGCTGGCTCAAGGGAGAGCCCGACTTAGTCAATTTTATGGTCTCAAGACAGAAAATTCTTACTGGAAGGGTGGCATTAGGTGATTGGTTAGGATGCTATAGGGTGGATAATAGGGTAGATATTTTACCTCATATATGGGGTCAAGGCACTGCCTGGTTTAGATCAGGAGGCTTATGGCAACAGTTACTCTGGAATTTGGTTAATTCCAGAAGATGTTTTTCCTTTGACTTTGGTACAAGGCTCCACACCTGTCATCTTGGTATAGCCCTCCACATTCCCCCTTCTTTTGATTTATGGGCCAAATCTTTGGCCCCTTAACACCCTGCTCATGACTGTCTACCTATCCCTGTGTCAGGCTGTGGGTACCAAGGTCACTGGGGAAAGAGGCAATGACCTCTTTGACTTCTTCAGGCTGGACAGGAGCACTGTGGTGTCATGGGTCCCAGTGCCTGCTTCTGTCAGGGTTCATGTACAGAGGGAGATAACGAGTCCACAGAAGAACAAGGTGGCTTGTTCTAGTGTCTGGGTGTGGGCCAGGTGATATTCTTGTTGTACTACCGTTTGGAGATTTATTTCTTGTATTCTAGAAGAAACAGACTTAACAGGAAGTTTAAAGATACATGGCCAGAAGATTAATAGACACGGAAAGGCTGCCAAAGGGCCTAGAAAGAGGGGCTAGCCTGGAGAACCAAGACAAGACTTTGGTCTGTGACGTTAGTGTTTCTCTAGGTTTGAGAAGATGCAAGAATTGGGTCTCATGAACCTCTTTACTTGAAAACATAAAACTATCTGAAGACCTATCCTGCCAGTTTTCCTAAAATTTTATATAGCCATCTGTGGCTAGTGGCTACCTTACACAGGTTTTGGACAGCACAGTTGTAGAACCTTGCTAATCTACTATTACTTTCTTAAAAACAAACAAAAAAAGCACTGAGTTCTGTTGTAAGAAATTTTATAAGAAATAACTAGAATATATTTTGGTTAATTTATTGACTTTATTTCCTGTTTTCTCCATAGTCTTTAAGAGTGCTTGTTTTCTAGATGCAGCCTAGTAAACTTCATATGTAAAATTAAGTTTTCTTATTTTGATTTTGTAATTACAGTATAAAAAATGGTTGTGCAGTTATTCACCAAATTTTCACCAGATTTGAGATGTTCTGAGTGAAAATGGAGGCTGTGGGTCATACTTTGGGTGACTTTGGGAGTAAGATGGCTGTCATCTGTGAGAGAGGCTGGGGGGTGATTTGGAAGCCCTGCCACATTTACCCAGGATGTGACACAGGAACAACTTCAAGTGTGAGTTCTAAACAGAAAGTTACCAGGAAGATGAGCTGGTTGGTAGCTGGCTCTAGCCTGCTCCAGGGTTGGTAGCAGCAGTGATTCGCCAGTGCAGATGGAGAGAAGCCAGCTGCTTCTCTTAAATAAAATCCTTCATTTACTGATTTTATAAGCAAAAAAGCGAGGCATATTTTATTGACAGTTTTCGGATGGTGGCAACATTCTAGGAAAGGGGGATCTGTTCAGTTGATACTTTAACACCCTTTTTATGTTTAAGCTCATGTGTCTCTTAAGATTAGGACCTTTTCTCATGAAAAGGTCTAACTTTGATTTAGCAAATAAACATTTGAAACTTTTGGGGGCCAGGGAAGATGTTCAAGTTCACTTTAAATAATAGCACAACATACATAGTTCATAAAATCAGGTATAATGGTAGGACATATTTTCACTGACAGTTTGCAGTTTGATTTGGAATTCTAAATGTTCCAAAATGGAAGATGGTAGCAAACTACAGGTAGATAACATTGACCAGATGATACTTGAGGGGTGTGTTTACTAGGTAAGTTTAAAGTGTGTTAAGATCTTTTGTGAGTAAAGGACAGTGAGTAAATTATTTCTGAATTCCTAGAAATAACTCTTTACAAAGCTATGCCTGTCCTTATGGAGAAAATCACAAAATATTCCTGAAGATGTAAAAGCCCTCTTGAACACGATGTGAACAGAGGATGGAATGATTTTATATTGTGTGGAAGCCATTTCTTCTGAAATAGCCTGTAAATTCAGTGAACGTGTGTAACTTGATAATCTCATCTAAAATAAACAATTGCTGGGACAATTGGTTGTACATATGGAAGGAACCAATACCAGAGCTTTACCTCACACATTAAAGAAAAACTCCAAGTGGGTAATTCTTTGACCTCTAGATTACACACTTTTAAGCAGGGAGTTTCATATTTTTTCTTTTGTGACACAGTGTGTACCCAAACCTATCTTTGTATAACTGAAATGTTAAAAGAAGCAGTACTCTTACACCTAAATGCATATTTTCTACTTTATTTCTTTTTTAATAAAATACAGTTTGTGACCCACTGCATTGGTTTCATGAGTTGCTGAGTATAGCTTGACAGAAGTGACAGGCTGCCTTTGAGAAACTCTTGTATGTGTGTACAGGGAGATGTGTGTGAAAATGTCAGAATGTTTATGATAATATAGATACATCCTGGACATTCATTGAGAAAAGGACTCAATATACTGATAAATATTAAGATGATATAATACTATATGACAGTTACAGTGAGAACTGGAATTGGAGTTACCTCTGTCAACATGGGTAAATCTTGGAAAACAAATTGATTGGGAAAAAATTGTAAAATGTTGTATCATATTGTTAATGGTACAAGCTGAGTCTTAATTTCGGGATAACTGTTAACTGTCGAACGACGAACTGAGGCAGGGGAGAGGGTGGGCTTCAGCTCTGTAGTAACTTAGTCATTCATTTAAAAAGATCTGAAGCAATTATGACTAAATGTCAAGGCTTGCTAATATGCAAGTGAGTATACCTGTTTTGTTTCAAATAATGGAATATAATAAATAAATATGAGGGAGACAAAAAGGAGCAAAGGGGTTGGATGAGGCTGGGGCCTTAAGCAAGGCCCAGATTGTCAGAGTTGTATTTATCATGTTTTTAAGAATATTTTGCCTTATCTTGAGGGCAAAAGAATTTAAGAAAGAAATGAGATAACATTTGTGTTTTTGAAGACTTAATTTCACTAATGTGTAGGACATAAATTGGGTAAGTGGAGTTTGAGGGTAACATCATCATAATTCAGTGTTGAGGTATTTGTGGTCTGAGCACAGCAGGGCGGTAGGAGCAGGAGGAGGGTCTGTAGATATCAAGGAGGCCAATTCATTGGTAGCCCATCACATTTAGGGGCAGGGGCTGAAGTTGAGAATAACTCTTAGGGTCTCTGTTCACCACTGTTGTATATAAACGGTGGTGATTGTGACTGTCCCTGGAAGGGGAAACAGAAAAGCTGGATCAGATTATAGGTGATACATACAGAGAAAACTGGATAGTAAGTCAGAGTTTTCTATTGGAAGGTGGTTATGCTAATCATTTTCAGCTTGAATTTTGAAAGAACTAGAACTAAAATTTTATAATTATGATTTTTATGTTCACACAGGTGTTTTTTGTTTTTTTGTTACATTGTTTGGTTTGGATTACAAAGGTAATTTTCTCTTTAAAGATGCATGCATGCTAAGTTGCTTTAGTCATGTCCGACTCTTTGTGACCCTGTGGACCATAGCCCACCAGGCTCCTCTCTGTCCATGGGGGCTCCCCAGACAAGAACACTGGAGTGGGTTGCCATTTCCTCTTCCAGAGGATCTTCCCAACCCAGGGATCAACCTGCTTCTCTTACGTCTCACTTTGCCAGGTGGCAGCTTTACCACTAGCGCCACCTGGAAAGCTTTTTTAAAGATGGAAGAGGGGAATTCCTTAGCTGTTGGATTCGGCCCATGTTCAGTCCCTAGCTGGAGAACTAAGATTTCGCAAGTCGTGTGCCAAGGCCAGGGGAATAAAAAGATGGACCAAAAGGTGCTATGATTGTCTGACAAAGTACCAGCTTGAATAGTAACGGAGATACTAGAAATGATAATGGAAAATTGGATTTGTATCATTATGCAGTTTGTGTATGTTTATCGTACTTTCAGATGTACCATTGGGTATGGTTCTTTTTATCTGTTGGGTTTTTCCTTCATGATTTATCATTCTTAAACATTATAAGAATTTTAAAAGTAATACCACTGTTTCTTAGGTTTATAATTTTAACTGTTTCAGTTGCAGCTGGTTCAGGAAGCCAGCTTTGTGTTTATTCTTTTATTACTTTCTTGTCTTCCTTTCACATGAAAGAAATTTCGTAAAACCCAAAAGTCAGCAATTCCACTGACTCCATAAATAGAAACCATTTTTCTGTTGGGGGCATGCTGGGATGCACCTGCTGGTAGAATGGAAACCTACTTTGTTTTTCTACATCCATCTTTATATGTTGGAGATGTTACTAAAAATCTTCAAAGATGAGAGACCCTTGTGTGTTTCATCATCAGAGATTCTGTCCCCTTGTTTGTAAATCAGTTTGTAAATCACATGCATGGCATGTGCTGTACTTAGTCACTCAGTCATGCCTGACTCTTTGCAACCCCATGGACTGCAGCCCGCCAGGCTCCATTGTCCATGGGGATTCTCCAGGCAAGAATACTGGAGTAGGTTGCCATGCCCTCCTTCAGGGGATCTTCCTAACTCAGGGATTGAATCCAGGTCTCCCGCATTGCTGGTGGATTCTTTACCATCTGAGCCACCAGGGAAGCCCAAGGATACTGGAGTTGGATAGCCTGTCCCTTCTCCAGGGGATCTTCCCAACTCAGGAATCGAACCAGGGTCTCCTGCATTGCAGGAGGATTCTTTACCAGCTGAGCTACCAGGGAAGTCTGCATGGCATGTAGTTGGTCTTTAATAAATACTTGTTGAATGAAAGTACCATCATATTGAATGTTTGGATCTTTTACAGTTTGTTTTTAAAGTTCAGTTATTGCTTTGTAAAAATAAAGGCATCACTCCTGGAAGCATGTTTTTACTTAGAATAAGAACACAGACAGTGGTTCACAGTGAGCAGGATTATATGAGAGGTTTGGGTGTTCCTGTGATGTAATTCGTAGTAGAATGAGCCTTGTTTGTGCTGAGCCCTTCACTGGTCAGGCAGTCTTATAAAGTACCAGTGGGGTTTCCAGATAAAGACTTTTTTGTTTGTTTAAATTCACACATATATTATCCAGAATTATATGGTAAATAATTTTATTACTTTTGGGCATTGAATTTATTTTAGAAAAGGGTTTAGATAAATAATATTAAAATTTGAAAATAGTGGCATATTTTTAAATGAAAGAAAGTAGTTAGATGTTTGAATAGTAGCTGTCTTCTTGAACTATCTTCTATAGTAAGAACTCAGGGTGTTTTCTTCTTTATTTCAACTGTTTGAAATGCAGATGAGAAAAAATACAGAGTTTTGAAATCTTGTGATGTGCAAGACACTGAACCAGATATTGGATAGGGTGGAGAAGGTGGTGCCTGGGCATGGGAGAGGAAAATGTGTCTGCAGGTGATTGAACTGTCCTAAGGCTGAGCTCTGTGGAAGACTGCAGGTCCTTCCTCAGACCTGCCTGTTGAAGGGAGAGTGCAGCTGCTGAGATAGAGTGAGTGAGGAAGCATGGCTTTTTAAGGCAGACTAGATGGTCTTGAGTCCTAATAGGAGATCCACTTGGGTAGGGAGGTATGCGAGGATGACAGACGCAGATTGGGAAGGAACAGGCTTCAGTTCCACCTTCTGCCTGGATTATTAAAATGTGGAAAGAAAGACTATGACTAACTGGTCAGCACCTTCCTAATCTCTTCAGAATAAGCTTTTTCATTTTTGCATGCATTAGTTTAAGTATAGTTGTTGCAGTTGATTTTTTTTTCTTTTTAAGCTGAAGCGATGTGCAGATTATTCTTGGAGTTATTGCTCTTGGGCCCATGTGGGCAGGTAGAGTTAAGGTTGTGAAACCTATGTGGTCCCATGTGCTTTTTCTGGACTGAGAAGCCCTGGGTAGAGGTGGGTCTGGCCCCTCAGGTGTCTTTGTGCAGTCAGCACAGACTCAACCACTCCCTCTTATCCCTGGGTCATTTTGCACAAAGAATTGCATTAGTAGTGGAAATTTTATTCTGTGCTCTTTGTTCCTTTAAAAAAAAGATTAGTTTAAAAATATTTATTTGAATAATTGTGAAAGCTTTTAGATAGTGCCTGCCACATAGCAGGAACTAGAGTTTAACTTGGCTTTTTCCACAGTAAAATTACAGACATCTCTTTTCTGTTTCCCCTGTAGTTTCAACAAAATGAAGTCAGCAGGGCCATGAAGTCAGCAGGGCCTTATCACTCTTGTTCATGATGAAGCAAATACACAATGATAGCATATAAGTTAGATCTGTTGAAAGTGTGTTTTAAGATTCATGTTATTATCGATTCAATTGCTGCATTTACACTAGAATACTTTCTCAAAAATGTAATTTATGATGGAAAACATGTAAGGGATACTGTAGAGTAATAGTGTTTAAAGAGTTAGTAGTACTCAGAGTAGATACTAAAAGCAGGTAAGAAAACAGAAGTTTTAAAACGGCAATTTCACTGTTAAAAAACTGTTTTTCTGCTTGAAATGCTTAAATTGTTGGGAATATTATTTTCAGCTACTGTTTGATCAAATTTTACTTCATGTTTTAAGTTTCAAGCTTTACTGGTGATAGTGCCTTTTTTGTTTTGATAGCATGGATTGTTACTTATTAGAAAAGTTAATGAGCCATTGAATGAAAATGGTGTTTTCTTTGGTTGCTGGGGTGTCTGTAGAGGAATGTGTGTAGGAGCTCATCTTAAGCAGTTAAAACTATCAATAAAGATATTGCCTAATGTTGGCGGTGTAACTTATATAGATTTTTGTATAGCAGTTTCTTTGTATGTCTGGTTTTTAAAAGTGGAAAATCTTTGACCTGGTAAATTACCTTGAGACTGTGTTTCAAGACAATAAACTATTGAAAGAGGTTTTTTTTTGTTTTTATTTTTTTAAGCTTGATATCATAAGTCAGACTGTAAAAACTATAAAGATCCAAGAATGAGGAGAAACAAGTTGACTTTAAAGCATTCAGTGTATAAAACATTAATTTTATTGCCACATTTAAGCTCCACCTTTTGTCTGCTGATTTTAAAACAACCATTTAAGTGAAGCTTATTTCACTTTTTCAGGATTTGAATCATATTATTTGAGTTCCTAAAATTCTCCCAAATAAGTAGTGATGGATAGACTGTCTAACTTGTATGCCTCTCAGTCAGGTGTACACCAGCTGGGAATTTTTGCCTGTTCTTGCCACCGGTTTGTAATTGAGTACTTACTAAGATTCTTTGCTCATGAATTCCTAACATGTAGAAATAGTATATCTGTTCAACAAAATTTCTTGTACTTTCAACTGGTACTTTATTACTTACTGCATATTTGGGAAGAAGAAAGGAATAGTAAGTATATTCTTTAATACAGAAAATTTTCATGACTTCATTGAAAAATCAATGTAAGATAATGAAACCAAAGTTTTAGATTATAGGCTTGATGAGTTTATAAAGAAGTAGGCATATTCTTCAGTTTAGACTTTTAAAATTTATTTATGAGTATTTAATTTTGGCTGTGCTGGGCTTTTTTCTAGTTGTGGTGAGCAGTGGGGGCTACTCTAATTGTAGTGTGTGGGCTTCTCATTGCAGTGGCTTCCCTTGTGGAGCACAGGCTCCAGGGTGCACGGGTCTCAGTAGTTGTGGCGTGTGGGCCCAGCAGTTGCAGCTCCTGTGCTCTGAAGCACAGGCTCAGCAGTTGTGGCACACAGGCTTAGTTGCTCCGTGGCATTTGGGATCTTCGCAGCTCAGGGATCAAACCCGTGTCTCCTGAATTGGCAGGTGGATTCGTTAGCACTGAACCTCCAGGGAAGCCCCCAATTTTGATTTTTTAATCAGCTTATATTATTTAATGTCTCTCTTAGTAAAATGACACGTGCTAATAAGCACACAGGCACTAAAGCATAGCTCTTGTCCTCAGTCATCTATTCAAAATCATACCTAATAAAGAGTCTTCGACACCCCCCCGCCCCAGTAGTGGAAAGCCTAAAACAGACCTCGGTTATAGGAGCTGGATGACCTTCATCCCAGTGTAGAGAGAACCCAGTGGGTGATATGTAAATGCTCGTTAGTTTTTAAGCAAAGGATTTTTAAAACCAAAATTCTGTTGTAATTGTATGTGGGCCTGGCCTGGATGTGGCTATTCAGTTTCTTCCATAAAGAAATCTCTTTACTCCTCTAAAGGGAGGCAGAGTGGAGTAAGGAGTCTGAGATTCTGTTAATCATCAAATTGGTTTCTCATCACAATACCTTACCATAACTTCTCCAAAATACTGTAGTCAGATAGTAGTCTTTGCTCCAGGAAAGACTATAATTTGACTGCCCTGGGGTTAGGGGTGAGTGGAGAGGGAGCTGTTGCTGTGTCCAGCTGAGCTCTGTGGATTCAGTAGCATACCTCCCACAGCCTGGTGCTTCCTCCGCCCTTGGTTTTCATGCTCTGGTTCTGAGGAGGTTTCTGATCCATGTCTGTCACTTTTTGTTGTAGCTTTTGTTCTTCCTAGTTGTTACCTCTTCCATTCACTTTGTTGTCTTTCTTGTTTCTTGATTTTTACTGTTTTGTTGTCTTTTATTTTTGATTTTCTTGTTTTTGTTTTTTGTTTTTTCTTTTTTTTACTAAGGGAAGGAGAGGAGAAAAATGTATGATGTTAATAATCAGTCATGTTAAAAGTCTGTTAGCTATGCTTTCCTGTTTGAACTCTTAATGGTATAATTATTTATATTTTGATGGAATTAACTAAAATTTGGTTTTACTTGAATGAAGCAGATGATTAAAACAGACTGTGATCAGTGTAATGACTTTTAAAGAGACATACATTTACTAAAATGGAGCATCCTATTCCTGAAATCTTTTGGAGCATCAGGAATTCTTATTTCTATCTGGCTTTCTTTGCCTGTGTCTATTTGTATCTGCTTTCCTCACTTGTATTTGAGTCATAAGCACACTTGGATATATTGCCAGTAGACATCTGTTAGATATGGTAATGACTGCTTATAGCAGAGATTCTTAAAGACCATGGGTGTGTGTCTGTCTCCTAGTGACATGGGCCAAGGCCACATTTGAGACCTGCGGAGTCAGAATCTCCTGTTCTTAGGCTTTTGTCTTTTGAAAAAGCTTCGACGTGATTATGGTATATAGTCCTAAGAACTACTATATATCTAAAGTAAAAATAGATTCAGTTTAGCATGGCATTTTATATCTAGAAATAAACTCCATATTCTTAATTCAAGGGTGTTAAAATCTGGTCCCAACCTTTCTTTCTAGCACTTCTGCCCATATTCTACTCTGGGGACCTTGTGTATCAGCAGAAGCAAACTTTCCTGTTGTCATGCCTGGGTCTCCTTCCTGAGAGTCCCCCTCGCCTCCAAAGCCCTTTCTTATAGGTCAGCCTCAGAGGTCACTTCTTTCCGAATTCCTTGGGACTAAACTAGCCAGAGAGAGCATCTCTGCCTTTCTGGATATTTTGTTCTGTAATTGTATTCCTGAGCCATGACTATGTTGACGTAACTAAGGTTAGTAGAACGCAATGGCACCCCACTCCAGTACTCTTGCCTGGAAAATCCCATGGATGGAGGAGCCTGGTAGGCTGCAGTCCATGGCGTCGCTAAGAGTTGGGCATGACTGAGTGACTTCACTTTCGCTTCTCACTTTCATGCATTGGAGAAGGAAATGGCAACCCACTCCAGTGTTCTTGCCTGGAGAATCTCAGGAACAGGGAGCCTGGTGGGCTGCCATCTATGGGGTCGCACAGGGTCGGACACGACTGAAGCCACTTAGCAGCAGCAGCAGTAGGGTTTCTGAACCAGTGTCTGCCTTGTTTTGTGTTGTTATTTGTATGCTCTAATCTGGTAAACACCTGGTTCCACGCATGAAGACACATTTTACTCATTTTAGCAAGAAAAAAAAAGTTTGATAAATACTTCTTAAACAGATGTGAGGTATTTTCTCTGTAATTGGGTAATCAAGCAGAATTTGGAACTAGCGGGTAGAATCAGAAAATTTATGACACGGTGAAGGAGAGAATATCACAGTCCCCAAGTTCTCTTTGAGTTGGTGGGATGCTTAGACTGGTGGAGTACCTTAGTTCCTGCCACATCAGTGTGATGAGATATCAGTTTGATGTTTTTCAAGCATTCCTCAGTTGTGAGATAAACTTGAACTGGGATGGTACTGTGCCCTGTGTGAATACAAGGGAGAGTTATTTGTAACAGTTTAATGGGTGCTTGGCTCAGCACCATCTTATATTTTGAATTTCTGTTCCACCTTAGGTAAGACTCTTATATATTAAACTCTAAAGTTTTGTTCTCTTAACCTGTGCAGTACTGCCCTTGTAAAACAGTGAGTGGTTTAAAACTAGGCAATGAGTTTCCCATGTGTTCATGTCCATGACTTGGAGGCTTGCAGAATTTCATATTTGGTAGTAAAGAATATTTGACCTGAACCAACTGGCAATGTGAAAAGAGCATAGGTTAAGAGTGGTTTACAGAATTGTAAAGTAAAAATTAAAAATAAATAAATAAATTAAAAAAAAAAAAAGAGTGGTTGACAGGGGAGAACTCACTGGTGGCTATGATTATCTGTTTTGTTTTGTTTTCCTTTTAGTCAGCTTTATTAAGGTATAATATACATTAAATAAGTTTCACCATTTTTAGGTATACAGTTCACTGAGTTGTGACTATTGTATATACACATGGCGTAACCACACTGATGAGGTAACATTTCATCAGCACCAAAAGTTCCCTTGAGTCCCTTCACAGTCAGTACCTTTTCCCCACTCCTTAGCCTCTGGTGACCATTGTTCTGCTTTTCATCACTAAAGTTTTGCCTTTCTAAAATGGGATCATATGCGTTTGACTTCTTTCTTAGCAGAGTTCTTTTAAATGTATTCATGTTCTAGTATTTATTGTTCCTTGTTTTGTATCGTTGAGTGATTATTCCATTGTTTAGCAACAGTTTATCCTTTTTAGTGGCATCTTTTGGTGAGCTTTAAACTGGCACATTATTTGTTTAAGGATTTACTTGACATCTAGTATCCAGACTGTGGAGAAGGATTCTTGCCTGAAAAATCCCATGGACAGAGGAGCCTAATGGGCTACAGTCCATGGGGTTGCAGGGTCGGACACAAATGAGTGACTAAACAACAAAAGCAATCCAAACTACACATGAGTGTAATTTTTCTTGCTTGTGAAAGTGAAAGTTGCTCAGTTGTAGATCATTAAAATCAAGTAGAAACAGGCAAAAGGACTTGAAAGTAGTGTTTACAATGATTACATATGCAGTCTCTGAAAATGGTCATTCCTATAAGAATAACATTAATGTGCTTCAACATCTTTGAAGAACTATATACACAATTCCTATAGTAAGGTTGGTATTAATGCTAACTGAAACACCAGTCTTAAAAAATAAAGCCATTTATCTAAAATTTAAGAATGTGGGTGACTGAAATTATGAAGTTTCAGAGAGGCAGAATATTGCCGATTTCTTAGTCAGCCATTGTAAATTGTTTTCCCTCTAGGGGAAACAACTTTAAGATGAGAACATTTCTGTTGTGTAGTCCATTGAAACTAGGTTACAAGATGGTCTTTGAGGATTGGGCTTAAGTTTGTACTTGTCAAAAAAAAACCTATGTAGAACAAGTCATGTGTTACTGGAGAATGTTAGTATGCAGTTTGCTTACTTGTTAAACTTGAAAAATCCATGTTAGACTCTTTTTAAAAAATCTAGAGGTGTTTGCAGCAGCAGTACAACCCATTTTGTCATTTTGCCGTGTAGAATTGTATGATAATTAACAAGGGATCCTTCTGAAACATCTCATAACCAGTCATGATTATAAAATACATGAGTTTAGAAACAGAGGTTAAGAGATAGATTGATGCTGACCTTTGCATTAGGATAGTCACAGATGAGCAGAGGGCCAGAGAGGTCTGGTCACAGTATCATGCATGATATATCAGGGTCAGTCAGTTCAGTTCAGTCGCTCAGTTGTGTCCGATTCTTTGCGACCCCATGAATTGCAGCACACCAGGCCTCCCTGTGCATCACCAACTCCCAGAGTTTACCCAGACTCATGTCCATCGAGTCGGTGATGCCATCCAGCCATCTCATCCTCTGTCGTCCCCTTCTCCTCCTGCCCTTAATCCCTCCCAGCATCAGGGTCTTTTCCAGTGAGTCAACTCTTCGCATGAGGTGGCCAAAGTACTGGAGTTTCAGCTTCAGCATCAGTCCTTCCAATGAACACCCAGGACTGGTCTCCTTTAGGATGGACTGGCTGGATCTCCATGCAGTCCAAGGGACTCTCAAGAGTCTTCTCCAACACCACAGTTCAAAAGCATCAATTCTTCGGCACTCAGCCTTCTTCACAGTCCAACTCTCACATCCATACATGACCACTGGAAAAACCATAGCCTTGACTAGACGGACCTTTGTTGGCAAAGTAATGTCTCTGCTTTTGAATATGCTGTCTAGGTTGGTCATAACTTTCCTTCCAAGGAGTAGGGTTCTTTTAATATCACGGCTGCAGTCACCATCAGGGTATACTTCCTTATTAGTCATAACTGGAGCTCTGAGGAAACTAGTTCGTGATATCCACATACCAGAAGGATGGGAACTGGTCATGAGGATTAACCTTCATTGACTGCCTACTACATGCACAGTTACCATACCAAAGAATGTATGTATCATCCTTTTTAATTATCTTAAAACTCTGACTTTCATTAGAGGCTCAGGGAAGTAGTCACTGACTTGAGTTCTTGTGGATTTTTAAGTGATGGAACTGCCTAACCCACAGGCTTTCTACCAGAAAACTGTATGTTGTTTCTGGTGTGTTTCTACCAGAAAACTGTGTGTTGTTTGGACTTGGACTTTTATCCTACCTCTCTAGCCCTAGATGGTTCACTTTGTTGTTCTTTAGTAAATTCTCCTGAGGCAGCAAGGATTGGGGAGGGGTGGAGTGGTGTTGGGGTCAGAGATTGGAACCACTTTCCCAGCATCCTCTTTCTCTTTTACCTTTCTTGTCTTTATAAATTAATAATTTATTTTGGTACACATGTGCATTATACCCAGTTGAAAAGGTATCAAAGGAGTTTAAGGAATATTTGAAAAGTTAATTCTTCTCCCTGACCATCAGTCATTGAATTCTTTTTCCTGGAGAGAGCCATTATTGTCAGTTTATTGTTGCTCCTACCAGAAATAGTCTGTTAACATGAGGTGCATGCTTTGTATCTGTAAAACAAATGTTACATGCCATACACGAATATTCTGTACCTTTGTATTCATCAGTGGCATATCTTCCATATTAGAACATAAAGGACAGCCTCTTTTTTTGCATGTAACAACTTTTTTAGTCTACATACAGAATTGTGCAGCCATCACCAGCCACCTCAGTTTAGAACATTTTCATCATCCTCAAGAGTAATTCTGTATACTTGAGTAGTTACTTCCATTTCTTCAAATCCCCTCAACCATAAGCAGCTACTAACTTACTTTCTCTCTCTCCTAGGGATTACATATAAATGGAATCATGCAATATAATCTTTTATGACTGGTTTCTTTCATTAACCATAATCTTTTCAAGGATCATCCATATTGTATCATCTATCAGTACTTCCATTACTTTTTATTGCTGAGTAATATTCTGTTATATTATGATTTTCTTGTATTTATTCATTCATCACTTAATAGATGTTAGATTGTTTCTGCTTTTGACTATTTTGAATAATGAGGCTAACAACATTTATGTGCAGGTTTTTCTTTTGAAGTACATTTTAGCCTCTCACATACATACTTACAAATAGAATTGCTGGGTCATATGGTAACTTTAACCTTTTGAGAAACTGCTTAGTTTTTCAAAATGGCTGTCTCATTTTCCTTTCTTATTAACAGTCTGTGAGGACTCTAATTTTTGCATATTCTTGCCATCCCTTGTTACTGTCTTTTTGATAGTTGCCGTCCTAGTAGATGTGAACTCATGTCTCACTGTGGTCCATGTATTTGGCTGTGCCAAGTCTTAGTTGTGACACTCTGGATCTTTGATCTTTGTTGCGGTATGAGGGGTGTTTATTTACAGCATGTGAACTCTTATTTGTGGCATCACTGTGCTTTTGATTTTTGTTTTTCTGATGGCTAATGATGAACATCTTTTCTATGAGTTTTAAATAGTTTTAGCTCTTAATACAGAGAAGGCAGTGGCACCCCACTCCAGTACTCTTGCCTGGAAAATCCCATGGACGGAGGAGACTGGTAGGCTGCAGTTCATGGGGTCACAAAGAGTCAGATATGACTAAGCGACTTCACTTTCATGCATTGGAGAAGGAAATGGCAACCCACTCCAGTGTTCTTGCCTGGAGAATCCCAGGGCCGGAGGAGCCTGGTGGGCTGCCGTCTATGGAGTCGCACAGAGTCGGACATGACTGAAGTGACAGGAGCAGCAGCTCTTAATATCTGGATCTGTGATCAACTATGAGTTAATTTTTTTTTTTATGGTGTGTGTTAGGAGTCCAAGTTTATTCTTTTGCATGGGGATATTCATTTGTCTCATGACCATTTGTTTAAAAAAACACTTCTCTCCTTATTGAATGGTCTTGGCACCTTTGTTGAAAAATCATTTGACTGTAACCTGAGGGTTTATTTCTGAACTGTCTATTCCACAGAGTTGATTACTATAACTTTTTTTGTAAGTTTTGAAATCAGGAAGCATGGGTTTTCCAGTATTGTTCCTTTTCTATATTGTTTTTGCTCTTCCAGGTTGTTGCATTTCCATATGAATTTTGGAATGGCTTGTCAATTTCTGCAAAGAAGCCAGCTGGTATTTTGATAGGCATTAGGTTGAATTTGTAAGTCAGTTTGGGGCATATTGTCATCTTAACAGTATTAAATCTTAAATCCATTAACAAGGGATTTTGTTCTGTTTATTTGATGGTAGTGGTTTAGTTGCGAAGTCGTGTCTGACTCTTGGGACCCCATGGACTGTAGCCGTCAGGCTCCTCTGTCCATGGAATTTTCCAGGCAAGAATACTGGAGGGGGTTGCCATTTCCTTCTCCAGGGGATTTTTCTGACCCAGGGATCGTACCCAGGTCTCCTGCCTTGTAGGCATATTCTTTATTGACTGAGCCACTAGGGAAGCCCGAGATCTGTTTATTTAGATCTTTAATTTCTTTCAGTGGTATTTTTTAGTTTTCGTAGTATATGTTTTGAACTTCTTTTGTTAAATTTATTCCTATGTACAGTTGACCCTTAACACAGGTTTGAACTACTTGGGTCCACTTATGTGGCTTCTTTTTTTTACAGTAATACTCATATATACAGCGGGCCAGCTATAAATAATATTTGGATTTTCAGTCTTGCTCCAGCCCTCTCTAATTGTTCAAGGGTCAACTGTATTTTTTTTTCCCCATAGAAAGCAGAAAAAAATAATTTACTCCAAAAGATGGCAGAAATAAATTGATCTTGAAAATATACTTTGGTATAATTCTGGTGAAACAGATTTTCCCTCTGAACATTTCCCCTACTGGCTGTCCCAATGAAGTTTTATTGTCTTGTAATTTTTAAACATTTCTGTGATTCCCATAATGAGCTGGCAGTAGGCATCTTCAAATCCACAGGTTCCAAGGAGAGAGTATTGTTGGCTATTTTTCAGAATAGAACTTTGTATTTCAAAAGAGTATATAAACATTTTATGGAGACAGCACAGTTTAGGGTAAGTAGGCACATCTTTTATCAAAGTGTAAGAAAGGTGACAGGAAAAAATGCTGCAGTGTAGAATAAGGCTTTCAAATGTGTTGGGAACATTTTCAAGGCTGCTGATGGCTAAAATGATCGAGTCAAGGAAAGTGGTCTGAGTATGAGGTGATTTTGAATGAAGAAGAGTTCTGTTTGTGATCTCAAAGACTGATGAGCAGGTCTTCTTTCTCAAGGGCGATGATGCTGGAGGTACCATATGGTTCCATTTTTCAGTTGTGGTCCAAAGAGAGGGTTGAGTTGGGCCAGAACTGTAACCAGCCAATAGAGATAGCAGCAAACCAAACAGGTCACCAAAATGGTGGTGATAACTCCCCAGCTGGGACTGTTCAGGTGGAACCAGGACACCAGGAAGCCGATGAAGCTACAGAATTCATTGATCATATTGAGAGGCACCATGAGGCTGGTATCTGTCATGATTGGTGCCAGAGCTCTGTATTTTTTTTTTTATACTATTGTGAATGAAATTTTATTTGCCTCATTCTTTATATTGTCTGCATGTGCCATAATCTATCATCAAGTTATTAACAAATCTCCTCTTGATGGATATTTAAGTCCCCAAACATTGCTATTTATAGACTTGTCACTGTATTCGGTGAATTCCAATAAGGAGGTGTGCTGCGCTAAAGGATACTCCAAAATATTGAAATCATCAAAAATGAATGTGCTCTCCTTGTTTGTAATTTTACAGCTAAACTTTCAGAAGTGGACTATATAAAAAAATTATTCCAAACGCCTTTTCAGTTTTTTTTTTTCTTTTTAACTTATTAAAAGTAATGATATGCTAGAGGAAGTTCATGTTGCTAAAGTATTGCCTAGAACAGCCTTTCCAGTAGAACTTTCTGGGATGATGGAAATGTTCTGTCATCTGCACTGTTCAGTACTGTAGCCACTAACTATTGTGTGTAACTGTTGAACACTTAAACTGAGGGTAGAGTGACTGAAGAACTGAGTCTTAAATTTTAATTCTGCTTAATTTAGCTAGTGGCTATTGTGTCATATAATTGTAGTTGCTTTTAGATTTAAAGCTTGCAGAAGGGACATCCCTGGTGATCCAGTGGTGAGGAATCCACCTGCCAGTACAGGGGATGTGGGTTTGATCCCTGGTCTGGGAAGATCCCACATGTCATGAAGCAGCTAAGCCTATGCATGGGCCACTACTGCTGAGCCCCGTGCACCTAGAGCCTGTGCTTCACAACAAGAGAAGCTACCAAAATGAGAAGCCCAATTCAGCAGCTAGAGAAAACCCAAGTACAGCAGTGAAGATCCAGGGCAGCCAAAATTAATAAATAAATTACCAAAAACCTCTTACCAAAAAGAGAAAAAGCAACCTTGCAGAAGTGTGCAAGAGCCATGTCCAAAGTGGGACATCTTGCATTATTTCCTGAGTAGCATGAAGCAATCGTTAGTGGTTCTAGTTAAGTTTCATCAATATGGGTCTCAGTAAACAAGTTTCTTTTTTGGGGGGAAGAGGAGTGGTAGTTGCAGTTTACCCTGTACCTAGCTGGCTTCAGATTGCCTACAAACAGATTTAGATAGAAATGCATAGGTCCTTAGTTTGCTAGTTTTTATATGTGTATCTCATCTGGATGTAAAAAGTATACTTATACAAGGTAAAACTTGTATATTCTCTAAAATTTGTTTTTAAATTTATGAATTTATCTCAGTGATTATGGTATGGGTCACTGACTGAAGATCAGGAACTGGAGAAGGCTAGAATCTGTTGGTGGTTTGACTAACCTTGTATGTTAGCTCTCAACTAAAGCTCTGCTCTTGGCTCTTTAATTCCTCAGTTCTTCCTGGCACTCACACATGCTTGGAAAGGCTTTAGCTACCAACTGCTTGGGCTTTTGAGGTGGCTCAGTGGTAAAGAATCTACCTACCTATGCAGGAGATGCAGGTTCGATCTCTGGGTCAGGAAGATCCCCTGGAGAAGGAAGTGGCAACCTAGTCCAGTATTCTTGCCTAGGAAATCTCATGGACAGAGAGCTTGGTGGGCTATAGCCCATGGGGTTGCAGAAAGTCGGATGCCACTGAGCATGTACATACCAGCTACTTACTCATGACCTCTGATTCTATTCACAGCCCAAACCTTTGTTTTTTAGCTATGCATACCAAAGAGTCCACTGTATTTCTACAATGCTAGACATCTCACATGTTCCTCAAACTGTGATGAGCTGAAACAGAAGTAAACTTTCACTGAAAACCATTCCTCCTCCTCCTGCTCTGTTCTCCATCCAAATTAATGGCAGTCAATATGCCAGCAAATTTGGAAAACTCAGCAGTGGCCACAGGACTGGAAAAGGTCAGTTTTCATTCCAATCCCAAAGAAAGGCAATGCCAAAGAATGCTCAAACTACTGTACAATTGCACTCATCTTACATGCTAGTAAAGTAATGCTTAAAATTCTCCAAGCCAGGCTTCAACAATATGTGAACCATGAAATTCCAGATGTTCAAGCTGATTTTAGAAAAGGCAGAGGAACCAGAGATCAAATTGCCAACATCCGCTGGATCATGGAAAAAGCAAGAGAGTTCCAGAAAAACATCTATTTCTGCTTTATTGACTATGCCAAAGCCTTTGACTGAGGGGATCACAATAAACTGTGGAAAATTCTTCAAGACATGGTAATACCAGACCACCTGACCTGCCTCTTGAGAAACCTGTATGCAGGACAGGAAGCAGCAATTAGAACTGGACATGGAACAACAGACTGGTTCCAAACAGGAAAAGGAGTACATCACGGCTGTATATTGTCACCCTGCTTATTTAACTTATATGCAGAGTACATCATGAGAAACACTGGGCTGGATGAAGCACAAGCTGGAATCAGGATTGCCAACAGAAATATCAACAACCTCAGATATGCAGATGACAACCACCCTTATGGCAGAAAGTGAAGAGGAACTAAAGAACCTCTTGATGAAAGTGAAAGAGGAGAGTGAAAAAGTTGGCTTGAAGCTCAGCATTCAGAAACTTTAGATCATGGCATCCAGTCCCATCACTTCATGGCAAACAGATGGGGAAACGGTGGCTGACTTTATTTTGGGGGGCTCCAAAATCACTGCAGATGGTGATTGCAGCCATGAAATTAAAAGACGCTTACTCCTTGGAAAGAAAGTTATGACCAACCTAGACAGCATATTAAAAAGCAAAGACGTTACTTTGCCAACAAAAGTCTGTCTAGTCAAGGCTATGGTTTTTCCAGTAGTTATGTATGAATGTGAGAGTTGGACTATAAAGAAAAATGAGTGCCGAAGAATTGATGCTTTTGAATTGTGGTGTTGGAGCAGACTCTTGAGAGTCTCTTGGACTGCAAGGAGATCCAACCAGTCCATTCTAAAGGAGATCAGTCCTGGGTGTTCATTGGAAGGACTGATGTTGAAGCTGAAACTCCAATACTTTGGCCAGCTGATGCGAAAAGCTAACTCCTTTGAAAAGACCCTGATGCTGGGAAAGATTGAGAGCAGGAGGAGAAGGAGACGACAGAGGATGAGATGGCTGGATGGCATCACCAACTCGATGGACATCGGTTTGGCTGAACTCCCAGAGTTGGTGATGGACAGGGAGACCTGGCGTGCTTCAGTTCATGGGGTCCAAAGAGTTGGACATGACTGAGCAACTGAACTGAACTATCTTACTATGAGCAACCTAGGAGACACTCACTCACTTCCAGTTAGTGAAATACTAAGTTCTGAATTCAGGTTTTCATTGTCAACTCCTTGGACACCTCACTAGTTTTCCTGCTTCTGTCTTTTATCCTTTGTATCCATTCTGTATACCAGTTGCATATATTCTTTGCAGAGAGCAACTCTCTGGTCCTGAAATTGTGTTTCAGTGGCTCCTACTTGCCTTCAGGATAAAGCCCAAATTCCTTAGAAGTGTAAATTTTTTTCTCTTGTCAGCTGACTGACGCTGAACCTCTTGCCTGTCTCCAGTCACCCTAGGCTATTCCAGGACTTTGTCTGATCAGATTCTTTGCCTCTGATCACCCTGTTTCTGGGGCCGTGGCCACCCTCTTCCACCCTCTGTGCCTCATTCTGGTCTATATCTAAAATCACCCCCAACGGGGGGGGGTGGCTCAGCCCTCTGCCACCTCACCTTCCATGACAACACTCAGAGGAGCTAATTATGTTCCCATATCCATGTGTTTGTAGGAATTTCTCTCCCTCTTGCTAGACCATGCATTCCCTCAATGCTGGGCTCCTTTGCACTCCGGTGCGTGTCCTGGTACTTGCTGTATGCTTGTCTGAGTATTTGTGGAATCAGTGGGTGCCATTTTTACATGCTTTTTGTACTCTGGTTTAAAGTTTTCTCTTCCTCTACTTCAGTAGTAATAACATGTTCTGCCAGGCCCCACAACTTTTAATAAGGTGTTAATAAAGTGGATAAGAACTATATAGCTCTGCCATACATATTTTGTCAGGTGGTCAAACGTTCAACTCATTTGTTGTGTAAGGTGTACTTTACTTTGAAAGCAGGCCTGATTAACATCTTCACTAACTGTATTCTGTGTTCTAGAAGATAGTGCAGCCTTAGATATAAAATCATCTAAAGTGTCTGACTTGACTGTTTCTGTTAGAATTGGGAACATAAAGTTTTTTTATTTTTTTAACCTTCCTGTGCCCCAAGGAGAACTAGTTCTCAAATTCTTAATTCTTCTGATCATTTCAGTTACTTAAAAAAACAAACCCAACCAGATCTCACTGTTGAGGCCAAAATCTGATAATTTAAAGTCTACTTACTTGGCAGCTCTGTTCATTTTCTATTGCTGCATAACAAATTACCACATTCTTAGCAGCTTGAAACAATACCTGTTTATCAGCTCACAGTTCTGTAAGTCAGAAGTTAGGGCTGCACACTGGACTGAAACCATGCTGTTGGCCAAGGCTGGTGTTCTCATTTGGGGATTCAAGCTCTCTTGTAAGATGTCTGGTATTGACAGAACTAGTTTCTTTGCACTGAAGTCCTTGTTAGCCTTCTGGCTGTTGGCTGGGGACCACGCTCACTCCTAGAGGCCACTGGCAGTTTCTTCCAGTGTGGCCCTAATGGGCAGTTCATGACACATTTGCTCTTTTCCAGGCTAGCTCAAGCACATCCCTGACAGCTTCTGTGACCAGAGAACTCACTCTCCTTTAAAAAGGTTCATTCGATTAGATCAGGTCCACCCAGTGTAGCTGTCCTTTTGCCATATAACATAATTGAGAGAGTGATATCATATTCAAGGGCTACCTACACCCAGAGGAACAGGGAATTAAACAGGGTACCAGTCCATTCTGGGTGTTCTTTGGAAGGACTGATGCTAAAGCTGAAACTCCAGTACTTTGGCCACCTCATGCAAAGAGTTGACTCATTGGAAAAGGCTCTGATGCTGGGAGGGATTGGGGGCAGGAGGAGAAGGGGACGACAGAGGATGAGATGGCTGGATGGCATCACCGACTCAATGGACGTGAGTCTGAGTGAACTCCGGGAACTGGTGATGGACAGGGAGTCCTGGCATGCTGCAATTCATGGGGTCGCAAAGAGTCGGACATGACTGAGCGACTGAACTGAGCTGAAGGGGGCTTTGGAGCTCGTTTTAGAATTCTACCTACCACCACAGACATTTAGTTTTAATTTACAGAAAGATTAGGAATTCTCTTTTCATTGGAGAGGAATACATGAAATCATTGTGGCTTTTCCCCCGCAGCTGTGTGACTTTACCCAGTGCTATAGCAGCTAGCCTTTTAAGATAAGCTATTTTTAGAGAAAATGTATATTGATTGATTCTGTCCTTAAGTAGAAATGCCAGATTGCATGCTTCTCAGGCTGACAGTAACCACCAAGAGAGGGAGAATAAGAAGGAGGGTGGGAAGAAGAGAGTGAATTTTATATCCGGGTGGTCAACATAAAAAACAAAAAGAAATTTGACTTTATGTGAATGTCCCTAGAATAATACCTGAAGAAATTGGTTTGGAATTTCTTTTTTATGTTTTGGTTAATGATTAAATGAATTAATTTCTAAAACTGTGTCAGTTACCATTTAAGCTGATAACAAAGGAAAGTACTTCTTTTTCTGCCAAATGTGAAGTTTAGTTGTCCTTTTCTCTGCTGGATAGAAAAGAAATAGCAGCTGGAAGGAAATCGGAACTCCTGTCTGGTTGCCTTGGCAATGTAGAGCAGATGATGCATGCGTTTTGCTAGGGTGGTTTAGTGTTTTCCTCCGTTTTCTGATAGAGCAAATGTACATGAAAAATATAATATGGTGTAGATGATAATCTTAGTACTCTATGTATTTATGTATGTATCTTTGTTTCTAATGTAATATTTAAAGAAAAATATTTTGTTGTTTTTTTTAGCTATTTTTATGATAGCCCTATTTGGAGTAATGATTAGGATATTTAGTTATATTGTATGTAGGGCAAAGTAAATATAGTTCTTTGTGAAAAGTATGAATGACAAGTTGGGACTGTGCTTTCTAAATTTTTTATTCTGAAGTCTCTGAATTGGTACATTCTTAAATTACTAGGGCTTCCCCAAATGCTCAGTGGGTAAAGAATCCGCCTGCAGTGCAGGAGACACAGGAGATGTGGGTTTGATTCCTGGGTTGGAAAGATCCCCTGGAGAAGAAAGTGGCAACCCACTCCAGTATTCTTACCTGAAAAATCCTATGGATAGAGGAGCCTGGCAGGCTACAGTCCAAAGGGTTACAAACAGTAGGACATGACTGAGCAACTAAGCAAGCAAAAATAACTTGGGACTTATGTAAACGTCAGACTATTATTAAATAGATAGACTCTCAGCCTACTTTTTACAGAACTACATGTTACTTTTCACTGTAAATGTACTGAGCAGTTGTAAAAAGAGATCTTGCATATAGATTGCTTAAATTTAAATGTAGATATTTCTGATTTTTCTTGGAAGCATATACTTTATTAAAGTATAAAGTGGATATTAAAAGGCATTATATAGTTTTATAGGCTTCTGTTTTTTAAAAACCAGCTTTTTTGAGGTATAATTCACATACTATATATCTTAGACACTTGAAGTATGCAGTTTAGTACTTTTTAGTATATTCACATGGTTGTGTAACCATCACCACATTAGAACATTTTCCTGCCTCCTAAAGAAGCCCTCGTACCTGTTAACAGTCTCCATTTCTCTTCTCTCTTTCCCTTGCTCCCAACACTAAGCAACCATTAACTCAGTCTCTATAAATTTGTCAGTTTTTCATTTAGTATAATGTTTTCAAGGGGCATCCATGTTGTAGTGTGTATTATCAGCACTTCATTTCTTTCTCTTGCTGAATAATATTACATTTTAATGATATACAGTTTTATTTATCCATCTATCAGCTGATGCACATTTGGGTTGTTGCCACTTTTTGTCTGTTATGAATAACACTGCTGTGAACATTTTTACACAAGATTTTGTGGGTCAAATGTTTTCATTCCTCTTGAGTATATACCTGTGAGTGGGATTGTTGAGTTTTAATGGGCTTCCCTTGTGGCTCAAAAGGTAAAGAATCTGCCTGCAATGTAGAAGACCTGAGTTCTATCCCTGGGTTGGGAAGATCTCTGGAAAAGGGAATGGCTACCTGGGAAATCCCATGGTATTCTTGCCTGGGAAATCCCATGGTCAGAGGAGCCTGGGGAGCTATATAGCTGATGGCATTGCAAAGAGTCAGATATGGCTGAGCAACTTTCACTTCTCTCATGGAAACTCTAAATTCAGCCTTCTTCAGAACTATCAGATATTCCAAAACAACTAGTACAGTATTACACTCCTGCTGCAATGTACGAGGGCTTCAGTTTCTTCATTCTTGACAGTACTTGTTACTGTGTTGTTTATTATTATTATTATTAGAACCTTCAGTAGGATGTGAAGTATTATATTATCTCATTGTAGTTTTGAATTCCCTTGCTCAAATGATTAATGATGTTGAACATATTTTCATGTGCTTATTGGTCATTTGTATATCTTCTTTGGAGAATTATCTGTTCTATTTCTTTTCCTTAATTTTTAAATTTATCTTTTTAAAATTGCTTATGCTTTTAGTATCATGTCTTAAGAAGCATTGCCTAGCCTTGGGTGATTGAGATTTACTCATTTTTTCCCCACAAGTTATTCATTTTGAGTTAATATTATGTGTTTATGTGTGGTAGGCCTCACATAGGTATTTTTGTGGGTTTTTTTTGTTTGTTTGTTTTTATATGCAGATAGTCATTTGTGTCAGGACCATTTGTTGGACAGAATATTTTTTCACCATTTAGTTTTGTTGGCACTGATGTTGAAAATATTAATGTCCTGTCCTATCCCTCTCCCACTGCATCTGCATGCTTCTAATAATATTTGGCCACTGCATGGATTGCAGAATCTTAGTTCCCCAACCAGGAATTGAACCCAGGGCATAGCACTGAAAATGCTCGGTCCTAACCACTGGGCTGCCAGGGAACTCCCTAATAATTCTGAATAATTTTTTCAGTTTGTTTTTTGAAATAATGTCTTGATGGTTATCAGTAGGATTAATGAATTTTTTTTAACGTCACTTGATGTATTTCATGATTATGCACTTGATGAGATCATCTCTTGATTTTTTTTTAACAGTTGAGATTTTAACCAAGCTTTTAAGTGTGGTAGAAACCACCAGAGACCACTTTGAAGAAGTCGGCCTTAAGAACAATGTGGCATCATTCTTCTGTACGGTTGCCCTAAGACAAATGATTATGCCTTTTCTGTGTGGTAGGCAGTGACAAGGCTGGATGGGATGAAAAGGAGTCAGTGACTGGGCTATAACATTTGGCAAACAGTATATTGACCTTACTATGATGAACTGGGTAATTTGAGAATTGGTGATTTTTGGTGTGAAGCGGATTATTGGGAGACACTTTAGAAAGAAATATTCACTGGCGTGACCACTGCCAACCCACTCGTCTGCTGTTGTTGAATCTGAGGGTCTAGACTAGTACCATCTAGTAGAAATGTAATGTGGGCCTCATTTGTAATTTAAAGAGTTCTAGACGCCACATTAAAAAGTAAAAAGTAGCTGAATTTCATTTTAATAATTTATGTTTAAAACATTATTTTAACATGTAATAAGTATAAAATTATTCAGATATTTCACTTTTTGTACTACCTTGGATATTCAGTATGTATTTTACATTTAGAGCACATCTCAGTTAGGATAAGGCACAATTTTAAGTGTTCAGCACCCACATGGGGCCAGAATATAGCACAGTTCTAGATGTTTTGATATGATAGCCAGTCAAGATATTACATGAACATTACTCAACTTCCTCTGTGTTTCAAGGTACCCTGACTCATCCCTTTAACTTGATATAGGACTGGCTTTTGGGTAGCTATCTGCTTGCCGTTCAATGTGACCCTCCCTGAGACCAGAGGGTCTGAGAATTTTGTTAAGTGATATGGCAGCTCACCAAATGGGTCATGAATAATTTAGAGACATATATTATAATAAAGATACCTAAGCCTCTCAAACTAGACAAAATGGGCCTGAAAAACTAGAATCTTGCCTCCTGTATCACAGATACAATGTACTCCACTGCAGTGCAGCTATGTATAACAAATACTACTGATGAGAGGTGCTCACATGGGCATCATTTTGCCCCTGCATCCTTGGATTTGTCAATGTCTGGACATGTTTTTTTGATGATTTGAAAAAATGTTTTATTGGAATACAGTTGATTTACAGTGTTGTATTAGCTTTTAGGTTTATAGCAAAGTGAACCAGTTATACATAAATTCACCCTTTTCTTTTTTTAGTTTCTTTTCCTTTGTAGGACATTGCAGAATATTGAGTAGAGTTTCCTGTGCTATAGAGCAAGTTCTTGTTAGTTACTTATTTTATATGTAATAGTGTGTGTATGTCAGTCCCAATCTCCCAGTTTATTTCCATCCTCCCCGCGTCCCCTGGTAACTGTAAGTTTGTTTTCTATATTCATGACTCTACTTCTGTTTTGTAAGTAGTTTGATTTGTACCCGTTTTTTTAGATTGCATGTACAAGTGGTATTATATGATATTTGTCTTTCTCTGACTGACTTCACTCAGTCTGAAATCTCTAGGTCTATCCATGTTGCTGCAAATGGCATTATTTCAATCCTTTTTTTAGCTGAGTATTTATTCCAGTGTATATATGTACCACATCTTCTTTATCCATTCCTCTGTTGATGGACATTTAGGATAGCTTTTTCTTGATGTGTTTTGACGATCACAACTGCCATGCAGTGGCTTGAGATCAGGCTGATAGCATTCCACAAAGTATGAAGCAGCACCCACAACAGTGAGCTATCTGGCCCAAGTTTCAGTGGTGTTAAGCATAGCAGTACCCTGCATCAGTGAAACAAGATCCTTCAGTTTTACTAATTGTTACATAGTCTCCACAGGTAACGTGCAGTGTTGTTTTTTCTTTGTTTTGTTTTTTAAATTTAGAGAATCTCTTTTTTCTTTCATGTAAAATTTCTAAGGAAGAAGCAGTCAACTTGTAAAGTATTTCTGATTGAGCCAATTTGTCAGATAGATTCCACCCATGCCTCCTTTTCTCTAACCTCTTCTCTTTGGGAAGTGGTGAAACTGGTGAAGTTCCTCTCCTACATCCCCTTCCTCAGACCTCTTTTCCCTGGAACCATTTTACTTTCACTAAAGAAAGTTGTGTCTGTTAGAAAAGAAAATAAGCAGTTGCAAAGCTGCCAGAAGGATGATTGCACTTCCATAAGGTCTCCTGGGGTTTTTTTTTTTGGATGTTCTGTCAGAGATGTGGGTGTTTGGTTGTGATGACTTCCTTTCAGTGCTCCATCATGAGGCACAGTTAACTCAGAATGTTATCACCACCGTTGTCCTAATGTCTGTTACCCAGGGAGCTGTAATTTTGAGTCTTCATAAATTCTAGCAAGTAAAAATCAGTGCTAGTCATTGTCAGATTATAAATGTTCCTTAGCTGTCCTGTCAAAGGTAATCCTACTTGCCATTGTTGGCCTTTAAGGTTACCATGTGATCCCCACCCCATCCTAATGACTGCTGGTGTTTCTGTTGCCTTCCTTCATCTGCTGTAGCACTTTTGAGTTTTGGTGACAAACCACAGATGAGCTATAACAACCTTAGGTTGTTCAGTTCAGTTCAGTCGCTCAGTCGTGTCCGACTCTTTGCGACCCCATGAATTGCAGCACGCCAGGCCTCCCTGTCCATCACCAACTCCCAGATTTCACTCAAACTCACGTCCATCGAGTCAGTGATGCCAGCCAGCCATCTCATCCTCTGTCGTCCCCTTCTCCTCCTGCCCCCAATGCCCCCCAGCATCAGAGTCTTTTCCAATGAGTCAACTCTTCGCATGAGGTGGCCAAAGTACTGGAGTTTCAGCTTTAGCATCATTCCTTCCAAAGAAATCCCAGGGCTGATCTCCTTCAGAATGGACTGGTTGGATCTCCTTGCAGTCCAAGGGACTCTCAAGAGTCTTCTCCAACACCACAGTTCAAAAGCATCAATTCTTTGGCGCTCAGCTTTCTTCACAGTCCAACTCTCATATCCATACATGACCACAGGAAAAACCATAGCCTTGACTAGACGGACCTTAGTCGGCAAAGTAATGTCTCTGCTTTTGAATATACTATTTAGGTTGGTCATAACTTTTCTTCCAAGGAGTAAGTGTCTTTTAATTTCATGGCTGCAGTCACCATCTGCAGTGATTTTGGAACCCCCCAAAAATGAAGTCTGACACAGTTTCCACTGTTTCCCCATCTATTTCCCATGAAGTGATGGGACCGGATGCCATGATCTTCGTTTTCTGAATGTTGAGCTTTAAGCCAACTTTTTTGCTCTCCACTTTCACTTTCATCAAGAGGCTTTTTAGCTCCTCTTCACTTTCTGCCATAAGGGTGGTGTCATCTGCATATCTGAGGTTATTGATATTTCTCCCGGCTATCTTGATTCCAGCTTGTGTTTCTTCCAGTCCAGCGTTTCTCATGATGTACTCTGCATAGAAGTTAAATAAGCAGGGTGACAATAGCCAGCCTTGACGTACTCCTTTTCTTATTTGGAACCAGTCTGTTGTTCCATGTCCAGTTCTAACTGTTGCTTCCTGATGTTGAAGGCAACGTAATAAAGGCTATTTGGGGCCTGTCTTAGATTTGGCAAGAATTTAGGGTTTCAGCTTAAAAGGAGACAGCTCCTCTGGCTCTGCCTCTTGCTAGCAGCTGGAATGAGCTTGCACCCTGTCATGGCTGACCTTCTCAAGCAGGTTTCCAGGGCTCTACGCCGTAGACTGAACCACGGTGAAGAGAGAGGATTTAGAGCCAGCCTTTCATTCTGCAAGGAGTAACAGTGTTCCAAAAGGTGCTTTTAGAAAAGGGGCATTAGTACTGGGCAGCCCTGCTCCCTCCAAAACATGGCTGTTATCTACCACATTGGTGCCCGTGAAGTTCTCCTTGCTCCCCAGACTAGAGGCCCTCTGCCTATCCCACTGAACATGTCTCTGGGGACCAGTTTAACAGCCAAATCCCATTGACCCTGTTACTTGGCATCTGTTCCTTCCCCACTTTATACCTGTAGAGCTATGGCCAGCTCAGGGAGAGCAATGGTGGTCCTGTTGTTAGGGTAGCTTGCCACTCAAGGGACATTCTGCATCCAGTTGAGTCTTGAGGTTCAAGATTTCCCATTGGGATATGGCTAGAAGTTGCAGTTAAATTTTATAAGTGGAAACTTCATTTTATAGAGTTGCATTATGAATGCCTTATTTTTGAGCAAATTTAATATATTCTTGAGGTATTCTAGATATTTGAAAGGTTTACATCTGTAACCTCTTAATTTTTTTGCTTCTTTTTAGTGTTATAGGTTTTCCTATCTTTTGTAAAAGAGTATACTAAATATTTAGCTTTATGTGGCAATCAGAAATGACCCATGGAAACTTTGCATTAATGTATGAATTGTATTAGACTACATTCACATGTTTTCTTTGTTTAATTTGTCTTGATAAGTAAGGTTGATAGATAATTGAATTGTTTCATGAAAATATCTATGTATTAGTTACAGTAAACATTAGTTGGCTTTTATGAGTTATCCAAGAATCCTAACCACATTTCTATGGTGTCAATGGGTAAATAAATTTTGATTTAAAAATGATGGATAATAAACTGTTTTTTTTTTTTTTAATGTCCAGGATTGTTGTCCTCTTTTTTCTAATCTCTGAAAATGTGTTCTAACTAATAAGCTTATGTGTCATGGGGGACTGATTGCCTTATTTCACTTATAATTCATGATATTAATATATGAAGACTTAAGAAATATTGAAGCTCTGAGTGAAAATGTGCGTGCAAAAATATTTGTCGGCTAATAGGATAGCCAAGGGTAGCCTCTTCTTGTGATTTGAAACTTTACTTGAATTCACCTAAAATGAAGTAACATTAATCAGCATCTCTTCTTAGTGAGTGAAAAGTTATATTTTTTTCCATGTTAAGAAACTCTGAAGTGTGTTCATAATACAGGATTTCCTTCTGAGTCAATAGGAATTCTCCCTCCTCTTGTTTCAGGCCGGAGCCTCAGCAGAAAGCTCCCTTGGTTCCTCCACCGCCGCCTCCACCACCACCGCCGCCTCTGCCAGACCCTGCCCCTCCAGAGCCAGAGGAGGAGATTCTGGGGTCAGACGATGAGGAGCAGGAGGACCCCGCAGACTACTGCAAAGGTGATATGCTTGCCTTCCCCCTGGGCCACCCCATGATTTGTTGGGGGTAAGGCCAAAGGGAGTTAATGATGCAGACTACTTGATGTCAATATTGTTAAAAAATTTTTGGATTGTTTAGTATAAAATGATACCAGAAAATATGAGAGATATCAGAAGGAAAATTTTTTTAAGAGATAGAAGGTAAAATACATAGGTGCACATACATATACTGAGTAATTTCAAGATTTAAATCTGTTGACAGAATTAAAGATGGTATACAGCAGGATAATTAAATATAAAAACAAAATAAGCCATCTGAGAAGAACATAGAAAGTAGGTTGAGAGCTGAAGAACTGATGGTTTTGAGTTGTGGTGCTGGAGAATACTCTTGAGAGTGCTCGGGACAGCAAGGAGATCCAACCAGTCAATCCTAAAGGAAATTAATCTTGAATATTTACTGGAAGGACTGATGCTGACGCTCCAGTACTTTGGCCACCTGATGTGAAGAGCTGGCTCATTTGAAAAGACCTTGGTGCTGGGAAAAATTGAGAGTAAAAGGAGAAGGGAATGGCAGAGGATGAGATGGTTCGATAGCATCACCAAGTCAATGGATATAAGTTTGCCAAACTCCGAGAGAGAGAGTGAAGGAAATGAGTGTTATGCAGTCCATGGGATCGCAGAGAGTCAGACCTGACTGAGTGAGTGAACACCTACCACCACCAGACTCCTACTGGGGGAGCCAGTCTGTTGTTCATTACATTGGATATAAGTTTTCTGGCTGCCAAGACTATCAAGGAGCTCTTCTTTTCTTTGGAAGCCCATTGAGTTACATAGTATTTTGTCTGTGGAGAGAAAATCTGCCCATTTGTTTATGGAGACAGATGTTTTCCTGGCACAGTACTCAACAAAAAACCTATTTTGTAGGTTCTGCCATTATGTGACATAGTAGATTATGTTTCAGCTGTGATTTCACAGAATGCATAGAAATTATTCAGGTAAAGTATTCTTGTATTTATGTTTTGTAAAGACCAAGAGCATACAGCTAAACTGCTAAAAGGCAAGCATATTGTATGATGAATATTGAAAATAATTTGATCCAGACCTCATACTCTGTGTAGACTGGATCCCAAGAATCTAGTAGAAAGGAAAGGCAGTCCATTTGCTGCCTCTTTGTTACTTACCTTTCTCTCTTGGACTTTAATTCCCTGAAACAGAAAATTATCACAGTTTGAATTCTTAGCTTCTGAACAGTTAACAAGACATTTATTTGCTACAAATTATGGGAAATGTAAATCAGATTTTATATAGCTTAAGGATAGATGGCAGGAAATACACACTGTTTAGGCTATAAAGGTTAAAGCCTCTCTGTCTCTCTTGTATCTTAGTATCAGTTTAGCTAGTGATTGCAGGTCATTTGTGTGTTGGTTAAAGAATAGTGTACTTTTTAATTACCAGGAAGCGAAAGTTATCATTCTGCTATGAAACTTCAAGAAGGAATCTTCCTGTCTAACACGATTCTTCCATAGGTGTAGATTTCTACACATAGAATCAGCATTTTCCTTAGAAAATGAAATATTTATCTGTAGCATTTATGTAACTAGTGATTATGACCCCACAGGTAAAGGTCTGTGCCTTCTAATATGGAAAAGAAGATGTTTTCCTTCCTCTCTCTTGTAATCTGCATTTCTTGGTTTGAAAATGAAGTTATATGAAGAGGAGATGTGGACAGCTGTCTTTAGATTGTGCTTCTTAGGCCAAAGTATCAGGCTGGTGTGAAAGAACTGTTCTCTGCAGAACTAGGCTCCACCCTACTGGAATGAGATCTGTTTGCCTCACACCTGGATCTTTTGTGGTATAGATCATAACAAGTTGTTTAAGATAACTGATAAACACTTTTCAAGGAACTAATGGAGTTGGTTGGCAATGTCTGGGAGAAGAACTGTGGCTCACCCCGCCCCACACTGCCCCATCCATTAGAAGAAATAACTTTCTCCCTGGAAGTGGATGAGTTTCAGTTACCAACATGGTGCTTTATCACCCATGAGTACTTTAGTATATTTTGCCTGCAGTCAAGTATGTTCTCCCGTGTTAGCCACTATACAACTGTCAAGAAGTTAATGTTGATACTTCTACTGTTCAGTCCTTGGACCCCACTCAGGTTTTGCCAGTTGCCCAGTAGTGTTGTTTATGTGAAACCAATCCATTGCAGAATCACATTATATTTTGTTTTCTTCTTCCTTTGATCTGGAACAGTTCTTTAGTTTTTTTCTTGGCTTTTATGACTTTGACGTTTTTGAAGATGTGGGCCAATTATTTTGTATAGTCTTTCTCAATTTGGAATAACAAATTAGTGTTGTTCTGTGAGACGTGTTCTTCTCATTGCATCATATCAGATAGTACATGATTTTGATTTATACCAGTACTATTGATGTCAACCACTTGTTCAGGATGGTGTCTGCCAGATAGCTCTATTGTCAAATTGCTCTTTTCTCCCTCATAGTTAATAAGCAGTCTGTTGAGAGTAACTTTGAAGCTGTGTAATAATCTTTTGTCAGAAAATTTACTTGCTTCTTCCTTTCCCTCTATCCTATCTCTCCCTCACTCCCATCCATCCATCCATTTATCTCTGAGTTTGTGTATCTTAAATGTATTCACTCATGGGTTTTCTTTTTATTCAGTGGGTTATAGTCAGCTACTTTGCTTATTTGTTTTGATAGTTCAGTTCAGTCACTCAGTCGTGTCCGACTCTTTGCGACCCCATGATTTGCAGCACGCCAGGCCTCCCTGTCCATCACCATCTCCTGGAGTTCACTCAAACTCACGTCCATTGAGTCTGTGATGCCATCCAGCCATCTCATCCTCTGTCGTCCCCTTCTCCTCCTGCCCCGAATCCCTCCCAGCATCAGAGCCTTTTCCAATGAGTCAACTCTTCACATGAGGTGGCCAAAGTACTGGAGTTTCAGCTTTAGCATCATTCCTTCCAGAGAACACCCAAGACTGATCTCCTTCAGAATGGACTGGTTGGATCTCCTTGCAGTCCAAGGGACTCTCAAGAGTCTTCTCCAACACCACAGTTCAAAAGCATCAATTCTTCGGCACTTAGCTTTCTTCACAGTCCAACTCTCACATCCATACAGGACCACGGGAAAAACCATAGCCTTGACTAGACGGACCTTAGTTGGCAACGTAATGTCTCTGCTTTTGAATATACTGTCTAGGTTGGTCATAACTTTTCTTCCAAGGAGTAAGTGTCTTTTAATTTCATGGCTGTAGTCACCATCTGCAGTGATTTTGGAGCCCCCCAAAATAAAGTCTGACACTGTTTCCAGAGCTTCCCTGGTGGCTCAGAGGTTAAAGCGTTTGCCCGCAATGCGGGAGATCTGGGTTCAGTCCCTGGGTCGGGAAGATCCCCTGCAGAAGGAAATGGGAACCCACTCGAGTATTCTTGCCTGGAGAATCCCATGGACAGAGGAGCCTGGTGGGCGACAGTCCACGGGGTCGCAAAGAGTTGGGCACGACTGAGCGACTTCACTTTCACTGTTTCCCCATCTATTTCCCATGAAGTGATGGGACCAGAGGCCATGATCTTCATTTTCTGAATGTTGAGCTTTAAGCCAACTTTTTCACTCTCCTCTTTCACTTTCAAAGTTTTGATGCTTAGATTTTCTCAAATTGGCCATTAGAAGTCCCTTCAGGTTGATTATGTGTCCTTTTGAAAAGTACCTATCATTCTTTTTTTGTTCTATACATTATTTTTTCACTCAGTATGTATTAGAAGTCACTCTGTAAACTACCTATAAAGCTGTGTCACTTGTTTCATTTATTGTTGTTTTTTAAGTTTCGTGTAAACCTTTTAATTAAAAAATTTTATACAGTTTTAAAGGTTATACTTTGTCTACAGTTATTTCAAAATTTTGGCTCTATTCCTTGTGTTGTACAATACATCCTTGAACCTGTCTTATATCCAACAATTTGTACTTCCTACTCCTGCAGCTGTGTATCTTCCTCCACTCCAAGCCTGTAACCATTACTTTGTCCTCTGTATCTATGAACCAGCTTCCCCCCACTTTTTTTTTTAATTTACTGGTTTATTTTTTAAGTTTCTCATATAAGTGATATCATTGCAGTATTTATCTTTCTCTCTCTGACTTATTTCAGTTAGCATAACGCCCTCCGTGTTTGTCCATGTTTCTACAAATGGCAAAATTCCATTTATTTTAGTGGTTGTATAGTATTCCATTGTGTGTGTATGTGTGTATATATATATAAGACACCATGTCTTCTTTATCTTTCTCTTGATGGGAAAAGTCCCTATCATTCTTAAATCCTTTCTTATTTTCAAATAAGATGTATTCGTCCTGTAATTTTCCTACTCCAGGCCTGGAATCAGCTTTCTCCACAAGGAGCCCTGGAGATAACAGTATTTAGAAAAGAAGATCCGAGCATTAGAATGAGACTGTTAACTCTTTGGGTGTCTCCGCTTCTCAGTCCCTTAGCACAGAGCTAAAGACGCACACTTCCTTTAGATTTGTATTTCTGTGTTTATTTACAGATGTATTAAAATCCATGAGTTTATTCTATCTCATTTCCACTCTTAATACCGGGAGATTCAGCTCATTTTTCTCCTTAGCCTATCTGTAGTTTCTTTCTTTTGCAGTAAGAGACTTGGCTGTCATTGTCCTCATTATATTTACTTATTCGACTTCCTTGTATGTAAGAGTCTCCAGTCATTGTCACTGCCCTTTTGGGCATGTCTGCCCTTTCCTTATTGCCTAGCTTGTTCTTGGACATCCTCTGTTGCTTGGCACTGCCTAGCGACTGTGTACTGACGTGTTCGGGAGAATGGAAGGAGAGAGCCGCCCTTCACAGTCTAAGGGTCTGTTTTGCTTAGTCTGTGTATGTGGCTTCTCTCTCTTCTGTCACTTCACAGCTTCGCTTGTTTCCTTCATCTTCATTCTTAGAGAATCTCTGCCCTGCCAGCCACTTCTTAATAGTCCTGAAGTAAAAGAAAACATCAACAGAAACAAAAGACACCACATCTTTTATCTCTCTTTACAAAAGACGTTTTTGTTCATTATAGGAGTTATAAGTATTTTGGGGGTCATGGTGTGGAAAGTCACCTGGAATCCCACCACCCACCTTTTGCTGCAGTAAGCTTTTAAGTTCCTCCAATTCTGAATCATTTATGACCAACCAACTTGTATCTTAACTTTTTACCTTTTTTTTTTACCTCTTTACCTTGGTAAAAGCTAAAGCTCTTTCCTTATTCAGAACATGTGCAATGTTCGTTGTTTTAACAAAAAAGCCACTGTTTAAAGGTCTGATATCGCTAATGCATTATTCATTGCTCCCTTCTATTGTGCTTGGCAGTCTCTGTGGCCTGGGACTCTTTCCCTTTCTTCACAGCTAACATGTTCCTGTCCTTAAGTCCCAGGGGAGTATGGACTTCAGCGTCTGCAAAACTTGGGTCAAAACCTGGCCCTGTTGCTCTCTATTTCTGTATCCTTGGACAAGTCCCTTTGTTCTAGGCTTGAGTTTCTTCATCTCTCCTATAATATCATCTGTCTGTAGAATAAAATATTGCATGGCATCTATCACCTACGATTTTATGAGGAATAAAATGAGATAAATAATGCTTCTGTGTATCAGGGCATGTTACCTGATACCTAGAGAGAGGATTGTTCTGAAATACGAATTCTCTTTTTGCCAGTCCTTTTTTTTGTTCAATCATCTTCTTCTTGTGTGTATTACCATCTGTACTTACATGCTGGCCCCCTGAGTGGTCTTAAATGCCTTACTTGTGGTGGACTTGCAAAGAGAATGGTCAGCACTGCTTCTTTCTCTCCTTGTTTTTTATTGGTTACCTTTGGTCAGTTGTCTGCGGCAGTAACTGTAGCAGCAGGCTGTGCAGTTTATTCTGGATTTTACTTCCAAGTTCAGAGGGTAACGGGTCAGGCATGGAGTCACCTTATAAGTAAACAGTTCCAGGAGGCCCTGTGTAATACTTGCTCACTTTGTTTATTTTATTTTTTTTTAACTTACAGCTTCCTTGTCAGTGCAAAACTTCCTCCTCTGGGGAGATTTTAGTCTAATGTGGGTTTTCAGAGTGTGACCTGTACCCTCTGCATCAGAACGTTCCTAGGCTGGACTCTGAATCTTGAGTTGGAATCCTTGGGAGTAGGATCTGGACTCTAAGTATTTAACAAGTTCACTTAGTGATTTTTTCTGCACATTGAAGCTGAAGTTGGCTTACATGAGGCACCTACCATTTGTCTAAAACTCCAAAGCTATAACTGCAAGAAGTGATCCTTCTCTTCACTTTACTCTGTGTTACTGATTTACTGTGAAAGGGGAATTACTGCTTTGAACTACATTATCTTCTAAAATTTCCCCAGAACTCTGAGCACACATGTACTCCAAGGACTAGTAAATGGTGAAAGAAGGAACATTGCTTTGATATATCATGCTGCCTGCACCGACTGACTTCCTCAGAGATCCTGTTTTGTAGCTCTCCTAAATCATTTTTAGATTAAGTTGGCACATTCGTTATGCAGTTTGTCACTTAACATTATTTCTGGAGACATTGGTTTCAACATAGTTGTGGCCTGACTTGGTACTAAAACATGTCGTTTGCTTATGCCTTCTTCAAATCCCTGACACATCTTATTTAGGACCCTTGATCACCCAGAGTAGTGCCCACCCCACCCCATCCCCCTTAGCCCTCTTGAGGTGTGATTATACATTTATTTTTGTGTTTCTGATCTCTTTCTCCTCAATCTGAATGATTTCCTATAGTCAGGAGCAGTATGTTTTGTTAATCCCACTGCATTTGAACCATCTACTGTGCAGTAAGTGTTTTTGGTTGGATGAAGAAATTGTCTAGTGTTAAGCTTCAACTAAGGGCAAGAGAGTACTGGTGTTAGCTCTGTGTCTGAGATGGCGTGTCAGAGTGAGGAGGTTGACGTGCCATGGAGGACACACAAATCAGAGTACAGATCCTTCATTTCTGCTCTAAATTGTCTTAAAATCATCACGGTGCCCCAGAAAGCTTTAGTAGGGATCTTGGAATATCTTCTTCCAAACATAGGGTTAACAATATGAATAGTTGCCTGCTAAAAATGTGGACTGGCTTCCTTATATACAAACTGCCCTTACCATGTGTGTTTACTGTCCATTTGTGAACAGTTTAGCCTGGTTGAATGTTAGTAATTCTCAAAATTTAATGTTGGTTACAAGTTCATATTGGTCTTCTCTCTGCACAATCTGTGATTTATGACTATTTTATAGCTTTAAGGTTTGCTTGTTTTTTAAGGAAAAAAAGCAACATTCATTACACAAGTTGACTTAGAAATGGTGTCATTTAGCTGAAATATTTTATTGAAAGTGTAGTCTATTTTTTTTCAGGCACAACTTTATTATTATTTTTTCTTTTGTTTTGAAATCAGTAAAGGAAACTGGGTTCTAGAAGCAGCAGTAATCTAATGCAGCAAGTTTGTGCATTCTTCTTTTTTATGTTTAAATACATCTAAATTATCACACTGTTGGCACACCTCATTTGTATGAAATTATGCACCACATATACTAATTGTAGTAAAGTTAGCCTCTCATGCCAGTTTAAAAAAAAAAACTACTCTGGAAGATAATTTTCACTGAACTCTAACCAACCTTGGTTAAGTGGACAGTGACAAGATTATAAATGATACAAAAAATAACATTTTAACATTTGGGTAATTTTTAATATATTCTACCCTCATATGGTCCTCAGAATTAAACCATAATGAGCAGAAGAGGAAAAAGAATGCCACTGAGTGTTAAGGCAGAACATCCTGACAGAAGTGATGAAGGTAGAGTCTATACTAAATACCAAGTGCAGAATTTCATAGGGCCAACAGGTTAACAGTCTATATTTTTCACTTACACAGGTGAAGTAGATTTGGCAATTGTCAGTTATGTTAAATGCACCAAATAAAGCTCCTAAAATTGATACTATAAGGCTGCACCTTAAGTTTTCCAGACTGCAACTGTGCAGAAGTGTAGTCATTTTTATTTATTTTTTGCAGTAGGTCCTTGTTGATTGTTTTAAACATAGCAGTGTATACTTGTCAATAGCAAACTCTCAGTCTATCCCAAGCCTTCACCCTTCTCCTCCATAACTATAAGTTCATTTTCTAAGTCTGTGAGTCCATTTCAGTTTTGTAAGTAAGTTAATCTTTTTTAAGATTCCCTATATAAGCGACATCATAGGATATTTTTCTTGCTCTGTGTGATTTACTTCACTTGGTAAGTCCAGGTCCATCCAAAAATGTAGTCTTTACTTGCCGTTCTTTTTGAAAGTAAAAAATAAACTTTATTCATTCACGGTTCCTTTTCCTTAAAACCACTAACGCTGCATACATACTGAATTCACCATGGTAGTCTGTGTTTTTAAAAATTACTTGGCTTAATTTGGCTTGCTTGAAGCCTTGAGAAGAGATTCTGCGTATCTATATGAGGAAGGTAATATGCCCTTGAATTTTTTACATGAGGCTTCATTATATTCCTTTTGCGCAGATTGAGGTGATTCCAGCACTGTCAGGCCTGTTGCTGCTGTGAATCACTAATGATGTGGCTATTGATTGGTCCCTAAGCTTTAGCTGGATAACAAGGGAATTCTCTGAGGCTTTCCTGTATGTATTGTATTTTACTACAGCGATTGGAAGGGTGAATGAGAAGCAGCCTGTGTTTTCTAGGAGTTCAAGGCCTTATAGACTTCACTAGTAGAATACAAGCTCCTTCACGGAAGAGTCTGTCTAGGCTCCCGTTCCATGAATAATACAGAGGGAAAACAATCTGTGGTGAATGTGGAGTGATTGAATGGACCAGACTAAGAAACTACTGAAGTGCCTTTCTTTGTATTTTTTTGTGTGGTTAATTATAAGAGGAGGAAAAAGGGAAATTTGTGAGGATTTTAAAGGAATGAGGTTGTATTTGATTAGAGGTAAAAGACAAGACTTCATAGAAAATGAAAAGGGGGGGCCTTTCCAGTTAAGAGTAATTGAACTTTTTTGTTGAGGGTGGGCATTTCTCTGGTGTTTTCAGTGCCGAGGGTGCAGGTTAATCCCTGGTTAGGAAATGAGATCCCACAAGCTGCTGGACCAAAAAAAAAGAACTCTTGTAGTGTGATCACCTCTCTTAAAAATGTGTTTAAGGATGATATAGCTATACCAAAATGTCAGCAGTAGGTATGAGGTTAGTGTGGAGGCTTCTTTCTATACTTTTATGTCTAGTTGTTGTAGTACCGTCTGTTGAAAAAACACTTTTCTTTCTCCCTATGGAATTGCCTGGTGCCTTTGTAAATAAGTTTACCATATGTATTAGGGTCTATTTATGGACTCCTTTCTGTTCCATTCCACTTTTGGTCTGTTCGTGCTCTTAACTCTGTGCTGCCTTGATTTGTGTAGCTTTATATAGTAAGTCTTGAACTGGGTAGTGGATGCCCTCCAACTTTGTGCTTCTTTTCTAGAATAGGTTTTGACTTAACTAGTTCCTTTGCATTTATGTATAATTTCAGCCTCAGCTTATACAGTTAATTTAGATGTCTGTCTTTAATAGCATTGAATCTTCTTATCTATTGTAGAAGAGCATAACTTACCACCCCTAAAGTCTTTTTTTGGCATGTGGTTTATTTTGAGCTGAAAAGGGCCAAAAGACTCAGGAAGACACTTTTGATCTTGTGCGGCCTGTGCCTGCAGCGGCTTGGTTTCCCAGTCAGAGATTGAGACTGGGTCTCAGTGTTGAGCACACCAAATCCTAGACACTAGATTAATGGTCAGTGACAAGGACTCTGGCTTTTCAGCTTTATGTGGAAGAATTTCCACAAAGATGGAAAGTAGTGAGGCAAGTCAAGTATTTCTTAGGAGGAAAAGAGTACAGTATGTATGAATAGACACATGGGCAGACTGAGAGGTAGAGAGTCCCTGAGTTGTGCCCTCCTGGCAGTTTAAATCACTTTTCTGGTTATCATGGCAATCACCAACTGTCAAGGCCCTGAGGGTTGTGTCATTTAGCATGCTAATGTATTACAATGAGTGTATAATGAGGCCTATGGCCTCCTGGAAGCCAGACCTTCTGTCTTCTTGAGCCTTGTTGATTCTCACCAGTTTTTTTCCTCTTTGCTGCTTCCCCCTGAAACTTATATAAGAATAATTGATTTCTAGAAAAATATTTTTAAAAAGGAAAAAAAAATAGTAATTGGTTTCTATTTGGAGGAGGGACTGGGATATGATTCTGGGGTCATAGTCTTGGCAACATGTTTATTTATGTCTTTAATTTCTCTCAGAGATTTTTTTTAAGTTTTCAACGTGGAGGTCTTGTGCATATTTAATTTTTGCCTTTCTCTCTTTTTTGGAATGCTGTTGTTATTATAAATTGCTTTTTGATGGTGTGTAAAATGTAATTGAGTCATTGAACATGTGTCCTGTAACTGCTGAATTTGTTTGCTAATTCTATTGGTGTTCTGTGGGCAGATTTTTTGTATTTTCTGCACAGTCATTTATCATTTCAGCACAGACAGTTTTCTTTTCCTTAGCATTCATTATGTTTCTTTCTTTGCTTCATTGTTCCACACACAAAATTGAATAAAAGCAGTAGGACTGGACATCCTTATCTTGTTTCTGATCTTACAGTAAATGTGTAGATTTTAAAAAAATATATCTCTTTATTAGGTTATGATGAATCCCATGAATTTAAAAGTAAAATGAAAAGCGTAAGTCTTACAAAGAAAAATAGTAGGTGTCTTCACAACCTTGAAGTAGGGGGAGATTTTGTAGAGAGAATGCAAGAAGTGTTAAGGTTAAAACAATTAGAAATTGGATTTCATAAAAAATGAAACAACCAGCTTCAGATTAGGATAATAGAAATGTATGTAGTTGGCAAAGACCGTAAATTGGAGACTCTATCAGGAAACTGTGAAATTTTAGAGAACTGTTCTTTGTATTAATTAGGGCATATACATTTGTCAAATATTAGGAAATTGTATATCTAGATTGTAGGATTTCTCTCCTTCTCTGTCTAGCTTCTTTGTCTTTTGTTTGTTTTCTGAATTGAGCATATATTTCTTTGTAGGTAGAAAAAAAAAATGTTTGCAGAAAAAACACTTAGCAGTGAGGAACCATTGCAGATTTTGACCAGGAAAGTGCTGTATATACTTAAGGATGATTAATTTAAAATCTTACGTTACTTGATTTGGAGAGAGAAAAGGTATATAAAAGAGAAGATAAAAGCAGAGCATTACAGAGATAGCATCTTTATCATTCATAAACTATTGGACATAGAGGGCAGCAATGTCCAATAGTTTCCATAATGTCTGCATGCTACTAAGTCACTTCAGTTGTGTCCAACTCTGTGTGACCCCATAGACGGCAGCCCACCAGGCTCCCCCGTCCCTGGGATTCTCCAGGCAAGAACACTGGAGCGGGTTGCCATTTCCTTCTCCAATGCGTAGAAGTGAAAAGTGAAAGTAAAGTCGCTCACTCGTGCCTGACTCCTAGCGACCCTATGGACTGCAGCCCACCAGGCTCCTCCGTCCATGGGATTTGCCAGGCAAGAGTGCTGGAGTGGGGTGCCATCGCCTTCTCCGTAGTGTCTGCATAGCAGGTCCCTAATGAAACTTCCAGACCCTGAGACTTGGGTGACATTCCCGGGTTGGCAATAGCATGTGTACATTGTCCCATGTCGCCAACACTGACACTGCACAGTGGGAGAAGACACGCAGAAGCTCTGAATTGGAGACCCGCCTTGATTCTGCCCTAGGTGTCTCTTTCCTCGACTGACATTGATTTGTAACCCTTCTGCTGCAATAAGTTGTAACCGCAAGTATAGCTGCCCTCAGTGTCTTTGGTGAGTTCTTGCCACATACTGTTAATTCCTGGAGCTGAGCATGGTGTTGGGGCCCTCCAAACCTGCCCCTGGTGCCAGTAGTGAGGGTGATCTTTGGGACCCCTCGACCCTGTGGTTCTGTCAGGCGTGAGGGTGCTCTTGTGAATGGTTCCGAACCTTACACAAATTTTATAGATTTGATAGGGAAACAAATGGTATAAGGAGTATTAAATGAATAAAAAAGATGCAGATAGGCTGTTCAGAGAGAAGCCTTTGAGAGATTCTGTGGGGCCAAGAGGAGAAAGAACAAGTGGCAGAACAGAGCAGTCAGGCAGGCAGGAGAGCAACTAAAGGGTTCTGTTGCCCTTGACGTGGGGCAGATTGGGGAGCTCTGAAGGTACAGCTGTTAATCTCAATGAAAATTTCATTTCTTGGGTGTAGATGACTTGCATTTTGTACATGTCGATGGCCCTTGTCCCCACTGGTCGGCCCACTGCATGGTCTGCCCCTCTGGATCCATTTGTCCCAGAAGAGGAGTTAGCACGTGATGTTTGTCGCAATCTTGCCACTCCTGGTTCCTGTGGTGCTGCCAGCACCCTCTGTGAGGTGCTATGGTCTGTGTACTCAGTACGAGAGCAGTATTGTTTGGGGCAGGCAGTAAGAGTGCCCTTCCCGGATGCCCGCATGCCTCTGCCCCTGCACCTGCCCTTCGTGGGTTCTGCAGCTATCCCGCAGCTCAGCTGTCCCACAGCCCAGCTCTCCACCAGCCTGCAGGCTGGTTCAGAAAGGGTCCAGAGTCCATGCGATGGCTTCACTTCTACTCCTTCTGTGTCCCGTCCTCCCCCACCCTTTATGGATTCACTGGAGCACAAAATCCCTTCCTTCCTGCAGCTTCAAACGGAAGCATTCTTACCAATCATTTCTCCTAGTTTGACTCTTTAGGAGCTGTTCACTAATTCCCTAGGTGGACCCACATGTTTGATTCTTATGTGGTATCTAAGGTATAATTCTAAATATGTTTACAAACAACCTGGTAATGGGGCAAGTTTTTCTCTTTCTTAAAATTTATTTTTGCTGAGATATAATTGATATGTTGTGTAAGTTTTAAGGTGTACACTGTGTAGGGTAAGGTGTTTATTTGATAGGTTTATATATTGCAAAATTATTACTACCATATTTCTCTGTCATGAACTTCCCTGATGGCTCAGATGGTAAAGAATTTGGTTGCAACGTGGGAGACCCAGGTTCAATCCCTGGGTTGGGAAGATCCCCTGGAGAAGGGAATGGCAACCCACTCCAGTATTCTTGGCTGGGAAAGTCCATGGACAGAGGAGCCTGGAGGGCTACAGTCCATGGAGTTGCAGAGGCATGACTGAGCGACTAACACCTCTGTCATATCGCATAATTATCATTTTACTTCTTTTTGTGATCGGAACAGTTAAGATCTTGTCTCTTAGCAGTACTGAAGTTTATAATACGTCATTGTTGTCTATATTTTCTCTTTTGTTTTCCATCTGAAACTAGCATAAAAAAGGACTGTTTTTGTTGTTATTTAGTTGCTAAGTCATGTCCAACTCTTTGTGACCCCATGGGCTATAGCACACCAGGCTTCCCTGTCCTTCACTATCTCTCGGAGTTTGCTGAAACTCAGTTCCACTGATGGTGATAGTATCCAACCATCCAAACCTCTGTCACCCGCTTCTCCTCCTGCCCTCAGTCTTTCCCAGCATCAGGGTATTTTCCAATGAGCCAGCTCTTCACATCAGGTGGCCAAAGTATTGAAACTTCATCATGAGTACTTCCAGCGAATATTCAGGGTTGATTTCCTTTAGGATGGACAAGTTTGATCTCCTTGCAGTCCAAGGGACTCTCAAGAGTCTTCTCCAGCACCACAATTCAAAGGCCTCAATTCTTGGTGCTCAACCTTCTTTATAGTCCAACCCTCACATCCATACATGACTACTGGAAAAACCATAGCTTTGACTAGATGGACCTTTATTGGCAAAGTGATGTCTCTGCTTTTTAATACACTGTCTAGGTTTGTCATAGCTTTCCTTCCCAGGACCAAGTGTCTTTTAATTTCATGGCTGCAGTCACTGTCTGCAGTGATCTTGGAGTCCCAGAAAAGAAAATCTGTCACTGTTGCTACTTTCTCCCCATTATTTGCCATGAAATGGTGGGACTGGATGCCATGATCTTTTTTGAATGTTAAGTTGTAAGCCAGCTTTTTCACTATCTTTCACCTTTATCTAGAGGCTCTTTAGTTCCTCTTTGCTTTCTGCCATTAGAATGGTATCATCTGCATATCTGAGGCTGTTGATAATTCTCCCAGCAGTTTTGATTCCAGCTTGTGATTCATCCAGCCTGGCATTTCACATGATGTGCTCTGCATAGAAGTTAAATTAGCAGTGTGACAATATACAGCTTTGACTGCTCATTTCCTAATTTTGAACCAGTCTTTTGTTCCTTGTCTGGTTCTAACTGTTGCTTCTTGACCTGTATAACTGGTTTCTTAGGAGACAGATAAGGTGGTCTGATATTTCCATGTCTTGAATTTTCCACAGTTTGTTGTGATTCACATAGACAACAGGCTTTAGCATGGCTGATGAAGTAGATGTTTTTTTGTAATTCCCCTGGTTTTTCTATAATCCAGCAGATATTGGCAATTTGATGTCTGATTCCTCTGCCTTTTCTAAATCAAGCTTGTACATCTGGAAGTTCTCAGTTCACATACTGTTGAATACTAGCTTGAAGGATTTTGAGTATTACTTTGCTAGCATGTGAAATGAGTGCAGTTGTGCAGTAGTTTGAATATTCTTTGGCATTGTCATTCTTTGGGATTGGAATGAAAACCAACCTTTTCCAGTCCTATGGCCACTGCTGAGTTTTCCAAATATGCTGACATACTGAGTGCAGTACTTTAGCAGCAGTATTTTTTAGGTTTTTAAATAGCTCAACTGGAATTCCATCATCTCCACTAGCTTTGTTTGTCGTAATGCTTCCTAAGGCCCACTTGACTTCACACTCCATGATGTCTGGCTCTAGGTAAGTGACCACACCATCGTCATCATCCCAGTCATTAACACTTTTTTTGGTGTAATTCTGTGTATTCTTGCCACCTCTTCTTATCTCTTCTGCTTCTGTTATGTCCTTACCCTTTCTGTCCTTTATCATGGCCATCCTTGCATGAAATATTGCCTTTTTATATTTTCAATTTTCTTAAAGAGATCTCTAGTCTTTCCTGTTCTATTGTTTCCCTCTATTTCTTTACATTGTTCACTGAAGGTTTTCTTACCTCTCCTTGCTGTTCTCTGGAACTCTGCATTCAATTGGGTATATCTTTCCGTTTCTCTCTTGCTTTTTTCTTCTCTTCTTTTCTCAGGTATTTGTGAAGCCTCATAAGACAACCACTTTGCCTTCTTGCATTTTTTTTTTCTTGGGAATGGTTTTGGTCACCTCCTCCTGTACTGTGTTATGAACCTCTGTCCGTAGTTCTTCAGACACTCTACCAGATCTAATCCCTTGAATCGAATCTATTCGTCACCTCCATTGTATAATCATAAGGGATTTGATGAAGGTTATACTGAGTTGTTTTCCCTACTTACTTCAGTTTAAGCCTGAATTTTGCAATAAGGGGTTCATGATCTGAGCCACAGTCAGCTCCAGGTCTTGTTTTTGCTGACTTAATAGAGTTTTTCCATCTTCAACTGAAAAGCATATAATCAGTCTGATTTCGGTATTGACCATCTCATGATGTCCATGAATGGAGTCACGTCTTGTGTTGTTGAAAGAGAGTTTTTGCTATGACCTTATCCATATTTCTCCCCATCTTAGCATTGAAATTCTGGACTGGGTAGAATCATGATAATTTTTCTCTCTCTGTATTGAATCCTGTTTCAACCTGGAATTGAAAAAATTATGAGTTAAAGAAGTTTCAGATTTTGTTGGAATTTTTTGGTCTATTTTATATTGACTAGGAAGGAGTAATTGAAATTTTGCTGTTTTTTCCCTTATACAGGTTTTTTTAAATTGATTAGATAAGGTACACCCCCTTTTAAGGATGTACTTCAGTGGTTTTTAATATATTCACAGAACTGTGCAACTACTACCACTCATTCCAGAACATTTTTATCATGCCACAAAGAAACACGTCTGGGAGCGGTCAGTCCCCGTGACTCCCTCCTCCCAGTCTGAGTTTTTAACTGGACATAGTTTTCTATTTCTCTCAGATGTACCTCAGAGTAGAATTGTTGGGTAATATTGTAACTCCATGTTTAACTTCTTGAGGAATTGCCAGACTGTTTTTCCAAAGCAGTCTACATCATTTTGTATTCCTCCCAGCATTAAATGAGGGTTCTTGTTTCCCTACATCCTCACCAACATTTTGTCCGTCTTAGTGGGTTTTAAGTGGTATCTCCTTGTGATTTGCATGGTGATATCCCGAAAGGCCGTTAATGTTGAGCATATTTCCGTGTCCTTATTGGCCATTTGTATATCCTCTTTGGAGTTGCTATGTGTGTAAGTGTGTGCACGTTTGTACACGTTTTTACCACTAAAGTTGTTGTCCATAACACATGATTTATTTTTGAGGATCCGTGAGAGTTTTCCTTCACTTTCTCAGTGCCTGGAAAGGCAGTACCACTACCATGTCTTAATGATGTTATCAGTGTTTTTAATACCATGACTATTGTCTGGCCCTGCTTTCTTGTTGGCTTTCGGTGTTGGAAAGCACTATATGAGTTGAGGTTCACAGCTGTAGTTCTAAGAGATCTTAAGTTTGTATTACTATAGCTGTTTATTTAAACTCTTGTTTGCTAGTTCAAAAAATTATTATAAAAGTGGTATATAGTAGTGTTAAAATTTCAAACAAAATAGGGTGACTTCCCCTGTGGTCCAGTAGTTAAGCATCCACCTTGTAATGCAGGTTGCCTGGGTTCAACCCCTGATCAGGGAACTAATATTCCACATTCTGCAACAAGAGCCTATGCGCTGTATCTAGAGAGTCTCTGCCCCGCAACAGAAGACCCTGCATGATGCACCAAAGAGGCCATGTGCCACAACTAAAACCTGAATATTTAAAAAATTCAAATAAAAAAGGAAGCAAGAAAATTAACATTCTCACATTTTATATTTGACACACTATTCCACATTCAGTTTCCCCAAGGTAAATTAAGGGTTTTAAAGTTTCATAGGTATCCTCCCAGAAATTAATCTCTTCATATGCATATCCATATATGTAACTTCCATAAATGAAATTGATCTGTGTGTGATCTCCCATAATATGCTGTTTTCTTTCAGTAATTGAGGATGTATTTCCTTGAACCTAGATACAGTTCTGCATCATAGTTTTCTACATAGTATTCTCTTCTTTGTGTTTACTTTGATTAACTAGCTTTGCAGTGATTAGATGTTTATGTGTTCTCAGCTTTCATCATTGTAAGTAATGTGACCAGGAACTCCTTGCATGTTCACGGATGGGTTTGTTCTGAGAGTCAATGTGTAGGGGGAATTAGCTAGTTTGAAACATAATGCATTTTCATTTTAAAACGTTTCACCAGTTGCCCTCCAGGAAGATTATACTTATTTATACACTAACCAGAAGTACATCAGTGTGCCTCCACATAGCACTACTGTCTTTAAATGATATCTCCAGTAATCTCTTTGTTTTTATTTTACTCATTTGATTACTCATAAGACAGTCCATTTGTATTTAGTATTTTTAAAATATTGTGCCCTTCATATTATTTTTGACCATTGAATTTCTAAAAACTTGCTTTTCTTCTTTTTGTGTCATGTGACCTTGTATTTGTTTTTTTTTTTTAAAGAACTTTTAGTTCTTTGATTATAATTTCTTAGCATCTTGACTATACTCTTTTTCTGTCCTATTATGCTAAGTAAAATAATTTCACCTGTTTTCCTTGCATTGATCCTGTCAGCAGCCTACTTAGCTCTGTTTACTATACCATCCATATTCACTGTGACCTATCACATCAGGCTACCAAAATTCTTCCCTAGGGCAATAGTAATTTTTCCTGTATTGGCAACACACTAAGATGGTGATGTTCTTTCCAATACTGAGGCATAAAAGAGTGTTTTCAAGAAGAAAGGATTTAATAATAGCAGTATTCAGTTAAGCCACAGTTTCAGGAAGATGAAGGCTAAGGGTCAATGAACTACTTGGGCTGGGGTCCCTAGGGACCCATCGGTTGGGGCCAGTGATAGGTCATGCAGGTGTCAAGGTGAGGACGCACTAGAGCGAGCATAACAGATTCTTTGGTGAAATTTAGCAATGAAATTGAGAGAGAGGACTGTTGCTTGTAGGGGCTGAGGTCAGATACGGGCAGGAGAAAGTTGATTTTAAGACAGGATACCTGAGCAAGTTTCTAGGCAGAAGAGAAGATATCTGAGGAAAGGTTGAAGAGCTGACAAGGACAGAATTAAATGAGTGATTTTGGACGTGGTGGGTTAATCTTGGAAAGATTGAAGTCACATCTTTCTTGCTGAACAGTGGAGGAGGTTTCATATGGCTTTTGGGTTTAGGAGAGTAAGGACAGCATAACCTGTTGTGCAATCTCCAAAAGTTAGCACACTAGGCCAGCTTTTAATTTTACTTATAATTTTATGGATCAGGAATTTAGAAAGGGCAAAGCTGAAGGAGGTTTGTCTCTGCTTCATAAAATATGGGGCCTCAGTTGAGACATTCTAAAGGCTGGAGACTAGGATCATCTGAAAACCCATCATTTGCAAGTATTGCAAGGCCTGGACTACTGATGGGTGTGCCTCTCTGCGTGTTTTCCACGTAGCTTGGCTTCCTTATAGCATGGCGGCTTTGGGGTGGTCATCATCTTACCTGGTATCTCAGAGTTCCAAAAGGAAACATCTCCTTTTCAGAATGGAAGCTGTGTTCTTTATAACTTAGCCTCAAAAATCACACATCCATTTCCATTATGTTCTGTTGGTTAAAAGCACATCGAAAGCCCATCCAGATTTACAAGGAGAATTAGAGTCTATTTCTTGTAGCAGAACTTAAAGGTCCCATAAGAGCCAGTGGTTTGAGAGATGCTGGTGTGACCTTCTTTGGAGAGTACAGTCTGCCAGAGAATGCCATAAGAAATTAGTAAAAGGATGTAGTTAGTGCACTTTACATTATGTACAGCTATATTTTGATATAATCACTTAACCATTTTTCCTAAGACATAAATTCATCTAATATGCTTTTTGTCCAGTGCAGATTATAAGACCTAAGGCCCACTGACTATATCTAACTTGCTGTGTTGGGTACTTACCATAGGAATACGCACAAGCTGGTACATGAGTTAGGTTTTCTGATGATGATTAAACTGGAAAATGTTGTTATTCTCTGATTGTAAGACTAGGTGGGGCTTTAGAACAAGGCTTAGAAAGCAGGTCTGTTTTTCATCTATATGTCAAAGCACTTTTACTTACTGCATTTGTAGTCACTCATCTCTAAGACCCATGTTCTTTTCCCATTTTTAAAATTCCTTTAGAAATAATGAGAATTTGGATAATTCACAATGAATTATTCTTCATTGTTTACAAGCGGTATGACGTACACCTGGGAACATGCCTGTAGTTGTGTGGATGAGTTAGATGTTGCTGTGTGCTGTGATAAACCCATGCTCATTCATGAACAGTAGAAGTATGAAATAACAATAGGTCTTAACTTATTGAAGGAACTTAGTCTTTCCGCTGTATTTTGATGTCTGAGTGTATAATTATATCCTTTGGTTTTATATGGCCAGGTAAGTGTTGTCAGTTATTTTATTTTAAAAGTATTTTTGTTCCTAAAAGAATGTTTGTTTGTTTGTTTTAGTTGTGAAAGAAATCTCAATATTTCGCAGGTGTCTTCTGATTTCTAAACTCTACTTTCATCCAGTTCTCACTGCAAGATCCTTTGTCTCCCTAGTTCATAACTCAATATATTGTATTTTTGCTTATCCAGGGCTTCCCTGGTGGCTCAGAGGTTAAAGCGTCCGCCTCCAGTGCGGGAGACCTGGGATTGACCCTGAGTCGGGAAGATCCCCTGGAGAAGGAAATGGCAATCCACTCCAGTATTCTTGCCTGGAAAATCCCATGGACGGAGAAGCCTAGTAGGTTACAGTCCACGGGGTCGCAGAGAGTCCGACACGACTGAGCGACTTCACCTTGCTTATCCAGAACATAATTAAGAACTGAGAACTGAGCCCCAAATCTTTGAGTTCACATGAAGAGTCCAAGTTCATGTACTAAGGCTCATGTTTACTGTAGAGGAAACCCCCTGTTAAGATCTCAAATAATGTCTGTTTACTCTTCCTCTGCCTACCAAGCAAGTAAAGATAAGGCTAAGAATAAGAAGGAAGACATTAAAGCTATGAAAATCATTGTAAAACCCAGTAAACATTGCAGCCTTAGCTTGTTTGATGTAGTGATAAATTTTTTAGGCAGGTGGACTTGCCTAAACTCATCAGGTGTTAAAAGTCAGATTATTATCAAGCTTTTGTACAGCAACGTTTGGGCAAGAGGTCAGTGCAAGTAAATTCTATAATACCTTTATTGGAGCAATGGTTGATTCCTCTGTCAAAGATACATTGATGAGACAATGGCTGTGACTGGCACTGTGTACTTAAACAATGGAAAGTATTGGTAATGGATACAAAGTGTGTCCATTAACTATCTTTAATTGTGAATTCTAAGATTTGTAGAGTATTTATATACTCAGAATACCTTCAGTGAAATTGAACACTTAGTTGTATGTGTATGTTTGAGAAAAAAAGTTCATAACCCAAATTAGAGTCAAGTAAATCTGTAGACTCGACCACTTGAAAACGGCCACTAGCAGTCTGATCTGTTGGTAAGTCCTGTGCATTTTAAGAACTCCTGCCAATAACCCACCCCACCCCCTGCTCACCAGGGTGCATTTAAAATGCTTTTTTCTAAAGCCTTTTTCACTGGATTTAGAAATGATTCAGGACTGCTCTAGACTATAGAATGTAGAGATTGGGCTTTGAGATTCTGGCCTGACCCCCACGATGTGAATTGCATTTCCACTGTGAGCTCTGTTTTCTTTGAAGCTCTTTTCTGTCAATTTGCAGTGTTTTTTTTTTTTTTTTAAACATGTACTTATTGCTCTAAAGTTACAGTACTAAAAGGAGAAGAAATCTAGATTATTGATCATAAAAGCAGAAGGAATCCTTATTTTATGCTGTTTAGAAGCAGATTCTAATTTTGTAAACATGGAGCTGTTAGTGCACTTCTGCCCCTGAAATGTTTGTAGATCCCCTGATCGTTATGTTCAGCATCTTATGGACATTTTCATAGCTCAGTGTCTTTCTTACTAGCTCACCTTAAGTACTACACATTTTGATTTTGCAGGGTAACAAATATGATTTTTCATAGATACCATTCTCTTGGTAGTGTTTTTATATGATACAATTTTACATTGAGATTATTAGTTCACTTTTCCCCCATCTAGTCTAAGAGAAAACGATATCTTTAAGGATATCCTGTCTTGTTAAATTGCTTTTCACAAATAATGAAAGTCTGGAATTGTACAACTTGCACTGCTCTCAGGGCTCTTCACAAAGACCATAAGTGTGTCTCTTCAAAAAATATGCCAAAATTTTGTTGATGTGGATCTGGTTCTCTCATGACGTTGCAGTCAAGCTGTGAGCTGGGGCTGCTGTCAGCTGAAAATTTGACTGTCCCAAAGGATCTGCTTCATTTCCCTGCTCTTGCCTGCTCAGGTGGTTGTTGGGAGGCCTCACAGGGCTGGTTGCAGCAAAATAGCCAGCTTGGCAGGGGTGGAGAAGGCACCCAGGGCACCTAGCAGAGTAGCCATAGCCTTATCTCTTGGGAGGTGACCTTAAACTTGACTGCTGAATGTCTTGATTCTCTTATAAGAATATTTCAATCTTTGGATAGTCATTAATAAAAAGGTGAGTTAACTGTCATGTGGCGATTTTGTTTTATATAGAAATATCAAATCATTGTGTTATGTGCCTTGAACTAACATAATGTTGTAGATCAGTTATACTTCAATAAAAAGAGAAAAGATGAGTTAGTTTCTTTTCCTTCCTTTTTCACTTTGGGTCAGTTAGTTGTACCATCTTAAGTGCTATAGGCAGTACTCTTAACCCTGGCCTCAGTTCAGTCCAGTCGTGTGTGACTCTTTGCAGCCCCATGGACTTCAGCACGCCAGGCTTCCCTGTCCATCACCAACTCCCAGAACTTGCTCAGACTCATTTCCATCGTGTCAGTGATGCCATCCAACTATCCCATCCTCTGTCATCCCCTTCTCCTCCTGCCCTCAGTCTTTACCAGCATCAGGGTCTTTTCCAATGAGTCAGCTCTTCACATCAGGTGGCCAAAGTATTGAAACTTCAGCTTCAGCATCAGTCCTTCCAATGAATATTCAGGATTGATTTTCTTTAGGATTGACTGCTTTGATCTCCTTGCAGTCCAAGAGACTCTTAAGAGTCTTCTACAACACTCTCTCAAGAGTCTTCTTAGATTCAAGGGATTAGATCTGATAGACAGAGCCTGGCCTCTGACTCACAATCTGTGTCATTAGTCACAGTGGGTTTGGGTAGTGGTGGAACAGTAGTCAGCACTTATGGAGCACGTAATACGTGCCCAGATACGGTTTTGAGAAAGTGAGGTGTAGAAGGGCAAGTACCCAGAGAGGTAATTTACTCAGTGTCACTTAATGAGTAAATGCCACTGCTGTGGTTCCAAGTCAGCATCCCTGAATTTAGGCACAGGTCTGTACAAGTAATTGATAAGGAGGCAAAGGCCTGAAATTATCTGTTGCCTTTGTATTAACATTTCAAATGTTCAAGGTCTCTTATTCTATTTACTGCAATCACTATAGCTCAACTGCAAAAAACGTTTCTCCATCTGTCATATTTATCTTTTTAAGGTCATAGATAAATAAGGATCCTTTGCCTCTGGAGAATTTGTCTTTGCTCTGCTTTTCCCTCTACAGCTCTCTCCCGTTTATTAGTGTTACAGGAAATACTTGATGTAATAACAGATTAATCTACATTCAAGAGTTTTTCAATAAGTTTTCCCTATTGAATCTCCCCCAGTCAGAAGGGAGTTTAGCAGTTGTGTCATAGGCTTCATAACTGCTTGTTCGGGAGTAGATTCTTGGGCTATTTTTTATACATTTATACATCCTGCTGTGTGTGTGTATCCATGCCACTTTGTGGCGTGAGGAGCCACGGGGTCTTATTCCCAGACAAGGGATCAAACCTGTGCCCCCTCAGTGGAAGCACAATCTTAACCACTGAAGTGCCAGGGAGTCCCTGCCTTTTTATATTTAGCATTATTATTAGTGTTTCTACTGAGGTGCATATAATCTCAATTTTACCTTAAATTACTAGGGAAAATAGTGTTTCCTAATTTTAACAAATTTTTAGTTGATATACCCTACAAACATATTTCTTACAACTGTTATGTGTGATATGACTGTCGAACATTAGTAAGTTTGTGTATGATATGATTTTAAAGCAGTAATTTGTTTTCTTATTTGTTTTGTAACCTGAAAATCATGGTTACTAAAGAATGGTTCAAAAATTTTGTTCATTAAGGTCAATTACAATAGATACTTATGTAACATTGATGAACCATTTCCAATTTCTTATCTTGTATTGAGAAAATCAATACTGCTTAAAATGCCATTTTCTATTTTATATTAGAGTTTTTCTGTATTCATTCACAATTCCATACAGTTAATTCATACTTTAATCATCATAAAGAAAAGGGGTACATATTTTAGCTATGCAGGTCAAGAAGCGACAGTTAAAACTGGACATGAAACAATAGACTGGTTCCAAGTCAGGAAAGAAGTATGTCAAGGCTGTATATTGTCACCCTGCTTATTTAACTTATATGCAGAGTACATCATGTGAAATGCTGGGCTGGATGAAGCACAAGCTGGACTCAAGATTGCCGGGAGAAATATCAATCACCTTAGATACGCAGATGACACCACCGTTATGGCAGAAAGGAAAAAGAACTAAAGAGTCTGTTGATGAAAGTGAAAGAGGAGAGTGAAAATGTTGGCTTAAAGCTCAACATTCAGAAAACGAAGATCATGACATCCAGTCCCATCACTTCATGGCAAATTGATGGGTAAACAATGGAAACAGTGACAGGCTTAATTTTGGGGGGCTCCAAAATCACTGCACATGGTGTCTGCAGCCATGAAATTAAAAGACGCTTACTCCTTGGAGGAAAAGGTATGACCAACCTAGACAGCATATTAAGAAGCAGAGGCATTACTTTACCAACAAAGGTCCATCTAGTCAAAGCTATGGTTTTTCCAGTAGTCATGTATGGATGTGAGAGTTGGACCATAAAGAAAGCTGAGCACCAAAGAATTGATGCTTTTGAACTGTGGTGTTGGAGAAGACTCTTCAGAGTCCCTTGGACTGCAAGGTGATCCCACCTGTCAATTCTAAAGGAAATCAGTCCTGAATATCATTGGAAGGGACTGATGTTGAAGCTGAAACTCCAATACTTTGGTCACCTGAGGTGAAGAACTGACTCATTGGAAAAGACCCTGATGCTGGGAAAGATCAGCAGGAGGAGGGGAAGGCAGGAGGAGAAGGGGACGACAGAGGATGAGATGGTTGGATGGCATCACCGACATGATAGACGTGAGTTTGAGCAAGCTCTGGGAGTTGGTGATGGACAGGGAAGCCTGGCATGCTGAAGTCCATGGGTTGCAAAGTGTTGGACACAACTGAGTGAACTGACTATTTTAGCTGATGGGTGAATACTTTATCATAGTAGAAAGAGCACAGTGTTTAGAATCTAGCAGAGCTTGATTCTAATCCTGACTAATGCTTCCATCCTGGGTGATGCTGGACTAGTGTGTGTAACGACCCCCCCACCCCCCACCACTACCAACACACACACGTTCAGTAGAAATGATGATAGAGCATCTCAGTGTTGTTTGCCTTAGATGGCATCATAAACAAGAGTCTAGAGTGGGCCCTGAGCAGGTTTTTCATTTATTTTCCCCTTTAACTTGCTTTTTAGAGTTTGTTTCTGAGCATTTGGGGTCCCACCCACATACATTATCCAGGCCTGCAACAGAGCCTCTCTCCTCTGCCCCACTAGTTGGAGCCTGTCCCTACCTGCTTTGGGATTGCCTGGTCATCCAGACAGCTCCTCGCACCACCACACATTTGGAATGAGTAAGAGACAGGTTGAAAAATGGCATTCTTTTTTATTATGGAAATTCTCAAAGTAATTTTAAAGAATAATTTGAGGAATCCCTGCATTTCATCTATTTAATTGTCTTAAGAAATGACTTTTTTTTACTTTTTTAAATTTAAGGCAATTAGCATTTGCTATTACATTGGTTATTATGCTTCATTAATCCTTTTCTTATTTTTTAAAATTTTTATTGTTTGGGCCACACTGTGTGGCTTATAGGATTTTAGTTCTCTGACCAGGGATTCCAACTGGGCCACAGCCATGAAAACACTGAGCCCTAGCCACTGGACCACCAGGGGAGATCCTTTTCCCATCTTTAGTTAGATTTATTCCTCAGTATCTATCTATCTATCTATCTATCTATCTATCTATCTATATATATATTAGGATTATGTCTTTGTTATTTATTTTTCTTTAAAATTTATTTAGGCTTTGGTTGCACTGGGTTTTCGTTCCTTCACACAGCTTTCTCTGGTTGCACCAAGCGGAGGCTTCTCATTGTGGTAGCTTCTCTTGTTGGGGAACTCAGGTTCTAGGTGCATGGGCTTAGTTGCTTCATGGCATGTGGAGTATTCCCAGAACAGGGATTGAACCCATATCTCCTGTATTGGCAGGTGGATTCTTATCCACCAGGGTAGCCCAGAGTATGATTATATTTTTAAGATTTCAGTTTCTCATTGTTTATTGCTGATATCTAGAAATACCGTTGTTACATCTTGAGCTTATAGCCTCCTATTCTCTTTACTCCGTAGTTTTAGTAACCTTTCTGTAGATTCCTTCATCTTTTCCTGTTGCCATTCAAGTTGTCTGTGAATAGAGATACGTCACTGAACACAAGCAAGTTCATGTGCTCGACCCAACAGTGAGACCAAACGGACTAAAACATCAGAGTTTCAAGGAGAGAAGGGTTTATTGCAGGGCTGAGCAGGGAGACTCCAGGTGGCTCTGTGCTTCAGAAAACCCTGAATTCCCTGAGGGATTTCAGCAAAGCATATACTTAAAGGCAGGGTAGGGCCAGTGTCCCAGGGTGTGTGATCTCCTCATGCACAGTTCTGTGGTTGGTTGATGGTGACCACGCCTTAGGCACCAGTAAGTCTGGGGGCTACCTGCTCTTGATCATCAAGTAGTTAATTTCTGACATTTGGTGGTGGTTTTAGCATCTGAAAATCTTAGGTATATGCTTGAGGTACAATTATCTGGGTACTTCAGAGAAGAGTTGTGGCACAGGATATAGGGGAGGGGTCTGTCCCAGGAAGGTCCCATAAGGGCCTCTTTGGTTACAGATAGTTTTACATCTTCCTTTCCGTTTATTTTGCCCAGTTGTGCTGACCAGAGCTTCCAGGCCAGTGTAGAATAAAAGTAGGGAGAGTAGTCTCACTTACATTGTTCCTGATTTTAGCAGTTAAAGCACTCACTCTTTCACAGTTGGGACTGATGTTATCTGCAGGTTTTTCACAGATGTTCTTTTTGTCCTGCTTTGTTGAGAATTTTCATCAGGAATGCATGTTGAATATTGTGAAGTATTTTTTGTGTGCTTGTAGATTTGATATATAGTTTTTGCTCTTTTGGTGTGTTATTTGTGGTGAATTATATCTATTGATTTTTTAATACTAAACAACTTTTAATTCTTAGAATACTCCCTACTTGGTCATGATGTATTATCCTTTTAATATGTTGTTTAATTTGTTACATCACTATCAGAGGGCTAAGAAACTAGGGTCAGTGAAAAAAATGATACTTGATATTTTTTGCTAGAAAATAGTTTGCTGAAAATTCTTCCAGGCTTTTGTCTATGAGAGAGTTCTGAACTTTTGATTCACTGTTCAAACTGAACCTGTCTTGTGCTCAGCAAGGAAAAGGGAGTCATCTTTATCCTGGCCAAAAGTTTGCCCCAGATAGCTAAGAAGGATAGTTTCAGAATTGTTTCCTTTGAAGCTTTCCTAATAAATGGTGCAGGTAGAGCTTTAGTTATAGTTTTTTGGGTGTGCTTGGGAGATAGGAATCAGAGTGGATTTAAAAATTGCTTAACAATCCATTCTTACTCACTTGTATTTGTAATCCAATCTAATATATATTTTTAAAGACTAAAAGGAAAACTTTGGGGAATTCCCTGGAGGTCCAGTGGTTAAGACTTCACTGCCGAGGGTGTGGGTTCAGTCCTTGTTCAGGGAATTTAAGATCCTCCAAGATGGGTGACATGGCCAAGTTTTTTTTTTTTTTTTTTTTAAAAAGAATAAAAGGAAAACTTTTAAGTGATGAATGCATGATTTAGTGTAAGTCATGAAGTACAGTTGTATCAGCCAAACCCCTAAGTCAAGGGAGTCATCCATTGCTGGGCCCTTTCTGGTTCTCTGCTTGATGCCATCAGCAAGGTCCTTGCATGGCACTGCTTTAACCCCGTGCTCCTGTACTGAATGATGGTGAAGAAGCAGAAGGAGGGGTCTTGTCTAGCCTTTGATTGTTTTCAGGATTCCTTTTGTGTGGACAGTGTTGTGTAGGACACAGGATTTCCTCTGCTAGTAGCCATCATGGTATATGTTGTTTGCTCATTGCAGGGAAGTGGAGAAGAGAACTCATTTTCTCTTAATTCCCTGGATGCTGAGGCAGTTGGTGAGGTCTGCTGTGTGGAGATGTGCTCCACCCTCTTGGCAGCCTGAGAGTTACATTCTGTGAGAAGAGACTGAAAAATGTTTGGAAAGAGTGTTGCTTCCTGTAGAAATCAGGAAATTAGGATTTGAGAATTCATGGACTCAGATTTGAAATTGTGTACACCAGTTTTCAAAATAAAAATTAGGATCAGAGCTAAGATTTTGTATGCTGCGTGGCAAGGCCAAAAAGAAAAAAATTAGGATATGTTTGATACTTTCAGTTGTTTTCATATTTTTGTTTTAAGATTAACTTTTATGCCCCTCTTGTTTAGTTGGCCTTTTTTTTTTTGTATAGTATTCTTAGTGTAAGGGCTCCTGAGATAATGGGACTACGCTAGTAATTTCTTCAACTTTCAGTCCTATTGAGAGAAGGAACAGCTGTGCTTCTGCTGTGATTACACTGGAAATAGTGCCTGTTGGTTGTAGCTCACATGAACCGACCCTGGCTGTTCAGGAATTCAAGTCTGAAACATACAGTAGTGGTACAGGTTTCTTCTCTTTACACATAATTAAATTAGTTTTAAATTTAGAATCTTTCATGTTAGCGATAATATGCAATTAAATGGTAAATAGCTTTCAATTAAGCTATCAAATGTTCCTGTGTAATAAGACTGGGAAACGGTCCTCTGGGTATTAAAAATGGAATGCATTTCTTACTGGTGAACAAAGCATGCTTTGGAGTCAGACCCAACTTCCAGCCCTGAACCAGCTACTTATAGTCCCTGAGACTTTTGTCCAGTTCAGCAGTGTAGAAATTACACTGTCTGCTCTGAGTGGTTGTAAGAAACAGTAGACATCAGTGTTTCCTAAATACTTTGTGCTGTGAAATATGTCTAGTTTCTTGACGAAATGGTTTTGTGTGTCTGGAATTTGTAGCATCTTCTGTGCTCTTGGAGGTTCCCAATGTGTGTTAAGACACTGGGCTCTGAGAACCTCTTTGGTCAAGAAATCTACTCGCTTTGTTCAGCTTAGCATTTCCTAGACAGAACTTCTCCTCTCTTCCTCACCCCTGCTTGCTCACCTTTGGAAGGTCTGCAACACATGTTTCAGTGGATCATGATTTTGAAAATACAGTGCTTAGCACAGTATCCCTAGTTTACTTGAATAGTATTCAATTTCTTTTCCTCCTCTTCATTGTTAATTTGAATGATTTAAACACTATTGTGAACGCAGAGCCGACTTGAATTTGGTGTAGTCTTGTATGTAAGTAATAAGACATTTTTTCTTCCAGTTTTATTGAAATAGAATTGACTTAAGCAGTGTGTGAGTTTAAGCAGTATAGCCTAATGGCTTGACATGTATATATTGAGAAATGATGACCACAATAAATTTAGTGACCCATTCATTTAATAATTTGTTATGTTTTATTCCTAACATTATCTTTCATTTCAGTTCTTCTTTTGCCCCAAATGTTGTTAGAGACTTTGAAAGTTCATAGAAAGTTCTTATCTAGTTAAATTCCTGCTTTAATAATTCAACACAATTTAAATAATGATAACATTTATATTTCTTGAACTACTACTCCTGGCCCTCTGACAGATGTATTGAGGGTGTGGTTTAGATGCCTCCTGTTTTGAGCATGAACACTAGGCATGAACCATCCTTGCCTTTCTTGAGGGATTTGTAAGAATTCTGAAGATTTAAAAAATGAGAACATCTTTGCAATTAAAAAAGAAGCAGTAGATATTAAAGAATAAAATGTAGAAAAGTATTTTTTTAAGGAAAAAATTGGAAAAGATAGAGGAAAAAAATAAAATAGAGATAAAAAGAATAAAAGAGTAATTTTATAATCCAGAGATGTTTGCTGCTAAATATCTTTATCTTTCCAGACTTTTTCTTGTGTGTTTCACCAAAATGGTATCATATTAGGCATGCTACTTTGTACCCTGATCATCTTATTTACAATGCAAAGTGAGGTCATGTAGATACCTATGAAGCATTCTTACCTCCCCAAGCCCACCTTAACACTGAGTGCTCTCTCTTGCTCTCCAACCTGTTTCCTGGCAGGAGCTTGAGGTTGAGGACAAGTGGTGAGAGAAGCAAGTTCTTATGGTGGGTAAATTGTCATATATCGTATACTTCCTTATTGGTATGCAGAACTATACAGAGTACACATCCTTTGTTTTGGTGAGTTGTGTTTCACTGACCCCAAAAGATGTGCATTTAACTTATTGGTTAGAAATGTCCAGAGTTGGAATATACATAGTATGTGCACCTAGACTTTAAAACCTCCAGTTACTGTTAGAGTGTGTTGGGTTGGTTCATTGCTTTTTTAAGGTAAGTTTTTAAAAAATGAAGAAGCCTAAAAGAAAGACATAGGGCATTTTTCTCTTGATGAAAGATGCTCTTGAAAAAAAAAAGTTATATTATTAAACATGTTTCAAGTCCAATTTTACTATTTAGAGATTTATTTTCTGGTATGAACTGATAAGGAAGAAAGAGTTTCTATTACTATTTTTCTGGAAAAAAAATTTTTTTTTTTTTAAACAATCATAGGTGGCTATCATCCAGTGAAAATTGGAGACCTCTTCAATGGCCGGTACCATGTTATTAGGAAGCTAGGATGGGGCCACTTCTCCACTGTCTGGCTGTGCTGGGATATGCAGTAAGTGCTCCTGGTCGTCTGTGCTGTTGATTCCCGGTCTGGTTCAACATCTTTATTTTATAACAAGCTATTTATTAACTTTTTTCTGCTTTTATATCTGAGACTTATTCTTTGTAATTGCACCACACTCGAGTCATATAGTAATTCATCCATACCAGAAAAACATTTCAAATATAAAATAATAACATATAGACCTTTCAAATTAGTGGGTTTTGACTTTTTTTTAAGCTCTGATCCATAATATGAAACTGTCTTCTTATAGTACACATACACATGTGTAGTGTGTGTGAATTGAAATAAAAGTGTTTTAAAACAATACTTGATCTTAACCATATGTGATGATGAACTCTGATATTTATCTAGTGTGCCATATATTTATGAGGACAGAACAGAAACAAAAAGCAAAAAAGATCTACTCATGAAGCCACTGCTTAACTGTGGGTTCACAATTTGAAAAGTACTATTTTAAAGGAAAGTATTAAAAGTTTCTATTATTAGAGCTTATTAGAGTTCATTATAATGTTTAGTTTATTAGTCTAGTTTATTAGTTGTTACAGTTAACACTTCTGCTGTTAATATTTTTTAATGCATTTTTTCAAAGGGGAAAAAGATTTGTTGCAATGAAAGTTGTAAAAAGTGCCCAGCATTATACAGAGACAGCCTTGGATGAAATAAAATTGCTCAAATGTGTAAGTACTACAAATATGTGAATGATATGAGAAAGGTTAATGACAAAATTTTACAGAGGAATTTTTCTGAATTTTATGAAATTAATTGAATTTATTTATAAATTCAAATACTGAATCTTTTATTTTTAAAAAATTTTCTTTTATTAAAATAGTTTTGGTTGGTATAGTGGAAATGACTTTCAGTCTTAAACACTTCTGTTCTTGAATTTTTCTTTCTCTAGGTTCGAGAAAGTGATCCCAGTGACCCAAATAAAGACATGGTAGTGCAGCTTATAGATGACTTCAAGATTTCAGGCATGAATGGAATACGTATCCTTTCTGACAGTTCTGTTGCTTCCTAATGGCTGAATTAATATTCTAGTTTTTCTTCTCAATTTAAAAAAATATAAATATTTCAAGCACTTATAAAATTCTGTTTGCTCTGCTGTATCACTCTCCACGTGAAACCTCTAGTGTCACTGTTTTATATGACTTTTGAAAGATGAAAGCTTCTTAATTATAAAGATGAGTTGTTCCTTTTGCTTTTTGAATGTGGCGGCCTTACTTCTAGTTTTGGAGAAGAAATGTGTCTTACAAGTGGAGCAAGGGCATCTCATGACCTCTTTTTTTCTTTGGAGAATATAATTTTTAACTGTGCTTCTGGTCAGTTGTTTGCATGCTTAGTAGTTTTGGAGGTGAGGCTCAGCAGGGTGAATGGGTGTGGAAGGAGTTATTTTCTCCTTCTGCCCGGGGCGTTACTAAAGGGTAGCCCAGGAGTGGCAGTGACAGCAGAGTGACCTGTAGCTTAGTGTTGTTGGCACAAGTGGAGAGAAGAAATAATGTCTTTAGTTTCCAAAATGCTGTTTCCATATTTTAGTATTGGATCCTCTGAGCTAGCTCTTTGTGTGATTGACCTAGGCAATGCCTTCATTTCCCAAGGTTCAGGAATACTGGACTGTGTATTCATAGTCCTTTGAGGGGTGAGGGCCAGGAGTGCGTCAAGAGCCAGGGTCTTTTCCTCCTTCCTGACCTTTTATTCTTTCCTTTATCATCTTTGGAACAGATCCAACATTTTGATGTTTGACCTGTTCAGGCTTTAGAAACCTGAGGGCAAACCCTCTCCCAGCTTTCCCCCCCCAGTATCCTATTTGTGCATCTGCTAAGTCCTGATTCCTCCAGGAAGCACTCCCCTCACACCTTGTGATTTGAGGAGGTTTTTATATTTCTTCTAGGGATTCGATTCGAGGACACTGGCAAATTCTGGTGACTGCTGATGTTGCCTCTTCCTTTGCCTTAAGATCCTTTCTGTTAACTGCAGGGTCCATTTTCCCTCTTGATAGATGGAAAGATGGAACTGGTCCTCTGTTCTGCTCTCCAAGTGAGCCTGTTTATGGTAGGCACGGCAGCCCTTCCTCTTGCATCACATTTGGAATGTTGTTGTTAAAACAGCTGATGGAGAATTTCTTTGGAGGAAACATCTAATTTGTAGGTCAATGGAGCTGATTTTTGATATATACACTCCAGTGGCTATCAATGCTTTGAGAATACTCTGGTGATAATTTAGAAACCTTGGGCTGTGGCTCTATGTTTGCTATTAAGTTTAGACCTTGGTTACCATTTTTTTTAAATGAGTTTGGGAAATAGTAAGGAACTTCTCACTTTAGATCATCTATACATAAGTCTGTAGCACATTTGTTTTCCAGTATTGTAAAAATATTTTTCTTATTTTTATTAAAGATATTTAAAGCAGTAATTACTATGATGATGTATTAATAGATCTAGATATTACATAAAATATTAAATGACCTTTTTATAGTCCATATATAGGCCCTAAAGGGTTTCAGACCATTCATTTCTGTATGAATGACATGTTTATATGAGAGACTTTGATGGGGCATAGTTCTGGAGGGCCAGTGGTTAACTAGAATTTCTGTTTTTTAAAAAAATGACAACAGATTCCTGAGATTTCATTATTACAGGTTGTTCTTATGACCATGCCATGTCCTAAATTGTGATCATACATTCTTAAAAACTTAAATAATTAAAATTTTGATCTAGTGACCCAGTAAAAGATATTATTAAAGGAAAAGGTTACTGTGTTTGGTAAATTTCTGTTTTATAAAATGTTTTATGTGATGATTGGATAGAAATTTAGGTAGGCAGGCAGAACACTTAAGAGGGGTGAGTTCTCTTGTTCTTTCCCTCATGGGTTTCTGTGAGGTTTCAGTCTTGCTCATTTTCGTTAAGGCTTATTGTCAGGAGGAGCGTGCTAGACGGAGCAAGCCCACAAGTAAGTATTTTGTCGAGTCATGACTCTTGCCACCTTTACCCTGTGTCTGACAGGAAGGGTTCTTTAAACTCGCTGAGGTTTACTTGCCTCATTCCTCCCATTGTTATGAGTACACGTTAAATCCTATATGGTACATAGTAAGTATCCTTAGTAAATGTTAGATTTTTCTGTTTAGGTGAGAAACAGTAAGCAGCCATTTTTTCTTTTATTTATCTTGGCTGCGCTCGGTCTTCATTGTGACATGCGGGCTCTGTAGTTGTGGTGCACAGGCTTAGTTGCGGCATGAGGGATCTTAGTTCCTGGACCACAGAGTGAGCCTGCACCCCCTGAATTGGGAGCATGGAGTCTTATCCACTGGACCACTAGGCAAGTGCCACACTTTTGTTATTATTGATAGTATTGATGTTACACTTTACAAAGAGCTAATTCTTTTGCCAAGTGCCACAGTGATTCTGCTTTTAGTAATTGTGTCACTCCCGGAAGTGTATCCAGAAATGATCCTTAACCCTGTCCCAGATGTCTGCATGGTCTTTGAAGTGCTTGGCCACCACCTCCTGAAGTGGATCATAAAATCCAACTACCAAGGCCTCCCAGTACGTTGTGTGAAGAGCATCATTAGACAGGTGAGACTTAGGACCTCAGGTCCCATCCTGTATACCTAACTGGCCAGCCTTTCAACACAAATTACTGTTCGTTTGTTTAAAAATATTTATTTATTTTGCTGTGTTGGGTTTTAGTTGAGGCACCCAGGCTTAGATAGCCCCAAAGCATGTGGGATCTTAGTTCCCCAACCAGGCATTGAGCTGGCATTTCCTGCATTGGAAGGCAGATTCTTAACCTCTGGACTAATAGGGAAGTCCCAAATTACTGTTTTGTTTTGTTTTAAATAAAAATAAAAAATATGTACACAGACACATATCTTCCATTTTAAAGATACATATATTACAGCGCTTAACACTGTGAACTTGTTAAATCAATTTTATATTGATATTTACTTAATGATAAGCTATTCTGTCTTATAAAGAGAGTAATATGTAAATGTCAAACACACGTTTCTTTTGGCATCTGAATCTTTTTTCACATAAATGATGCTGTAAAATAAGAAATCGTTTTATCCAATATCATTTACAAAATGTTCCACTTAGAAGATAACACAGATAGCTCTCTATGCCAGCCCTTCAAGATGCCAAAGGGAAAGAATGCCAAGGGGAAGAAGGTGGCCCCAGCTGTGGTCAGGAAGCAGGAGGCCAAGAAGGTGGTGAACCCCCTGTTCGAGAAGAGGCCCAAGAATTTTGGCATTGGACAGGACATCTAACCCAAGAGGGACCTCACCTGCTTTGTCAAATGGCCCCGCTATATCTGGCTGCAGTGGCAAAGGGCTGTTCTCTATAAGTGGCTGAAAGTTCCTCCTGCAATTAACCAATTCACCCAGGCCTTGAACTGACCAACAGCTACTCAGCTGCTTAAGCTGGCCCACAAGTACAGACCAGAGAAGAAGCAGAGGCTGCTGGCCCGAGCTGAGAAGAAAGCTACTGGCAAAGGCGATGTCCCCACCAAGAGACCATCTGTCCTTCGAGCAGGGGTCAACACTGTCACCACCCTGGTGGAGAACAAGAAGGCCTAGCTGGTGGTGATCCTCATGATGTGGATCCCATCGAGCTTGTGGTCTTCCTGCCCACCCTGTGCTGCAAGATGGGGGTTCCCTACAGCATCATTAAGGGCAAGGCCCAGCAGGGCCGCCTGGTCCACAGGAAGACGTGCACCACCGTAGCCTTCACATAAGTCAACTCGGAGGACAAGAGTGCCCTGGCTAAGCTGGTGGACGCCATCAGGACCAATTACAACGACAGATACGATGAGATCCATCGTCACTGGGGAGGCGATGGCCTGGGGCCGAAGTCAGTGGCTCGCATCACCAAGCTGGAAAAGGCGAAGGCCAAAGAACTGGCCACCAGGCTGGGCTGAGTGTACGCTACTGAGTTTTCCGTACATAAAAGTAATAAAAAAGATTCTTCAAAAAATAAAAAAACATAGATAAACATGTAATGTGTTGTTTTTATTTGCTATTTCTTAGTATTTGGATGAAGGGTAAATGAAAGATAATTTAAGGAATGTTTAAGTTATATAAGGAATATTTGTACTTTTGCCTTGACAAAAGGAAAAGACCCTTCAGTTAGGGTCTGTTTGGGTGATGATACTTAAGCAAATGTTTATAGAATGGAAGTATCCACATATGGAAGATCTCCTTCTGATTAGAAATGTTTCCCAGATTCAGTTTTCTGCGTGGAACATACCAGTCTTTGACTCATTGTCCTTAGAGCCTAAGGTAGGAAAGTTGTAGATATGCCTTATTCTGGATTACCTATTCTGATATAATGGATAATATCTGTGGATATTTCTGCAGTTTAAGTAATATCAAAGAGTTTGCTTGGTTTGCTTGAGAAGAGAACCAGGTGGTTTGGTTCTCTTTTTTTGGTCCCAAGGCCTAAAACTTGAGCTAGATATGCCTGAAGATTCTATGCCTGAAATATAGACCTTAATCCAGAATTCTTAAATAAGAAAAGAATCAGAGAATGATTTACAGTTAAGGAATTGTGAATTTTAAGATGTGAGTGTCTGAAGAAGAAGCTTCCTGACAGTTGTAGAGGTATTTGCATGTTGGCATATGTGTATAGGTTTTTAAATTTTTTTTTAAATTGGAAGCTGAATTTGTTTTGTTAAAAGTACCCTAGATATTGCTTTTGAAATTGTGTATAGGTCACTCTGTTTATCCAGTATGTTGTTTATTTCTTTATTTACCTTTGTCTTTTTTGTACTGCAAATTGGCAGCTTATTTTCTAACACTAGATGGTACTTGAGAAGAGGGGCTGCACTGGCTTACCCGCGGAGGACTGCACTCCTACACTGTAGAGTGCATGCACGTGTGCCTAGGATGGGTCCATGGGTAGCTTTTGTTTAATATATCTGTTCCTTTGTGGGTTTTAGATAGTAGCATTTTAACTCATTATTTTAACATGCCTAACATCTCAAGTGAAAATAACTTTCCTTTGATTTAGACGATGATTCATGTTAAGGGAAAATGTTAACCGGAGTTTTTTGATCCCCAAATGTCCCTTTGGTATATATAACTATTAGTGTCAAATCTAAACTTAAAAAAAAAAAATCTAGTTAAAATTTTGAAAAAATTTGTTATCTAATATAAATTTTCTGCTTTATCTCTGATAAATCTTGGAAATCTTGAAAGATTTACATATTTTTTATTTTGATGGAAGGAAAATGGCCATTTATTTTTCTTATAGTTAAATTTAAAATTAAGAAAAAAATGCACATTAAGAAATAACTTATTATTTATGACAATTCTTATTTCTAAATATGCAATTAAGAAAGCATGTGTATATAGTTTTTGTAATTGGAGTATAATTGCTTTACAATGTTGCATTAGTTTCTGCTGTACAATAGCCTGAATCAGCTGTACATATACATATATCTCCTCACTGCTGAACCTCTCCCTCCGCCGCCCCCCATCCTGCCCCTCTCGTCATTACAGTGCACTGAACTGAGCTCCCTGCGCTGTACGGCAGCTCCCCACTAGCTATCTTACACGTATGGTGTATAATGTCAGTGCTGCTCTCTCAGTTCCTCCCCCCATTCTTCCCCCACTGTGTGCACAAGTCCATTCTCTACATCTCTATTCTTCCCTGCAAATAAGTTCATCAGTACCATTTTTATAGATTCCGTATATATGCATTAATACACAATATTTGTCTTTCTCTTTCTGACTTATTTCACTCTGTATAACAGACTCTAGGTCCATCCACATCATGACAAATGACTCAGTTATCTTCCTTTTTATTGCTGAATATGTACATCTTCTTCATCCATTCATCTGTCGATGGGTATCTAGGTTGTGTCCATGTCCTGGCTATTATAAATAGTGCTGCTATGAACATTGGGGTACAGGTTTTACATATTTTAACAAAGTATGTAATTTCAGAAATAACAGCTTGAATGTATATCACACAGGTTTTGTCATCCCCTACTGTTGCCTTAGGTGTCACAATTTAAGCTTGGCAGTGTTGGGAGAAGATGAATTAGCAGAGGAACTGTCAATATTTATTTTGTATTTCAGAATGGAAAACCAAAATCTTGCCATTCTTAGCTAATAAAAGTGTCTCTAAATCTAAATAAGTTCTTGAAGTGTATTGAAACTTTAATGCATACTTACTGAACAAATGATTTAATGAATGTAATCCTCACTTTAATTTATGTACACTGCTTCTTAGAGAGTAAGAACTCATGTAGTATTTTATTGGTCTAGAATAATTTCAAGATGGAATTTTGATTTTATGTGGTCTGCACTTAGTTCCTGTAGGCATTTTTAATAGAAGCTTTGTTTTGCTTTAATTTGATCCCATCTTTATAATTTTCTTCAAGAAAAATACCATGAAATCTGGATTTTTTTCCCCCTCTAAACTTATAACTCTCAAAGTAGTATATTGTTATATATCCCAGGCAGTAATCTCTCTGCCTGAATTTGCTTTCATTCCCTTTGAGTCATCCTCTGGGTTCAGTACTTTTGATTCCTGGGTAATACCAGGAAGATCCTTTCTTAATAGACCCACCCAGCTCTGTCACTCCCCAGGATACAACAGAGTGGGCCAGCTTTCTAATATTCTTTCACTGTGCGGCCTCCTTCACCTCTGAAGTCCAGTGTGGCTGACAGTGCTTCACTCATCGCTGTTGCACACATCTCTCTCCCCTGGTCATCTAGCCATTGATCCCTTCTGGCCATGTATGTTTCTCGTGGTATTCTTTTTGTTTCCAGCACCACCTTTCTTAGTGGTCCTTATCACCTCACCTTTCACTTCAGTTTATTCTGTTGACAGTTATTTTCCTCAGTAAAACTTCACTTTAATAATTCATATCCTTATGTAGAAACCTTTAGGGGCATTCTGTCGCATGTTCTGGAAGATCAATATTGTTGGCTTTCATGAAGCAATGTATAGAGTGATGTAGAACTTGGGTGTTGGTGCCAGATATAATTCTGTATGTCCTCAGGTTTCTGAATCCATGGATTCCACCAACCATGGATTGTAAATATTCAGGGACAAAATTCAAGAATGTTCCAAAAAACAAATTTGAATTTGCTGTGCAGACAACTATTACATAACATTTACATTTTATTTACAATTATTTCTGTAGTATTTACATTGTGCAAAATACTCTAAGTAATCTAGAGATGATGTAAAGTATGTGGGAGGATGTGTGTAGATTACATGCAAATACTGCTGCCCTTTCATTATAAGGGACTTGAGCGTCTGGGGCTCTTGGTATCCTCAGGGGAGGATGGATGTCCTGAAATCAAACCCCTGTAAATTCTAAGGGACAACTGTATATGCTACTCCAGCTAAAGAACTTTAGCCAAGTTACATAATCTTTTTAAGCCATAGTTTCATTATGAATGAGTATAATAATGGTACCTTCATTATTATTGTTAAGGTATAAAGGGATATTGCTGTTAATAATTATGAATATTTAGTCAGTGCTTACTATGTGCAAAGCATAATTTTAAGTACTTTGTAAATTTTGATGTATTGAATCCTCACAATAAGCCTGTGATAGAGGTTTTTTGTGTGCTTTTTCTTTTCTTTTTTTTTTCTTTAAGGAAGTGGAACCTGCAGTTCAGTAATTTAGCCCCAGTCAAGAAACAACCAGTGTTTGTGGTGGAGCAGGAATTCAAACCCAGGTAGTCTGGGTTTGGAGTGTATGTGTTTACCATTTTTCCAAGCAACAAATAATATCTTTGGACTTGTACACAGCTCATGTCCAGTAAAAGTTAAACCATGGCTCTTCTTATTAACCTGTTTAAGGCCTTCTACCATCTGATGAAACTCCATGTTTCCCTTCCAAACCCTGAGTCAGCTCTTATCCCTTGGCAGGTAAATCTTTCCTTATTGATTAATTAATCATCTTTTAAACAGAGCAGATCTGTTAGTGTCCTTTAGGTACAGTTTCCTTTCTAGAATCACCCAAATTAGGGTTTTCTTATGAATATTCAGAGCTGTCCCAAGCATTTATAAACTCACGCTGCTTTACCAGGATTTTTGTACATGATTTTTTTACTACTTTTCTCTAGGTTATTTAGAGAAAATGCTTACTTTCCCATTTTTTTAAGCACCACATCTTTGATTCATTTCTTTTGTCCTAGTCTGTAGAAAATAACCATTCTTTTTTTTCTACCATGTTTATAAAGACGCAACCAAAATTCCACTTCTATGACAAGGCTTCCCATACTCACCCATTAAGAGTGGTATTTCTTCCCTCCCCAGGGAAGGATGGCTGCAGCCTGCACTTGGTTCTTTCTCAATGATTGCAGAGTCTTATAATGTAAGCTAATGTTTCTCATCCTTGGCACTATTGGCATTTTGGACTGGATACCTGCAATACAGGAGACCTGAGTTTGATCCCTGGGTCGAGAAGATTCCCTGGAGAAGGGACTGGCAACCCATTCCAGGATTCTTGCCTGGAGAATTCCAAGGACGGTGGAGCCTGGCTGGCTGCAGTCCATGGGGTCGCAAAGAGTCGGGCATTACTGAGCAACACACTTTCACAGTCCTTTTTTGTAGGGGCGTGTCCTGTGCATTGTAGGTTGTTTAGACATATATGTGGCCTCAGCCCATTAGATATCTGTGTCAGCCAGCACCACCCCAACCGTAACAATTAAAGAATGTCTCTGAGCTTTGTGAAATACCCTCAAGGAGGCAAACTTTCCTTTCGCTGAGAATCATTGCAGTAGTGGGAAGTATGACGAGTACAGTTAAGTTTTGGCAATAGATTTAATTTCAAACTCTGACCTTGACAATTTGCTACGTTGTGGCCCTGATCAAATTAGTTAGCTTCCATAGGCCTGTGTCCTCATTAGTCACATCAGGATGATAATACATAATTTGTGGCTTTCTTGTGGAGATGAGTTTGGAGGGATTGCTGGTAAAGCTTCCAGCATAGTGACGAGCACAGGGTGGCTGCTCTGTCTGCCCAGCTGCATTTTGAGCACCTTGAGTCCCTGACCATGTGTTATGGGTTCTACAACTCTTTGTAGCTTCCTTCATGTTGTAGGCAGTCAGGAATGAGAGGTTATCTTTCCTTAAATGAAGTAGGAAATGTATGTTCCTCTTACTGTACAAAGTGGCTGACCTTTCTGTGATCTGACGGGCTTGTAGATAAACGTTCCCACTTAGTTTGGAAATGTCCCAGCATAATTGAATCACTTGCTTTTCCAAGGTTTCCCATACACTATTACGAATCCTTTTATCATTTTTTAGCTGTCCTCATTTAGTCCTGGTGACCTTGTGCAGGGTCAGGAGGGCCATCCTCTGGTGGTGATGGTGAGAACACCCCCTTGCCTCCACCCAGGCTGCTTCTCTGACCTCAGGCGGGGTCTGTTCCCCCCACCCCCAGCTTTCATTTCTTTTTCTTTTAGAATCAGCTTTATTGAAGTCAATTTTATGTTTAGCTTTTATTTCTAAAGCTGAAAGAAGAAATGGTGCTGTGATGGCAGTATTTGTTATTTGTGGTACATTCAAGATATACCATAGATGATGGAGTTCTAAATACTGTTGCTGTTCTTTAAACACAGCTTACTTTCCTATGTATTTGAAAGGGTAGCTGATATTTTACTTTTTAAAACTTTATGGTTTAATTTCATTGCCCTTTCCAGAAACCTTTTGAAGAAGTGGCGGCTTACCATTAAATGAGGCTTGGTAAGGGCAGGGTGACTTTGCCATGATAAGCAGGTACAGCGTGTAGCCTGGGATTTTTGAATCATTATTCTTTCTGTTATCATGATTATCACAAACATGCATTATGCTCTTGCGGGCGCTCCCTGTTTTAAGTGCTGTCTTTGTATTATGCTGTCTAGTCCTCACCACAGCCTTAGGAGGCTAGGGGTGTTCTTACCTCCACCCTGAAGGAGGTATTAAAAGCTTCTCCAGGTTCCACAGTTACTGTGGGAATCAAGGCTGGAATCCGGATGGTGTGATCCAGAGTCCATGCTCTTGACTGTGGGCTAGTGTTGTTATGGAATGTCTACACAGGAAGACTGGAAGAATTTTACATTATAGCATGTCTTGTGAAAAGTGTGTATTCATGTTTCTGGAGATGGTTTACTTTTACATTAATAGTGGAAGTAGCAATTAGATCATTTTAAGGTACATGACTTAATTGGTGATATGTGCTGCAGTATGTAAGCTAAGGGACTTTCCAAATGCCTTACTTTTTCAAACCCACCTTCTGTGGGCAGCTGACTTTGCAGACAAAACCAAGAATCAGGTCCCTACCCAGCAGGCTGTTATCATGAATTTGTCAACACTTATTACTTATTTACCGTTTATATGATCTCACTGGTCCTAGTTATCAATGAATTAATTATGATCAAGCCAATATTGTTCAATTTTTAGAATAGAAAATTGGTTGGTAAGCATTTTTATGCTCTTGGATTTGCCCATGTGGTAGTACATATGATTCTCTACTAACTTGAATTCTCCTCCTCAGAGTGCTGGGTATGCAACTCAGAAATTCGGGGAAGCTGCTCCATTCAAGGGAATCAAGCCCCTTCCCCAGCTCATTCCTCTGCGCTGCTGCAGTGCTAGGCAGTGTTTTACCTTTTGTCCTGACTGTATTCAGAAGTGAAGTACAGCTACTTAACTTTCTCATTAATTTTCGCTGGTCAGAGTTGGAAAGAACAAGGAGCAGGGAGATTTCAGGACAGAGCGGACGAGGAAAGTGTCCGTGGCCCTCGTCCTCGGGGGTTGTGGCAGGTGTTTCCCACACTTCTCATTCAGTCTAGCATGTGCTTGTCGGAGCAGCTGGTAGCATTTACCTCCTGTCTGTCCTCTGTCCTTGTGAGGAAGAGAGATCCTCTGGGAGCTTTAGCTTTCCCAGGAGCGAAGCCTCTGGCTTGAGGCGCGCTCTCTGCGTTACTCTCCGTGTCCACAGGGACCAGTGTCCCTGTGTGGTGCTCTTGCCCTGGGCGCTCCCCTGCACGGCCAGCCCCTCTGCTGCTGGCCGGGTCTCCCTGGTGCTGGTTACGAGGCCTTGCCCATGTCATCAGAGGTCGCCCCCTCTCCTTGCCCTGCGTCCTTTCTTCTGGTGTGGCAGAAGAAAGGTGCCCATATTGTGACCAGAGTCAGAAGAGAATGTGCAAAATTGTTCTTGTTCTGTTTCTCTGTGCAGTTTAGAATTTAGGGGGAAGCTTTCTGTGGGTGGTGAGCAGGCCCTGGGAGATACCTTCAGGTGAAACCTCCATGTTATTCCCAGCTTACTCCTCCCTTTCTGTATTTGACAGGACCAATTTCTAGCACACCGAGGTGGAAAGGGAGTTAGTTTATGTTGTTAACACCAGTAATAAATGGTCTTTCGCATGGTTCATAGGTGCCTAGACAGAAATATTAGAGACTGTCCTAACCAAGTGCCTTATTTTACGGCTGAATTTGAGGTCAGGGGAGGGAGGAGATTTAATCTGAGCCACAGCTAGTCAGTTCCTGAACCAGAACTGAAGTCTCCTGGCTTCCAGCCCAGAGCTCTGCCTGCTGGTCTGCACTACCGCTGCCTCACATGGAGAGAACCGGCCCCTGCCCGTGGGGGTGAGCTGCCTCCCTGGAGTGGGATGCAGCCTTTTCCTGGCCGTCTGTGATTACTTGACCTGGGCTCTCATGATGGAGCAGATGGCAGCGAGGATCTCTGCTGCCTCCTGCTGATGAGGCCAACTATGTTTTTTAGGCAAGAGATAAACAATGTTCTGTGGTAAGACAAGTGAGATCTAACCTTGAGCATGAAATTTGATTCGTTGATTGTTTTTTTTATTGTCATAATATTTGGCATAAATTTTTGTAAGATTGCCTATCATTTTTTGATTCTGGATTCTGGGATGCTTTAACTTCACTGGCTGAGAACAAAAATGCTATTTTTGAAAATAAAATCATTCTTATAGCTATATATTTTAAAAATATACTAGTATTCATTAAAAGAATCATCAGGTAGATCCAATTCGTATTATAGATGGGAGAAATGAGACCCAGAGAAATTTAATAAGTGACTTAGCGAAGTTATGTTTATTAAGTCAGTATCAATACAAGTCTTCTGACTTAGTTCATTTTACCATTTAGTTTGAGCTTCTTGTGAGCTAGACATTGTACTGTGAGTTTTTCATACATTATTTCTAATTCTTTTCACATTTCCATCTAATGGATAATGTTCCCCCTTTTATAGATAAGAAAATGGAAGGTCAGGCAGCTTAAGTACCTTGCCTTGTGAATGAGTGATTGAGAAGTCATGCAGGAGTGGCCTGAGTCCCAAGATCATGATTTAATAGTGTTCCATGCTGTCTCTTAGCTGTTTTCTTCAAGATTTGCATTATCTTAACTAGTTTATTGCTGAAAGCAATAGTCTTTTTCTTGTGTTCAAGTCTTCTCTTTGTGTTGTTAGACATAAGCAATATTTCTTGAGGAAGGTTAGCTGTGTTGAGTTCAGTTGTTGTTCAGTTGACCAATCATATCCAACTCTGTGACCCCATGGACTGCAGCACACCAGGCCTCCCGTCCCTCACCTCACGGAGTTTGCCCAAGTTCATGTTCATTGCACCGGTGATGCTGTCCAACCATCTCATCCTCTGACGCCTTCACCTCCTTCTGCCCTCAATCTTTCCCAGAATCAGGGACTTTTCCAATGAATCGGCTGTTCGCATCAGATGACCAAAATACTGGAACTTTAGCTTCAGCATCAGTCCTTCCAGGGAATATTCAGGGTTGATCGCCCTTAAGATTGACTGGTTTGATCTCCTTCCTGTCCAAGGGACTCTCATGAGTCTTCCCCAGCACCACAGTTCAAAGGCATATGTTCTTTGGTATTCTGCCTTCTTTACAGTCCAGCTCTCACAGCAGTACGTGACCACTGGCCAAGACCATAGCCTTGACTATATGGACTTTTGTTGGCAGAGTAATGTCTCTGCTTTTCAACACACTGTCTAGGTTTGTCATTTCTTTCCTGCCCAGAAGCAATCATCTTCTGATTTCATGGCTGCAGTCACCATCCACAGTGATTTTGGAGCCCAGCAAGAGGAAATCTGTCACTACTTCCACCATTTCCTTTCTATTTGCTATGCAGTAATGGGGGTGGATGCCATGATCTTAATTTTTTAAATATTTAGTCTTAAGGTGGCTCTTTCACTCTCCTCCTTCACCCTCATCACGAGGCTCTTTAGTTCCTCTTCACTTTCTGCCATTTAGAATGGTATCATCTGCATATCTGAGGTTGTTGATGTTTCTCCCTCCTATCTTCATTCCCGCTTGTAACTCATCCAACCTGGCATTTCTCATGATGTGCTTAGCGTATAGGTTAAACAAACAAGGTGACAGCAGACAGCCCTGTCCAACTCCTTTCTGAATCCTGAACCAATCAGTTGTTCCATACAGGGTTCTAACTGTTGCTTTTTGACCTGCATACAGGTTTCTCAGGAGACAGTAAGATGGTCTGGTATTCCCATCTCTCTAAGAACTTTCCACAGTTTGTCATACTTTAGTGTAGTTAATGAAACAGAGATAGATGTTTTTCTGAAATTCCCTTGCTTTTTCTATAATCCAGTGAATGTTGGCAATTTGATTTCTAGTTCCTCTTCCTTTTCTAAACACAGCTTGGACACCTGGAAGTTCTTGGTTTGCATAATGCTGAAGCCTAGCATGCAAGACTTTAAGCATGATTTTACTAGCATGGGAGATAACTGCAGTTGTCTGATGGTTAGGACATTCTTTGGTATTGCCCTTCTTGGGAATTGGGGTGAGGATTGACCTTTTCCAGTCCAGTGGCCACTGCTGGGTCTTCCAGATTTGCTGACATAATGAATGCAAAACACTGATAGCATCCTCTGTTGAAGTGAAGTCGCTCAGTTGTGTCCAACCCTTTGTGACCCCATGGACTGTATGTAGCCTACCAGGCTCCTCCATCCATGGGATTTCCCAGGCAAGAGTAGAGGAGTGGGTTGCCATTTCCTTCTCCAGGGAGTCTCCTGCATTGTAGGCAGACACTTTACCATATGAGCCATCAGGGAAGTCCTGTCCTCTAGGGATCTGGATAGCTCTGCTGGAATTTCATCACATTCACTAGCTTTATTAACAGCAGTGCTTCTTAAGGCCCACCTGACTTCACGCTGCAGAATGTCTAGCTCTGGGTGACTCACTACACCATCGTAGTAATCGAGTTCATTAAGATCTTTTTTATACAGTTCTTTTATGTATTTTTTTTCCATCTCTTCTCAATCTCTTCAGTGTCTACTAGGTCTCTACCATTTTTACCCTTTATTGTGTCCATCTTTCTGCAGAATGCTCCCTTGATGTTTCCAGTTTTCCTGATGAGATCTCTAGTCTTACTTCTTTTGTTGTTTTCTTCCATTATTAAACACTGTTCATTGAAGAAGGCCTTCTTGTCTCTTCTAGCTGTTCTTTGAAACTCTGCTTTAATTGGATATACCTTTCCCTCTTTCATTTTTCCCTTCTCTTTGTTCTTCTGCTGTTTGTAAAGCCTCCTCAAATAACTGCTTTGCCGTCTTGCTTTTGTTTTTCTTTGGGATGGTCTTGTTCACTGCCTCCTGTACAATACTACAGACCTCTGTCTGTAGTTCTTCAGACACTCTGTCATATAGATCTAATCCCTTGAATATACCTGTTACCTCAACTTCGGATTCATACAGGATTTGATTTAAGTCATACCTGCTGGCCTAATGTATTTCTCAGTTTTCTTTAGTTTAAACCTGAATTTTGCTATCATGATCTAAGCCACAGTCAGCTCCAGGGCTTGTTTTTGCTGACTATATACGGCTTCTCCATCTTCGACTATGAAGAATGGAATTGGTTTGATTTCGCTATTGACCATTTGGTGATGTCTCTGTGTAAAGTTGTCTCTTGTGTTGTTGAAACAGAGTATTTGCTATGACTAATGCAGAATTCAGTTAGCCTTTGTTTGCCCCGCTTTATTTTTTGTTCTCTAAGGCCAAATTTGCCTATTACTCCATGTATATCTTGACTTCCTACTTTTGCATTCCAATCCCCATTGATGCATAGAATATCTCTTTTAGGTGTTAGTTCTAGGAGGTCTTATAGGTCTTCATGGAACTGATCAATTTCAGTTTCTTCAGCATTGGTGGAATGGGCATAGACTTGAATTACTGTGAGGCCGAATGGCTTGCCTTGGAAATGAACCGAGATCATTCTATCATTTTTGAAGTTGCACCCAAGTCCTGCATTTCAGACTCATTTGTTGATTATGAGGGTTACTCTGTTTCTTGTATGGGGTTCTTGCCCACAGTAGTAAATATAATGGTCATCTGAATTAAATTCGTCCATTCCCATCCATTTTAGTTTGCTGATTCCTAGGATGTCATTGTTTATTCTTACCATCCCCTGCTTGATCACTCACAACTCACCTTGATTCATGAAACTAACATTCCATATGCAGTACTGTTCTTTGCAGCACCGGATTTTACTTTTGACAACCAGACACATCCACAAATGAGCATTGTATCCACTTTAGCCCAGCCACTTTATTCATTCTATTAGTATTTCTCCTCCACTCTTCCCCAGTAGATATGGGACACCTTAGACCTGGGGGACTCATCTTTTGGTGTCATATCTTTTTGACCTTTTTAAATAGTTCATGAAGGTTCTCATGGCAGGTATAACTGGAGTGGTTTGCCAATCCCTCCTCCAGTGGATCACATTTTGTCAGAACGCTCTGCTATGACGTGTCCGTCTTGGGTGGCCCTGCATGGCATAGCTCAGAGCTTCATTGAGTTATGCAAGCCCCTTCGTCACGACAAGGCAGTGATCCATGAAAGGGATTAAATATCTGAAACCTTAAATTCTTACTGAGAACACTTTGCTTAAGTGTCTCATTTTCATTGAAATTCATTTTAACACATTTGGATATTGGATCATATTAACTCTTACCTAAGCAGCTTCACATGCAGTGAAACAACCTAAGAACTATGAAAGAACTAAGGTGGAAAGTTAGGAACAACTTGTTCATGAGATGGTAGTGAAAGATATTTTTGGAAAGATGCTGACATTTTAACTTTGAGTTAATATTTGATGATTGAAGTGAAATTTTAGTTGAAATAATTAAAAACAGTTTAAACTTTCTAAAAGTCTTATTCCTTTTACTTCCACAGACTGGAAGTCATCAGTGTACTTGTCCATTAATTTCTTGTACTTCTCAGAATTTCTCTTACTACTCATATATAAGAACTCCATGTGATACTTCAGTTTGCACAAAGAAGATGCATGAATGCCAGTGAATATATACAGGCTCATTGAGTTGTGTTCCCTTCAGAATTATAACCTTATTCTCTATGGAAACACATAATGCTATGTTTCATACTGTTGGTCTTTTGGCATTTTAAACATAATTTAAACATATTCTAGTTGAAGTATTATCTAAAACATTAAATATTAATTTTAAGGCAAAAAAGTCAAAGCCTCGTGGAGATGGGGAACTTTGTTTATTGCTGTGTATCAAACATCTATAAGCATATGCAGCCTGTTATAGGAGCTCAACTGATGCTCAGTCAGTGAAGTCATGTGAAAGTATTTCCAAGGAAAAGTTTTTTAAATGAATGTGAGGATTTTCATCTTGGTTAAGAGACTCATGTTCCTTCTACTTTCCTTGCGAAATCTCTGTGCCTTCACTTACTAATGTTTTGTCATCTTAAGATTGTTTGGGCTTCCCTGGTGGCTCAGCTGCTAAAGAATCTGCCTGCAGTGCAGGAGACCTGGGTTGGATCCCTGGGTTGGGAAGATCTCCTGAAGAAGAGAAAGGCTACCCACTCCAGTATTCTGGCCTGGAGAATTCCATGGACTGTATAGTCCATGGGTAGCAGAGAGTCAGATACAACTGAGGGACTTCCACTTTCAAGATTGTTTAGCCAGAAACTGAAGGTAGACAGAAGCATTGGGTTTTTGCTGAGAACTTTTCCGAGTTGACAGTATTAGCTCTCTTCTGCTTGTCTTTTCCTCACTTCCTTGTCTAATGTGATCAAGACCACAAAATGACTTAAAATGTTTGAATGAAGATGTTTATCAAATGCAAATGTTTATTGAACATGTAGAATTTGTAATATATGGGAACATGAACTGTATTTTAAAATATTTTTTTTTCCTTATGAAAAGAAAGAATTCCCCCTCTTAGGGAAATAATTCCAGAAAAACTTTGGCCTGGCATTTAGGTCACCATACTCTGTAATTTTTGCTATATATATATTTACACACACACACACGGTAAATATGTGAGTATCTTGGTTTAGCAGTTTCTTTTAATTCAGTACTATATAGTTTATAGCCTGGGTACCAAAGCTACCTAATTCTCCTTTCCTACAATATTAGAAATGTACAGACATCATTAGCCATTATGGGAATGCATATCAATGAGATACACACTTCACACCCACAAGAGTGACTAAAATGAAAAGACAGATAGCAAGTATTGATCATCCGGAAAAAATTGGAATCCTTGCACATTGCTGATGGGAATGTAAAATGATGCAGCCATTGGATAAAACAGCTTGGCAGTTTATTGAAAGACTAAAGATAGAGTTACAGTATGACCCAACAATTGCGCTACTAAGAAAAATAAAGACATGTCTACATAGAAACTTGTACATGAATGTTTATAGCAATATATTTATAGTAGCCATAAAATGGAAAGAACTCAAATGTTCATCATTGAATGACTAAACAAAATGTATTTTCAGTGGAAAATTATTTGGCATCTAAAAAAAATGAGGTATTGCTATGTGCTGCACATGGATGAACCTTGAAAGTATTGGGCCAGGTACAAAAGACCACTCTGTATCATTCCACTTACATAAAATGTCCAAAGCCAGGAAAGTAGATTAGTGATTGCTTAGGGCTAGAGGAGTTGGAAGGAGATGGGGAGTGACTGCTAATGGGTGCAGTATTTCGTCTTTGTGTGATGAACATGTTCTAAATTATATAGTGATGACCATTGCACATCTAGAAACCATTCTATTGTACACTTAAAAGGGTGAATTAAAAAAAAAAGGGTGAATTGTGTGTCATGTAAATTACATCTCACCAAAGTTGTTATTTTAATAAGCATATGTTTAAATGCATTTTCTTCTATGAGCATAAATTATCTCCAGAATGATATACACTGGTTGCTTATGGGAAGGAGCTGGGTTCCTATCGGGCCCAAGTTCCTATCGTGCCTTGTAATGACTGTAACTATTTTACAAATAAATGTTGAATAATAAAAGTATTAATAACTCCTTCCTGATTTTATGTGATCAGGTCCTTCAGGGGTTAGATTATCTCCACAGTAAGTGCAAGATCATTCATACTGACATAAAGCCGGAAAACATCTTGATGTGTGTGGACGATGCATATGTGAGAAGAATGGCAGCCGAGGCCACCGAGTGGCAGAAAGCGGGCGCTCCTCCTCCTTCAGGGTCTGCAGGTGAGAAGGCTGGGCCAGCTTTGTGTCAGTCTGTGTAGGGGCATTGAGAGCCTGCAAAGTTGTTCATAGGAAGCAGTTGAGTTAAACGTGTACATGTTAGGAACTTGCATAAGAGTCGGGAAATGACTGGTAATAATAAGTAGACCTTTTTCTTGAGAAGGAAGATGCCCCAATTAAGTCATACTTTAATATTTGAATTACTTAGCTTTGTCCTCCCTTAAAAGGTCACTGAATTCTTTTTACCTGCTGCTTCATTTTCATTTGAACACTGTCTGCGTTGGCCACTTCTCTACAAAGGAGTGTATAGTAACAGGTTTCCTGTAGCCAACCTACAATCATCAGAATGCTTCCTTGTCTCCATTGAGCATAGTTACATCAGTGTAACTGGTGCACTTAAAATTAGTTATAAGAACTTCAGGGTGAAAGAAGATCAACTGACTTGAGCACTGGTGTATGAAGTTTTATTTCTGGTTTTCACAAGGTGTCAAGGTGGCCGTGAAGTGTGGATGATGCTTCCATCCTCTCTGCACGTGCTTTCTGCCCTGGTGTGTTGTCAGGTAGCACAGGGACTGCAGAGTGAAAGCCCTCAAACTGAGGCTTTTGGCAGATGAACCACTTATGAATCTTCTTTTCTACCATCAGGTTGCTGTTTAGATAATGGAACCATAGTCTGTTAAGCTTTTGACATTGGCCAAGTCTGTTCATGTCATTTCTAGACTATTTGTAGTAGTATTGGATCTATTTTAGTTGTATGAACTTGTGAAATAGTTTTCAAACATAGATGTGGAAAGTAATTGTTCATTTCTTTGTCTATAAACAAGTTGGGTTTTGTCACTCTTCTCCATTTTTCTTACCAGTCAGTGTTTTGTGATTGTTTTTGAAATGAATAAGTGTTTAAGTTCAGATTAATAAGAGAAATGACTCCATGTGAACCACTATGGCTTTGCTTTTTAAGAGCCAATCATTTGTTTGAGTTGGATAAACTTTCTTTAGGGCTCTATGATTAACAAGCTTTAATATTTAAAGCTGTTTAAAGTTATTTAAGTTGCATAGCCATTAAAAGGCAGTAGTTATTTCATTTTACAGTTCAGATTACCTACAAAAAGATAAGTATCTGTTTCACTCTAAATGTTCACTTTATTTTGCTTTGTTTTTAGTGAGTACTGCTCCACAGCAAAAACCTGTAAGTACTTACACGTATACTTCTATTACCTCCTTGTCAAAAGTGACTAGTCATTATTGAACTTTTCTAATTGTAACATTAGTTTTTGTTTCTTTCTGCAACAGCTTTTTTTTAAGGGTTGTTTGAGGGAATTAGTTTTACTTTTGTTGTGGTTGTTGTTCCTTTCTCAATCACAGATGTTGTCATGTATTTTAGTGTAAAAGACAGCCATGTTTATAAATGCTGTGTATTATAAATGCTGTGTATACTTGAATATGCAAGACAATGTTTTGAAAAAGTGAAGTGATTTTTAGAGGTGGGATAATTAGAGCTGTCCCAAATTCTGTATTTTCCTCGTGTACTTTCTGGAGTGCTGTTGGCTGAGTCTGATAAAATGTGAGGTTATAGAGATAGGGTTTTAAGTGTGATTATTCCACAGACACTTTCTATTATTTCTGATTTGCCTCTAAGTTACCTGTTTTTTCTGAAGCTGCTGTTCTAATTTTTTTCCAGCTAGTAGTTAAATGTGAAAGAGCGTTATCTGTGTGGTCCTTTCAAAATACCAAGTGTGAACAAATGAAGCAGGCTGTTTGGAATTAAATTCTAGCCCAGAGAATCTAATCCTGGTTTAGGCTTGGTTCCAGTTAAGCATAGAATATATGTATATCTCAAGTTGATGGGTCACCTGCAAGTTTTAAAGGTCTTTATGACCCGAAAGCCCTTGGAAGGAAATGTGCAGAACTCCAGAGTGCAGCCAGCAACCCTCAGTCTGCAGTGGGAGTCCCAGCAGGAGGAGGAGCTGTAAGAATTCTGCCGCCTGGCCTGCTGAGCTCTGCTGTGGCTTGAGCAGCTTGCTTTGATTATTGGTTCTGTGAAAGACTGGAGGATCCCATTGCCAGTACTTTCCAAGTCAGATGGCCATGACTGGAGGCAGACTGAAACCATGGCTTTCTCTTTTTTTCCGTTTACTTCATATGCTCATTTCTTACAGTTCCTGCTGTCTTGGCTGCTTTTAACAACTTAGTGTGTGAGACCCAAGGACAAACAGCGCTGTTGACCAAACATGAATGAAGTACACCTGTCTTGGCAGACAGTTGAGTAAGACAGTAAAGAGAGGGAACATTGTTAATACTTTGTAGACAGGCAGCAGCAAATGAAACTTGCAAGAGACCCTCTTGTCTAAAGGCAGAAATGCCTCGGCATATTTAGTTCTTAGAATTTAAAGGGAAAAGACTTGCTGGATTTAAGCTGTATCTCTCCATCGGCAGGAGCTGGTAGTAGTCCCGCTACTTGATATCAGCACTGGTTTCTTTTTTTTCTGGCTTTGCTGCAACGCTAACCATATTGTGGATCTCATGTCTGGGCATGTGATTTTAATTGAATAGACCTGAGAAAACAGACTGTGTTGGCATTTGCCATGTTGCCAGCACTTAGACGCTGCTGCATAGTGCTTTAAAAAGAAGCAAACTAACCTGTGCTGTTTTCTTAACATGTTGTAGATAGGAAAAATATCTAAAAACAAAAAGAAAAAAATGAAAAAGAAGCAGAAAAGGCAGGCTGAGTTACTGGAAAAGCGCTTGCAGGAAATAGAAGAATTGGAGCGAGAAGCTGAAAGAAAAATAATAGAGGAAAACGTCACGTCAGTTGTACCTTCCAATGAGCAAGACGATGAATACCACCCAGAGGTGAAGCTAAAAACAGCAGGACTGGAGGAGGTGGCCGAGACAGAGACTGCGAATAACAACGGTCAGTGAATGCTGGAGATCGGGCTGCACCCCAGGGCCTCACGCAGGGCGACTTGGCGCTGCTGTGTTTCAGACCTGAGGGAGATTCCAAGTCATCCCTGGAGAATGTGGGAGCTGTCTGATACTTGCTTTGTAAAATATGCACCAGAAATATGTTTCAAAATAGTTTTTGTTTTTTAATGGAAAATGTCTGAGAAGCACCATGTCTTTATCATGTTAATGATTGTCCTTCATTTTGTAATTAAGCTTTGACTCAACAGTAATGTACCCTTAGACAATCTCTGAAGATTATAGAGGAGAGGGTAGAAAATGGAAATACAGCTCTATGTATGCTCATTTTCTCTAAGAGCTAGCTTTTTCTAATAAGAGTAGCCTAGTTATTTAGTAAATGAAAAATAAGATTTAGAGAACTTGGAGATTTACCCTGAGAGCCCAGAGGTGTTTGCTGTGTAGCAAGTGAAATTAGCACGTTCAAACATGTCTCTTGTTGGAGAGGATAAATGCCTAGTGCACTCTGTTAAGGAGAATGACAAGTTCTGATTCTCACCCTTCCACTTCTTAAGGTGAAGCTGAGGACCAGGAGGAGAAAGAAGACACTGAGAAAGAAAACACTGAGAAAGATGAAGACGATGTTGAACAGGAGCTGGCGAACATAGACCCTACCTGGATAGAGTCACCGAAAACTAACGGCCACATTGAGAACGGCCCCTTCTCACTGGAGCAACAGCTGGATGATGAAGACGACGATGAGGAAGATTGCCCAAATCCTGAGGAATGTAACCTCGATGAGCCAAACGCAGAAAGCGATTACACATATAGCAGCTCCTATGAACAATTCAATGGTGAATTGCCAAATGGACGACATAAAATTCCCGAGTCACAGTTTCCAGAATTTTCCACATCATTGTTCTCTGGGCCCTTAGAACCTGTGGCTTGTAGCTCTGCACTTTCTGAGGGATCCCCCCTTACTGAGCATGAGGAAGGCAGTCCATCCCATGACAGAAGCAGGACAGTCTCAGCCTCCAGCACTGGGGATTTGCCAAAAAGTAAGTGTTCTTCCCATGAGCTCTGCTTTCAGTCCCTGAGGGGCATGCCCTTGACATACTGGGAAGGGGATTGCCTGGAGGAGGTATAGCCATGTATGTATGCAGTAAGCACTTTTATTTTATTACTTTTATAACCATGATTAAGTTAGTGTAATTTAAAAAATATCCTGGACCACTAGGATTTCTGTTGCCCCCTGCATATCAGATCCCATTTCTGAATTTTTTTCTTCCCTTCTTCTATCTTAGTGATGATACCTTTGCAAAAGTTTTCTAAGTCTAGCGTTTTCCCCTGTAGCTTTCTGTAGTGTACTTCCATCTGATAATGCTATGTTTAGTTTTTGGTTTTTTTGTTCTGCTTCATTTCTAGTCAAGGGAAGATGTGCCTGCTCTCTATCTTTATCGAGGAAAAACTATCTTTATTTTGATAGCTGTTCTTGATTACACCACTCTCCTGTTAAAATTTTAAAGGAAGTGACGTAGGTTTAAATGTGGTGATGATGTATATCAAACCCTGATTTTGAGGGTGGGTGCCACGTGACGTATCTCTGCCTGTAGTGTGCTGGGGGACTTCAGGAGGCAAACACTGTGTCACAGTTGGCTTGCACTCTGGCCCACAGTGGAAAAGCTCAGAAACCTCCTCTGCTCCCTCTGCTGACAAGAATGTTAACACATGGCGAGTCCGTTGATGAGCCAGCCCTGCAAATAGCTCAGGATGTTCTGCAGCCCCAGAGACCTGCAGAGTCCTCTGTTACGCATTGGCCACAGCTAGTCACCCTAAGGATGTGGGTTTTCTTGTAACTTGGACAGACGTATTCTCCTCCTGTCTACCTTTACTCTGACCAGAAGGTTTGAAAGTGCTTGAAATGCTTTCACAAGCAATGTGGCTTCATCTAAGGAAAAACTCACCTCTTACTCTCCTTGATTCTCCTTATATTCCCATACTACTGCTGACACTTCAGGTACCAAGTGTATGTGTAGGGGCTTTCCTACACTAAATAGCTCTCCAGCGCCAGCTCAGTGTCTCGTAGTTTAAGTAAAGTTTGACACTGCCTGGAGATAGCGTCACATGCCAGGGTCTAGGGCTCAGTTTCATCAGACTGTATCAGCCCCCCACCCCAACCTGTCACAAGTCCAAGTCGTCATCTCTACTTCTGATAAGTTCTAAATCGGAGGTTTCCGTGATGCTGTCCTGGAGTTCAATTAATTTGTTAGAGCAGCTCACAGAACTCAGGAAAATAGTCAGCTAGCTGCTGGATGGTCTGTTGATGAAGAAAGGATGTAAGTCAGCGACAGCCGGATGGAAGGGATGCATAGGGCATGGTGTCTGGGAAAGGCACGAGGCTTTCAGGCTCTTTCCTGAATCACCCCTTCCCTGACGTATCTCCTGTATTCTGTGGTACGGACTCACTGATTCTTTTTTCTTTTGATTAACAGATCCAATTGTGTGTTATCATTTACAGCTTTTTTTTTTTAATGCCAGAATTACCCCAAGTTTGGCCTTTGTCAGCCTCTTCAAGTTGGTTCTTAGGCCCTTTTGACACAGTCTCATTGTTCTCCAGGTGCCTCCTCACTCTTCTAGAACCACATGTCCCAGGGTCATACTTGGGACAGGACCCAGGCTGGATTCAGACTTGTTGCCGAGTAGTTTTTGCTATTAAGATCTTGTAAATGTTTTATAATGTACATAATGTATAGGAACAGTAGTATGTAAACTTTATAAACACACATATATTGAAATGAATGTTCAAACATCTTTTACTGATGGAGCAAACAGTATAAAAAGATTTAGTAATGTAGCATGGTCTCTTCCCCATTTATTTTTAAGACCTAATTTGAGTGTCTGTGTGAACGTGGCATGCTTGCTGATGCTTCTGGGAGAAAGAGCAGGTCTGGTTTTCCCACTGATGCCAGTCTCTTACCAAGCTGACCTTTTCATTCATCCAGTCATTTGTTTAGAGGCACTCAGTTTGGGTTTTCAAAGCCTGGTCGTTGGAGAACTGTGGACAGCCTCCACGCGGAGGTGCTTTGTTTCCTGTTGGGAGGATCCTGTCCTGGAGGCTGGCAATTGGCCACAGGGCACTAAAGAATGGGAAGTGGGAGAAGTAGCCTTCACTCAGTTTGTGTGGATCCTTGTATATCAGGAAATAGTAGAAGAAATGCTGGGGCTGGAATGAGAAGATTGAGGATCACCTTATATGCCAGGCTAAAGAATGTGAACTTCTCCCTAGAGTAATTGTGTAGCCACTGAAGGTTGGGAAGAGGAGGCAGGGTTCCTCTTGGATTATTAGCTGTTGGGTATATATATATAAATAATATTATGTATATATTTTAATATTATATAGTATTAAAGAGGCCTGGGAGCAGGGTGGCGCCTGCAATGCTCATGTCCTGTCGCCCTCACCTCAGGGCCGTGTCAGCGGCAGTGCTTGGCTGGGCGCTGGAACATAGCTCCACACCCTTCTCTCCCCTACTCTTGCTCCCTAGACTGTTTGCTGCAGAGCAGTTCAGAGAGGACTTTTTAAAGCACGCCCCCCACCTCCCACCTTCAAGATATTTCCACGTAGCACACCCCCGGCGGCGTCTTTCTCTGAAGCTTGCAGCCCCGCACAGTCGGTCCATAGCGCCTCTCCTCCTGATGCCGGCCCCACCCACCTCTGTCTCCCCTGCTTGCTCTGCTCCTCCCACGCGATCTTCTTTCTGAAGTTTCTCAAGGGCGCAAGTTTATTTCTGCCTCTCTGCGCTTTGTATTTGCTGTCATGTCTGCCCAGAGCCTCTCTCCTTCGTGCTGCCCTGCATTCAGACCTCTCCTCAAACATCACCTTCTCAGAAAAGACCCCTTGGGCTGAATGCCCTCATCAGTAATCCATCTCTGTTCTCTGCTTTTTTCTTCTTAGCATATAGAGTTACTTGACATAGTATGTGAATCATTCATTTTATTTACTTTATCATCCATATTCTCAATGAGCATGTGAGTTTCCTAATTAGGGTGTGGTGGCAGAACCTTGTATGTCTCATTCATGCTCTTCTGGTGCCCGGACGGCATTGGCCACGTGGAAGGGGCTCGAAATACTTGGTGAACAGAGAGGTAAGATTTGCGTGTTAAATCTTGTAGTTCTGCTCTTTCCTTGGGCTGGTATTAAATCTCCTGCATATAAAGAGAGTATTCATGCCTTCCTTGTAAGGCTGTTTTAAACTTAAAGTATCAGTGAAGGCCTGCACAGTGCCTCGCAGATAAGTGACGGTGGCTGCTCATCATGGCGGCCCCGTTGGGCGGCATCTTGCTGGCAGCCAGGCTCAGTTGATGGCATGAATACAGTGTCACTCAGAGACTTAATAGCCCCAGCCCTTCCTGAAGCGAAATCTTCCTGCCTTTCTCTTTGCACTTTTCATTCTCTTCTTAACAGAGAGCAAGGATGAGCCATGATATAGTTGCATAATAGTGACTGAATCAGGAGAGGTGATCTGATTTCTGGGCAAAGCAAAATCTGTATGATTATGTAGCGAGTGTATGCGTCCCTGTATTTAAATGGGCCTTTTTGAGTGTTGTAGTCTGATAACCTTTCACAGACACTTATAGCAGGAAAGTGTCACACTGAGAAAAGAGATGCAAACTGATTCTCTTTTACCTCCTGTGTGTTCTGAGTACAGTTAAATTTTTGAGGTACTTTTCCGAGTATCATTTGGAAGGCATTGTGTGCTGGGTAACCATGCACAGACATCAACCAGGAGGCTAACAGTAGGTCACCAAAGAGACTTTGTCTGGTGCTCATAAACCAGGGGTGTTAAATGCAAAGAAACTGTACTGGTGGTCCCTGGATTAACAGTGGTTTGACTTTATGATGGTTGCAAAAGTGGAATGCATTCTGTAGAAGCTGTGCTTCACATTTGGAGTGGTGGTGCCCACCACGTGGCCTCTCATCCTTGGCTGGTCCCTCTCTGGCCTAAATAGAAGCCTTGGCCTCAGAGGGCAGGTGGGGCAGAGCCCCTAGCTCTCCTGTGTTTGGTCTTCTTTTGTTTTGGTGGGTGAGGATGGTCCTTTTCTCTTCCTCCTTTACTGAGAACTGAGCCTCACAGTGTTTAAGTCCTTTGTAACTTGTAGATGTTGAAAATTAAACTTGAATCCAGTTCTGCAAAGCTCCAATTCCACTCTTGTGCCTGCTGACTCTCCTTTATTTAGTGACATGAGGGATTCATCTAGCCATTTCCGGTGCTGGCCATCTGTCTGTTGGGTCAGCGTTTTTGTTTTCTCTGGAACTCAGTTTCTCAGCCCATTCCCTGTTCAGTGTGAACACCTCACATGTCTGTGTGGGTCTCTGTGCTGACGCCCTTGTCATTTCTGATTTCTGTGTTTCTTTTCCTTGGCTCATACCTGGCCTTTGGTGAGACCTCATGGTGTTACAGCTTCCTCATAAAGAGGGATGTGGGCCTAGGGCAGATAGAGAGAAGGAAACACCAGAGTCTGACTGACTCGGGTTGATCCATCAGTCCGAGGAACAGGTCTTGAGGGCTAAAATGTCACCCAGAGTTCTCTCGCATTTTCTGGCCCCTCCTTGGGAAGCTTTGTGGGCACCCCAGGTCCTGGATGCCTCACCCACTCACTGCCCTGCTCATGGTACATGCCCCCTGGCCTTGCTGCCTGCCTGGAGTGCCAAGCTTCATACAAGGGTCTGCCCAAAAATGGTGGTTCAGTCGCTAAGTCATGTCTGACCCTTTGCAATCTCCTGGATTGCCAGGCTTCCCTGTCCTTCACAGTCTCCCAGAGTTTGCTCAAACCCATGTCCCTTGAGTCAGTGATAAAATCCAACCATCTCATCCTCTGTCACCCTCTTCTCCTCCTGCCCTCAGTCTTTCCCAGCATCAGGGTCTTTTCTAATGAGTTAGCTCTTCACATCAAGTGGCCAAAGTATTGAAGTTTCTGTATCAGTCCTTCCAGTGAATATTCAGGGTTGATTTCCTTTAGGATGGACTGGTTGGATCTCCTTGCTGTCCAAGGGACTCTCAAGAGTCTTCTCCAGCACCACAGTTCAAAAGCATCAGTTCTTTGGTGCTCAGCCTTCTTTATGGTCCAACTCTTAAAGAGAGTCCAACACACACCCCTCTCCACCCCACACACACGCACACACACATACACCTCTCCATCCTGTGGGGGAATATTCTCTCTACCCTCGAGTTTAGTAATATCACACTTCCGAGCTAGACGGAACCAGGAGGGAACTGACGTGATCTAATGAGGAGCAGCTAAAAGTTACAGGAACTGAGCGGGCTGACCCCGAGGTGAAGGATGGGGAGAAAGGAGAATGAGCAAGTCAGTGCGCATGGGGTCTCTGGGCAGCTTGCCCTCTTGTGAAGTATTTCCCTGAGATGGAGAATTCAAGAACTTAAATTTGTTGAGTTCACCTTACAGGATTCCAGGCCTAAAGGATCATCCCACTACTTTTCTAGAAAAGGAGTGTGTGCCCTGCAATCATTTTGTACACACATGCAAACCACTTAACCCAGGCCCTAACTGTCCTGCTGTTTACTCATGCCAGCGAAAACCCGGGCAGCCGACCTGCTGGTGAATCCCCTGGACCCACGGAATGCCGATAAGATTAGAGTTAAAATTGCAGACCTTGGAAATGCTTGTTGGGTGGTAAGTAAAGTGTTCTTTCTTTCTTTGGTTGTGATCATGTATTAGAAGATGCTTTTTCTCTTTTTTAGTGTCTGTTCCTCCACAGTAATGTAGTCTGTTCCCTTCCAGCATAAACACTTCACAGAAGACATCCAGACGCGTCAGTATAGATCCATAGAGGTTTTAATAGGAGCAGGTTACAGTACGCCTGCTGACATTTGGAGTACGGCATGTATGGTAAGAGCGGCCTGTGCCCTTTTCCTCCATGTAAAGGCTCATCCCTTTAGTCCCCACAGTAGGCCAATCTCACGAGTGCCCATGGCCTAAGCCTTCTGACAGGAGGTTGTCCACGGAGGGGTGGGTGGGCAAGGTTTAGAGTTGGCAGGATCCTTCGCAAGCGTGTCCTGGTGTATGTTTTGGTTTGGGCTTGTGAGAGACAACCTAGCAAGGCCCTCTGTAGCCCCCAGCTACAGACCTGCGCCATGGTAATGGACTTCACGTAGTTCCTGTTGGCTCTTGAAGTCTTGTGGGCTGTACACAGCCTTTGTTTCCCTCACTCAGGCTGGGGAGGAAGATGAAATAGCTGTGATTTAGGGGAAGGTTTGAGGCGGTCTGACAGACCTGTTACTGGAGAGGAGAGGCTCTCGCCACATACCACTGTTTACGCTCGCTCCTGTTAAGCACAGTCTAGAAACTGTTCTGGTTTACGGCTCTAGGCCGTCTAGCCTCGTTGGAGGCACCAGCAGCTGTGTGTGCTGTCTGAGTGAGTCTGGCCCCACAGGCAGCTTGGCGATGGTTTTCCTCAGGGCCTCGGGCTGCCTCTTGTTTCTCTGATATACCAGAGCCTTTTTGCTGCCACTTGCGTGCGTCAGAAGTCTGGCCTTGTCTGACTCCCCCAGGTTCCACCAGCGTCTGCTCTCACTCTCTCCTCACCTGTGACCCGATGAGCATGAATAGTCCTTGTCCGTGAGCCAGTGTCCGTTTCTCTCTTGGTCCTGTTTCCTGGCCAGTTTGTCGCCTTTCTTTTAGTGAGCTGAGCTTGGTGGTCTTTTGTTGGAAACACAGGTGTATCTGTTGCTTCAGGTGGTGCTTCATGCTTTTCTTGTGTCGTCCCCCGCCTCCCCCAGATTCTTCTCTTCTGTTTCAAGTGAGAGAGCATGTGTGTAAAGCTTGGCACTTGTCTTCTCACTAAAAAAAAAAAAGTGCGGAATAAATACAACTGTCTGTGATTTAAACGTTACTGCAGCACTCCTTGTGTGTGTGTCCTCTGATGCTAAAACAATAGGAAAAACTCTGTCTTTCAAGTTTGCAACCAGTATGGCCAAACAGGTCTAGAACAGAAAGTATGCCTTTCTGTCCTCTGATGGGTAATGCCAGAGAATAATTTTAAAATTACGTTTCTCAATAAGTATAAAAAACTGAGTCCTTGCTGTGCTGGGGATGGAGACAGATGGTTGGAAGAGCTGATGTGTGTGTCATGGTTCCTTTGAATGTAGGGGAGAAATCAGGCGCACTCTGCAGGAGTCCAGGGGCAGGATGGGGGGGAAGGGCTGGGAGGCAGTGGGAGGCCAGGTCAGGAGAGGGAGGGCACTTCCGCCAGCTGGAGCTGCGGGGGAGCAGCGTTCTGTTTCCGGACATGTGAGGTCAGGCCTTACTTGTCTTCAGCTACACAGAAGGGGCCATGTGTGGGTTGTCCTGAATTACACTCTGAAAACTCTTTCAACTCTGAAATCTTGTACTTCTAATTTTGGGTGTTAAATTTTGGTGATATAACCAGGAAAAATAGGACAAGATCACAGATGTGGTAGCACAGTGCTGGAGCCGTCAGTACAGTTTTTATCAGATTATCTGTCTTGCCCTCGTGAGATACGAGTGTGCACCTCCACACCGCCCCCAGCCCTGCCAGCCCCTGTAATCACTGGGAACCGCGCCGTCAGCGTTAGCACTCTCTCCATCTCCTTCTGCCTCCTCCCTTCCCAAGAAGTGAAGTCCCTCAGTGCTTCTAGAGCTGCTTATAAAGTTCTTTGTAATTAGTTTAGGGGTGATTTTCTGGGAGTAGGGCCAGCCTCCCTGGAAGTCATGACTGAGAGGTCCCATCTTGCTGTCCGTAGAGAAACTGGTGAAGGTGAGGCAGTCATCACCCATCCCACTTCTGTTAAAGTTTAAATACATAACAGTGTATTAAATTCGTGACGCCAAGCTGTAATAAAGCTCTGGATTGCTCTTAGTGGTAAAACCCAGGGTTCTTTGTTGTCGATGGCATTACGTCTTAGAGACTTCCGTGGAGGGGAGAGTGGTGGCTGGTGCCCGTGTTCACTGGCAAGTGCTTTCGGCCCTGGCAGGGCGGAGCGCTCTTGCAGCTGGACAGGGTGGGGTGGAGTAGCTGGGATGTGTCAGTGGCTGAATCTCTTGTTCTTTTCTTGAGCTTTAGCACTCCTCCAGATGTAAGTGTGCATGATCCAAAAACTTGGTGTGGATCCTGACATTGGTGGCTCTGCATTTGTGTGTCAGAGTCCTTGAATAGGGCTCCATGGGGACCCCCAGGCAGTGCCATAAAGACAAGAAGACGTGCCAGTCTTGACATGTTTCACCAAGCTGCTCAGGAGTGTTCACATCATGGATGGAAGGAATTCATGACCTTATTTATTCAGAATGCAGTGCTTTGATACCCGATAGCATTTCAGGAAAGGGGTACCGGGTCTCCCCAGAGCCTGAAGGCAAACGCTGTTCCAGGGGAAAGCCATCTGAGGGGACTGGGCCGAGTACCGAGGGAAGAACCCAGAGTTCTCCAGTATTAAACATGGACAGTAATAATAAAGGTTATATTGAGAGTAACTCAGAGAGTTGAAACCTGTGGCAAAGTGCAGAGGCTAATGTTTCATTATGGTGCTCATTTATCCTGTTGTCTATGTCCTATTTGTTAAAATCTTTTAAGCAGAAATCCTGCAATGAAAGATACTATATTTGCTAGACTCTCGACAAAAGATATTGTATATGAAGAGATTTTTGTGTGTGTCTTTAAATTGATTTTAGAAAGAAGTATTGAGTTTAATCAGGTTGTAACCTACGTTGAAGACAATTTGATACATAATAAAAGAGAACAACAACATGCAGAAAAAAAGTCTTACCACGATTCAGAGAATCAGGACCTGATAACTTGCTGGGGGAACCTTTATCTTGCCTCTTCCTTACCATTTCATTGACGGGCTTCTTCAAGTTGTATTTCCTTGGAAATACATGGATGCTAATCAAAATGGCCATCTTTACAAAATGCTGAGCTGATGTAGCTTAGTGTTACACTGACAGAAATGCATACAAACAGATTGGAATGGTTTTGGAAATCAATTAGAGGAATGAGGCGAAACCAAGGATGGTAAAGAGCAATTGGTGCTTTCCATGGATCCATCCCTCAACTTCCGGAGTCTTCTGCCTGCATTGGGCTTTTACCCTTTTCTCTCAGCTTGTGTCCCCGGCAAGAACACTTCTGGGCATTTACTGTGTGACCCACTCATTGCCCTTAGGCCTGTGGCCAGGCATGAGGTTTTTCACCCCGATCTGGGATTGCCGGTAGTGTCTTTATTGCTTTCTGGGTGGAGAGGGCAGGCCCTGTTGTGCGCAGACGACCCCCTTGCTCCATGCCAAGACCTGGCACATCTGGGTTCAGCTCAGACCCAGGTCTCGTTCAGGGCAGGGATCCTGAGTTCATGAACTAGTGCTCATCGCAGGGTAGCCGGCAAGAGGCTTGTCATCCTACTTCCCTCCTTTCTTTAAAAAAAAGAATAATGCAAGATGAAGAGATGTGGTCCTGGGCTAAGTGCACTTGCCTTGGTTTTTGAGGGACCCGACCCCAGGCAGATGAGCCTTCCCTTGTGGGTGCCCTCCCTACACATTGGCAATCATCAACAGAAGGGGAGAGGGTGGGCCAGTTTGGCCGGGTCTGGAGAGGGAGCGGGCAGTGCAGCAGCCACTGACCCCTGGGCATCGGTGAAGCAGGGATGGGCCCCTGGGGGCCTCCACAACAGCGCACTCTAATATACAAGAGAAGTAAGTATGAGGGAGACCAGAAGTGGGGTTTGGCTTATTCTTTTTAAAAAGAATTCTTTTAATTTGTTTAAATTCTTATTTAAAGCATATTTTTTAAAAAACATGATATTTGATCAATAGAGCAGTAGCAGTTGTCATCTTTGTTTACTGTTAGCAAATTAAACTCATGGTCCTTAGACAGTTTCATAAATAAAAGATATAGACTCACTAGCAGAAATGGAAATAAATACCCCTCCTGTCACCTCACCAGCACCCTAACCTGTACCCTTGGAAGCTGATCCTGTAACCAGGAAGCTCTCCTTGCGAGTGATCTAGCACCTCCTGGCCCAGGGTGATAGCAAGAGGGGCTTCTTTGGTTCTAGAAATTTCCTTTGGTTGAGTCAGAAATGAATGAAATGATGAGAGTTGTTGAAAGGAACCTCAAGTTACTAAGGCACGAAGGTCTTCCCTCAGGAGGGTGGCAACACCCTCCGTCCAGGCCCAGGCCAGCCTGCATGTTGCGGGCAGGCTCTGGGCCAGACAGCCCTGGTCCCTGGAATGTTCTCGCTAGGCCCGCACACAGCTGCTTCCTCTGAAAATATAAGAATGTTGCTGAAGCTTCTTTGAACTTTTGGGATGAAGGAAAAAAAGCCTGATGTTGAGCCTTTAAAGGAGACTCTGGTTTGACTCAGATCCTCATAAAATGTAGGTCTCTTGTACCAGAAAACTTTGCTGGCTTGGACCCAGTCTCTGAAGTGCTTAGCATGTCATCTGTTGTATCCTAGGCATTTGAGCTGGCAACGGGAGATTATTTGTTTGAACCACATTCTGGGGAAGACTATTCCAGAGACGAAGGTAAGTATTGTTGCCTGCTGAATACCTCAGTATGGGTCTACAGAGAGCCCGGGCCTTCTGGAGAACATTGTGTTTTTGCATAAAAATAGAACTGTGTTTGGTTTTCAAATACCAGATTCAGATGCTTTCCCTTAGAGCTTGAAGCCCCCTCAGTCACAGTGACTGGGCAGAGTCTCCCGGCACAGGTGACCCTGCAGGGAGCTTGTGGCCTCAGCCCGCCCCCTCGCAGGCTGGGAGAGGATAGGCCGGATGAACCGGAGGCCTTTCCGTGGTCCTTTTGTCCACTGATCTGCTGCCCATTTCTCTGTCCTATCGGGGGCTGAATTTAAAACGACGGAATTCTGGCTTGAATTCCATCTGCAAACCTGTCCATCTCCATGCTTACTTGCTTGCAATGCTGGGGTGACCTGGGGTGAGCTGGCCTCAGGTCAGCTGGTTAACTGGCTGTTAACACTCCAGTCCTGAGGCCTGCCATCCCAGAAGCCTCTGCATGGATGTGCTGCAGACATTGTTGATTTGAATCTATTTCTGATTTTTTACTAATTTCGATTTTTCCCCCCTCTTCTTTTATCCCATCCTTCCCTCTGCCCCTCCCATTCCCGTATCCTTTTTTTTCTCTCCTCCATAGACCACATAGCCCACATCATAGAGCTGCTAGGCAGTATCCCAAGGCACTTTGCTCTATCTGGAAAATATTCTCGGGAATTCTTCAATCGCAGAGGTAGTACCTCTTCTTTTTGAAAAGCGCCACGATGCAGACAGAAACGGAATAGCGGCTGCTGATGGTAGCATTAATGGTGACAAAGGCATTTGTCTTAAATTCCCAAAGCAACCCAGCAGAATTCCTGTGCTGATCTCAAAGTTGAGAGGAGACGGCATTTGGCCCCAGCTGCGGCCCCTGTGCTCTCCTCTGAGGGGCCCTGAGGCAGAGCCTGTGCTCTGTGCAGGCGGCGCTCTGTTTCTGTCTGCGCGGGCGGTAGCAGTGTCTGCATGCAGTGTACTGATTAAACTGTCGTGTGTTTCTGTTTTGCTGGCAATGTTTCCCAATGCAGATCACATAGCATTGATCATTGAACTGCTGGGGAAAGTCCCTCGAAAATACGCTATGTTGGGGAAATATTCCAAGGAGTTTTTCACCAGAAAAGGTAACGGTATTTACGTAACACTAATTTTCAGCATGATCCTCTCCCTAAGGAGACATTGTGCATTCACATTTAGGCAGTGGATACAGATCTGGACTTTTACACCTGCAGGATTCTGCTGAAGAAACCTCTCAAGAAATAAAGAATCATCCGATATTTGTGGAATAAGAATTTTGTGAGAGAACAGTCTTCCGAAAATCCTTTGATCTTTTCCACACCTCTCCTTTACACTAAGCGCTGGTCCATGTATTCAAGTATTTATAAAAAGAGTTTAAACGATTTTTAGAAACCAGCGATACTTGCCTTTCCATTTTCCATGTTGTTCCTGGAGCCAGAGTGCTCTTGCAGTGGAGCAGAGCCCTCGAGAGTGGACTTGATGGCGGTCCGTCTGCCTCCTAATTCATGGGTCTGAGCTGGTTCTGTAGGGGAGTGGGCCTGCGGCATCCTGTGCACCTCACATTCTTATACAGCAGATCCTGTTCTCCCGGGCCTCACCTCACACTGTACTGTAGGTGATTTATTTTAATATTATACTTGTTGATCACCCCTTGGCATGGCCTAGAACACAGCTGTTTGCCCTGGATAGTCCCTAGTTAATGATCAATTTTTAAAAACACCCAAAAGCCCCAGGGAATTTATTTTTACAGAGCCTTTCCCCAGTGTCATTGTCTTTCATGTGAGCATGGATAGCCCTCTTAATTCATGTTTTTTCAGCGTAGATTTTTTTTTCTGTGGCGGGAGGAGTGCAATTTGCTTTAAAAAAGAACTTTTTAAAGTTGATGTGGGCAGGACATGGAATTTCTAGAAATTTTTGCAAGTACTAGATACTCTGTCTTAACTGCTGTAGTCAAATTGATTCTCCAAATTTGGCTTATTTTCCTATGAGATAAGGCATTCTTGTACAGTAGTAATGTTTTATGGTTCACTTTGGTGGTTTCCAGCTAACCAGTCCTGTCTTACCCTCTGAATTTCATCTCCCTGTTTTTGCATGAGGCCTCATTGCTAACCATGCCAAAGACGGTGTTTTCCTACTCCACTGACTCGGAGTGCATCGACCACACTCTTGACTTTATTGCGCCCACCCAGTGGGTAACCTGCAAAGTGTGTAACTGGACGCAGTATTTTTTCTTTTTTTAAATCTCATCACAGGAAAAAAAATTGTCAGGGGAAAATGTTCTTCAGACATGTATTAGTTTGGTTCTGAGAATCTTGTCTTCGAGTCTGGGTCACTCCAGCAGGTACAAAGGTCTTCTCACCACACACAGACTTTCTCGTGGTCTCAGGTTGTACTCAGGGCAGCACATTCAGTGGCAGAGCTGGGGCCGGAGCGCGGCAGGGGACCGGGCACGGTGTGTCGCATTGTCCCCCAGACGACTGGGGGTCCCTTCTGGGGGTGCGCCCTCCCTCCAAGGAGGCGTGAGAGGGTGTCTGCAACCCGGGGTACGCTGAGAGCTGATGCCTTTATTGTTATAAGCAGGAAGACACTGTGTACGTTGTGAATTTCTGGACAGCAGTATTGCTGAGAGTGGACAGTTTCCTAGGAGATTTCCAGAAAATGTTATTTGAACATAGTTGAAGCAAAGGAAAGCTCTGGATTATTTTGGCCTGGGATGGCATGACTTGAGGAGTTGTGTTTATTTTAATCAAGGTAGACTCCTTCCACAGTTGGGAACGTTTTCAGAGCCCGTGGTTGGCCTGAGCCCCATGGGGACTTGGCTGGGAGATGACCTGCCCCAGCCACAGCCTTCCCCCACGTCAGGTGCGGGTGTGAGGGGAGGGAGGCCAGAGCAGCAGCCTGATGTGCCGCGCAGTGTGGGCCTGCAGGCGCCCCAGAGGTGGAGGGGGAAGGCCCGGGAGGGCTCTCATCCCCACCTCAGGCATCAGCTGTGCTGATGACCAGCAGCCAGCAAGGTGCACAGGGACTTTTCCTTTCATTGTGCTGCTGCTGCCCTTGGCTCTGTAGCAACAAGGGACCAGCACTGTGCATAGTGGGGAAGAAGCTGAAGAGGGACAAAAGGCGGGGCCTTGAGTGGTGAGAAAATGAAGTCAGGCAAATGATTTGAAGGTGCCTCTGCCCACAGCCTGTGCACAAGTTTGCTCTTGGAGACCCTGCTTGGAGACCCTTGCTCCTCTTGGGCTTTGCCTCTGATCTGAGCTACAGGCATGGGGCGGGGTGAAAGCTGCCAAGTCCCAACCCAGAGCCAGTGGTGGGCCTGGAGCCCTCTCCTCACTGCGCCTGTGGGGCTCCTTCAACAGATGTTGGTAAGTGATGCTGGGGTCCTGATGAGCCCAGTGGTTGAGTCTGGCTCAGGACGCTCTCTCCAGCGTCCTGGCTTTCACACTGGCCTTCCCGTAGTGCCCTTACTCCTCGGACAGCGGGAACACTGCCCGCACCAGAGGGGAGTATAAAGTGCTCGTGTGGACCTTGCTGCTCCATCGTCACATTATCATGTGTGTGTGTTGTGGAGATTGTGTGGCTGGGCTGTTGTTTGAAGAGCATGTTTGAAGGTGACCTGCGGAGTTGAAGGGCATCTTGGCGTCCTCGGTAGAGGTAGACTGACACGGAGCTGACTTGTGTTCCTCTGGCAACTAGAGTCCTTTTCTCCTTCCTTTGGATCATTAGGTAGGAAATCCCCTACAATGACTGGGAATGGGGACTTAAATTCTTTCCTGATTATTATTGATTTGTAGTAACTCTGAAACTCATGAGGGATTTAGGGCTTTCACAGAACTCATGGGAATAGTATGATGATGAGTGGGAGTCTGTCATAAAGTTGATTTCACCATGTCCCTTGGGATGAGGGGGATGACTGGCTGTGGTTCAAATGTGTGCTGGCATGCCTCCACCAGTAAGGGGAGTGTATGTATGTTTTAGAAATAATGGGATCTTAAATGGATCCATTTAAAATTTCTTCTAAAATACTTTGTGCCAGAACTGGTAGAGAAAGGTGAAATTGAAAACTGCCATTCCTTTGCTTACGCCTCTTTGGAAAGCAGGGGGCTCGAGAGGGCCGAGCAGCAGCCTCCTGCTCTCCGCCCCCCCCGCGCCCCCCCGCCCCCGTCCTCCTGAGCGGGAAGCACATCTCACCCCCACCCGACGCTGGAGAGGAGGAGCAGGCTGTGTGTCTTACCGCTAAAACTGAGGTGCAGCTAAGTGGCATTATCTTGCTTAAAATTCAGGATAAAATAACTGCTACTGGTTTGAATTGTTTCTTGGTCAGGCATTTTGAAATTGAGGTGGATTTTTTGGCCAGAAATGTAATTACTTTTCTCACCATATTAGGATTTAATGTTCCAGTCTTTCCTTTGAGTGTGGGACTAGCCTCAAAGATATATAAGAAAAGCCATCTTGGTTTGTGTGTCAAGGTGTGGCCCAGCAGAAGTGAGCACCTCTGTGGCTCTTGTCCCCCTGCTATCTTGTATTGGTCTGGGTGTCGGTATGGGTTCCTCCAAACCTGTGCCTGACCCCTGAAGCTGACAGTGTTAGGAGCAGGGCTATTAGAAGATGCATCAAGTTACGAATGATGTAGTACCTTATGGAGCCACCTGGAGAGCCCGCTGGGCCCCCCGCCACCAGAGGACACAGAGTCTCTGCCCGGGTAGTGGGGGCCCCCCCCCCCCCCCCCGCCCACACTGGCGCCTGCCTCGAGGACGATGAGGAGTCAGTTTGTCGCTGTCAGCAGCCTGCGTGGACTAAGGCACGAACCTAGGAAAGTGATGGCAAGAAAAACAGAACAGCCAGCAGCACACCTCATTGTTCTGCCAATCAAGTGTTCTGTGGTGCCATCATTTTAGTAAAAGCTGCATATTGAGGATGGAAATATCAGAGGAGATGGTTATCTTTAAAATGAAAAAGCTGCTTGATTCTAGATGAGGGTGTTGAGTGTGCTGTAATATATGTGACTGATAGTATGTGTCAGACCAGAGACCTTTTAAGTACAGTGGGAAATTTCAGAGCATGCACGAAACTCATGTGTAGTCAAAGGACCACATTTGCAGGCACACCTTCAGGGTAAGTGATGTCCAGTAGAAGGAGGGGAAAAGTGCAGGAGAGGGTGAAACTCAGGAGCTGGGTTTTCAGTCTTTTTTTTTTTTTTCTTCTGGCTGCATCTCTCCGCTTGTGGGATCTTGGTTCCATGACCGGGGACAGAAGCTGGGCCCAGGCAGCGAGAGTGTGGGGTAACCACTGGACTGCTAGGAAATTCTCAGGAGCTGGGTTTTAGTAGAGGTACTCTTCTTGATTTTTAACGTTCAGATGAAACTTTCTAGGTTGATTTTTAACTTATCTCCAGAATTACCAAAAAATCATCACATTCTCTTATTTCTGTGAAGGGAAAAGCTCCTGTGTGGTGTTTGGCCTGCACTAGCTGGGCACTGCCCCACGTGATCTGCTTAGTCTCAAGTTTAAAACCTTGATCATAGCATTTCCATGTGGCATACGCAGTGAAGACAGGAGGTAGCCCAGGTACGCTTACAGTGGTTTGTAAACTTGAGGGCCGCCTGGCCTGGCAACACTGGGGAGGAAGGCCGAGGTGTCAGTCGAGGCCCTGCTCTGTCCTGCAGGTTCCAGATGCTGAGATGGGCCTGCAGGCGCTTGTCAGCTCAGCTGAGCTCAGTGGGCGCTTGATTCTGCAGATAACTAGAATAAAGTATCTTCATACTTGTGAGTCTTAAAGCCTTTGAAACATAAACTGCTTTAACTCTGATTTTATTGGGAGCATTAATTCTGTGTTATAAGAAGTCTGGTTTTTCCTCTCTGTGATAAACTCTCTCAGGACCTGAGCTGTGTGTGAGCAGGGGCTGGGGCTGCCAGAGGAAGTGGGGTTCTGTCCACGGTGGGTACATTTGAAGTCTTCACTGCAGTCCCAGTCTTTGCTGTAGGTGGCCTTTGTGAGCTGGAAGCAGGGTGGGAGCGGTCCTTGCGCTGGGCCAGTCCTGGTGATGCCTGTCGTCCCACAGGTCCCCCCAGGGAGGCTGTGTGGCAGAGCCCGCCCACGAGAGTTGCAGCAGGAGATGGTGTGATGATGTCACAGGCCATCTGTGTGACGCAGCCCAGAGCAAAGGCGAGAGGAAGATAGCAAGCCATGTTGAGACTAAGTTTCAGTCACTGTTTAACTACTTAAATTTGAGCATGTGGTTTAAAAAAAAAAGGCAATGAAATTGCTACAGCATGTTCAGGTAAATTCTGTCATAGTTCATCCCATTGATTCCTGTCGTTTATTCTGAGCTCCTCAGTAGTGAGTTGTTTTTACCACATCCTTAAACAGCCTTGGAATTTGTTTTTAAAGTTATTTCTTTGGTAAGTTTTGTGCCAGTTTTTCAGTAACCGTTTTATTGAGGTGTAATCTACGTACCATACAATTCACCCTTTCAGAGTGTGCAGTTCAGTAATTTTTAGTATATTCACACAGTTATGCAAGTGTTGCTGTTGTCTAATTTTAGAACGTTTTCATTACCTCAGAAAGAAACCCTGGGCTTGTTAGCACTCCCCCTCCATCCCCCGCCCCCATCAGTTCAGTTCAGTCGCTCAGTCGTGTCTGACTCTTTGCGACCCCATGAATCGCAGCACGCCAGGCCTCCCTGTCCATCACCAACTCCCAGAGTTCACTCAGACTCACATCCATCGAGTCAGTGATGCCATCCAGCCATCTCATCCTCTGTCATCCCCTCCTCCTGCCCCCAATCCCTCCCAGCATCAGAGTCTTTTCCAATGAGTCAACTCTTCACATAAGGTGGCCAAAGTACTGGCGTTTCAGTCTTAGCATCATTCCTTCCAAAGAATACCCAGAGCTGATCTCCTTCAGAATGGACTGGTTGGATCTCCTTGCAGTCCAAGGGACTCTCAAGAGTCTTCTCCAACACCACAGTTCAAAAGCATCAATTCTTCAGCACTCAGCCTTCTTCACAGTCCAAATCTCACATCCATACATGACCACAGGAAAAACCATAGCCTTGACTAGACGGGCCTTAGTCAGCAAAGTAATGTCTCTGCTTTTGAATATACTATCTAGGTTGGTCATAACTTTTCTTCCAAGGGAGTAAGTGTCTTTTAATTTCATGGCTGCAGTCACCAACTGCAGTGATCTTAGAGCCCCCAAAAATGAAGTCTGACACTGTTTCCACTGTTTCCCCATCTATTTCCCATGAAGTGATGGGACTGGATGCCATGATCTTCGTTTTCTGAATGTTGAGCTTTAAGCCAACTTTTTTACTCTCCTCTTTCACTTTCATCAAAAGGCTTTTGAGTTCCTCTTCACTTTCTGCCATAAGGGTGGTGTCATCTGCATATCTGAGGTTATTGATATTTCTCCCAGCAATCTTAATTCCAGCTTGTGTTTCTTCCAGTCCAACGTTTCTCATGATGTACTCTGCATAGAAGTTAAATAAGCAGGGTGACAATATACAGCCTTGACGTACTCCTTTTCCTATTTGGAACCAGTCTGTGGTTCCATGTCCAGTTCTAACTGTTGCTTCTTGACCTGCATACAGATTTCTCAAGAGGCAGATCAGGTGGTCTGGTATTCCCATCTCTCTCAGAATTTTCCAGAATTTATTGTGATCCACACAGTCCAAGGCTTTGGCATAGTCAATAAAGCAGAAATAGATGTTTTTCTGGAACTCTCTTGCTTTTTCCATGATCCAGCAGATGTTGGCAATTTGATCTCTGGTTCCTCTGCTTTTTTTAAAACCAGCTTGAACGTCAGGAAGTTCTCGGTTCACGTATTGCTGAAGCCTGGCTTGGAGAATTTTGAGCATTACTTTACTAGTGTGTGAGATGAGTGTCAATCCTGGTCTACTTTCTGTCTATGAATTTGCCTATTCTGGATTTTTTCATATAGTTGGAATCATAAAGTATGTTGATATTTGTAATGGCTCCTTTCATTTACTCTCATGCTTTCCAAGTCCATCCATGGGTAGCATTAATCAGTACTCCATCCTTGTTTTCGTGTGACTAGACCACCTCGGATTTTCCCGTTCACCAGTTGATGGACATTTGGGTTGTTCCCACCTTTTGGCTGTGAACATTAATGTACAAGTTTTTGTGTGGGTGTAATGTTTTCATTTCTCTTGAATGTGCATGTGATACTCGAGTTACAAAGGTTTTTACTTTTTTATCAAGTTCAGTTTTCTGTTTCTTAATTTTGTTACTTATGTTTTTGATATTTTAATCTAACATCTAAGAAACTCTTATCACTTCAAGGTCATGAAAATTTATTTTTCTGTTTTCTTCTAAAAACATATGGCTGTAGCTCTCCTGCTTAGGTCTAGGATCCATTTCAGTTAATTTTTATTTATGTGGGAGGTAGGGTTCATTTAGAATTTGACCTCAAATATTTACATGTACTTTGTAGGAAATTATTCAAAATTTTTAAGTTTTTTGTCTTCCTTAGTACCTGTAGCTACTGATAGATTTCCTTTCTCTGTATATGCTACTGAAATCTGTCATAATTTATTTTATATCATGGTTTCTTTTTTAGTTACCAATAATACAGTACCAGGATTTTGTTTTATAGTCCCCTGTGTGTGGTATAAAACCTCACATGCTTGTATGTTTAATTCTGGAATGTTATAATCTCATAGGCAAAATAATACATTTTCCTTCATAAATCACCTAAAATAATCCTCCAGAGAAGAGGAACAGAAGTGTTTAAATTTTTCCTTGGCAACAACTCATAGCCAGGGGCTGGCAGGAGGAGTGGCCAGCCTGAACCTTTACTCCACAGGAGGGTCCCTCTCTCAGGCCTGTTGCCATCAGTCTTCCTCAGTTTGTGTGTGTCGGGGAGGTTCTGCCCACAGAGCAGGTCAGGAAGCCTGAGAGGCAGCGCTGCCCATCTGGCCTTGCTGGCACCCAGGTGGCCTGCATGTGTGTGAGAGCTTGATGCCGAGGGATGGTTAAGTGTTACTCTGTATTCTTTAAGAAGGAAAGGGTTGGAAACGGTTTAAGAAGTAAAGACTGTCACAGTCAAGTGTTTTGGTATTGGCACAATTTGTTTCAACAAAACATATCTTGATATATTTTCCTAAGGGAAAAAATTGCCAAGATGTAAAAGCTATTTGTACAATAGGACAGATAGTAAAAAAAAAAAAATTTTTAATGTTTTAGTATCTGATAGTATTATTTTTGTTTTGTATTATACATGGTGGGAATGGGGTGGCTGTTTCTTGAGTGTTACGAGTCAGACTGGAGCTGATGAGTGGACTTGAGGCCCTCACTTATTAAAGGAGCCTTTTCTTGAGACACCCTCACTTATTAAAGGAGCCTTTTCTTGGCAGTTCTAGGAATGTGTGTTGTTCAGTCGTGTCTGACTCTTTGCGGTCTTATGGACTGCAGCCCAACATCCTCTGTCTGTGGGATGTCCCAGACAAGAATCCTGGAATGGGTTGCCATACCCTTCTCCAGGGGATCTTCCTGACCCTGGGATTGAACCTGTGTCTTCTGGGTCTCCTGAATTGCAGGTGGATTCTTTACCCCTAAGCCACCAGGAAGGCCACTGCATGTATGAATTTGTGTGAGTTTGGGAGCTTAGGGTTTGTTTTTAAGTAACTTCTATCAACTGTTTATAAGGTAGTGCTGCTGCTGCTTATGCAGTTGAACACAAGTTGTAAATACGATGACAGGGTGAGGTGAGTACATTACCTGTGTTTCTTGGTGTTGTAGAGTTTTCCCACCTACATTCATAAACCACATATTTGTTCATTTTAGAGGCAACACACTATTTTATTATTGCAATATTGCTATGTATTCAGTATCTTTGTACATTCAGTTTTCTGTGTGGGTTTACCTGGCCAGAAGTATGTCAGATATTCTAGAATTTCTTTTGAAATCATCTTTATCAGTTTATAGTATAGCTTTCCCGCTTTGTATGGTTTTCCTGTTACTATGCAGATTTTAAGGCATCTCTCATGGTGAAGCAGCTCTCCTTTCATGGAAGATTGTGTGTACTTGGATGCCTGTTCATGGAGCTTAGTCTGAGAACGGCATCCTCAGGAGTAAATGCCCAGTTCTGAGCAGCTCGTGCTCAGCAGTTGCTCTTATTTGCAAACCTGGAGAGCGCTTATTCCACTGAGTACAGAGTGACGTCCCCCATGGAGCTGGTTTTGCCATGTTGGGGTGTGCTTCCATAGTTTGCTCTAACGCTGTCCTGGTGACATCAGCAGTCACTACAGAATCAGTGGAGCTGCGTTAGAGAGGATGTGGAAAGAGGAAGAAACGACCTTAAAGCTGATGTCTGGGGGTGCCTGCTTTCCATCTTTATGGCTCTTTGAAAATTACTCTTGGGATCATTTGTAGAACATAGTTTTGGTTTTTTGGCCCTGCCAGGCAGCATACAGATCTTAGTTCCCCAATCAGGGTTTGAACCCATGCCCCCTGCACTGGGAATGTGGAGTCTTAACCTCCAAACCGCCAGGAAAGTCCCTAGAATGTAGTTTTGACTTTTGTTACTACTTAACATGTGGCCAGACAGTTTCCACCATGTTACTGAGTAATATTAAATAATATTCATCAAGTATATGTACGGGGTCTGGCTGTGTTTTTGACCACAATTCTCTGATGACTGAACACTTATAGTTTTGTGAGTATGTAATATAATTTTGCAGTGAGCACATTTGGGGGCCAGGGTTTATTTCCCTAGGTAGGATTCCTACAACAGGAGTTTCTGGGTAAAGGGGTGGACATTCGTTGGTTGCTCCCACTTACGCTCGCGGAGACTGTCTGTTGCTCCTCTCAGGTGGCGGGCGGCTGCCTCTTGGTCTCCTTGGCACTGTCCCTGTCCTCACGTGGGAGTCAGGAACTGACCTAAACCCTCTCCCTTTCCCAGAGATACAGTCTTGTGATTTCTTTGTTCAGAACTGTGTGCACATCATGACAACCCTGTAGACAGACCAGTTCATAAGAATGTAGGTTGAAAGCATCTCGGCCAAAAGGAAGTCATTATGGGGTAATTACAAGTGGTTTTTCCTTTTGTTTTTTTACATTGTGATACTCTCTTTTGGGATATTTTTTTACCATCTCTGTGATTAAAGAAAGAGGAGGGGTGTGCATCTACTTTGAGTCACAGACCAGACCTCCTGAGAAGACCTTTGTGAGCACAGGCCCGACCCTCTGTGGGTGCAGGTTGTGTGCTAGCCGCCTGCTCTGTCCAGGCCACAGCGGGCATCCCTGGAGGGAGCAACTGGCCCAGCCCATGTGCGAGGGGCCTGTCAGCAGCCTGGGCCCCAGGGCATGGAGGTGGCCTCGCGGTGTGCAGGTCCTGTGGGACCGCCTGTGAACATTTCCAGCAGGGAAAATGAGTTATTCTTCATGACAGTCATCCTGTCCTTTTTACTTAGAATGAGTTTTTTTCCTATTATGAAAAAGGCTATTACAGTTCCCAGACCATTTACTAGCATGTCAGTCACTCTGTCTGACATGAAGAGGGCTGTTCATGACTGGCACTTTTCATACTGCAGTTAGAACATTTTGAAAAGGATAACTTAAGGCTTTTTATAAATTGATGTCTGATAGATTTTAGAACAGATTTGTGGAGATCAGTGGGATTTTGATTTGGGTGGACTCTAGAGTTGTGCTGTCCAGTGGCTACTTGTAGCTATTTATATATTAAACCTCTGTTCCTTAGTCACCAGCTCCATCCTGAGTGCTCAGTAGCTGTGTTGAGCTGGCAGCGACCATATTGGACAGTAGAGATAAAGTACTGATACATCTCTACCATCACCCAAAGTTCTCTTCATTAGCACTCTTCCAGATGAAAAGATTACCCTTTCTTTTCATGGTAACCTACAGAAAAAAAGCAGTCTTATTTTAAGGAGTTTAAAATAGCACATATCTTAAAGCTTTTTCTAAGCAAGTAAGCAAATTGCAAAGAGTCCCAAGTTGAAGAGTACCTGGATCCATCCTAGCAAATGAAAATATTCTGAGTGTCCTCAGCATGCTCCGCTTATTGAAAGAAACCTGGAACTGATACAGATGAATTTTTCCCTTTTAAATGAACCCCTGTTTACATTCACCAGGCTTCCTTAGTGGGGAAGCTGGCCTTTATTGTCGTGTAGTGTTGCAAAGGTAAGTATCTGCTTGATTGTGAAGAACTCAGCTGGACCAACAATGGGAAACGCACTTTAGAAGCTTTCTTGACATTGCCTGTTCTTCCCTGTAGGAGAACTGCGGCACATCACCAAACTGAAGCCCTGGAGCCTCTTTGATGTACTTGTGGAAAAGTATGGCTGGCCCCATGAAGATGCTGCACAGTTTACAGATTTCCTGATCCCGATGCTAGAAATGGTTCCAGAGAAACGAGCTTCAGCAGGCGAATGCCTTCGGCATCCTTGGTTGAATTCTTAGCAGATTCTGCACTCACCCATTCTGAGCTGGCACGTGTTGTCCAGTGCATTTGGCCCTAAAGGGGGACTCTCATTCTTAACAGGATTACAAGTGAGCTGGCTTCATCCTCAGACCTTTATTTTGCTTTGAGGTACTGTCATTTGACGTTTTGCTTCTTGTGCACTGTGATCCTGGGGAAGGGCAGTCTTTTGTCTTCAGCTTAGTAGTTTACTGACCCACTTTTCTTCTGAAAACAATAACATGTCTCTAAGCATTGTTTCTTGTGTTGTGTGACATTCAAATGTCATTTTTTTTTTTGAACGAAAAATACTTTCCTCCTTGTGTTTTGGCAGGTTTTGTAACTATTTATGAAGAAATATTTTAGCTGAGTACTATATAATTTACAATCTTAAGAAATTATCAAGTTGGAACCAAGAAATAGCAAGGAAATGTACAATTTGATCTTCTGGCAAAGGGACATCATTCCTGTATTATAGTGTATGTAAATGCACCCTGTAAATGTTAATTTACATTAAATATGGGATGGGGACTCAAATTTCAGAAAAGCTACCCAGTCTTGAGTGCTTTATAGCCTAAGTTGCATGTAATAGACTTTTAACTGCTCCAAGGAGTTGTGCAAACTTTTCATTCCATGACAGTCCTTTTGCATTGGATTTTAAACAACTGGCTCTAGGTTATGTCATTCCCTGTATGGCACTTTAAAGAAAGGACATGCTTCTCATTCTGAAATACACATTATAGTTTAGTGGTCCCATTCGTATTTTTGCATATTTTTAATTAAAAGTACTTTTAAGGAAAAAGAGAAATTTCCCTTTAAGAATGTGGTGGCCCAGTACCACGTGGTGTTGCTTCCTCCAGGCACTGTAAGTTAAACTCTACATAGATTAAATTGGACACGAGAAACATGTTCAGTGTGTGGAATGAAAAAATACACATATATTTTTTGGAAAACCTTATTTGTGTTTGTCTAGAACCAAGGTATGGTATATACAACTTGCAGTGCAATGGGAAGAAAGAATACTAACATCTCAGAGAAAACAGGGACTACATTCATTCCAGAGACAGTTTTGTGTGTGGCTACAACAAATTTTACTAGCTTTTTCATTGTCTTTCCATGCACTGAAGTTGAGAAAATGATTTTCCCTTTGCAGGTTGCACACAATTTTGTTTAAGCATTTCCTTCAAATTGTAGAATCCAGGACACAAACCATAGTAGGCAATACAATTTTAGAATGTAATATATAGAGGTACATTTAGCCTCTTTTAGAAATCAGTGGATTGAATGTTGTTTTTTTTTTTTTTTAAATTTTACATTCCTCAAGGTGCCTCGTTTTTCTTGACTTTGTCCATTAACATTTATCCATATGCCTTTGCAATAACTAGATTGTGAAAAGATAACAAGTGTTGTAACAATAATCCATTGTTTGAGGTGCTTGCAGTTGTCTTAAAAATTAAAGTGTTTTGGTTTTTTTTTCCCAGACATTGCCTTGGTCATTGGCCTGTATTTAAAGTGATAGAAACAAACATTTGCTATCCTTTTAATGTAGTATAACCGGAATTAAAGGAAATATCAGCATTCCTGTTGAAAGAAACGTAGAACATGCATCAAGGCTTAATATGAGGAAAACATTCATTGTTTGTAAGGGGTATGACATGGGTCTAAAAAACATGCTCTAGTATAGATTCAGTACCTAGAATTTCTGTGAACCTTTTCCATTCATATTTCATCAAAAATATGCTAATTACATTTTGAGCACTGTCAGTTTTATTTTTTTAAACTCTTCACTGTGAGGGAATGAGACACCTAATTCTCTTAGAAGTCAGCATTAGATCGTATTGCTGTGAGGTGGAAGATGGCATTCATTTATGTGAGGCGGATGCTAAGTTTTTCTAATGAGGCTGTAGGTTACCTTGTAGGTTCTGTGAAAGATAGTGGCTGTAGACCAGTGATGCCATCCATGACGTGCACAGGAACCATTCTCACGAGAACCACGGAATACATGTATGTCTTCCCTAAGTCTATATGAATTTTTATCAGGGTTATAGCACACCTGAATAGCTTGTCTAATACAGTTTTGGCTCATGTTAGAAAATAGTCTAGATTACTATTACTTTTGTTAGGATCTGTCACTTATAAAATAGCCTGCTAGTTTACAAATGTAAAAGCAATGGTTCTAGAAAGAATATACAAGGGTATTAGGTATAGTTTGGTTTTTAGCAGATTCTTGGTGGCTTGATGATGATGAATGCATATAAGCTCAAAGAGAATCACTGGTTATGCAAAACACTATAGCTAGCTCCGTGATTTTAGTTGAATGTCCTATCTTTTCCTTTCTCTAGTCTATGTGAAGTCTTCATGGAAAATGACAAGCAGTGGATCACATATGTGATTATAGCAGATTCAGAAGTTGGCTGGCTGGAAATTAGGACTGCCCCAAGGCAGAGGAAAAGTGGATATAGGAGCTTCAAAAAAGCATAAACTTTCTAGGTGAAAACTGATTTACTAACTTGCTTCTTCCTGTACTAGGATCATCTATAGCTAGCTAACCAGGATAAACTACTGTTTTTCTATTGAGATACTTCTTAAATTCCAGTTTTTTCCCATTACTTTTTTAGAGATTAATGGAGTTTACAGAAAGGCTTCTGTATACTTATGTAGTAGGCAAATATAAAACTATGAGGAAGTAAATCTTCAGGACAGTCCTTTTAAAGAAGTGTGAATACTGATAATTCATTATGGGACTTTGTCTTCTGTTTAAAACTATCAATCAGGCAGTAGATGATGTAAAGCTGTTTCTTCTCAGATAACTGTAGTGAATACCGTAAGTAGAATTTTGTCTGCTGATCAGAGAGGGCAAAGCTGACCTAAGTTTTTAAAATATGAAGATGATCCGGATTGAGCCCTAAGCAAAGCTATGTTAATGTAGCTATTTTTAAAAGGAAATGGAAATTAAAAGTATAAAACATATTACTGCCAACCTTAGTCATTTTTAGTCTACTTTCTCCAATACACAGATTTCATATACTGTGCCAAATTAAGCAATTGCATGATGAAAGATGTGTTGACAAATACTGTCCCTTCTATTGGTTATATTTACTCTTCCTGAGAGGTAGGAGATAAGTATTATTCCAAAATAATTTTATATTTCAGCGATAAAATGTTCACTTGAGAGGCCGTTTTCATTTTGCTTAGCTAAGAAATAATACCTTTTTCCTTTAGTTTTGTACACCCAAAACAAATTTTATTTCCTACTAGTCTTTTAAATACTATAGCTAGACAATATTGCGTTAAGGTTTTCACATAGTTTTGATTCATCAATAGGACATTTCAGTCATGTGCTAACATGTCCAAGTGAGATATTCCTGTTTTTAGGAGAGATACTCTGTATTTTCAAGAGGTTGTAATCTATAATTGAATCATGTGCTGCTTTAATGAAATGGATTCCTTTCGTATGATGTCAGATAACTGAATGTTTGTAGCATTTATGTAGCGTGGTAGTTTCTTACGGCTCTTGCTCCTGTGAAATCACATGTAGGAACATTACAGGAACAAGCCTTTACTGCTTCCTGACGCTTGTTGCAGTCCAGTTCAACTGAGGTAGTAGTTGCTAAAGAAAATGGAAGGCTCCTTACAAACTATCTGGAAAAGGTAACTTTTGTATTAAAAAAAAAAAAAACACAAAAAAACGCTTAAACAGACCCCAATCTCAGAAGTTGTTCATGACAATTTGGTAAAACTGACATAATTGTGGTTTATTAACATGAATTAAAATGCCCAACCAGTGCTTCAATGTGACAGTATATTTAAAATAAAGAAATTAAAAGCCATATACTGTACTACTTTCACAAAGATCACATAGTTTTGCAAAGACTTGTCATATGTACAATGCTATATATCAAATGAGAAAGCTGTAAGCAATTATATACGCAAAAGAAATGCAGTATTTACAGTCAGGAGACATTAAAAATCATTTATACATTAAATTACATTTTGCTTGCAAATAACCGATAAAACAAAATGAGCCCTGTTCACAGCAAACTATAAAAATCTGTATTGCATTTTTTTATACCTAAGATGCACTCACAGAACTGCTGATAGAAAGAAAATCCTCATACTGCCATTACTTAGCTGTGTGGTTAATGCATATGTATAAAATAATATAGAAAACATTCACTAAATGAATTTTAACTGCAACAATAAAATTTAAAGATCATGTAGCATCAAATCTACTGCCAGGAAAAACAGCTGGAATGTTCACTTACAAAATAAAAGATACTAACACTGGCTTAACAGCACATTTTTTAAGGAATTTTAAAAAGCAAAAAATGGGAAAAATACAATGAAAGAGCACTGGTGTTTTTTCTTTTTTTATACAAAGTTTCATGTACAAGCTTTAAAAAGTACCGTAACTGGTACATACGAAATATACAGTTTATCTTACAGAACATTTTAAAAAATGTTTTTGAAGTCCGTTTCAATGCCACCCCGAACCATGGTAATTGTTCTGAAATGTCGGTGGCACCTGTGCTCTGTGAATTGGAATCTGTCCAGGCACTGGAGATGCCTGCTGAGGTCCTTGGACCCCATGTGGCAGGGCCACAGAGCCAGGATGAGGACAGAACCCTGAAGCGGTAGGTGTTGGAATACTGTTTGGTCCTTGGGGCTGGAGATGAGGACCTGCAACTGGTAATGGACAATGTGGCCCTGTTCCGGAAGGCTGGTGTTGGGGTCCCAGTCCCAGAGTGGTGTGATGTGTAGCTTGCGAGGGATACGGTGGTACAGCTGGATGAGCACTTGAAGGAAAAAGTGGAGGTCCTTGATGAGGTGGATGGTGTAAGGCTTGAGCTGACGCGGTATGATGCCCAGAAGCCAGAACACTGGAAGGCGGAGGCGGAGGCGGAGGGGGAGGGGCTGAATTGACCACATGCTGGTGTTGTGCTTGTAGACCTTGGAGTCCTGTGGAAGGGTGGGGCGGTGGATGGTGATGAGGGGCAGGGCCAGGAGGTGGAGGGGGTGGTGGCAAATGGTGTCCGGCAGTTTGAGAATGAATATGCGAGCCAGGGGTGACGGCGTGAACAGGCCCCACTACATGTGCTACTGAGTGTGGCTGATGGGGGCTTGGCTGTTGTGCAAGGTGTGGTCCTGGAGCAGGTGGTGGTGGAGGAGGGGGTGGGACCACAGCAGCAGACGTCTGATGGTGAACAGCAGGGTTCTGAGAAGGCAGAAAATGCCCTGGAGTAACATGGTGTCCTGGAACTGTTTGCTGGCTTGTGGCGCCAGGAAGTGCTTGATTTGGTCCTGATGTAAACACCGTTTGTTGGGAAAGACTACCTTTAAGCTGATTATAATTCTGAAAGTTTGCAGAGGGCTGCTGGTTTTGATAATAAGACGAAGAAGAAGGGGGTGGAGGGGGTGGAGGGGGTGGAGCCGTGCTGCTCAGACTTGTCTGATTAAACTGACTGTATGTTGCCGAAGATTGTCCTGAGGGTGTCTGTGTAAATAATGCCCCAGAAGTTGCCTGCTGAGTACTGGCTTGAAGGTTCTGTGCGGCTGGGTAAAAATTTCTTGGAGGCTCTCGCTGAGGTGTTCCAACTTGAGGTGACTGTGAATGGTGAGGCCTGTAGGGAGAGCCTAACTGCTGTGTAGGAGGCTTTGGTGAGAGATAGCCATGCTGTACAGGCGTGTGAGGCGTCGATGACTTTGGAGGATTTTCTATGTGAGGTGACGGAGGACAGTGCAACTTCATGGGTGCAGAAGGCAGCTTTTGTGAGAGTTGCTCAGATGAACAGCGAACGAGTGGCTGTGGAGGATGGTTCTTTGAAAGTGCTTGGGGGTTATTTGACAGCTGTTTTTGATGGAGTTCTGTTTTCAGGTGGACACCATTCTCAGCTTCTGATACAATAACTGTTCCCTCCCAATGGGAATCTGGTTTTGTAAGTATTTTTCCATGTGGCTGAACAGGAATTACAGGTCCAGGTGAACCAGGCTATGTAAAGAAAACAAATTATATAAAGTTATGAAACATTCTGTATACACTGAAGTTTGTTGTTATTATAGCATTCATTTTATATATTTAATATAATGAATGTTTATATTATTCATTTTAAAAGGGGCAGGGAATAGGATAGGTCTGAAGACAACTACAGAGGTTTCAGATACTAAAAAGCCAATTTTTCAAGTAGTTCAACAAGTTCTGCTAATAAGCTTCAACTGAATTCCCCAAATTTTCATTGAACACAAATTAAGGAAATTAATCTCCATTTTTCCCCCTAAGTATCTTAAACACTTGAGACAAGTTTCAATTCTGTAATTTAAATTTCTATATTCAAATAATGACAAATCTGCTTGGGGTTGATAAACTTGCTCCCCACCCCCAACTTTTTTCATTCATAATACCTTTTCAATGTTCAAATACAGATAATCCAAGTATGAGAGTATGTGAATATATAATGTTCTTTAAGGAGAAAGAAAAAATCAGATTGCCTCACTATTAGTTTCCAAAGATAATGCCCCATTAGGTTATCATGTATTCATGATCCAGGACAGAGGTAGCATTTCAAATGAATGTCATCTGACTTTTTTAGAGAATTAATTGACTGGTCAAATATTTCATGAACAGACTCTAAATTTCCTAGACACTAGCATAAGGAAGGGGTGAAACTGCTGAAGCAAACAAAAGCTGCTGAAGTATGTTTACCACGTTGGAACTTTAACAGGAAAAATGTCCAGAAATCACAAACTGATACTTGGGTACAGCAGAAAAACCTCCAGGTGCGCTTTATCATCCACTTTTCAGAATGGCCACGTTCAAAGGTCAATGTTATTACCTTGCTCATTTTTGAAGGACTTTTACAAGTATTTTGGGAAGTATCTGGGGATGGGCATTCATTTGTAGTTGTGGGTTCTAGATTTTCAGGGTCAGCATCTGTAAAGCATAAGGAATCACAGAAAATGTAAAATTACATGATAAATATTTCCTTTTACTAATACTTCAATGTACATTCTATTAATTCAAACCAACGTCTAGAAAGGCTCTCTCCTTTATGCTTTTAAAAGGTATTTAAAACCACCACCACGACAGGTCATCTGCTTACTGACCTTCTGTAAGTTCACTGAAAGAAGGGACTGGGCCCTTGGGTTGCAACTGGGGAATGTGATTTGAATGAGATGAAGGAGAAGACGGAACATGATTCGGTGAACATGGGACACGTGGTGACTCTGCCCCTAGAGACGAAGCAGAAGCAGACCCGGAGAGAACATTAGGGACGCAGAGGACAGGCGCCGGGGGTTAGCTGCCTCCACTCTTTGGCAAAGGAACAAGCTCACTTACCACTGTCTTTATCTTTTCGGTGATCACTGAGAAGCAGAGCTCTCTGATAACTCCTCTCTCTCACTTGCTCCACTGAAGTTGAGGCCGTCCTTTAAAATCAAGTCATATCATCAGTTTAAAAGTTATTGCTGGCTAGATCATTTTTTGCCACTTGATATCCTCCCAGGTATAAAGGCTTTGGCTCTTTAAGGGAAATACTTTGGTGTTAAGTTTTGAAAATAGTACCCCCAACACCTCCCCAAACTGAGATTTTTATCAGTTATTTGAAGAACTCAAGCAGACTCCATTCCTTTGTCTTAAGCAAGTTCTTGGTGAAGAGGGGCTTGTTGAAGGGTAGCATGTTAACATTCAGACCATCACTTCAAATTACCAAAGGGACCAAATATACCCCTTACTGATTCACCTTGTATCTGGATTATAAGGCTAGCAGGAAGCTCAGAGGTAAGAGGACCAAGATATAAAATGCACGTGGCCTTCTGCCCTTTGCCAAGACCCTCACTAGCCAGCTGCTTCTATTCCTTCTGAAGAAACCCTAAACATGATTGTTGTTTCAAGGTAATGATAAGGGTGGGAAACAGTGAGATGCTGTGACAAAGGTTCTTTGGAAAGGAGTGTTTGAAAAACGTGAAAGTTATCAAGGAGTAGATACAATGGACCTTTAATGACACAGACAAATAAATATCTTGGTTAAAACCTTATCAGCAAAAAGGATCTGTCAAAATTAATATTACAAACCGCTATCTGCTTAGCCTTAGGAGAACAATAACAAAAATCTGTCATTTTGCAGAATAGTATAGTTCAAATCTTTACAGGTATAGCTCCATTCAAAATGAGCCAAGATACTGACTGGGAGATAAAATAACAAAGACTACTTTCATAAGAAGGTATACTGTTTGTTTGAAGTTCTAAAGTTACCAATTAGGTTTGTGTTTTGTTTTTTCTTTTCAAACAGGCAGCTTACCATTGAACTTCTGGTTCATTCTTTTCACTGGCAGATGCTTCCTTAACAGTACCATTATTGCTGGTTTCTTCCGAAGTAGCATGATAAACTGTAGCTGGTGTTGGTAAAGGTAGGCTAGCGGCGCTTTCTACCTGCTCCCCATTTTCACTCCTGTGGGCACACCCATCAGCACTGCTGCTGCTCAAGTTTCCACTTGTGTGAGGTGATACACTAACCAGCGCAAAGTGTTCTGTCTTAGAGCCACTTTTCCTAGCTTCTCGTTGTCTCTTCCGATATTCTAATAGAGAAACCTTAAGCAAGAAAGATAAGGAAAAGCGCATCTTTTATTCTTGTTTTAAATATCAGAAACAATCTATTCTTTTTTCTAAAGAGAATTATTATATTTACATTAGGAAAATTATGTAAAATAATTTGATTCCAAACAAATAACAATAATAAACAATTAGCAAATGCCTACTTTATGCCAGGCATTGTATTTAGATGATTTTACATACATTATGTCATTTAAGCCTCACAACAACCCTATGAAATAGGTATATATTATCATCCCCATTTTACAGATGAGGAAATTGAGTAACTCACTCACTCAAGGTCACACAGCTGGTGAGTGTTGGAGCCGGGATTCGAACCTAGGTCTTACTTGAAAGCCCGTGCTCTTTCCACTATACTATATTGCTTCCCACAAAGTTGCCAACTGGACTCTGTTATAAAAATTAAAAGCACACATCACTAAAATTCTTTGACTTGAAAAGCAATAAGCCTGTTAACAAATAAATACGTGTTGTAGTTTCTCCCACTGCTCTGAAATAAGGCATTCTTATTGTTTCAGTATGTCTGCCAACCAAATAATGGTGGTAAATCAGGGAACTATTTATTTATATAATATTTATGTCTCTTACTACAATACTTTTCAAAATACTTTTATATCCATGGCTTAAAAATACTATAGATATTAATGATGAGGAAAGAGGCCATTTCTTCCATTTTGGGCCTCATGTTCTATGTAAAATAAGGGTAATAACACAAATGGGGCTTCCCTCATAGCTCAGTGGGTAAAACAGTCTGCCTACAGTGCAGGAGACCAGGGTTCAATCCCTGGGTCGGGAGGATCCCCTGGAGAAGGAAACAGCAACCCACTCCAATATTCTTGCCTGGAGAATCCCATGGACAGAGGAGCCTGGCAGGCTACAGTCCATGAGGTCCCAAGAGTAGGACACGACTTAGCGACGAAACCACCAAGAAGACATAGTACTCAGTTCCATTTATTTGGTTGGGGAGTGGTTATTTTTAAAAGTTACTCAAAGTGAAGTAATCACCTTGAGTTTTTGATCTCTGAAACCATGGTCCTTATAATAATTTAGTTCTCTGCAAACAGTATCTAGTCAATGGGGCACTGACAAAAGGTTTAAAAATGTACACATCAATAATTTAATATGAATAAAGTATGAATGCCTTACATAATACATAGCTATTAATTACCCTCAGTAGTAGTATGAATAAAACACTATTAAAAGGACTATAAATTGTTAAATTTGTAACCTTTTTCTTTTGTGGTGGATTCTGGGGTGTGCAACTTCCGTCGATCAAATTGTCATTAACCGTCCGTCCGAAACCAGATACAAGCCCATCTTCTGAAGTACAAAACACGGGTGTTTCCATAAACATGCCTCTAGTATCATCCTGCATCAGGCACTTTGACTCACTTATTCGGAAGCCGCCTCCAACCTCCAACTGATGCGAGGGTGTCAGGTCCCTCAAGTTGGAATTTACTGAGAAGTTAACGCCTGTTCTCTCAGGACTCTTTACCCAGGAAGAATAGAGTGGGCCCCGACCCGAGTGAGCAGATTCCAGTTGGCTGTTAGAATCAGTCCTGTCATGTGTAGTTGTTTCCATGGTTTTATGTGAGGCAGTTTGCTCGACTGGATCGAGTCCTAGTTGAAGATCTGACGCCGGTTCCTTTTCTCCAGGGCACTGCCTGCTGATTTCAGTCCTACTCCTAGGGCTGCCATAGCCAATAGTCTTTATTTCTTGCAGACCCAGTTCAGTTAAATTAGAATTTCTAAAAGGCCCCAATGTTAACATGGTTGACGATCTGTCATATCCCTGTTTACAGAATTTAAAAAAAAATACACAAATAACCACATTTGGAAGCTACTTATATTAAAACTACCAATAATTTAAGCAAAATAATGATACAAAGTAAAGAAATCTTTCTTAATATCTCCTTACCTCTTGACTATAAGTGCGTCTCTTAATTTCTGGAGAACTTTCTGGGGAAGAAATATTCTACATAAAAGACAGAAGCAGAATTGAAAATTAAAATATATAACTAAACCCATATTTACAGAAATGAAAACTTATGAGAAACTACTACACACACTTTGGTTTTAAACTTTTCTCTTATTTCCACTGTCCTTATAGTTGGCTTTAAAGTCAGTTTGATATATAGTCGTTTAGTCTGACTTCTGTAGATCAATAAAATGAAAGTTACATTCATTTGAATAAAAAAAAAGTTTAAATTCACATATGTTCAAAGTTTTCACTTAGTTCCTTAAAAACTATTATTAAAGGTTACACTATTTATTAAAAGGAGAGAACTCCGTCCCCATGGGCTTTTGTTTTTGCCACGTAAGTTTCTCACCTCAAAGTGCATGGTATTTCCTGGTGTGCCAGGAGTTACTGGGGTAACTGGTGAATATATGGGCTTATAACCATTTCTACAAGCTTCATCATCTGACTTTATCCGTGGAGGAGTGGAAAATGATGGGTCTGTAGGAGTAATATCTGTGTGAGTTGGTGTAGCATATGGTGAAGGAGTAGGTGTGGAGGTTTCTGAGTAAGCAGAATCTAGCAACTGATAAAGTCTTCGTTTTTTCAGTGGTGTAGTCAAATCTGTTGGTAAAATAATAAATTATAAATTATACTGCTAACATTTACTACAATCTGTAATGCATTCTGGGAAAGCACAAAACATTGACAATCATCATTATGATGGTTTTCACCCCAAAACTAAATTTGAAGGTTTTTAAAGATAATACTAATATGAAGCAATCTCTCCCCACCCCCATTCTCCTCCCCTAATTTCACCAGTACCAAGCATTATCTTGCCAGAAGGCTTACAGGCCTAGAGGTTGCCAAGAAATCTTAGAAGTATAGCTGTTAATTTAACTGATTTCTAAGAGTCCTTTTGAATCTGAAAAACAGATGGCTAACTAGGCCCAAAATTCAACCATAAGCCCCAACATACATGGTACTGCAAATTATAGTTTTCATGTGGATATCTATCTTCATCCAAAATGTTGGAGGCAGAAAAGAAAGGGAGGGGAAAAAAAAAATATATATATATATATATATATATATATATATATAAAACAATGTGCTACTTTTGGGCTTCCCTGGTAGCTCAGATGGTAAAGAATCTGTGCTGCTTTTGTAAGGTACATAATAATTAGAATAAACATGCATATATACTTTATTTATATATATGTATATGCTATATACATCATGCTGCATTCTCCACACTAAAACAACACTGAAAAGAAGTTCTACCTGGAAGGGAACAGCTATCATTTAATAGTAGTGGACTTTTATTTTCACCATTGACTGTAGGACTTCTGGATCTTTCTTGACAGGGCGAATTAAATCTATGTAAAATTGCTGAGTTTTCCTCTTCCAGAGCTTGTTTCAACCACCGCTGAAATACACAAAACAATAAGTGAACAGAAGTCAGTTTGCAGCTATAAAGGTACACCCATTCCAAAAGTATTTCACTACCAAGAAAGGTAGTATGGAATGAGAATGGCATTGGCTCATACTAGATTTTCATATCCAAAGAAAAGTTTACCTTTTTGCATGAGCCAGATATGTTTTCAGGAGGTTCTTTTCTTCTCCTTTTTTCCGAAAGGAATGGTGAAGTGAATCTAATATAGTGCTTAGGAGTAGAGTATACGTGCGGACTGTAAGTGAGACCTGGCAAAGAGTTGAGCTGTGTAGCTAGCACTTCAGGATCTGTAGTTATGCGCAGAGGCCTCTCTGAAAGACTGTCTGAAGGTTTTCCTGTCTTCTCATTCTTCTCACTTAACCATTCATTGACCAAGTGCTAGGCCGAAACAAAATTTGGATCACTATATAGGTATTATACAGTTTATCCTATAGAGTATTTGAACAGCAAGTTGAAAACTGACATCTAAAATGATTAATTTAAATCACTCATATACGATGTTCAAAAAGTCTATAAGTTATTCTGCATTTCCTTGGTTACCCACTCTTATTACTAAAATTTTTTACCCAGTAATACTTTTATAAATATTTTTATAAAATAGTAAAAATCTAGGACACCTCAATACCACCTTAAACACACAAATTCTAAAAAGTTAGGTTTGTTATCGCTTCTGTACTATGTGGAAAACGTCTGTCAGACATGAGGCAGTGCTCTTTTACCCTGGCTACCCATCAGAATCTCTAGGTGAGGCCAGTGCGTGTGATTTTTCTTGTAAAGCTGTTGGCACTGACAATCACTGTTGATTTACGGGGTTTGAAATCTTTTAAGTTCCCATGCTTTGAAAATTCACATATTCCTTTTCTTAATTCTGTTGAGGTTTTTGTATCTACATTGTACATAATAATTCAGTCTTTACTGAGTATATGAATATATCTGATTACCCTCATCTTTTTCTTTAGAAAACAACAAAAAAACTAGTTATTTAGGCAAGTTCAGGTGTAATGGTCATGAAAATAAGGATTCCAATTTGTCAGCACAAGCACATTTTCTTTGCTGTTTGGGCATTTATATCTTTTCTATCTAGTTATTTTCTACAAATACCATTTATAATAAAAATATATGTAGAAAAACTAGTGTATATGTATTTAAACATACATTCTCACACATACAGAAACACACACATTAACTAAGATCTACCCACATCCTCGCTTCTAGAAATAATGGCATCTTTTCTCTCCCTCTCTTTTTCCATGTATTTAAACTTCCTTTCTAGGACACACAGTAGAATGCAGTGCTAAATCAGGGTAAGACTGAACAGAGATTAATAACAGCAAGAGACTTTGCTGGGGGACTTTGTGGGGGAAAAAAAAGAGTCGCAGTCCTCAAGCACTTGGGATTCTGCAGCCAGATTGCCACTTACACCATGACCTCAAGCAAGTTAGGTAGCCTTTTTCCGCCTTAATCCTGACCTATATAAAAGAAGGGTTGTAACAGAAACTAGTTCTACAAGTAGGGTTATTATTAAAAGAGTTAAATAACCAAAGCTGCTCTTACAGTACCTGGCACAGAATAAGTGTTGTGTACTAAATGAAGGACGCTTTTACATTATGGGAATTCAGGATCATTTGGTACTCTTGTCAAACAGTATGTTGTTTAAAATAACAGTATATATCATAAGCAAAACCTGTGGGGGTAAGTTTTTTTTTTAAACAATATCAGGATATAGGAACCTGTATCTCAGACCAGGAGATTAAATCTCTAGCCCTGCAACAGTCTAATAATTAAAGGGCCGGGTTTAAATAATACTTTGTCATCAAGAAAGTAGTTTTTTTTCCCTGCACCATATGGCTTATGACTAGGGATTGAACCTGGGCCCTCAGCAGTGAGACCTCAGAACTGCTAGAGGATTCCCAAGCTTTTCTTTGAAACATGAATCTGTTTTCTTCCTCACTAATCCAAATTATAAAGAAAATTTGCAGTTACTTTTTGTCCTTCCAAAGTGGGAAAAATAATGGTCATTTTCAAAAGCAAGTACTGGCTTGCTTGTTCAGGATCCAAAGTGCAAAAATGTGAGCACAGACTTCAAATTAGAGCTGTAATTTTAGCTCTTACCTCCATCCAGCCATTATAGTATACTTGCAGATTCAAACTAGGTTTTTACTGAATTTACTAAATTACTTCTCATGGTTTCATAGGACCTACAAACTATACTGAATTTGGTAAGAACAAAAAGGAGATAAATTGGGTTTCAAAGTAAACAGTATAACAAGGATTCATTTATGATCTACCCCATTCCCCAAAGAGCCTAAGGATTACCACTTTGGTATTCTGCTCCAATCCACTATACTCAGAATGGGAGTAAAACAAAGCTTCATAAATGGTGGTGTGTGATTTCTGAGGTTACTATAAAGCTCAAGGGGGTGGATCTCAGTGAACTACTTCCCTCAATTGCTTTATTAAAACTGACAGTTTTTGAAAGATTTTTATTAATAAGTTGATGTAAAACTACCCTTCCTGGAACCCTCCTACACAGTTGGTGAGAATGTAAATTGGTACAATCACTATGGAGATTCCTTAAAAACCTAGAAAGAGAGCTACCATATGACCCTGCAATCCCACTCCTGAGCATATAACTGCTGAAAACTAATCGGAAAGGATACATGTGCCCCAATGTTCATAGCACTATTTACAACAGCCAAGATATGGAAGCAACCTCATGTCCATTGAATGGTTAAAGATGTACGCACGCACGCGCACGCACGCGCACACACACACACAATGGATTATTTACTCAGCCATAAAAAAGAATGAAATAATGCCTGCAGCAACATGGATGGATCTAGAGATTATCATACGAAGTGAAGTCAGTCACAGAGAGACAAATATCATGTGATGTCACTCATGTGGAATCTAATTTTAAAAAACCACTGAACTTACTTACAAAACAGATTTACAGATACTGAATTGAAAACAAACTTAATGGTTACTAAAGGGGCAACATGGATGGGGAGGAGGTGTTCCTCAATCATGTCCAACTCTGCAACCCCACGGACTGTAGCCTGCCAGGCTCCTCTGCCCAAGGGATTTCCCAGGCAAGAAGAATGGATTGGGTTGCCATTCCCTTCTCCAGGGGATCTTCCTGACCCAGGGATTGAACCTAGGCCTCCTGCATTGCAGGCAGATTCTTTACCATCTAAGCCAGTGGTGGGGGGCATAAATCAGAAGCTGGGATGAATACACACACTACTGTGTCTGTGTATATAGATCATCTGTCTGTACATAAAACAGACAACCAACAAGGACCTAGGGTATAGCACAGAAACAATATTCTGTGATACTCTGTATGAGAAAAGGATCTTGAATGAATGAATCACTTTGCTGTTCATCTGAAACTAACACAGCATTGTAAATCAACTATATTCCAACAATTAAAACTACCCTTTATACATTTCCACATCCTTAGTACATGTGAAAATCAATTTAATATTTAATTCTTGTAATTACCTATATACCACAAAATTTATTTATATATTATTATATATATATAAAGAAAAGATAACATCTCAAACCAGTCATTTCTGAGAAATATAGTTTACATAAAGTAGGCAAAAGGATATCATTAGAAATCAATTGTAATACCAAAAAGAAGTCGATATATCAAGTATTTTTGTATTTTTACAATTTAAAATGTTTAGAAGTATAAAAACTATGACTCTTAAAAAAAATGACTCCATCACTCTGTTCCTTATGAAATGATATAGCCTTAATTCCTAAAACATGAATATATTTAACATCATGGAACTTGTTAGACAACAGTTCTTACATTCATTAAGAATCATACCTTCTTTGTTTTAGGGTACTTTGTTGGACATTTATTAAGTACTGGAACTTCATTTTCAGTAATTATTTCTGTTAGTGCAGTTTCAGTTTCTGGTTCTATTGCAAGTACAGTATTTTCCACATCGTTTTGTTGCGAGGTAACTTCGATGTCAGGAGAAGACGGTTGGATATCCGAACACATACTGACAGTCCTGTGTCTCCGACGCTGCTGTCCAATGTGAGTCCTGCTCCGAGAAAAACTTTTTCTCTGTTTAGTTCTATTTACTTTGGCTGGGGTTGGCTTGCTAGCAGTTTCTTCTTTTGCTTGTTCCTAATTCAAAATACAAAAGAATGGAACTCTGAATACCATGTTTATATAAGATAATAGTTGAAATCTAATGGTATCAATCTGCTTCAGAAGCTAACTTCCTCAAATTTCTTTATGAATTCTGTAAATTGACATAAAAATTTCCTTACTCAAAAACAAAGCAAGTCTCATATCTGAAGTCTAAGTTCTCAAAGGATTTGAAAAATGCTGTTGAAAGGCTAATATCACATCAAAAATTCTTTAGAGATGTAATTGTTTGTGAAAATTTTATTAGAAAGTAGTTAAGTATGAAAATAAAAGTAGACCTGAAAAGTAATACCTGAATAACTTCAGCATCACTGACAGTCTGTGCATCTTTACATTCAGTTTTAACTTCAGTTTTGGCTGTGCTGATTCTTTCCAAAGCTTGTTCTCTTCTCTTCTCTCTTTTCTCAAGTCTGGCAAAAGCTTGCAGAATTGCTTCCATTTTCCTTTCTTCTCTTGTCTGTGAAATTTAAATTTTAAGAGACATAATAAATATTGCTCTGAAGAAAATTGAAAATCCAAATGTTCATAGCAAATTAAAAAAAAATTCTATGATGATGTTAGCAAAACACTTCAACTGATGGTAAATACGGGATAAAACATTTATGTTCATTTCTGAGAATTCTGAACATCTTGGTAAACCCTGTCATTACAAATGTATTTCATAAAGATCAAAATTCCTAAGGTAATATGTTGAGAGAGTTAAATTCATATAAATGTAAGAAGTGAATATATAGATATGTCATAGCAGGATATTGTGGGGTGAAGACTGGGGTTAAAATCATGACTCTATCCATGACCCCAGGCAACATAACAACCCTGGGTGGGCAACAATTGAATTGTTAATGAGTTCATATATAAAGTCTCTATGAAGTTTTCCAACCTTACTTGAAAAATGGTAGGCATTCCGTGCTATTTATTATTTCTAGTTCGGTTCTCTTGTCTTACATTATAATTCCTATAAGGCATTCCTCTACCTTCTACTCTTTCCAAGGCAGACTGGGGAACAGCAAACTCCTTGAGCATCAGTTCTCTTTGGAGAGAGAACATTAAAAGCAAGACCCAGAGCCTTGGCCAGTGGGCCTGGTAACTGCTTCCAGTTTCAACCAGAAACAAGAAGCAGGTCCATCAACTGCCCAGTTCTCCAAATGAAGAAAACCAGGTCCTGAGGTTCAGATCCATTTGTCTGTCTTCCTTTGTCATTGTTGATGTGGGAAAGATCAGTAACTCAAGATCTGGCTGCAGGATCATCTCAACACTGGAGCTTTAGAGTTCGAGTAATTAGAGATTCAAGCATCAAAACACCTACACTAAGGAAACTATTAACTCTTTCCTGTATTTTTTTTTCCTTTGTTATACTTGATAAGGGAGATATATAAACAAAACCCCTCTGAGAACTTTCTAACTAGGTAAGGGCTTCTCTGGTGGCTCAGATGGTAAAACCAACTACCATACTGCAGATGTGTTGGTCTTATAAATGTGTTATCCTCACCCTCTTTTACAGATAAGGAAACTGAGATCCAAAGAGGTAAGATTACTTGTTCATGGACAGATATCTGCATCTTTAGCTTTCTTGGTCTGGGATGGTTAATAAGACACTAAAATAAAGAACACAGGCAAAAGATTATCTTTTTACTGCAAGTTTTAAAGCTGCATTCTTCAGCTAATTCATGGCTCTCTAGTCTTATAACTCACTTAACTGCCATTCATCTATGGCTCTCTATAAAAATCCTTTCTCCATATTATTAGGACTTTTCTAAAACCCTAAAGTTTAGAAGTCTGGAGTAACTGAAAAAATGTGATTTTCATAATTGCTTCCCCTGTTGAATGGGAATGGGTAGAAATAGATGGGGTTCATTATTGCACTTATAAATTTAAAAATAAATCTGAGAAAAGTATACTTTTCCAAAAGAAACAGACTAGTCTTAGCAAGAATCATTTTATATGTAAAACAATTTACCCATGAGCCAGGCACCCAAAAAAGGTATTTTCTAATCCACAATTATTCAAGGTTTTCTAAGATAAATACGAATTTATGCAAAAAGAAGTGTCTTTGACATTATCCATTATTCACTTGTTTTAGAGTAAGAGTCAGAGATAAAATTATTTGGTGTAAAGACAAAATTCATTCATTTAAAAATTGAACAAATATAACTGACAGTAAAGCAAAATCCTTTATTTAAAGATGACTCAATCTTTTAAAGCTAGTCAGGATCTTAAAAATAATCATTCCTACATTGCTGAAGAAACCAAAAGTGAAAATGAAAGTGAAGTCGCTCAGTTGTGTCTGACTCTTTGCGATCCCATGGACTGTAGCCCACCAGGCTCCTCCGTCCATGGGATTCTCTAGGCAAGAGTACTGGAGTGGGGTGCCATTTCCAAAGCCCATGTATATTAAGTGAATCTCTAAAAGGCAGAACCATAATTGTTATCCAAGTTTCCTGGCTTCCAATTTGCTCTTCTTTCCAATTACCAACCACTGACATATTACATAAAAAGCATAACTCTTCCTACAGTTACTTCAACTATTAACTGAAAGCACTAAACAGGTATCCTAATAGCTTTAACCTAGCTTCGTTTTAAAAACACACATTAGAAAATGTAAACATACCCTTGATTTTGTGAAAAAAAATTAGTTACTAATCTACTTTTAAACTCCACATGTCATTCAGCTTGTATATTCAAGAATTTAATACATTCTTTGACACACACGCAACCAGATATACAGTATCTAATGACTGAAAATTTACCATCCACTTTATAGATCTAACTGAAAAATAAAGTTTTATATGTTGCTTGAGATAATTATAGCTGATTGTGCAGGGGACTAGAAATTAGCAGTCTTAATTAGCCCCAGCAGACTGTCCATAGACCCTAACATCAGGGCTTGCTTGATGTAATTTAGGTGATACTTGTCATGTAAGTCTACCACTAGGATGTGGTTGTTAAATTATCCACACTCTTTCCAAGCCAGTGACTGCTGAGACCTCAAAAAGTCATTTTTATTCTCTGTGAGCTTGGCAGTTGTTAGACCCTGATACAGAATCAGAATCAGATAGGGATGAATTGACACACTGTTATTGCTGGAGGGTTAGGTGCTAAAGTAAACTATGAGAGATCTCTGATGAGATCTACAGATAGCTTTTATGACTTATTTCTCAGTTTGTGCTTTACAGTAATGCATAAAGAGTAGTTTTTGTCAGCAGAAAACTTTTTAAGAAAGTTTGCTTAATAATATCCCTTTACAGGATTTTAATCATTTAAAGGATGGGTTCAGTGAGAATTTTTATTCCAACTTAGTGCTTCACTAAGTGTGTTTACTGCAGTGTAAACATACTGGAGGACAAATGTAATTTGGAATCACATAACTTTGTATTTGGAAGAGATTACAGAGATCTTCTTGTCTAAGCCCCCATTCAACAAATGGTGAAAGCCTAAAGCCCATATAGTTCAAGAATTACATAAATAAAGAACATGAATTAAAGTTGTCAATATCACAGTGAAAATACAAACTGAGTAAACCGTTAAAATTCACTACAATTAGAGACATTTGGTAATTTGAAGCAGAGTGAAAATAAGTTTATGCCCTGCAGATGCCTTACAGTAGCTTTGGAAGGAAATCTGCTAGGATGTAAGAATTAAGAAGGATACAGAAAATGAAGACATTTAGGATGTACTTGTGATGTACTTTTTTCTTTTTTTACCTTGCCACCAAGTAGGAAGTAGCTCTTTAAGACAACAAAGTTACCTTTTAAAGGAAAGGGAAATGGCAGGGCCAACCTGCCTAATGACTCTATTACAATCTTGAAATAGAGAAATGAAAAGACTTCTTACTCAACTAGGGGCTTCTCTGGTGGCTCAGACAGTAAAAGAATCTCCCTGCAATGCAGGAGACCCAGGTTTGATCCCTGTGCTGGGTAGATCCTCGGGAGAAACGAATGGCTACCCACACCAATATTCTTGCCTGGAGAATTCCATGGTGAGAGGAGTGTGGCAGGCTACAGTCCACGGGATTGCAAAGAGTTGGGACACAACTGAATGACTAACACTTTCACACTTTATTCAAATAGCTTCCCTTATCCTTCCAAAAAGGAATTAAAAATGGGTAAGATTATTGCTTACCAATAAAACTGTTCCATAAGAATATCTCCATTTCTTCTCTACCACATGATTCAGTTTAACCTCATAGTGCTGTTTCTTGTTTGATGTTTTTCCTTATACCCCATCCTCCATGAAAGCTGCTCCAGAATAGGACCCTTGCCTTCTTTGTTCACCAGTACTTTAGATGATGCTCAGCATATAACAAACATCCAAATTTTTGTATTGTGTATACACTATATACACACTATATTGCGTATACACTATATAAACCATGTATATCACTATTATTTGAAGGCATGTAATAAAATCTTTAAGCAAGATTTTGGAAATCTTGATTTAATTAAGGCAGCTGAAGCTGAATATCCTCATTTTGTTTGAACAGAAAACCTATACAAATAAATAGGTTCCTTTTTGCTATTCAATACTATGATTAGTTACCCATTCATTACTCATATTTGAAGATATAATTCCTAAACAGTGATGAGAGAAAATGGGACCTTAGAAAATTAAAACTAGTAATCAGCATTAATGCTGTGAGGAGAGAAAAATGAGACGAACAATACATGTCACATGACTTTTCTGGCAGATTTACGCTGCTTATATTTTACTATTTATTATTAGAAATCCTTTTACATCTTCTAAAGTGATCTAAACCAAGTCACTTCCTGGAGGCATTAGTAAGAGCATGGATTCTACAGAGCAGTTTTCTCTAGAGTATGTTTTTTTTCTGTGGAATGAAAACTTGTGGTATGACAAAGGTGTCAACACCAAAACAAATTGCAAGGATGTATTAATACAAGTTTAGGAAATGCTGACAAACAGAATTTCTCAAGAGCATTTAAACACACCACGTATACTAGAAATCTCCAAGTTGGGGACAAGGTAGATTGTTTACAAAACTCAACTAGCCACAAAGCTCTTTCACAAAACATCTTAGAATTCCATGGAATACTTTTTGATGTGGAAGGTCAATATTGAGAAAACTGGAGAATCCTGCATCCTGGTAAGACCTCAAGGGCACTGCCTGGACTATAAGGAAGCTTCACTTAGTTCACACTCACCGGCCTATCTATATAGCTTTCTTCAAATGGCAGCCAGGAAAATTTAGTGTTTAGCTCATTTATTGACCACCTACTTTTACAAAAGCCAGACATCTTTTATTCCCTAGAAGCTATGACTGTGACAATGAATAAAACTACAAATCCTTGCCCTTATGCAATTTATAGGTGACTATTCTTTCATACCCTTTGTTGGTCTCAAACTTCTCTCCTCCTAAGTGTGAAGATCACTGGAACCACAGGCTTCCCTAGTAAAGAATCCCCCTGCAATGCAGGAGACCCTGGTTCGACTCCTGGATCAGGAAGATCCGCTGGAGAAGGGATAGACTACCCACTCCAGTATTCTTGGGCTTCCCTGGTGGCTCAGCTGGTAAAGAATCCACCTGCAATGCAGGAGACCTCAGTTCAATTCCTGGGTTGGGAGAATCCCCTAGAGAAGGGAAAGGCTACCCATTCCAGTATTCTGGCCTGGAGAATTCCTTTGACTGCATAGTCCATGGGGTCTCCTGCTGCTAAGTCTCTTCAGTCGTGTCCGACTCTGTGCGACCCCATAGACGGCAGCCCACCAGGCTCCTCTGTCCCTGGGATTCTCCAGACAAGAATACTGGAGTGGGTTGCCATTTCCTTCTCCAGTGCGTGAAAGTGAAAAAGTGAAAGTGAAGTCGCTGAGTCGTGCCCGACTCTTAGCGACCCCATGGACTGCAGCCCACCAGGCTCCTCCATCCATGGGATTTTCCAGGCAAGAGTACTGGAGTGGTCACCAAGAGTCATCAAATATTACCCAGACTATTCCCAAGGTACAGTCTTCCCATAAGGTTGTGGAAAATTATTTTGAAAACAATGTTAGAAGATACTATATATAAAGGAGGTTCTTTTCATTTAATTATAAATGGGGCAGAAGAGGGGAAGAAAACCTCCTTTTTAATTTAAATCTTTCAAAAGTTTTATAGTTTTTATCACCTGTTAGTTCATCAGAATAAGGTTCAGTTCAGTTGCTCAGTCGTGTCCGATTCTTCGCGACCCCATGAATCGCTTCCCAATATCAAACCCCCTTCTACACACTTAACCTTTCACAATGTTATAACCACCTAACCTCAACTACCAAGGAACTGGGGGAGTCCCAGTTTTAGAACCAGGTAAGTATAAGCAACCAGCTGAATTACAACTTACTGTGTTTTAACCCACTGTATTTCAGCTTAACTAGAATGACTGTAAGATTCTCCCAAGTCAGTTTCAACCCACTGACAAAGAAGTATCTTTTGCTAAAGAGAAAATGTCTAATACCCCATCTGTTCAGTTCCACACCATTTAGCCACAAGTTAGCTTTTGTAAGCAGGTAATAAATTCTTAAAGGGAGGGGATGGGACAAACCATAATGAAGGAAAAAGGAAGCTGTTAATAAATGAACGGCTTCCTATCCTGGACATATAATGATTTGAATATTCTTCCATAAAATCTTAATCATTCAGCATTTCATATGATCTACAACCAACCAATCTTATTACCCTATATACCTCCGCACACCTCACCTAAAAAACCAGCCTACAAATTCCAGCCAAATGTGATTTATCACATAACCACCTCCAGGCTATTTCCCCTAGAGAAATAACCCATTCAATTCCACACAAGTGAGCCACAAACTAATCTGTACTTATTTACTAAACATCATAAGGTCCATTATAAATTTTACCTAGTTCATGAAATGGCCTCTGAACCCTCCAGCCGTTAAGTCACCAGTCTTGTATCTCCTTTACACTGTTGAAGGCAGAGACACTGTCTTCCACTCTTAAGCAGCAACCAAAATACATAGACACTGGTGCTATTTTTGAAGACCAAGCAATATACTAATATTAAGCAACATACTAATATTGTATGGAACTGCCATTTATGTAAGTAAAAACTATCCTCAAAAATTTCATATGGTTCAGGCTGTACTACAAAAGGATAGGCAGAAGTGCATTTGAATCTAGATATTACATGGTACTTGTAGGGAAGGAAAGTCTGTCTCTTTTTATACCCCAATCTCATGAGGACTGGTATCTCTTATAATGATTTAAAGTCTGTCCTGTCCAGGAGAAAATTTAAATGAGACTGACCTAAGTTTCTCAGGAGTTGCCCTGTCTTTCTACTTACTGATGATAACCCAGCCTATGAAGTTGCTCAGGTGTGTCCGACTCTTTGTGACCCCATGGACTGTAGCCTACCAGGTTCCACCGTCCTGGGATTTTCCAGGCAAGAATACTGGAGTGGGTTGCCATTTCCTTCTCCAGGAGATCTTCCCGACCCAGGGATTGAACCTGGGTCTCCCACATTGTAGGCAGACACTTTACCGTCTGAGCCACCAGGGAAGTCTTCAACCTAGCCTATAACCTAGTATAAAAGACAAACACTAGACTATGAAGAAAGTGAAAGTCACTCAGTTGTGTCCTCCTCTTTAGGACCCCATGGACTATGCAGTACATGGAATTCTCCATGCCAGAATACTGGAGTGGGTAGCCTTTCCTTTTTCCAGGGGATCTTCCCAACCCAGGGATCAAACCCCAGTCTCTTGTATTGCAGGCGGATTCTTTATCCACTAAGCCATAAGGGAAGCCTGAGGATACAGGAGTGGGTAGCCTATCCCTTTTCCAGCAGATCTTCCTGACCCAGGAATTGAACCAGCTCTCCTGAGCTATCAGGGGAGTGCGTAGATTAATAAAGGCTGATTAGCATTTAAACTTTTCTAAGCAAAATATTTCAGAATATACTACAAATAGTAATACTTGGGGGGTCATGGCAACTGCTTATGAATTCTTAAGATGCATGCTTTTGCATTCTCATTTGAGTATAGCAAAAATTCTATAATTAAAACATTAAGGCAAATATTGAAATTACAACAAAACAACATTACAGTGACTTTGAAGGCTACAGGTTACAGAGTCAAGGATTTTAAAATAACTTATTTCAAAAGGGAACTCTGGAAGATCCACTAGAAAAGGGATAGGCTACCCACTCCAGTATTCTCAGGCTTCCCTTGTGGCTTAGCAGATAAAGAATCTGCCTGCAATCCAAGAGACCTGGGTTCAATCCATGGGTTGGGAAGATCCCCTGGAGAAGGGAAAGGCTACCCACTCCAGTATTCTGGGTGAAAGAATTCCATGGACTGTCATACGCTGTTATGTATGACAAAAAAGGAACTCTCATAAACTGTTGGTGGGAATGTAAATTGGTGCAGTCACTAAGGAAGCAGTATGGAGGTTCCTCAAAAAATTAAAACTATGACCCAGCAATTCCATTCCTCAGTATTTAAAGGAAACAAAACCACTAATTTGAAAAGATACATGTACCCCAATGTTCATAGCAGCATTATTTGTAATTGTCAAGATACAAAAGAAACCTTAAGTATCCATCAACAGATGAATGGATAAAGACGTGATACAGACATGCACAGGCATACACAGACTTGGAGGATATTATGCTAAGTGAAATAAGTCAGAGGAAAACAAATACTGTTATCACTTATATGTGGAATCTAAAAAATACAACTGGTGAATATAAGAAAAAAGCAGACTCACAGATATAAAAAACAAACTAGTAGTTACCAGTGAGGAGAGAAGAGGAGGAGGTGGGGAAATATAATGATAAGGGATTGAGAGGTACAAACTGCTAGCTATAAAATAAGCTATAAGGATATAATGTACAACACAGGGAATATAGCCAATGTTCTATAACAACTATAAATGGAGTTTAATATTTAAAAATTATGAATCACTATATTGTACACCTGTAGCTTATATAACACTATACATCAACTATACTTCAATAAAAAAATTTCACACCCTTTCAAAATACCAAATTCTAAATACTGACATTTGTTTATTCCTATGAAAAATACTGATATTAAAATGAGTATGCTAAAATAGATATAAAAACATGAAGTATTCATTTGTCAATACAGCATACTAGTAGACAACATCAAGACAAAAATGGATTCCCAAGAAAGCACTTTTATCTACCTATTCAAAGTTCCATCATATTCAATAAAAGGCATTTGTATTTTCTACTGGGATCTGAAAATGAGGATGTTATGGGTTTCCATAACTTTTGCAATACTAAAAGAAGAAAGTATTCTTTTTAAATTAATTAATTAATTTATTTAAATTTTTACTTTACAATTCTGTATTGGTTTTGGCATAGATTGACATGAATCCACCACAGGTGTACATGCGTTCCCAAACATGAACCCCTCTCCCACCCCCCTCCCCACAACATCAACCCCAGAGTCATATAACAAATCTCCAGGTTTGAGTTTCTTTTTTTTCCCCATTGCCCATTTCCAGCCCCTATCCCCACCCCCACCATCCCCAAGCACTGTTATATCCTTTAAAGCCGTATTTTTACCAGACACATGCCTCAAACAGAAACCAGTTATAGTATAAAGTGATCTTCTAAAAGCTTCTCTCATGTACACCCGTGGCGGATTCATGTCAATGTATGGCAAAACCAATACAGTATTGTAAAGTAAAATTTAAAAAAATTAATAAAATAAAAGCTTCTCCAGGATTATTACAAAGACAAAATTGTGGAATGAAATAGGACAATATTGAAAATCAAGTCAAAAAAGGGCCATAGGTATTTGGAGTAGGTACAAGTAATTTATTAGATATAAATGAATCTTAGGAAAGGGTCAAGATAATTTCTCTAGGTAGAGGTAAAACTCCTTTTTCTTTATAAGCAACCACCAATATTTTTTCTCCTGTGTTTTCCTTCTCTCTGATTCCTAACACTACCCTTGTCCTATCAGAGCAGTTTTGAATATCAACAATACATCAATGTTAGAGTAATGACCATGAAGGCAACAAAACAGTTACATTAAGCAGGCCTACAAATGACCAAAATCCAAAGATACTACCTAAGTACAGTGACACTGGAGAATCCATGAAACACGACACGATCACTGAAACAGGAAATGAGGAAGCATATAAAAAGGGAGTGGGGAAAACCCACACTAAGATCATCAGTTGGTAAATAACGACATTTTCAAATCTTAAGGCAAACTATATCACAATATTTTCTTAACTGGCCTAGACATTATATCAATTGCTAATTTACCATGGATTTTTAAGAAAATATCTTGTCCTAGTTTTTATACAAGTATTTGCAAATAAATAATACAAGGAGTATAAATGCCAAACTTTTTTTAATGAAAACCTCATTTTATGATAGCAGTATGAGATACAGAAATAGCAGTTGCCAGTATCCTTTTGCATAAATCATGTTAGTGCTATTATCTTTTAAACTCCATTTTTGTTTTACATTATGAAGAAAAAAGATACATTTAGTTAAATAATGAAAAACATTTTGAACAGTAATTCTGGCATTAAAATTTATTAACAGTACACTGCTTCAAAAATGTTAAAAGTATTTCATAAATGTTACAAATTCTAAATTGTCTAGTGAACATACAGTAAAAATACAATATTAGTGGAAGTTACTTGAATGGTAATGACAAAGCCAAAGAGAAATGCTCGGTGACACCATCCTGTTTGCTACTTTCAAAGAACAGGGTAAAGGCCCACCTAAAGGCAGCAACAAGTATTCTGGGAAGAACAATGTCACTAAACCCAAGTGACAGCGTGAAGCTGCTACTGGCCTTCCAACTTACCATCTTCCTTTTCCTCTCTGCAATCTGTTCCTCAGACTCCATTTCTACCTCATTGCTGATGGGAGTTTTTTCTTCTATATCATCAATAAAATCTGGTTCCTGAGAGATGGAAAGACTGCTTTAAGAATCTACTCCTCCATCTACAAACTACAGACACTGAACAATGTATTTTAAATAACTTTCATCCTGAGCTAATTAAACATAAAAATTGTTCTTAAATTCATTTCAGAAATTTATAACTTTTCAAAATCCTACAATCAAATAATGTTTTTAAAAATTCTAGTCAATAATATTATCTATAGAGACCACAAAGCCTTAGGTTTATGTTCTTCCCAGCACATAAACATATATATTATTTCACAAAACCTAGTGCCTACAAAATACCAAGTGCTCAGTAGATATCTGTTCAATTTAAAACTTAAGGAAAACTTAGGAAAATAAGACAATGGAGATGAATAAAATCTTAATCTTCACATTTAAAAGGTCTTTCCACTTGTTTAGAGGGCATATAACAAAATACATACTGGTGAAACAGAACAAGCCAAACTCTTTCCCCAAATTTATCTTACATATTTTTAAGAGAATTTCCTCTCAAAAATCTTATGTCACACTTAGAGAATATATTTCATTATGTCCCAAATATTGGGCTTCCCATGTGGCGCTAGCTATAAAGAACCTACCTCCTGCTAGCCAATGCAGGAGACCTAAGAGACAGGGGTTTGATCTCTGGGGGTCAGGAAGATCTCCTGGAGGAGGGGATGACAACCCACTCCAGTATTCGTGCCTGGAGAATCCTATGGACAGAGGAGCCTGGCAGGCTATAGTCCCTAGGGTAGCAGAGAGTCAGATACGACTGAAGTGACTTAGCATGCACACATGTATGCATGTCCCAAATCAAAAGAAACATTATGGCTTAAGATTTTAGAGTTCTTCATAAATAAGAACATTTATTATAAACATAAGAACAGTGTCATCTGGAAAAAATGTTTAAATTACCCAGTCTTAGAAAAATCTTATTTCAGTTCTACAAGGATTTCCTGTGTGAGCTGTTCCTTAATAGTTTAACAAATATTGTACAAATTCTGGCAGAATCTGTTTTATAAGTATACTTCAGTAAATAATAAAATGAACTTAATTTTAAGCCATTTTACATTAAAAAAGTTTAAAATATCACAAATTAATTTTCTTCTGTTAATTTCTGTCATCAAGAGTCAGTAGAGGACTTCCTGGTGGTACAGTGGATAACAAACTGCCTGCCAATGCAGGGGACACAGGTTTGATCTCTGGTCTGGGAAGATTCCAGGAAGATCCCTGGTCCAGTTAGTTGCCGTGGAGCAACTAACCCCAGGTACCACAACTATTGCAGTCTGTGCTCTAGAGCCCCCAGGCCACAACTACTGAGCCTATTTGCCTGGAACCAATGCTCCACAAAAAGAAAAGCCACTGCAAGGAGAAGTCCATGCACCACAATGAAGACTAGCTCCCTCCCCGTAACTAGAGAAAGCCTGCACTTATCAACAAAGACTCAGTGCAAGCAAAAATAAATACATAACTAAAATGTAAAAAAAAACACCAAAAACCCAGTTAGTCCTAAAATAATAAAATTCAGTACCTGATTATTCGATACTGACAGTCTCAGTGGAGAAAGCTTTCTCTGTTTAGTTTCTGGGCTCTTCATTTTGTTCACTGTTCCTTCACAATCCAGAGTAATATTCTGATTTTGTGTGTCTTTTTCTTTTGAAATATCCTTTTCTTTTTTGCCTTTCTTCCTTCTGGTCTCATAACCGCTATTGATGTTCTCCGTGGATTCAGAACTACGTTTCAGAACAGGGCACTCTGAATTTTCTTTGAGGCATGCACAATCCACCTTGTACTTACTGGAAAGAAAATCACTTAAATATTTATTCAAGACATAAACTGTAAAATTTTCTAATCCACCTTAAGCTGTAACTCTATAAAACTCTATGCTATTATTAATTATAAACATTCCTTTTCATTAATTTTCATCCCTGTTAACTATGACAAAATAAATTTTATTTTCTCATAAAACCAATAATTAGAAGAACCAATCATAAAGATCACCAGTGATGGTTTATAGAAGGAAAAAAAACAAAACAAAACTATAAGCTAAAATGAGTCTTTTTAAGTAAAATGATACCATGGCTTATACCAAGGCCAAAAAAAAAAGTTTACTTCAGTGTGTTATAAAATATATATGCAGAAAATGATAAAATACTCTAAATCTGACTTAAATTAAAAAACGCTAGGTAAACAAATACCAAACCTTAACTAGTTTGTCTTATACTTAAAGGAATGATTTCAATAACCAGAGTTCTTTAAAAAGCTACCTTGATAAAAAATTGAGTCTTAATTCCTTTTGCCCTTAAGTATTCCCTGTTTCAAATAAATGGAAGTTTGAAAAATAATTGCATTTTCTTATCTTCACACTAGTGATAATTATTACTCCCATTTTACAGATGGTTAGAATCTTGTCCAAAGTCACACATTAAGTAGTAGGGAAGACATTCAAATACAGGTATATCTGAGTCCAAAGACCACACTTTGAGCACTTCAGTTTTCTTAACTTTCTGCCTTCTTTATGTCTACCACCAAGATTTATTAGTCCATTTCCTGGATACAGGTTGAATGCCCAAACTGGAATTATACAATAAGAGAAGTCTCCCATCTTGCATGTTTTGAATAGTTTAAGGTTTGTTCACGACTTCACTTTCACTTTTCACTTTCCTGCATTGGAGAAGGAAATGGCAACCCACTCCAGTGTTCTTCCCTGGAGAATCCCAGGGACGGGGAAGCCTGGTGGGCTGCCGTCTATGGGGTCGCACAGAATTGGACACAACTGAAGCGACTTAGCAGCAGCAGCAGCACAATAAAAAATAATTTACTTTTCCAAGTTTCTAACAGTCCTGCTCATTTCATGTTCAACACTGGTTCAGTTCAGTCACTCAGTCGTGTCTGACTCTTTGCGACCCCATGGACTGCAGCACACCAAGCCTCCCTGTCCATCACCAATTCCCCAAGTTTACTCAAACTCACGTCCATCAATCAGTGATGCCATCCAATCATCTTATCCTCTGTCATCCCCTTCTCCTCCTGCCTTCAAATTTTCCCAGCATCAGGGTTTTTTCCAAAGAGTCAGTTTTTCACATCAGGTGGCCAAAGTACTGGAGTTTCAGCTTCAACATCAGTCCTTCCAATGAATATTCAGGACTGATTTCCTTTAGGATGGACTGATTGGAACTCCTTGCAGTCCAAGCGTCTCAAGAGTCTTCAACACCACAGTTCAAAAGCATCAATTATTTGGTACTATGAATTCTTTATAGTTCAACTCTCACATCCATACATGACTACTGGAAAAACCATAGCCTTGACTAGACAGACTTTTGTTGGCAAAGTAATGACCCTGCTTTTAATATGCTGTCTAGGTTGGTCATAACTTTTCTTCCAATGAGTAAGCGCCTTTTAATTTCATGGCTGCAGTCACCATCTGAAGTGATTTTGAAGCCCAAGAAAATAAAGTCTGCCACGGTTTCCCCACCTATTTGCCATGAAGTGATGGGACCAGATGTCATGATCTTAGTTTTCTGAATGCTGAGCTTTAAGCCAATTTTTTCACTCTCCACTTTCACTCTCATCAAGAGGCTCTTTAGTTCTTCTTCGCTTTCTGTCATAAGGGTGGTGTCATCTGCATATCTGAAGTTATTGATATTTCTCCCAGCAATCTTGATTCCAGCTTGTGCTTCTTCCAGCCCAGCATTTCTCATGATGTACTCTGCGTATAAGTTAAATAAGCAGGGTGACAATATACAGCCTTGATGTACTCCTTTCTCAATTTGGAACCAGTCTGTTGTTCCATGTCCAGTTCTAACTGTTGCTTCCTGACCTGCATACAGATTTCTCAAGAGGCAGCTCAGGTGGTCTGGTATTCTCATCGCTTTCAGAATTTTCCATAGTTTACTGTCATCCACACAGTCAAAGAGCTTGGCATAGTCAATAAAGCAGAAATAGATGTTTTTCTGGAACTCTCTTGCTTTTTCAATGATCCCAGTGGATGTTGGCAACTTGATCTCTGGTTCCTCTGACTTTTCTAAAACTAGTCTGACCAATTTGGAAGTTCACGATTCACATACTGCTGAAGACTGCCCGGGAGAATTTTGATCATTACTTTACTAGAGTGTGAGATGAGTACAATTGTGTGAGATGAGTACAACTGTGTGGTAGTTTGAGCATTCTTTGGCATTGCCTTTCTTTGGGATTGGAATGAAAATTGACCTTTTCGAGTCCTGCTGAGTTTTCCAAATTTGCTGGCATATTGAGTGCAGCACTTTCAGGGCATCATCTTTCAAGATTTGAAATAGCCCCACTGGAATTCCATCACCTCCACTACCTTTGTTCATAGGGATGCTTCCTAAGGTCCACTTGACTTCACATTCCAGCATATCTGACTCTAGGTGAGTGATCACACTACCATGACTATCTGGGTCATGAAGATCTTTTTTGTACGGTTCTTCTGTGTATTCTTGCCACCTCTTCTAAATATCTTTTGCTTCTGTTAGGTCCGTACCATTTATGTCCTTTGTTGAGCCCATCTTTGCAGGAAATGTTCCCTTGGTATTTCTAATTTTCTTGAAGAGATCTCTAGTCTTTCCCATTCTATTGTTCTTCTCTATTTCTTTGCAGTGATCAGTGATCAACACTGGTAGAAAGATACAAATCAAACTACCTAATTCTGTGAATCAAGGATAGAATTCAAACATTATGCTCTACCCTTCAACTCTCCAAATCAGGTATTAATAGAAACTAACTCTTTCTGGGTATTTTCTTTGTGATTTTAGGATAATAGAACTGCAAATAGTAACAGTGGCAACAGGTAATATTTACTCAGCACTTATTTTGTACCAGGAACTGTTTGAAACCTTTTACATGTGTTAACTTATTCTTCTAAACATTCCTGTAACGTGGTATTATTCTCATAATGAGGTAATGAGGCAGAGAGATGACGAAATTGGTTCAAGGTTATATAACTAACATAAGTCACTGAGCTAGGATTTGAAACCAGAAAGTCATATTATAAAAAGCTTTTGTGTTTTTACCCACTACGGGAAACAGTCTCTCAAAGCAATGAGCAAAGAGCCATTATGCTAAATTGGGAAATTTAACCTTGGGGCCGAGTGGGGGTGGGGAGAAAGAGCCAAAAAGGAAATACTTTGGTTATCAGGATAAATCTGACTCCAACAATCAAGTAGAGATGCACACTGAAGAGAGAGAGAGATTTCACTGACAGAAAACATAATGGGCATTAAAAATGTCTCCAGGTAAAAGAGACACCACACAAACTTCTAAAGATACTACAGGGATTAACTTTGACTTTTTAAATTGTACAGTAAAGAAGTGCTGCAAGGAAGTAAAGCTTTGGGAATATAAACTGGTCATTCATCCTTATCTGGTAAAGATTGAGTTTGGACACATTCTATGACCGAACAGTTCTACCTTTAGGTACCTATCATGGGGAGAACATGTACACATGCAGCGTTTTTGGTCAATCTAAAGGTCCACATCAGCAGTGAAAGAACGGACTAGAGCTACACGTAACAAAAGAACCGAATCTCATGAAAGTAATGAACGAGAAAAGGTAGATGAAAAATAATACAGATAGTACCTTACAAAAATTTTTAAAACATACAAAATTACTGGTTACTATTTAGGGACATCTAAAGACATAGTAAAAACATTAAACTCACCAAATTAAAGATGGCAGTTACCTCTGGTCAAAGAGGGAATAGAAATGCAATCCGGCTGCTAAGCATGAGGGCCTTCAGTGGACAGTGTTTTGTTTTCTTCATTTGGAAAGAAGGCACGTGGACTTTTTGGGGGGCGTTCACACAGCCTGCAGGGTCTCCATTCCCTGAACAGGGCCTGAACGCAGGCCATGGCAGTTAAAGCCAAGAATCCTAACCACTAGGTTACCAGGGAACTCCCTACAGGGACCTGTGTATTATTATTTTTTACAGTAAGCTTTTTGAAAATTTAAATTGAAGTTTTATACTCAGAATTAACTTTTCTTACCCCCTAGTGTTTCAGAACAATAGTTCTCAGTTTCCTTGCAGGATCTCCACAAACCCTTTCAATTTATATTGCAAAGAAAATTTGGCACAATTTTTCTTTTCTTTTGAGGGGCAGAAAGTGAAAGCATCCATTTCTATTGATTAACCAAATTAATTGAATGACTAAAATTGCACACCCTACCTAAAATACAAGAAAGAAGAGGAAAAAAATTCTTACATAAACAATGTCAGTATTGCTGAATTAGGATTACAAATTATACTGTAAGCATTACATAACAACAATAAATAAGAAAATTTAGAATATATTAATTTTTATTTTTTAGAATGAATAAATAAATAAGAAAAACTTAAAAGAGTTAAGCAACCATGCTATAATGGAAGCTGATTCCAAAATATTTGTTTCCAGGTATTTTAAATTGCCTAATGGTAAGTCTGCGCCAGAAGCAGACTGGTGATAGAAGCAAGGTCCGATGCTGTAAAGAGCAATATTGCATAGGAACCTGGAATGTCAGGTCCATGAATCAAGGCAAATTGGAAGTGGTTAAACAAGAGATGCCAAGAGTGAACGTCAACATTCTAGGAATCAGCAAACTAAAACGGACTAGAATGGGTGAATTTAACTCAGATGACCATCATATCTACTACTGCGGGCAGGAGTACCTCAGAAGAAATGGAGTAGCCATCATGGTCAACAAAAGAGTCCAAAATGAAGTACTTGGATGCAGTCTCAAAAACGACAGAATGATCTCTGTTCGTTTCCAAGGCAAACCAATCAATATCACGGTAATCCAAGTCTATGCTCCAACCAGGAACACTGAAGAAGCTGAAGTTGAATGGTTCTATGAAGACCTACAAGACCTTTTAGAACTAACACCTAAAAAAGATGTCCTTTCCATTATAGGGGACTGGAATGCAAAAGTAGGAAGTCAAGAAACACCTGGAGTAACGGGTAAATTTGGCCTTGGAGTATGGAATGAAGCAGGGCAAAGGCTAATAGAGTTTTGCCAAGAAAATGCACTGGTCATAGCAAACACCCTCTTCCAACAACACAAGAGAAGACTCTACACATGGACATCACCAGATGGTCAACACCGAAATCAGATTGATTATATTCTTTGCAGTCAAAGATGGAGAAGCTCTAGACAGTCAACAAAAACAAGACTGGGAGCTGACTGTGGCTCGGATCATGAACTCCTTATTGCCAAATTCAGACTTAAATTGAAGAAAGTAGGGAAAACCACTAGACCATTCAGGTATGACCTAAATCAAATCCCTTATGATTATACAGTGGAAGTGAGAAATAGATTTAAAGGCCTAGATCTGATAGAGTGCCTGATGAATTATGGAATGAGGTTCGTGACACTGTACAGGAGACAGGGATCAAGACCATCCCCATGGAAAAGAAATGCAAAAAAGCAAAATGGCTGTCTGGGGAGGCCTTACAAATAGCTGTGAGAAGAAGAGAGGCTAAAAGCAAAGGACAAAAGGAAAGATATAAGCATCTGAATGCAGAGTTCCAGAGAATAGCAAGAAGAGATAAGAAAGCCTTCTTCAGCGATCAATGCTAAGAAACAGAGGAAAACAACAGAATAGGAAAGACTAGAGATCTCTTCAAGAAAATTAGAGATACCAACGGAACATTTCATGCAAAGATGGGTTTGATAAAGGACAGGAATGGTATGGACCTAACAAAAGCATAAGATATTAAGAAGAGGTGTCAAGAATACACAGAAGAACTGTACAAAAATCTTCACGACCCTGATAATCACGATGGTGTGATCACTCATCTAGAGCCAGACATTCTGGAATGTGAAGTCATGGGCCTTAGAAAGCATCACTACAAACAAAGCTAGTGCAGGTGATGGAATTCCAGTGGAGCTATTTCAAATCCTGAAAGACGATGCTGTGAAAGTGCTGCACTCAATATGCCAGCAAATTTGGAAAACTCAGCAGTGGCCACAGGACTGGAAAAGGTCAGTTTTCATTCCAATCCCAAAGAAAGGCAATGCCAAAGAATGCCCAAACTACCACACAATTGTACTCATCTCACATGCTAGTAAAGTAATGCTCAAAATTCTCCAAGAGAGGCTTCAGCAATACGTGAACTGTGAACTTCCTGATGTTCAAGCTGGTTTTAGAAAAGGCAGAGGAACCAGAGATCAAATTGCCAATATCCCCTGGATCATCGAAAAAGCAATAGAGTTCCAGAAAAACATCTATTTCTGCTTTATTGACTATGCCAAAGCCTCTGACTGTGTGGATCACAATATACTGTGGAAAATTCTGAAAGAGATGGGAATACCAGACCACCTGACCTGCCTCTTGAGAAATCTGTATGCACGTCAGGAAGCAACAGTTAGAACTGGACATGGAACAACAGACTGGTTCCAAATAGAGAAAGGAGTACGTCAAGGCTGTATATTGTCACCCTGCTAATTTAACTTCTATGCAGAGTACATCATGAGAAATGCTGGGCTGGAAGAAGCACAAGCTGGAATCAAGATTGCCGGGAGAAGTATCAGTAACTTCAGATATACAGATGACACCACCCTTATGGCAGAAAGTGAAGAGGAACTAAAAAGCCTCTTGATGAAAGTGAAAGTGGAGAGTGAAAAAGTTGGCTTAAAGCTCAACATGCAGAAAACAAAGATCATGGCATCCGGTCCCATCACTTTATGGGAAATAGATGGGGAAACAGTGGAAACAGTGTCAGATTTCATTTTTTGGGGCTCCAAAATCACTGCAGATGGTGATTGCAGCCATGAAATTAAAAGACGCTTACTCCTTGGAAGGAAAGTTATGACCAACCTAGATAGCATATTCAAAAGCAGAGACATTACTTTGCCAACTAATGTCCGTCTAGTCAAGGCTACGGTTTTTCCTGTGGTCATGTATGGATGTGAGAGTTGGACTGTGAAGAAAGCTGAGTGCCGAAGAATTGATGCTTTTGAACTGTGGTGTCGGAGAAGACTCTTGAGAGTCCCTTGGACTGCAAAGAGATCCAACCAGTCCATTCTGAAGATCAGCCCTGGGATTTCTTTGGAAGGAATGATGCTAAAGCTGAAACTCCAGTACTTTGGCCACCTCATGCAAAGAGTTGACTCATTGGAAAAGACTCTGATACTGGGAGGGATTGGGGGCAGGAGGAGAAGGGGACGACCGAGGATGAGATGGCCGGATGGCATCACAGACTCGATGGACATAAGTCCGAGTGAACTCCGGGAGTTGGTGATGGACAGGGACGCCTGGTGTGCTGCGATTCACCAGGTCGCAAAGAGTTGGACACGACTGAGAGACTGAACTGAACTGAATGGTAAGTAAAAATAAAATGCTATAAAAGTAATGACAATACCTATATTTTTATAGGGACATTCAGAAATTATTTCAAAACAACAGACTTGAACTTACCAATTCCCATAGTCAAAATCAAAGGCAATAGTAATTTCAGTTCCCTTTGGAATACTCTGTATAGAATAAATGTAAAGATGTATGGTTCCATCTTCAATTTCATGCCTCACCTGTAAAAGAATAATTTTATATCTCCAGAAGTAGTTTTGTATCTCTATAAATTACTTTCTATCTTTCAAGCATCTCATCTGGCAATTTTGAAAACTATTCTTCAAAGTAATTCAAAATAGAACATGGAAAATACGCTATTAATTATAAGACTTGTACATAAAAAAAAAGACTTGTACATAAATCAGTGATTATCAACTGGGAAGGAGGTATACATCAATGCAAGTTTGATACAGGCTCTAGTAGCATCAAAATGAAAATACTCTATTTTATCAGTTCTATGATGCACATTTTTTCACCTTTTAACATTTCTGAGTCAGAGTTTTACAACTGATGGCATCTTTCATTTAATGAAAAGAAGTAATGATACAGTTTATAAGTAAACAGTTAAAGTACGGTTTAACACTATACTTTTCTACAGTACACACTGTTCGAGGTATGTAGTCTACATGCATTATATCCTTTAGTCCACATAACATCTTTTCACAGATAAAACTGAAGCACAGACAAGGATACAAAGCTAGTTAAGTCAAATAAAAGACATGAACCTACAAGTCCGGCTTCAAACCCTACACTCCTAACTGTAACATTATATAACTATAAAATGTTTATTTTGGTATGAGAAAAAACAAACCAGAAATATTTTATATACCACTTCTAAATCACAACTAAAAACAAAACTTTATAGAAGCACATATAAAATCAACTTTAGCTTTCAGCTTTGTCATCAACTTTGATCAAATCAGAGCATATATTTGACTCATAAATAGAGCTTCCAGAACAGAGAAGTCCAATATTTTCTCTTAGAATGAACATCACTATTTCTTCAATGTGTAAAGTAACTGAAGACCTCACAGCCAGTATCATCTTAATTTTTGTAATGGAAAGATGCTAGGCACTAGAAAATACATCAGTGGATACAAACTGGTGATCTTTTTTGGCCACCAGACTTCTATGCTTAATTTTAATACTCAGATTCCACACATTCCCTACCCCTGCCTCCCCAAAGGATTTATGTATGCTAACCTCTGCATTGGGTGTACAAGAACGCCTGATGAACCGAGCTTCATTCCCAAAAGTCCTTGCATCAACACACATTTCTAGGCCATGAAATTTAGAATAGAATAAAACAAAAGGGTATGGTCTACAAAAAAAGAAATGCATTAGAAACTATTAACATTTTGAATTTAAGAAATTTCTAAAAGACTCATATTAAGTAGGAAGGCCAAGATTTGAATACAGCAATCTGATACCAGAATCCATTCTTAACCACTAGGCTAATTCTTGCTAACAAGATTTTTACCTGCTCCTATAACCTTACCTAAACCAAAGAAAATTAATTAGTTCAAGGTGGGAATTCAAACTGACAAACAATGATAAAAAGGGAATGACTACTGCCTTTATGTAAGGATTCATAATGAGATGCCATTAAAGTTCCTATCACTCCATTTAAGTATTTGAGTCACAGCACTGTTTCAGATCAAACCTGTTAAGTAAAAGGGAAAGATTCTTGTATATCTTTTGTAACTTAAGTAACACAAGTTATAACAGTACAAAATACTTAAATAATTATAGTATATAGGTTGAGAATGTTATTTCCCTAGAGAGAGAAAAATACTTCCAGACCTTAGGGATGCAATGGCTATCGTAAGATCACGTCAATTCCCATCCCCCAAATCACAAATGATAGAAGAGGCCTCCAAAGTCCTTCCAGTACCAAGAAAGCCAGAGCTGAAAGTGGTGACAATAATGTAAGACCAAATCTAACATACTCTGATAAAAGGAGGACATGGTCACCAATGGTCTTTGCAGGTTCTAGCAATCCTAGATGGAAAGGGTTCCTTATAACATCAGGTAATCAGAGATTTTCATTATACTATAGTGCTACAGTTTAAGTATATTGTTTTAAGACATCAACAAAATAGGATGGGTAAGATTCTAAGGAATGCATCTGCATCTTTTTTGTAGTTATATTTTATCATGGTTCAAAAGTTATCATTAGTCACTGTTCAACCACACTATAGTTTTAAATATTAAAATGATTACTTAGAGAACAAAATACATATTATAGTTAAATTAGTCAAAAATTTAATATTAACTACAGAAAACTAATATGGGGAAATAAATATACCTCTTAAAGAAATATCCATTTGCTTCAAACTGTTCTCTCAACATAAACTTCCCTCTGTATTCAATGATAAGTGCATCAGGAGGCAAATCTTTTGCAGATTTCAGAATCTTCTTATTTTTTTGTATATGGCTCTACAATGGGAGAAAAGTTGAGATTAACTAAACCAGATTGCTTCTGGACTTTCCTGGTGGTACAGTGGATAACAATTTGCCCACCAGTGCAAGGGACACGGTTCAATCCCTAGTCTGGGAAGATTCCACATGCCTTGGAGCAACTAAGCCCAAGAACCACAACTACTGAGCCCATGTACTGCAAATACTGAAGCCCGCTTGCCTGGAGTCTGTGCTCAGCACTAACAGAAACCACTGCAATAGTTTCTCTTTGAGCACTGCAATGCAGAGTAACTAGAGAAAGCCTGTGTGCAGCAATGAAGACCCAGCACAACCTAAATAAATAAATAAAATAAAACCAGATTGCATTCAGTCTACGTACTTAAAATTCACAGTAGAAAAACATTCTTATTCTATCATCTTTTGTCAAATGATATACTTACCTCTACAGGAGGTTTGAAGATCAAATTGTTGGTATTCAAATCTGATTTAATCTCTTTTTTGTCATTTCCATTGCCCAATCTCAGAGCTATTCTTTGTGCCTCCCTCTGAACACCCTCACTATATTGGTTATTATTTGCCTCTTCATATTGATCCATCCATGCTTTGATTTTTGTCTCCCATCCAAAATTTGAAACATCAGACGAAGGATCAATCTCCGGAGCTGAGCCCTAAAATCACAACAAACTGAGCATTAATATCTGGATTTTAAGTATTTATACACACACACACTATGACAATCTATATAAAAGAATATAAAACTAGAAATAATAATAGGCTTTCTAAGTAGGTCCCAGTGGAAAAAAAAAAAAAGACCACAAGTCAGCAGCTTACTACATTTTATACTGATGCCAGACACACAACGTGGAAAACTGAAGGAAGGGGAGTTAATCTGAACAGCTGAAACTTTTTACTACTATAGCCAAATTGGAGCTATCAATAAAACTGCAACAACCCAAAACAGTCTACGGTTAAAAAAAGATAGCATATGAAAAACTTTTTTGAATCTACCAATATCTATTGTACGCTCACAATTGTATTTAACCAGAAAAATAAATTGCAATTACACGTAAACTATATGTATTGCATATTAAGTATAAACTTATTTTCTGATATAATACTTCAACTTTTACCATGTTTGTAACAAAAATATACTCTGATACATTAATTTTGTGTAATTCCAAGATATATAATAAATTGTCCACATGATAAATTTTCCATGAGAATAAAATGTCTCACAAAGTGTGAACAAGGACCTTTAAGCTTAAATGCTTGTCCCCCTCCATATGCCCTTTTAAAACCTTTAAGAATGCTAAATGCTACACCACAGCAGTATCTTTTTTGATCCACCTCTTAAAGTAATGAAAATGTTAAAAACTGAAACTAACTGAACTTAAATGCTTTTGCACACCAAAGAAAACCATAAACAAAATAAAAAAGACAACCTATAGAATGGGAGAAAATACTTACAAATGAAGTGACTGACAAGGGATTAATCTCCAAAATAAACAAACAGCTTATGCAGCTCAATTGAAAAAAAAAAAAAATCAAAAAATGGGCAGAAGATCTAAATAGACATTTCTCCAAAGAAGACATACAGATGGCCAAAAAGCACGTGAAAAGATGTTCAACATCACTAATCATTAGAGAAATGCAAACAAATGAGGTTAACACCTCACACTGGTCTGAGAGGCCATTGTCAAAAAGTCTACTAACAATAAATGCTGGAGAGGGTGTGGAGAAAATGGAATCTTCCAATCCTGTTGGTGGAAATGTAAATTACTAAAGCCACTATTGAGAACAGTATGGACGTTCCGTAAAAAGTGAAAATAGAGCTACCATACGATTCAGCAGTCCCACTCCTGGGCATATATCCAGAAAAATCGTAATCTGAAAAGATACAGGCACCTCATTGTTCACTGCAGCACTACATACAATATCCAGGAATGGACAACCTAAATGTCTATCTACAAATGAATGGATAAAGAAGATGTGGTACAGTCCAAAATGAAATATTACTCAGGCCTAAAAAGAACAAAATATAATGCCATTTGCAGCCACATGGATGGATGGAGAGACTGTAAGACTGAGCACAATAAGACAGAGAAAGACAATTATGATGATACCACTTATATGTGGAATCTTAAAAAATGGTACAAATGAATTTATTTACAAATCAGAAATAGAGTCACAGATGTAGAAAACAAATTTATGGTTACCAAGGGTGAAAGGGTCAGGGGGGGAATAAATTGGAAGACTGGGACTGACATATATACTAATATAAAATAGATAACTAAGAAGGACCTATTCAATATTCAATACTCTGGGAACTCTACTCAGTACTCTCTAATGACCTATATGGGAAAAGAATCTAAAAAAGAGTGTATATATGTATATATAAAACTGATTCACTTTGCTGTACAGCAGAAGCACACCACAGTAAAACAATATTCCAATTTAAAAAAAAGAATGCTAAATGCCAAGTAGTGAAAAGTTACAACCTCTCAATAGGTTTTATGAAAACAAAAAGGGAATCCCTTTCCTCACTGGAATAAAATTTATAGAAAGGCAGAATTACCACATATTTAAAAAATTTATTAAAGCCCGACTCCCTCAGTTATTTGTAATCTCAGGATGAAAATGAATTAACGCAGATAACAAAAACATATATTGTATCTTACTGATAGTGTAATTCAAATTTATAGTGAATTTATAATAGATTTAACACAAAGTTTCAATTAAGCTGTTTGTAAATGCTGTTCTGATTGCTATAGAACTGAACATCTTTATGAGTAGATAATTTCCATAATGTGTACAACCTGATGTAAGTATGATATTTTAAAATCACGTGAAGATTTCAAGAAAATTTTTATATATGCTGTTAAACATGTACATGTGTACAGTAACACTTAACTAAAATTTACCATCAGTCAACCTTCAGTTCAGTTGCTCAGTCGTGTCTGACTCTTTGCGACCCCATGAATCAGTCAACCTTACGTATAAGTAAATAAACTATCACAAAAAGTATCTTCTCTATAATGAAACAAACTATAGTAAGTTGTTCAGCTACTTGATAGGAGTAGGTTCATTTTACTAATTGATATTTTATGGACTCATGTATTCCACATTAATAATTGATCACTTGATAAATAATAGATTTTTTATACAAATATGAAACATTACATATTTTGGCCTTTATTTATTTTTCAGAGTTTTTCATAGTGAATATAGTTTATGTAATACAAAAATGTTTTTCATATATTATATACAGACACAAAAGTCTACAAGCACTTTTTTCTAACTACCCATTATTTATTTATATTGAGGTACAGTTGATTTACAATATTATATTAGTTGAGGTGTATTATCAGTGATTCAAAATTTTTATAGTTATACTTTACTTAAAGTTACTATATAATAGTGGCTATAACCCCCGTGCTTATTATTATCCTTGTAGATTATTTATTCCATACTCAGTAGTTTGTAACTCTTAAACCTCATCTTACCCTTATCCCCTCTTCTCCCACTGGTAACCACAAGTTTGTTCTCTGTAAGTCTGTTTCCATTTTGTTGTATTTATTCATAGTTTAGATTCCATATGTGATAACACAGATATGTCTTTCTCTTACATGACACTACATATTAATATTTTTATCACTTTTATTAAAGAAATCTAGTCCATTTAAATTTTCTTCTTTTCTGTTCCCCTTTCAAAAAAAACAAAAACAAACAAAAAACTCCTCTACAGAAGAGGATCAGAGCTCTTCTATATCTCTTGAACTTTTTTCATATATGACAGAATCACTTACTGGAAATGTAATGATCATAGAAATCTTCAAGGAAAAGATTTTCAAAGATGCACAAAGCATTTTAAAAATGTGAATTCCTTAGTCACTTCCTTACATAATAAATGAAAACATATTTCAGTTAAGTAAAGATGCTCCTTCCTCATTAAGTCTGATATTCAGATTAGATAAAATGGAAAGAAAGGAAAACCACTGAAGGATCAATAGATCCAAGAGTTTAATATAAAACCCTTTTTCAGATCTCTTTACTCTGGCATCAGAAAAAAATTCCATAAATACAAATTTAACATGGTAAATATAAAATACCCAACATATAAAGAACATTTTATAAGACTTTGGACTTGCAGTATGTTGAACACCACCATGTATTAACATTCTTAAGAAAGAATAATCATTTGACAGCTACTTACTGATCTGTTTTTCAGGAATGTGGGATAATTAATAATTACTATACTTTATACTATGGGGACAACAGATATATTCTAACATTCTTCCCACATCCTATTTTAATATCTGCCAACTTGAGACACTTATTCTCCTTTACTACCTATCCTAGAAAACTAAGAGTAACACTGTGGAGCTGACCTGTATCATCCAACACAAACCTATCTTTTAAGGGAAGGCAGAGTTGGACGATGGTGGGAGCGTTGGGGTGTGAGGGGCCGGGCTTGCTTCTCTCAGCAATCCTGGCATCTACAAAATTAAGGATGTATACTAATTAACTCAAGGTACAAGTAACAAGTTTGTACTTACATGGTGACTCTATGGTGATTTCAAAGTATTTTATAACCTACTGACTTGACTAAATCCCTAGAATTCAAACTATGCAGAAGAGCAAAATTTCAAATTTCAAGTGTGATTTTGCATTTATATGTCTAGTATACTATAAAAAGTGGCACTAGAGACATGGAATACAATGATAAATGAAAAATGAATCAATATTAGAAATCATTTATATATCTCCTTTTGTTTAATGTTAACAGTGTTAATAAACTCCAAGAATGGCATGTATTAATCCAATTAGAATTCTCTATGGTCCCACTTCATTTCATAAAGATAAAAGCAATGAAATGACACAGAATGGAGAGAGCATTAATGAAAGATTATGACCAAGCAACCACTTAGTAAGTTCTTAGATATCTGACAATTGATAATAAGGGCTTAATGTGTTTACCTTAACTCTTGATGATTTCCTAGATCCTTCACGAAAGGCCTGAAATAACACAGAATTCTGAGTTAGATGTTTAAAAACTGGATAAATTAATATTTAAGAATGAGCTCACTCAATCTTTTTCTTGAAATTGCATAAATTACACAAAATATGGTAAAAACCAATACAGTCAGAACTAAGGGAATATTGAAGTAAAATCATCTACCAAGGACACTAAACTACTATTAAAAATAAATACAGACAATGTAAAAACATGAAAATATGTATATATATAATGCTAAGAAAATGTCTAAATTTTCTATTTGCTCAATATTAAAATACAATCATGGAAAAACACCTGATAAAAGTTGGAAGGTATTAAAAATATTATAGTAGTTTTACATCATGAGCCAAGATTTGGCGTGGGGATAAAACAATTTTGTTATTACTTTAATTTTCTAGGTCAACTAGCAAGTAATATTTGAGCACCTACTGGGACTCAAATAATAAGCAATGTGGTAAACAGAATTGTACTTAACAAATATTTAATGGGAACTCTCTATTCTGCCACATTCTAAAGTGAAATTTAAGACTCACTTCACCACTCCAACTCCACAAAGTTAGTGTATTTAGAGAGATTAACTCTGTATTTAGAGAGATTAACAAACATTAAACCTAGAGTAAGCACTATAGTTCCAGATTTAAGTTCCAAGTTTGTGTGTAGACTATATGTTGGAAGAGAGCAAGTTTTGTTAAAAGAGAGGAGGAGGAGGAAGAGAAGCAGCAGCAGTAAGAGCAGCAAAGAATCTTCACATAAAACATGGAAGAAGAGCCAAAAACACAGAAAATGGATTTGTTCAGCCATGTGGAATACTGAACACAATTCTGATGCTGAAGTAATAAGAAAGAAGGCATGCAATAAAAAAAAAACTAGCACACCACACTTGTACCTACTAAAAACAGTATGACATAAGACTGGTTAAAAAAATGTAAAATTAGGTCATGAAAGTCAGTCAGATTTTAAGATTCTGGCTTAAATACTTTAAGTTCTTCACTATGATGGAGGAATCTATGAAATACCTCTCAAGAGGGAAGGGCTTCCCAGGTGGCACTAAGAACCCGCCTGTCAATGCAGGGGGCGTAAGAGACACGGGTTTGACCTTGGGTTGAGAAGATCCCCTGGAGAAGGAAATGACAACCCACTCCAGTATTCTTGCCTGGGAAATCCCATGGACAGAGGAGTTTGGCAGACTATGGTCCATAGGGTCGCAAAGAGCTGGACACAACTGAAGCGACTTAGCATGCAGAGAAGTGATATAAAACAATATTTGCAGAAAATGTCATAACCAAGTGCAGAATGACAGGAGTGGAAAGAGGATCAAGTTGGAGAAATTAAAGAAGGTATTACTATACTACTATAAGGGCATACTGGGTTTGTAGAAGCAAAAATGAAGAAAAATAAGAACACAGCAACGAGACATTCCAAAGGAAAAATCAATAGTGAATGTCAAAGACTGAAGATGATTTACAGATTTTAAACCTGCAAAATGGCTGTGCAGCTGAAACAAAAGAAAAATCTGAAGTATGATGAAAGAAGATACAAGTTTGGTTTACAGAGGAAACACTGAACAAAAATAATAAAAGAACATTCATAAGTAATATGTGCTGACAATCATTTTATGTAAAAATATCAAGTTTAAAAAATTCAAGTAAAATTGGAAAATTTTAACAATTAATAAAATTTTAAAACTCCTAATATATGGGTCACAACACAATCTATGCCTTTAACAGTGTTAACACTTCATGTCAAAGCTCTGAATTGCTAAAACACCAACCAACAACACCTTACTAGGTGTTTCTGAGTATTTTTCAAAATGTCATCTATCCAGAATGTCTACTGTGAACTCCATTCACATTTTTAACAATCAGCCATAACAACAGGTTGAATAAAAAGCAAAATTAGATACATATTTTTGCTATGTATTTTTAACTACATATTGCCCCAACTGTAGTAAAAACATAACAGCAAAGCAAACTAGATCTTTCTGCCCAGTCCTTAGATTTTTTTTTCCTAATCCTTATGAAGTATTACTAACTCAACATGAGAGAAAAAAATCGTTAATACCTAAATATGACTTCCTAAATTGTAAAACGCACTTAATAGATGATCTCTTCTTCTGTACATTACACTCTGAGATGAGGAAAGTAACAATGAAATAAAGCAGAATGTGATTAAGTGCTATAATAACAGGTTCAAGTGCCATGGTGAAATACAAAGAAAGATGATCATATTTGATAGGAGAAAAGCAAATTTCATTGAAAAAGTAGTGCTTCAGATGGGCCTCAAAGTAGAATAGGAGTTTAAAAGATAAAGATGGAGAAAAGAGTAGTCTAGTAATGAAGGGAACAGTGTAAGTAAGGATAACATGTCAGAAAACAGAGGTAGAATTTGGTAATAGTTGTATAGAGAAGCAAAATTAGAGAGACGTATGTGTGAAGACTATTAGAATCAAGACTTATTTTAAATAGAAAGGTGAAATTAGAAAATGGAAAAATGTATTTAAAAGTACATGATGCCTATTAAATAATCAAATATCATGAAGAATTACTCCAAAAAAACCAGTGCTTTTTGGGGGTAAAACTTCATTTTGTATCTAGGTATAATTTCATTCTTTACAGTTTTCTGCCATATCCTGGTGGTATTTTAATACAAAAATTTAAGTGAGAAAAGTCTAGATAGTAAGAAACTCAACAAGTGTATAGCCTTATTAAAATGATTACACATGATTCAGAGACAAACAGCTACAAACCTCTACCCGTATATAAGCTACTAAAAATTTAGCACTCTTACTTCTGTTTTATAGAACAGCAACCTTCACTAAATCTTACTTTATCTTTTGAATTTCTGTAACTAGTCTCATCATAGTGATGATTTCAAAGCAGTCTGCAAACATTTTTCTCTACTCCATTTCAATCTTTAAAACACATTAAAATTTTTTTAATGAGTTTTTTAAAATTAAACTTAGATCCTGCTACCTTTTCTAGCTATTAATACTATCCATAATTCTCCTGTCTTTCCTGTAAAACTGTCACTTCCTATCTTCTTCAAAAGAGAAAAAAAAAACTTACTTTTTTACATTTTGAAATATTTTGTTCTTTCTCCCCACTTTTTTTCCTTCTTTTATCATTAACCTTAGAAACTCTTGAAGCAGTTAAAGTAATCGATGTTGGGGTATGCTGGAATGCAGTATATAATTCCACTGGAACCTCATCACCACTCTCAGTTGCACTGGTATCACCATCTTCAAAGGCAAAATAAAAATTACTGCATAAATAATATTTCTATTTCAAACAATAAAATAGCATCATTCTATATGACAAACTATTATTTCTCTATCTTTCTGAAGAATAAATCTTTTCCCCTACTTCCTCACTCATAGTAAAACACAGTTAAATGCAAATTACAAATATATTTCTTATACATTAAACTAGAAAGGATACAAAATGTGACAAGGTACTCAGATGGTGTGACCATGGGAAACAGACACCTACAAACATTGCCAGTGTCTGTAATTAAAACTTCTTTATGAAGGGGAATGAATTGAGCCGTATCTAGCAAAATTCTATATACACTTACCCTTTTCACCCAGCAACCCCATATCTAGGGATCTATCCAAAGAAAAAATGGGACACATACAAAAAACAAACCAAAAACACTTTTTTTTTAAAAAAGGGTTTCATTGATCTTCCTATTTGTAATAACGAAAACAAGACAAAACAAAAATGCTAGAACAATTTAAATATTCATCAAACAGCTCAAAAAACTTATCATTATTCAAAACCACTTGTATTGGTGTCAACATGTTTTAAAAGCCGCAGTGAAAGTTTAGCATATGTTACACCTTTAAATCCTATTCCTAAAATAAATACTATTCCACGTGATCAACTAATGGATTGCCATCTTTCTAAAGAGCAAACATATTTTACTTCTTTAAACCAAAAGGTTACCTATGTGCACGAAAATATGATTTAAAATTTTTATTTTGATTTCATATTTTCTAAAATAAATATTACTGTTCTATAAAATCTATAAAAAATATTTAAAATGTATACCTGAGATAGTAAATTATACATATAACCAATGTTCATTAGCCAGGGGTTTATATCTGACTAAAAACATGCAGGCCACTTATTCTCTCAGTCATACTAAAGTTCATTTATTATAGATCCTTTTTACCTACCTGACATATTTTCCCTTTTCCGGCGTTGTAGTAGCACCGCCCTCTCCTTATCCAAACTCCTATATTAAAATATTAACATATTTATCAAGCTTCCATAAAATTAGATATAAAGCAGATGTTTTAAATGTGATAAAAACTTTATAATTTCTCTAGTGTTCTTATTGAAAAATGAACAACATAAATTATGTGTACTATCACTTGCCTTGCAGTTTAGATTTGATTAGCATAATTAGCAGTAGATGCCAATTAACTGACTCTGTTGTGTTAAGAAACCAATTTTTTACTTAGAAAACCAGACTCCTCCGTCCTTGGGGATTCTCCAGGCAAGAATACTGGAGTGAGTTGCCATGCCCTCCCCCAAGGGATCTTCCCACTCTGGGACTGAACCCAGGTCTCCATTATTGCAGGCTGATTCTTTACCATCTAAGCCACCAGGGAAGCCCTACTTTTTCCCAAACTGAATATTTAAAAGCAAAAGTTTAGGGGGGAAATGGTAATATAATTATTGCACTATTACTATCTGCCTAAATTATTTCCATTTTTGAAATGATAAACACTAAATATTTAACAACTAAAATATTTTATTAACCTGTTCCAGCCTCCACTCATGAACTAGAGCATCCTTAGTCATTGTTTTATTTGCCCCCCCCCACCACCACCCTTGCAACGTTTTCACTGTCTAAACTTACTAGTCTAAAGGTCAAATACCTAGGTATAGTTATTTGGGAGAATAAGGGCTTTAGACTGAAGTACTTGCTACTCAGACTTGCCTTAATGTCTAGTAGGTCATAATGTCTAGTAGGTCAAAACTATCCTAGCATTACTGGTAATTCTAGTTATCACAGAATGACAGCCAGTTATTGCAGACGTGACTATCTTCATTAGTGGTCAGTTTTTAACTAACTCTTACTGAATTCATCAGTAGATATTTACCTCATGATTAAAAATAAAAGAGTCTAATATGTTAAAAACAAAAACAAAAACAAAACAAAACTCTCTGGCAAAAGGCTACTGCTTCTAAGTCACTTCAGTCGTGTTTGATTCTGTGCGACCTCATAGACGGCAGCCCACCAGGCTCCCCCATCCCTGGGATTCTCCAGGCAAGAACACTGGAGCGGGTTGCCATTTCCTTCTCCAATGCATGAAAGTGAAAAGTGAAAGTGAAGTTGCTCAGTCTTGTCCGACTCTTAGCGACCCCATGGACTGCAGCCTACCAGGCTCCTCTGTCCATGGGATTTTCCAGGCAAGAGTACTGGAGTGGGGTACCATCGTCTTCTCCCCTGGCAAAAGGCTAGTAACTATTAAAAGGTGAAACAAAGTCACACAGAAAAACCTCACTCATAACCAGTGAAAAGTATCACAGTGAGATTACCATTTCTCATTTAGTTAAATCAGCAAAAATCCAAGTCTGTCAAAAACTCTCTTGTGAGGTGGGGGAAAATAGGCATGCTTATCCATGACTGGTGGAGATTCAAAATGGAATAGTTCCTACTGGAGGGTAATTTGGTGGTATCAGACAAAATTTTACACATACATTTACCCTTTTACTGAACAATCTCACTTCTGTTTGCAATTACAAGACTGGAAACAACTCAAATGTCCACTCAAAGGGCTGTCTAAAGTATACAACGTGTAAAAGACAGAAGCATCTCGGGTTACAGGAAGAAGTAAGTTAATTTCTACATTATTACTACAAAGTGATCTTCAGAACAAATTTTTAAAACAAAAAACTCCTGTGGCAAAAACTCTATGTGCCATTTTATCTAAGTAAGGAGGGGAATACAAATATACATGTTCATATCTGTACTTCTCTGGTGGCCCAGTGGGTAAAGAATCCACTTACAATGCAACAGACCTGGGTTCGATCCCTGTGTCAGGAAGATCTTCTGGAGAAGGAAATGGCAACCCACTGCAGTATTCTTGCCTGGGAAATCCCATGGACAGAGGAGCCTGGTGGGCTACAGTCCATGAGGTCACAAGAGTTGGACATGACTTAGTGACTAAACCACCACCATGTGCATATCTGTTTCTAATATTATAACAAAAATTGGAAGGAATAATTGATTTTTTTTTAAATTGTTATTTTCAAAGTCAAAGGACCAGGAATGATGGGACTACTTCTTACATAACTAAGCAAGCATATGACTATACAAGTAAGATATAAAAAGTAATTCTTAAAAATAAAATTATTACTCATCCATTTCTCTTAGGAAGTAAACTGATACAACTACTCTGCAAAGAAATTTGACACTTTTTTAAAAGTTATTTTTAATTGGAGGATAACTGTTTTACAATGTTGTGCTGGTTTCTGCTGCATGACAATGTGACAATTTCTGACAAAACTAAACATGCAACTGGGGCTTTGCAAGTGGCTCAGTGGTAAAGAATTCTCCTGCAGTGAAGGAGATGGGGTTCAACCCCTGGGTTGGGAAGATCCCCTGGAGAAGGAAATAGCAATCCACTCCAGGGTTCTTGCCTGGGAAATTGATGGGATACAGTCCAGGGCTGTAAAAGACTTGGACATGACTGAGCAACTAAACAACAATAGCAAACATGCAACTACCAAATGACCAAGCAATTGCACTCTTGGGCAAACAGCAGAGAAAGCAAACCTTAGGCTCATACCCCAAATCTGTACACAAACGTTCATAGCAACTTTATTTGTAATAGCCAAAAAAGTGGAAATGACCCAAATGTCCTTCAGTAGGTGGTTAAACAAACTCTGGTACATATATACCATATAACACTAATCTGAAAAAGGAAAAAAGAAAAAAGAAAAAAAAAACCCCACAAAACACTGATAACATGCCACAAATTAGCTGGTTCTCCAGGGAATTTTGCTCAGTTTAAAAAAAAAAGCCAATCCCAAGAGGTCACATACTGTGTAATTTCATTTCTGTCTTTAAATGACAGAATTACTGGAACAGAATATAGATAGATTAGTGGTTGCCAAGGGTCAAAGATCGGAGTAGAAAGAGGTGGATACATCTAGAAAAGGCAACATGAGGGATCTTTGTGATTGAAATTGTTTGTATCTTGACTATACCAATGTAGTATACTGCCTGTGATATTGTATTAACAGTTTTGCAAGATGTTGCCACTGGGAAAAATTGAATAAAGGATGCAAAGGATCTCTGTATTACTTCACAAATGCATGTGAATCTACATTACTTGAAAAGGTTAACATTTAAAAAATCAAAAATAAAACAACCAAAGCCTGAAGTGTGTAGTGTGTAAACAGTAAAATTCTTTCAAGAGACCTTAAACACAATAAATTAACTATACATCCCTATGAAAAATATCTAAAGATGAAAAAAAAAGTTATAAACTTTTTACATAATCATATCATTGGTACTGTTACTCTGAAACTGTTATATTCTTCTATGTGATTAAGCAGTTGAGAAAATTACGTGATACTCTAATTACACTACTGACTGTGTTGTTGAGAACTAGCATAGAAGGAGACATAGATGGAATATAGAAACAGTAAGATGAAAACCTTGTACAGTTGACCCCTGAACAATGAGAGGGTTAGGGGTGCTAAAATGCAGCGTGTGTGGTTTTATAGTATTTACTACTGAAAAAAATCCTCACATAAATAGGCATGTATAGTTCATATCCATGCTGTTCAAGGGTCAACTGTATCCCTAAATTTAAATTGCAATTATCAATATAAGCTCCTGTATTTTATCTTAAAAATAAACAGACAAAACTTATAGTAGACTAGCTTCATCTACTAAAAAGACATAGGAACACTGAGAAGTCCAGTAGGAAGGAACATTACTAGCTCTCAGATTCTGGTCTTGAAAACCTATTCTGAGCTTGGGGCACAGAAGTATAAGATAAGCCTGAGATATCTTGTCACGCTGATAACTGCAATATGCTGATACCCAATATGTTTAAACCCCTGGCTTAAAATTCTTTTCATTATTCTAAAAACAGATAAACACTACAAATCAACAAGCATTTATCCTGCCATTCCTCAGTAAAATATAAAAGAACTGAACAGTTAATATGGGGAAGTTCTACAGAAACAGTCCAGCTAATAAGTGATAAACAACAGAATTAACACGTCACTTAATTTGCAACCCCTAATAAATTAATAATCTTAAAAATGACTATCAATGGGTCTCATTCATATATTATGTGTCACCTGATAGAATACAGTCTATGTCTTACCCCCCAGAAAGGAGGGGGATCTAAATCTAATCACACACTATTTACAGAAATATATATAGAGAGAAAACTGTGAAATCATGCAAATGGAATTGGTAAACTCACCAGGATAAACGATTCATTCCCTTAAAAAGAAACAAACTGCAAAGGAGATTGAGGTTGGTGGGGTAAAGAGTATAGGTTTAGATTACTAGAGACTTAAAAGAGATGTATATCAACCAATCAATACTTTAAGAAAGGCTGGGGGCTTCCCTGAAGCTTCCCTGAGGGCTCAGCGGCTAAAGAATCTGCCTGCAACGCAGTAGAAACAGAAGACTCAGGTTCAATTCCTGGGTTGGGAAGACGCCCTGGAGAAAGAAATGGCAACCCACTCCAGTATCCTTGCCTGTAGAGTCCCATGGACAGAGGAGACTGGTGGACTACAGTTCAATGGGTCACAAAGAGTCAGACACAACTAAGCACGAGCATGAACAGGGGCTTCCCTAGTGGTCCAGTGGTAAAGAATCCACCTGCTAAGGCAGAGGACACAGGTTCGGTCTCTGATCCGGGAAGAGCCTACAAGCTGCAGAGCAACTAAGCCCATGTGCCACAACTATTCAGCCTGTGTTCCAGAGTCCGCGCCGCAGCTACTGAGCTTATGTGTCACGACTACTGAAGCTCCAATGCCCTAGAGCCTGTGCTCCCAACAAAAGAAGCCTCCATACCGCAACTAAAGAGTAGCCTCTGCTCACAACTAGAGAAAAGCCTATGCAGCAATGAAGACCCAGCATCGCCAAAAACAAAGAAATAAATAAGTTAGGTTTAAAAATAAAAAGTGGTTAAATGTAGCAGATTTTGTTTCAATAATCCTTTTGTGATTACAGATTTTTATTAAGAATTCTTTTATCGATACATATTGATATATATAAACAGAAATATATATATACTTAAATATATATATGGATACATATGAATGGAATAATATAGTTGAGATTTGCATTAAAATACATGAAGGAGAAAAATTCATAGCAGTGTAAATGAAAAGATTATTGAGAATTGTTGAAGCAGGGTGGTAGAAACATGTGGGTTCATTATACCAGTACTTTTATATAGGTTTGAAATGTCCATTTAAAAACATTTTTTTTAAACACAGAAAAAGAAACGGGAAGAAAACACATTATTGCCAACAGGAGGAATAATAGTATAAGCCCTACAAAACTGTGTATTAGAAGGGAAGGCCCTTGTAATAACTTTTTAACATAATGTGCAGTCCACTGAAAAAAGATGTCACTTAGAAAATGCACTAGGATTTTATGCATTATTAAAAACCCTAGATAGAAAATAAACCATGACACATTATCAATGGAAAGATTCTTCCTGATTTTAGAGATGTCAGAATGAAAACAAACAAAACCCCAAACCATAAAAATGAAGCCCATATTAACACAGTATCCATTAATTGTTTAATCTAGAACTCGTACATAAACTTCTAGTAACTAAAGATTACCTTGGTAAAATTACTGGCAGTTTTACTGCATGAACAACTTACCTAGGCTGACAACGTTCACAAAGATATGTATCAGGAATATGCTGCCTGTCAATCCCCATGCAGTCAATATGTTGCCAAACACTTTAAAAAGAAAGGAAAAAAAAAAAAGCAGAACATACAAAATATTATTAAAATCATAGTTAATTAAGATTTGATATTCTATTTAACTATCACTTAATAAGTGCCTATTTTGAGTTTAGCAGTATAAAAGGTAATGTGAAGAATTCATAGAAATATGTCCTCAGGAAAATAAAACTTTGAGATGCAAAAGTAAGAGGACAAATGTAGGATATCATATACATGATACAAATTTCTAAAGCAAATATAATATTAAAATGTAAAAGGTACATATTTTATTACAAATCACAAGCTGCAGATGTCCACACTATTTGGAATTAATGGGAAAAGCATCCTGGAGAATAATGGGACTTGAAGAGAACCTCACATGGGAAATTACGAAGAAAGAAATGTCACATAGCAACATTTTCTCAAGTAGATGGATATAGAGAGCAACAGTCAGAAGGCAGTTAATGTATTTGAAGAATGTTCGTTTTGAGAAACAGAGTGGAATAAAATTCAATTAGTAAAGCATATTTACAGTACATAGAACCTGGAATATCAAAGTGTGTGTAGCACTCCTTTAACTGGCAACAGGTAACAACTAGAGGTTGTTTTGATGGTATACAGTATTCAAAAAAAATTTAAAAACTGAAAGTATAAAAATCAACAAAGAGGCTTTTCCAACATTCCAGATCTAAGTTAAAGAACTGAAAGAACTAGAATGATGGCAGAGAAGATGAAGTTAAAGAATCCAAGAGTCATTCCATGAAGATAAGAGACTAAATTTATTATGAACTCTATTTTTAAGAGTAATACATGGAGCAGCTTGAGGCAAACTTCTCAAGTTTGAGGCTATTTTATGGCCAAAACTTTAATTGGTCTATAGCTGATATATATGCTTGTTTCTAAAAAATAATCTTATTCTTTATATAATAATGAGCTACTTTTAATATATATAATTTATATATAAAAGCTACTAAGTTAACTGCTATGATCTTGCTCTTTCTTAGCTGAGGATGCTGGGACAAGAATTGGTAGAATGTAAAGATAATTGTCTATATATCAAAGATGATGGGGGGAAAAGTTTAAAAGAAAAGCAAAGCACTTGACGAGAGTTAGAATAACAAATTATGTTAAATTTGGGGGGTAAGTAATAGTGTCATGGAGACAATAGAAGAAATAAAACTAGGAAATGAATAAATATCAGAGCTCTAGTTGGCAAATTTGAAAGAGAGTATGGGCAGCAGGTACATGAAAACACATAGAGCCAATGTAAAGCAAGAATAGAGGAAAAAGATTAAGCCTGGCAGTATATATTATACTCCAGGTTAAGCAGTGGAAAAGTAGAATAACAAAAAATTCATAACAAATAGACCAGTTGCTAAAAAGCAAATACCTTGAATAATCCAAAATATGTGAACTGGTCCTTCGAGAATTTGTAGTTAGGTATAAATGCTAAAGAACTATTTCACTATTTTTGAATAGATATAATTCTATATTATATATAGATCACTGTAATTAATCAAAAGTTTAGATTATGCATTAGAATAAAAATACTGTCAAATGTTATATAATTTATTACATAAGACAAAAATCAGCTATGAGATATTTTATATGATTGGTTAAAATATGAATTGAGAGTTGCTACTAAGTAATTAAAAAATAATGAGGAAAACAAGTTACCAGTGAAGTTATTTTCTTCGGTTTTAAATTTACCTCCTGAATAAACTTACTGAGGTAAGTGGTAATAGTATGCTTATGGTAATAGTATGTACCATAAGTTTAGTTGTTAATTTGAAAAAGTGTCACAATATAGTTTTATTATTAAAATTAACTCAGAGTATTAATATTAGAACTTTCCATAAAAATAACATCAAATTTCACATTTCACTTAAGACTAATTTTCCCCATTTTTGGCAAAGGTAAATCACCTTTCTGAAATATAACCCTAACTGCATGTTTGTATCAATTACATCTCACTCCTAATCACCTAACTTAACAGATGGGAACAGGATTACAAATAATGCAAAGTAATTTATATTTGGCTCAACAAACCCAAATATTATACTCACATTCAAATATGAATACTATTTCAAATAAAATAATGAAGCTATGTCTTAAGGACCAGATCCAGGATATTCTGAAAACTATCGAACTTTCTTACCCTCTACAGTGCTTAAATACTGCTTAAATACTCTCTGCTTCCCAGCCTATGCAGGGGATGGACTCAGTAACTTTCAGGTTGAAACCCTACTGTTCCCTCTCCATCCTCCCCAACTCCCTCCCACCAGAAAAAAAATAAAGAAAGAAAACAAAACCCCACTTTCTGTCCCAATCACACCTTCTCTAGGGGAGGAGGCCTTTCTTGGTGGTTGAACCAGGGTTGGGGGAGGGGAGACTGTGGTTCTGGTTCAAGGAGACTCCAGAGTGCTGCAAGGGTCAAGTCAAAAGGAGGTGAGAGAGTCAGGTCAAACAAACATCAATCAAATGTATAATTCCCCCAAACTGGAAAATCACAGTTGACTATACAGCACAAATAATTCCAAAGGAAATACACAGGACTCAATTCTCCTCTCATTTGTATCTTGTCTACTTTATGTAGTGTATTACTATTGAATGAGTGAAAAGAGAGGTGTGATTCTGTATAAATAAAAGTTTAGAACTGATTGCCTATTACTCAATTAACAACGAGGATTTCCAAAAAACTCTTAAGATAGTTTTTTTTTTCTTTCTTTCTTTCCCATAGGGGCTCTTTCTAGGAGAAAAACAGTTTGCAATGATAGTAGCAGAAGGATCACTTTAAAAATTCATTTATCAGTTCCTTTCAAAGCGAGTTTAATTATTTTTTCCAACATTAACAATCACAAACATTAGGAGCATTCAAGAAAACAAGCAAATAGCATGAAATATTTTACCTGCATTTGTCACAACAGATCATGTATCCATCATCATGTGTAAAACCACATATGCACCTGGTTACATCAGTACCATAACTTCCATCCTCAGATGTGCTGATTGTAGTAGCACTGGAAGTTTCATCAAAATTAGGAGTGGTAAAGATGCCTACTTCATTTTTGCTAATAAGAACTGATGGAGGAGGGGAAGCTGGAGGTGTTGGAGGAGGACGAGCACCATAATTATGGTCCTGGATAATTAAACACAAACACTGCACAATGTAATTTCAATAACAGTATGATCTAAACAACTTAAATAAAATTCAGTCCTTAACCTGAGTTTTGAGAGAGATGAAATTGGCCCATTTCTTCCTTAATACCTTTAAAATAATGACTTGCTGAAACTAAATTTTAAACCACAGTAATAAATGAAAATATCTACGTACAACCTTGGTCACCTTCACAATACAAGATGTGAGAATAGTGATGGTTAAAAAAAGCAAACACAAAACCCTTAGGAAAATAGAGGCTAAAGAATAACAAAAGCAATTACAGAAGACATATTGTAACTAGACAGTATACAATAGGAATTTTTTAAGTTTGGGTATTTTTCATTCTGGTCCAAGTGTTAAAAATGTCTGATAATGGTAACTCGATAATACCACACATGTGTTCAGTTCTGCAGCTGTTTCAGTCTGTACTCTGCCTCTTACTAGCTATGCAACACTCAATAAGTTAGCTTAGATAAGCTTTCATTTTCTCAGCTATGAAATGGGGATGAAAATTATACCTATGAGGTTGTTTCTGAAAATTAAATAATATATGTAAAAATGCTCAGCACAGAGCTTGACATATAAGAGCTACATCAGTGGTAACTATATAATTTATCATATAAATTACTATATAATTTAAAATCAACAGTAGATAGTATAATTCTACCTACAATCTTTTTATAGAGAAGGTAAAGAATTATAACACTAAACTAGTAAAAGCATAAAAAGCAAAATAATAATACTATAAAAACTTCTAAGGAATTCCTCTTATAGAATTTTAATCCCTCGAATAAATATAATTAGATCAATGACAAATTAAACTACAAATTATATACCTAATTGTTTAGATAGTATAAAAAGTCTGCATTTTAAATATTCAGTTTTAGGCATAACACCACACACATCAACTTTCAACCTTTAAATATAAAAAATACAAATTTATATACAGATATTAAAAAACCTTCCAGAGAAATGTTTGACACTTACCGCATAGGGCAAACCAATGTAACTGTGTGAATGATGCGAGCTGCTGGTATATAACTGGTGGGGATAACTGTTGGATTTCTCAACTACCACAGGGCTAGCTTCTACGGATTCTGGTCTGGAAGGAAAAAACATTGCATGAAAGAGAATTCCACTGATTCTTTTTTTTCCTTTTCATCTATTTAAAATTATAACAGTTACTATATTGGCTATACAAATAAAATGTCTTTAAAATGTCTAAAACATAGACACCCTGCAGATATGACATACCCTATCTAGAGTCCATGTTATAAAAAAACTTTTAATTAAGTACAATAAATGTCCCATCTTCAAACTCTGATACAGTCTCCCTATCACTGAAAAAATTACTAGACATTAAAAATTACTTAATGTACTCAGTGGCAGTGGGGACACTATGCACAGGGGTGGACAAAAGTGGTAGAAATAATTTAAACAAGACTACAGACATACTGAATCCATATGGATAAACCCCAATTTGAATGTGAAGTATACATTTCAATGTTCAAAGCTTCAGGTACGTGTTACTATGTCAAGATATAACAAAGTCTTGGAACTATCAGAAAAGCTAAGGAAAGGAAACCTTACAATGAACCAAGACTTGCTTATGAAAAAAAATACAACCAGTAGCTGTGGTAGTGTCAGATGAGCAGTTCTGGCCTGATAATGACTAAATGATGATGAGCTGACCAACCACTGACAGAAACAACTCACCTGCTATGGCTGACTTCTAAGTTCCCTGGTCTAGCATTTTGTGTACATCACCTGCCCAGATTCTTCACTTGTATCAATCCTCCTGGAGCCCTCGTCTGACAGTTCCTATTGATCAATGTGACAGTGAACCTACTTCTGAGGGCAACTCACACTGAAATTAATTTCTCCCTTGCACAAACACAACATGACTTATTTCCATGCCTTTATTCTTACCAAGCCACTGTTTGAGATGATTTTTTCAAAACCTTTATCAAACCTCTTAATCAAAACCTTTCCTTAGAATTTAATACTATTTGAATTCTTCATGGTTTAAGGCTGCTTAACGCAGTTACAATCTAACTGGTCAAATTTCTATTGTCAACTACTTCTCTCCTCAACTCATCCCTTAAGCAAATTCTCAATTTCGCTCTATTACTTGGGATCCAGTATGCTACAATCAGGAGAGAGAGGAGACACAAACTAAGGTCAAGTGGTTCTGAAGGAGATTATAAAAGAAGAGTCTCCAAAATGTTCTGAATCTTTAGAAAACCAGTGCTCACCTAATAGCTATGCTGTGATGTTAAAAACTGACTTGTTTAATCTTTAAAAGAGAAATGTTTAATTCCAAAATTAATTTATGTTTATTGTACAAACTTTAAAAGAGACGTAACAAGAAAGTGAAAGATCGTGTCTTCATCCAAACCTGATAGACCCATGTTAAGATGCCACGTATCCTCCTCTATATTTGTCTCTCCATAAATACATCTCACATTTTTTAAAAAATGAGAATATACAATATGTATTCACAATTTGGTGCTTCCCTGATGGCTTGTGTGTGTGCTCAGTTGCTTCAGTCGTGTCCAACTGTCTGTGACCCTGTGGACTGTAGCCTGCCAGGCTCCTCTGCCCGTGGGATTCTTCAGGCAAGAAGACTGGAGCAGGTTGCCATGCCCTCCCCTCCAGGGGATCTTCCATACCCAGGGATTGAACTCACATTTCTTAAGTCTCCTACATTAGCAGGCAGGTTCTTTATGGCTAGCATCACCTCGGAAGAATTCACCTGCCAATGCAGGAGACCCGGGTTTTATCCTTGGGTGAAGAAGATCCCCTGGAGAAGGAAGTGGCAACCCACTCCAGTATTCTTGCCTGGAGAACTCCATGGACAGAGGAGCCTGGCCAACTACAGTCCATGGGGTCCCAAAGAGTCAGGCACAACTTAGTGATTAAGTAACAACAAATTCACAATTTGCTTTTGCAGCCTTCCAATGTTAACACATAGTGCTGTCTTGTTTTTTATAATAACTGCTTATTTCATTATATGAATGTACCATAGTTTATTTAATAAATTCCGTACTGGATGTTTAAATTGTTCCTGTTCTTCAGTGTTAAAGATATCATTGCAATTGTACACTGTTCTATATATCATTTCCTATTTACATAATGGTATTTCTACAACATGGATTCCTTGAGGCAGACATTCTGAACAAAAGGATAAAATTCACATAAAATGAACAAATAAACTGCTTTGATTAAAATATTGATTCCTTTCTAATTCTTTTTAAAATACACAGCAGGAAGACTCCCCTGGTGGTCCACTGGTTAAGAATCCACCTGGCAATACAGAGGATACCAGTTTGATATTTGATCAGAGAACTAAGATCCTACAGAGCAACTAAACCTGACTGCCTCAACTACTGAACTCATGTGCTCTGGGCCCATGCAACACAACTAGAGAATCTGTGTGCCACAGTGAAAGATCCAATGCAGCCAAGTAAGTAAATAAATAAATATTTTTTAAAATACATAGAGGGAAGAAGTAGAGTTTTAGCAATTCCTGATTATTAGAGCAACATGTAAGAATTATGGCCATTATAGAAAGAATCACTTTTAGAGATTTAGAGTGTGGCAAGAAATTTCTATTTTGGAGTAGATAATGGGTGGGAATTAAACAAGACTTTCAGCCCAAATATAGATAAATTCAAGCATGTAAACAAGCCACAAATCCTTTGCATAACCTCATGATTCAAATTAAAGCTATACAGTACTATTCACAATTGCCAAGACATGGAAACAACCTATATGTCCATTGACAGATGAAAGGATAAAGAAGATGTGGCACATATTATACAATGGAATACAACTCAGCCATAAAAAAAATGAAATAAACTATTTGCAACAACATGGATGTAACTAGAGATTATCATACTAAGTGAAATAAGTCAGACATAGAAAGACAAATAATGTATGGTGTCATTTATATGTGGAATTTAAAATATAGCACAAATGAACCTATCTATAAAACAGAAGCAGACTCACAGACATAGACAACAGACTGTGGTTGTCAGACAGGGAGGGAAAGAGAGAGGGACAGACTGCAAGTTTGAGGTTAGTAGATGCAAAGTACTATATTTAACATGGATAAATAACAACGTCCTCCTCTACAGCACCTAGAACTATATCCAATCTCCTGGGATAAACCATAATGGAGAAGAACACAAAAATGAATGCATATGTGTATAACTAAGCCACTTTGCAGAAAATACAGCAACACTGAACATTAGAAAATAGCACAACACTGTAAAAAATTAAAGCTCTAAGTGCTGAAAAGCTGGCAATGCAAGAAGGCAGAAACATCTTCATTTCTGCAGAAACATCTTCATTTCTACGTTGATACTTACTAAAAGTAATTTTTAAAAGGTAACAATTTAAAAAGAAATGGGCTGACACAGTTTAAGGATTTTCCTGAACTGTAAGATAGTATTTAACAGAAAACAAAACAAAAAACAGGGCACCAGACATTCTTAGAAATGTTCTTTAAAAAGTCCCATGGTGCTAAATATCCTCAAAGCACACAGTAAATCTGAAAACAACTTTGTGACAAATACCAAGTCAAATATCCTTTAGATCCAGTAACCCCGTTATTGGAAATTTATTCTAATAAAATTAATTTCCACTAAGTAATTACTCACAGAATTGAGGTGTTCTTTGTAATACTATTTCTAAAACCAGGTATTCAAGTAGTAATTATTTAAATGTCTAACCAGTAGCAAATGCTTAATTAAATTTGAACAAACCTACTATATTTACACATGGACAATGCACAGCAAGAACTCACAGTAACAAAAATTACTACATTATGGTTATGGGAGCTTTCTCAAAATCTCCTGGAACATTAACACAAAGCTTTAATAATTTTTTTATACTGCATGGCTAAAGAGAAAATATACAAAAAATACAAGTTTTTGTGTAAATAGTTGTTACAGAGTTTTGCCAAGAGAACACACTGATCATAGCAATACCCTCTTCCAACAAAACAAGAGACGATTCTACACAAGGACATCACAGGTCGTCAATACTGAAATCAGATTGATTACATTCATTGCAGCTGAAGATGGAGAAGTTCTATACAGTCAGCAAAAACAAGACGTGAGCTGACTGTGGCTCAGATCATGAACCCCTTATTGGAAAATTCAGACTTAAATAGAAGAAAGTAGGGAAAACCACTAGGCCATTCAAATATGACCTAAATCAAATCCCTTACAATTACACAGTTGAAGGAACAAATAGATTCAAGGGATTACATCTGACAGTGCCTGAAGAACTGTGGATGGAGGTTTGTAACATGGTACAGAAGACAGTGATCAAAACTATCAAGAAAAATAAATGCAAAAAGGCAAAGTGGTTGTCTGAGGCCGCCTTACAAATAGCTTAGAAAAGAAGAGAAGGGACTTCCCTGGTGGTCCAATGGCTAAGATTCTGTGCTACCAATGCAGGGGACTCAGGTTCAATCCCTGGTCAGGGAACTAGATCCCACACATCTCAACTAAGACCCATGCAGCCAAATAAATAAATATTTAAAAAAAAAAAAAAAAAGAAGAGAAGAGAAGCAAAAGGCAGAGGAGAGAAGGAAAGATATACCCATTTGAATGCAGAGTTCCATAGAATAGCAAGGAGAGATAAGAAAGCCTCCCTCAGTGATCAATGCAAAGGAACAGAAAAACAACAGAATGGGAAAGACTAGAGATCACTTGAAAACTAGTTACCAAGGGAACATTTCTTGCAAAGATGGGCACAATAACAAGGACAGAAATGGTACAGACTTAACGGTAACAGAAGATATTAAGAAGAGGTGACAAGAATACACAGAAGAACTATACAAAAGCAATCTTAACAACCCAGATAACCGTGATGGTGTCACTACCCACCCAGAGCCAGACATCATGGAGTGTGAAATCGAGCGGGCTTTAGGAAGCAACACGAACAAAGCTAGGAGAGGTGATGGAATTCCAGCTGAGCTTTTCAAATCCTAAAAGATGATGCTGTGAAAGTGCTGCACTCAATATGCCAGCAAATTTGGAAAACCCAGCAGTGGCCATAGGACTGGAAAAGGTCAGTTTTCATTCCAGTCCCAAAGAAGGGCAATGTTCAAACTACCACACGATTTGCACTCATTTCACATGCTAGCAAAGTAATGCTCAAAATTCTCCAAGCTAGGCTTCAACAGTATGTGAACCGAGAACTTCCAGATGTCCAAGCTGGATTTAGAAAAGGCAGAGGAAACAGAGATCAAATTGCCAACATCTGCTGAATCATAGAAAAAGCAAGAGAATTTCAGAAAAACATATACTTCTGCTTCACTGAGTATGCTTTATAAAGCCTCTGACTGTGTGGAACACAACAAACTGTGGGAAATTCTTAAAGATGGGAATACCAGACCATCTCACCTGCCTCCTGAGATACTTGTATGCAGATCAAGAAGCAACAGTTAGAACCGGACATGGAACAACAGACTGGTTCCAAATTGGGAAAGGAGTACGTCAATGCTGTATAGTGTCACCCTGCTTATTTAACTTATACGCAGAGTATATCATGCGAAATGCCTGGTTGGATGACTCACAAGCTGGAATGAAGATTGCTGGAAGAAACATCAATAACCTCAGATATGTAGATGACACCACCCTTATAGCAGAAAGCAAGGAGGAACTAAAGAGCCTCTTGATGAAGGTCAAAGAAGAGAGTGAAAAGGCTGGCTTAAAACCGAACATTCAAAAAATGAAGATCATAGCATCCGGTCCCATCACTTCTGGTAAACAGATGGGGAAACAATGGAAAACAGTGACAGACTTTATTTTCTTGGGCTCCAAAATCACTGCAGATGGTGACAACAGCCATGGAATTAAAAGACATTTAAAAAGTTGTTTAATGCTAATGTCTTTGCTGACAAAGGTCTGTATAATCAAAGCTATGGTTTTCCCAGTAGTTGTGTGTGCATGTGAGAGTTGGACCATAAGGAAGGCTGAGTGCTGAAGAATTTATGCTTTTGAACTGTGGTGTCGGAGAAGGCTTTTGAGAGTCCCTTGGACTGCAAGGAGATCAAACCAGTCAATTATAAAAGAAATCAATCCTGAATATTCATTGGAAGGCCTGATGCTGAAGTTCCAATACTTTGGCCACCTGATGTGAAGAGCAGACTCATTAAAAAATTGACTCTGATGCTGGGAAAGATTGAAGGCAGGAAGAGAAGAGGACAAGATGGTTGGATGGGATCACTGACTCTATGGACAGGAGTCTGAGTAAGTTCTGGGAGATGGTGAAGGACAGGGGAGCCTGGCATACTACACAGTCCATGGTGTTGCCAAGAGTCAGACATGACTGAGTGACTAAACAACAATTTCTAGTTGTTACATGATATCCTGAACTTCGTTGAGTCAACTTTTCCATTTAAGACTGTTCAGAATTCTGAAAGAAACTTTTTATTTGACTATTTAGCCACACAAAGCTTGAGTCATCTTCAAGGGCTTGTTTTTGATTTATAGCACATTACTAAAGAGCTTCCAAAAAGAGAGCTTTACACAGACTCTAGAGTTGAGAAAATAAAATTTTATTTTAAACTCCTACTCTTAACTGTGAGATTTGGGAACTTAATATTCATTGGTTTAAGATAATAAGATTTAAATTTCCTAGTTAAAATCACTTAAAAAAATACCATCACTTGTTAAAATTTTCATACTGAAGAACTTTATACCCCTCCTCCTTTTGTATTCTGTCCCAAGGTCTTCTATCATGGTCAGTACTCACTCACTCAAATAATTCAGCGAATTTCAATCTGTCTTGTTGCTGTTTTAATTCTGCTAGTTTCCAGCTGCCTGAATTAGGCACTAACCAGAACTGTTAAACAATAACGAATCTGCCTGCAACGTGGGAGAACTGGGTTCCATCCCTGGGTCAGGAAGATCCCCTGGAGAAGGCATGGCAACCCACTCCAGTATTCTTGGCTGGAGAATCCCATGGACAGAGGAGCCTGGTAGGCTACAGTTCATGGGGTTGCAAAGAGTTGGACATGACTGAGTGACTAACACTTTCACTTGAAATAGGCACTAACTGGAACTGTTATTTTAAAGAACTATACCATTCAACTTACTGAAATCACTTTTTTTTTTTTTTTTTTACATATAGGGACATTTTGTTCAATTCTATAGTCCTTTATATCTGTCTACCATGAAGAGGCTATAAAAATTTTTAGCCTTAGTTCTACCTCTCCTACACAAATGAAATAGAATTAACTAAGATAACGAGCATTCAACAATCATTTGTATGTAGTAAGTTTCAGGGTTCACAAAGAGACCTTCAAGCCTTATGATTCTTATTTCCAAACTTGTTCATCCTCTCAAACAGACACATTGTTCTCATATCTCTTACCTTCTCCAGGTCCAATCACCTGGTAACCTTTACTATCTATCTCTATTTGCCCATTCTAGACAACTTACATCAGTTCAGTTGCTCAGTCGTGTCCGACTCTTTGCAACATAAGACAACGTACATAAATGGAATCATAAAATATTTATCATTTTATGTCTTTTATTTTACTTAGCATAACGTTTTCAAGTTTCATCCACTTTATACCATGCTTCAGAATTCTATTCTTTTTTATGGCTAATATTCCATTGTATAGATGGGCCACATTTTGATTTGTCCATTCATCTGTTGATGGACACTTGAGATGTTAGAGCTTTTGTCTAACATAGACCTTTTGTCTATTGCAAGTAATGCTATGGATACTGGTATACAAATATCTGTTTTGAGCCTTTGATTTCAATTCTTTTTCTGGGTCATAAGGTAATTCTGTTTAACATTTTGAGAAAGTACCAAACTGTTTCCCATTTTTTTTTAATGCCTTAATCTCCTTTAAAAATTTTTCTTTTCCCTATCTCCTAAATGTTTGTTTTCTAGGTGTCGGTACTTTATAATTGGAGGTTTCATCCACTACTATAGTTTTCACCATTTCCTATGTGTTCACGACTTCCAAATCATCTTTAATCTAATTCTATTTCATTAGCTCCACCCAAATAGCTCTCCATATTACTAGACCTCTTAATTTAGATGTCTCATGACTATAAAGTAGATGTTTGTTGTAGAAAACCCTTTTTCACATCCCAGATTTTGGAATTTAAAATTAAACCAAGGACTTCCCTGGTGGTCCAGTGGCTAAGACTGGGTGCTTCCACTGCAGGGGGCGTGGGTTCAATGCCTGCCTGGGGAACTAAGATCCCATATGCTGTGCAGTGCAGCCAAAAAAAAAAGAATTAAATTAAATTTAGAGCTGGAGCCAACCAACTTTTTCTGTGAAGAACCAGAGAGTAAATATATTCAGGACCTCAAACAATATGGTTTCTATTGCAACTTCTCACCTCTACTGTACCTGGAAAGCCAGAAAATATAATTAAACAAGTGGTCATGACTGAGTCTCAATAAAATCTTACTCACAAAAATCAGGCAGCAGGCTGGGTTTGGCTCAGTGATCCTAGTTTGCTGACTGCTTGTTTAGAGAAAGCAAATTTGGGGAAGGAACTGATTGCAATAGAGTACCATTTGGCTTTAGCAAGTGCTACTAGTGTAATGGTATAATTTTCTTTGAAAATGTAACATCAACTCAACAGGAATTTATTAATTTATTAATAAATAATTATTGAGGGTTTATTATATATCAGCTACTGTTTTAGGTACTGGGAACACAATTCCATATCTAAAATCTAGCATTTACATTCAAATTGTTTTTCTCTTATAAAAATGGAAAAATGCCACTTTGTATTACAACCCTATTCTTCCACTTGCTCTCTGGACTTTATCCCTTCTCACCTTTTCAAGATCTGTACACTTTACTCTTGCTGGCAACTATCCCTTGTGTCTCACATCTTCAATCTACCTCTATATTAGATCACTGCTGTCTTAGTTATTATTCCATTGAAAACTCCTGCCCCCTTTCATTTGTCATTTCTCTGTTCCTCTTTTTAGAAAACTCCTTGAAAGAGTTGTTCGTGGTCAACATCAGGCTGCACAAGACCACAATAACTATTCATATTGTCAAACTAATTGGTAATTGTAGTTTATATAGACTTTTCAGCATGTGATGTAAATGTTCCCTTCCCCAAAAGATTTAACTTTGCTAGCTTTCCAGATACCACACTTAACTGGCCACTCTTTCTCATTTTTGCTTGATTTTCTTTTCTGCCCATAAACGTTTTCTCTTTTCCCCCAGCTAATCTTCTTAACAACTCTCCATCCAGTTGCTTAATCCAAAACCATAAAGTATCATTCTTGATTATTCATTTGCCCTCGCCCACCACATCTAATTCTTTGATCAATTCTGGCTCTTCTTCCAATATACATTTACAATCAGTACACTTCTCTCCCTAGTCCAAGTCTTTGTCATCTCTTGCCTGGACATTGCAGTAACACTATGAATGTACTGAATCCTGCTGAATTGTACAGTTAAAACTAGTTAAAACAGTAAACTTTATGTTATGTATATTTTACTATAATTTGTTAAAAGAAAGAAAGAAAACCACAAAAGGCTGGTTTCACTAAAGCCAAAGGTACAGAGAATCAAAAGTAATAAATCCTCCTGAGACAACAAACAATATGAGGCCTGAAAACTATGCATTAGCTTCAACATGCCAGTAGCAGGGTCAAAGTAAAAGTCAATTTGTATGGAGCAGTTGGAAGAAGAGTGAAGGACGCAAGCATTCAAGCATCTGAATAGACTGACAATTGAGACAGTGCCCAAGGAACCAAAAGAATGACAAGCGGAGATAATACTGATACAGGGTCAAGATTTAATCTGAAATAGCCACTCTCAGAACCTACCTCTGACCCTGTGAGTTGATACTGGGTTTTAGAAAAGGTAAAATGCTGTTGCTAAGACTCATTTAGTGGAGCAGGTAGAGCAAAGATGTAGTGGGGATGCTTTGCAAATGGCTTCAAGGGAGTGGTAGAATATGGATTTCTTTCCCTCAGATTGGAAGTACTTTTGTTCTGGCCTAGAATTAGTGGTAATAGATCTGCTTCTGCTGAGTCTACACAGGTGTAATGTGGAGGGCAATTCTTGGATTCCCAGACAATGCTATCATGAAGCAAGGGGTGGAGAAGCAGTCGCTGGGTTCTGCTTGTTGTGACATTGAGTATAGTAGGACAGAACTATTCAGGGAAACAGTACCTGCTGCTCCAAAGTGATATTCAGGAACTGTTCTAGAAGGTATTTTAAATATCACATTGTTCAACCTCCAGTATTACACACCAGGAGATGACTGATCTAAGTGCCACAAACTGATTATCATTAAGTCACTGTGTATCCATGAGACATGAAACATAAGCTCTCTGGATTTCAGATTCCACATTTACAAAATCAAGTCTTAATTTTAAGTCACATGGCATTATAATAACAAAGCAAATACTAAAGCCTAGATCTCTTAGGTTGGTCTAGTACTATTTCTGTCAAACTGTATTATCCCCACTTCCTGTGAGATTTATCAGAGTGCTATCTTGTCTATGGATTAATGACCTAATGATGTAAACAGCTTTACCTCATTTCTTTATTACAAAATGGTACCATGCATTATTTTATTAGAGTTACATAAAGCCTGATTTCTGGTAACTCTAAATCTATACCACTTTAACTGTCATTATTTCATAAACTTTACAAATATGGAGAATAAATTTGGGCATTAAAATTTAAATTATTTATGTAACATTTCCATTCTTAAAAATGAAAAAGGTTATTTTCAAATGTGCCATAGTCCTAAATTATTGTTGAAAACTCAGAAAGCAGAACAACTACCATTTTGTTTGCAGTAATCTACCTGATGTTGCCACATTTTCCTGGAACCACTTTACAAATTTAAAATTGTATTTGTTTATACCAAAATATCCTTATTCTTTAAAAAGCCATCATAAATTATCATTCATTATATATTTTAGTGTAGACATTTAAGCAGTCAGGTGAATTGAAGATCTAAACAGAGAGAAATGCCAATCAAAATCAAGAGAGGAATTTAGAGAAAAAGAATAGGCTAGAATGATTGATTAAATAAGCTCTGATTCCTCTTGAAACTAGACTTTTATGATTTCCTTCTTCCTCATCAAAATTTTAATTTCTTCCTTATATAAACCTTCAAACAGTTGCATTTTAATGAGAAGTTTATATGAGTATTTTAAGTGAAACCTCTAGTTTTTCTTTCAAGGTTAAAACATTCAATAACAGACACTTGGGTATCAGTAATTACACATGGATAGAACATGAATATAAAAGATATCCATGAGTTCTCACTATGTTCCTTCAGATTTGTGATAAAAACATTTCTATCATTCTTGTTACACCTAACACTTTTTAAAGATATATTAAAATTAAATACATTACAATGGCATACAAGAAAAATTTTTAAATAGAGAGATTTGGTGTTTAATAAAAACTTAGCTCTTTTGATCTATGTGGTAAATGGATCTGGAGCCAAGCAGCTCTGGAACTGACTCTTCATTTTTTATTAACTAACTATGTGGCCTTAGGGAAGTCTCTTAATCTCCTGGAGGTACATTTCTTTTGTAAAATGGGAATAATAGCTGCTTACACACTATGTAACAGACAAGAAAAAAAATTAGAGAAAAACTTTATTATTAAGTGTAAAGCAAATGAGAAATTTCAACAGTTCTAAACAATGCTAAGAACAGTATTTCAAAACATTCTTTTTAGTATTAAAACAAATCACATTTAAAAAGAAATCATGAATAGAAACATTAAATACTAGTGGAACACAAGTAAAAAGCTACTGAAAACATTTCATTATACATTAAACATTTTAGTATCTTTAATTACATAAATTCAGACTACAAGCAGCCAAATATTTCAACAAACTAATAATGAATTCTGTCAGCAGATGGCTCTAGTGACACTGAGATAACCTAATATTAAATACTATAAACAAAATAAAAATGTACTGAATCTCAGAAATCTGGAGTCAAAAAGAGCCACATTAATACTTCAAGCCCTCTTTTTCAAATTAAGATATCAAAGTCTACAATAATTGTCTCAAGGGCTCACTGGTATATTAGTGGCAGAACAAAACTGAAAACCCAGATATCTCCCTTTAGTACTCTCAGTCAACAGAAAGGCATTTACTGTATTCCCAGTTATAGCACTAAAAGCCCTCTTCCAAAGTAATTCACCTGTAACTTAGATATGTCACATTTACTAATTTGTCTACCGCATCCAAAAATACACATATTTATCCAAAATCTCATTATAAAGATTTCTAAAGGAATATTTGGTAGTAAAAATAATGTTAAAAGGAATAGAATGTTAGTAATCATGTTCCCAGTCTCTAAGAGGAAAAGTAATTGGTTTTTCTTTTTTAAAAAGACTAGGAAAGAATCAGTTTAACACTTCCTATTTAATACCTCTTCCCACTTCTCAGCTCTAGAAGGGTTTCTCACCTTTGCTTCTTTTTTTTTTTTTTTCACCTTTGCTTCTTTAACCAATTTAGTAATTCAGATAGACTGCCTGACATAAAAGACAGAAGAAGCAGTAGAAGAGGTCAATTTATATCAATCAGGATAAAAACATACAGTTCTAATAAATGCTGAACTCTGGCTCAACTTTCCTATTTATCTACTGGTAACTGAGTCTAGGTTTTCTTTCACATTCCTTATCTTCAAGCAGAGACCTGAAAATATCTTTATTATATGCAGTCATTGATTATAATAAATTTACTACCCCTAAAAGTAAAGCTACTATTTACAGAAACCATATATCAAAATAAATTACTAACGTTATATAAGTCATTTTTTGTAATAGTACTAGGAAAGAAGCGGTAATAGAAAAGGCCTAAAATTAACACATCAATAAGTTTTGCTTCTGCCATTTAACTGCTCTGTGACTCGTTTCCTAACCTAAAATTTGAAAATAATATCTATCTCATAGTTACATCTTTACCTTTCTTATTCAAAAACAAATAGATTGTTATGATCTCATAATTTTCATAACTAGCAGAGGCTTCACTGTTCTTTTCTCTTCTGAGATCCTACAGGTTGTAATTTAGCCTAGAATTTCTCTATCCAATACAATGGCCTCTAGATATCTATGCTATAGAAAACTTGAAATATGGCTAGTTTGAACTGAGAGGTTCTGGAAGTGTAAAACCAACTCGTGGCAAGGTAATGGGGAAGAGAAAAAAACAAAATACAAGATCCCTAACTCTGCAGGAAAGGCAAGACAAACCCAAGATGTTTAAAAACTTAGTAATGAGAGGAAAACAAATATGTAACAAAGACTAATGAGTTTTATTGCAGAGATGAGATAATCCAAGAAGAAATGTTACTGAGTATGGGAATACAGGACTAGAGTTTAGCAAGTCTGTTATTACAGATCCTGAACCAGGCCTTCAATTTCCTATCTATAAAATGTGACAGATAGCATGTATTCTATCTAGATGAACTCAAATTAGATGAACTGTAAGTGATTAAATAAATTCCCCTTTATAGTCTTAGAAATGAGTATAAATTTGGTTCAGTAAACTAATTCACTCAATAAACAATCAAGTATCTCCTAAACTTTATAGTAGTTTAATTTATTAGTGATATATTTTAGCCATATTTTTTAATAGGGACTTCTCTGGTGTGTCCAGTGGCTAAGACTCCACACTCCCAACGCAGAGGTTCTGGGTTCAACACTGGTCAGGGAACTAGATCCACATGCCGCAACTAAAAGATGCCACAGAAGTGGCTACTGAAGACCCTGTGTGCTGCAGCGAAAATCAAAGATCCCACGTGCCACTATTAAGAGCCAATGCAGCCAAACAAACACATATATATAAAACTAATATATAATTAATAACATCATATAGCTACATGAGTATAACAAAATTCAATACTTAAAAAAATATATTTTGGAATAATTGTGTAGCTGCACAGGACGTTAACAAAGAAACATATGGGGAAGTCCCATATGCCCGTTCCCCAGCATCTTGCTTCAATACAAGTACAGTATCTTCTGATTACATATTTGAAATAAAAAGGAAATGTTAATTATATAAAAATTTCTTATGAAAATAGCTCTAAAAGCTTTATATATGTGTATATATATATATAGTTTTTAAGTTTGAAAATTTAGCCACAAAAATTCTGATAGTTGTCTCATAGTAGAAACTAGTACCAGCTATACTTTTTGTGTCCACTGAGTAAGGGATACCATACCCAAGGGACACACACTTGTACGTGGAATAGAAAAAAATAATTTCCTAAAACAGAAATGTTCTTAAAAAAAAAAAAAAAAAGTCATTCTGTAATTGCCTACAAGTTGATCATCTTCTAATAATAAAAATGTCCATATTTGTACCAGTAAAGATTTGGCTCAATAATATAAATCATGATTATTCTATAAACACTCTTATAAATGCATTTAACAAAGAACACAGGCAGAAAGCTCTCCCCTAAACTGCTGTCAATATATTATTCATTCTTTTTTAACTGTATAATTAATATGTGGCTTTTATTCTGTTTATGAATTGCCTTGCAGCATACATACTAAACATGTAAACGAGACAAAGGAGCATCTGACATTGTATGCTGGACCAATTCCTATTTCATACATGAATAATACTTCATAAATTACATTTTGTAGTAAGTGCTTATGAGGCTAATTTTAAAAAACTGTCAAGGTGAATTTTTTAGGAAGTAAAAAATCTTTGATTATTACCAATAAATGCCAATAACTATTATCAGATATAGATTTGCATCTATCAGACGCACTAAGAAAAACTGGTACTTTAGTCTGGAACCCACTTGCCTGTCAAGCCCTGCTTCCAGATTCTTTTTTCTTCGTTAGGAGTGTCCCTATCTGGGCAAAAGGAATGTCAATCAACAGTCACAAGAGTACCCTTGTTTGGGAATCCATTATTTTACAACAAAAATAACTTAAACATAGTACAAAAAAAAAAGAGGCATTTAAAAACTATAATAATCATATAGTTAAATGGACTATGTAGTATATTATAGGAATATTAGAGTGCACCCCTGAGTCTTTCCTAATAGCAGAAGCAGGTGTGGTGAAAACATTTCTAGACCATTTGAAATGCCAGCAAATGTAGAGTATCAACTGTTTTTTGTCCTTTCTACACACCAGTTTTAGGAGTCCTAAAAGAAATTTTCTTTTTTTCAAAAAAGTTAAATTCAGCTTTCTGGTCAATGAGTGTCCCATTTGGCACAATTCAATTATATACTCAATCAGAGAGCAAACATACATCTTTCTATTCTTTAAGTATTCCAACACTGTTACATGAAACTTTTGAAATTTTCTAAAAACAATCAATTTTCATAGCTATAATTCAGTGTTAACATAGTGGTCTTTAAAATAAAAATAAAAGAAAATCTATCCAACACAACTGTCAAGACCAAATAGTCTTAAAGGCAAGGTAAGAACCGTTCACTAAATCCCTCAGAAATGGCTCCCACAAAAGCAAAAGGTGCCAAAACATTCATCTAGAAGGAAATACTCCCTTTTTCTTATTTAAAACTGGCTGGAATTTTATTTTTCAATTCAACTTAAAAAAAAAAAAAAGAGGCAACTGTGTTTAAATGGACATTACAGTTTAAAAAGATTCAAATTGAAAACCAAATTAATTTTCCAATATAAACAAGACAGATTCACAATTTTAAAAAACAATAACCTATTATCTTAATACTTGCTGTCAATAATCAGCAAATGGAAGAGACAAAAAAGAATCAGAAAAAGAGAATTTTGGCTCAAAAGCTCTTTACAAAAGTAATTTTAGTTACAGGAATTTTTGCCTTTAAACTTCTGACATTTTACTTTAGCCAAGTATTTAAAATGAGAAAAATATAAATGCAAATCAAGAACTGCTTGGTTGTGCTAAAATAATTATATGAAGTATTTTACTCTTCCCTATCCAAAGTACCTATGATTTAAATACTTACTCTGAGCCTGCAGCCATTTCCAAGTATGACGTTTCTGCTGTATCAACCCCCAATGGGATCACTATGCTCATGACGTTCGCCTCTGGTAAATTCGATTACTATGGAATCCTATGCATTGGTATCCAAAACACTGGGGCATGCCAGCCACAGTGCTCATTGCAAACATCTAAGTGCATCCACAAACCCTGTTTAAAAGAAAAGGGAACCAGAAGTTAACAATCATCTTCATATTCTCAGAAGCAGTCAACCTATAATAAAGGAAAGTAAAATACATAAAGAAAGCATTCTTTATTAAAATATCAGTATCAGTGCAATTTCCTCAGGCAGTCTCTATTTTGTTCATCTTTCTGGAATTAAGTAATGAGATTATGCTCAAAAGAAGTTTCTGAATCATAATCTTCCTCAGGGAATGAATTTAGGGTGCCATAAGTGGGGATTACTAAAGCATATTGCTTAGTAAGGAACCAACAAATATTATTCATTTTGAAAAATGAAACAGAATTTCTTAAAGCACTTTCCAAAAATAAGTCTTCCTGGTTCAGTGAATGATCTAACAATAAACTAAGAAACACTGAGTACTTATGTGAATTAAGCACCACACTAAGCTTTTACATGGATAATCTATTTAATCCTCACAACTCAAGTAGGGATCTCCACTTTACCACCAAAGAATCCAAAATGGGTAAATAACATAACCAAAGTTGCTCAGTTTAAGGGATAAAACCAGAATTTGAAACAATTCTACTCTATTGTTTCTATATTTTAAAAAGCTATCTGTAATAAAATTGTTTTACAGTGGTTGTCACTTTTTGTTCTACACAAATACATGTATATTAAGGGAGTTTTTCTCTATTTCTCCAGTTTTCTTCCATAAGTTAATGATCCCTAATACAATTAGAAAACTAACATACTTGAATTATGTTTAAAGAAATTTACCATAGTAAAGAAAATATATTCAGCTTCAATATCAATTTTTCCAATTTAAATTCATTGTTTGTGCATGCGTGCTCAGTTGTGTCTGACCCTCTGCAACCCCATGAACTGTAGTCCACCAGGTTCTTCTGTCCAGGAGATTTTCCCAGCAAGAATACTGGAGTGGGTTGCCATTTCCTCCTCCAGGGGATCTTCCCAACCCAGGGATCAAACCCGCATCTTCAGCATTGATAGATGGATTCTTTACCCCTGAGCCACCTGGGAAGCCCAGAACACCTGCTATATGTTCTGTGTGTGAAATATCTACTTAAAATATTTCAGCAATGATATAGTACAACTTGGAACAAAGCAGATCATCATATAAACAAGAAAAACAGTCAAAACTGTCCCCCTCGTGTTATACCTGAAATACTGAAGACAACTATTTCTTCAAATAGCAATTCTTTATTCACCCTTAATTTTTACAGCTTGAGAATATCTACTCAGGTTAATTCCTGTTTCACAGATGATACAGATTGTGAGCTCATATTTTATGGGGAAAAAAATACCAAAATAGGGAAATAACGAGGTAATAGTGGTTTGAATTCTCCAAGAAAACTAGCCTTTACTTTTAAATTGTATATAACTAGGGAAGAGCAACTAGATTATAAGTTACAATAAAAATATACAATAATAGGCAATTGCACTTGAAAGTTAAAAACGTAAACACTGGAACAATTTAACAGTAGACGTGTGAGCTAGACAAGTGATTTAACCACTCTAAGCTTCAGGGTCTCTGTTTATAAAATGGGGATACATCCTCATACAGTTTCTGTGAAAAAAATGAAAAAATGACTGTAAAAGCATTTCATACACTGCATTATGCATATTTAGCAATCATTAAGTGGTAGTCACATAAGAGTTGCTCGTATTTCATAATCAAAAAACTATGTGGATGAAATTAAAACTCTCTAGCTGTCATTTAAAGAGATTCTTCTAATAGTTTTTAAAAATAAAGTATGTAATTGTAGCTCACTGTTTGCTATGATTTTACAGTTTTCAACAAATTAAAATTATCCTCTGAAAACAACTGCCCTATCTACTTTTCTGCACCTGGGACTGTTTTAGAGTTACTTCATAAAAAGCTGTATTTATTAATCTGCACAAAGCTACAAAATTATAAAATTTCTAAATGATAACATACAAGCAATATATAAATCAAATGTTATATTATTCTGTATTTCTTTAAAATGCTGAAGACCTGGACCTAAGAACAATTACAATTTAAAAAATTACTCCTTGTTGGTAGCATCTAGTTGGTAGAAGCTTTCTTCAGCTCAGCTTATCTTTTGACTCATAGGAAACCTTATCTTTTAGGTGTATGTTGCTAAATATATAGTTGTATGCTTTTTTTTTCTCTTAAACCAGAGGCAGAAACTGGAAAACAGAAGTCAAATAATTATGTATTATTTTAGGTAACTGAGTAGTATTTCCAATCTAAAACCATCTATTTGAGCATGTACTTAATAACAGTACAACCCATTTTTACATAAATATACAATCTTCAATATATAACACTATACTTGAGCTGTTTTTAAAAAGCAGTGAAGAGCACGCCACAAAAACCTATTTCAGACAATAGCTTATATTTGTGTCATTACTGTCTCTCTCTCAAACCCTGCACAGTGCACGGAATGAAACAGGCACTCTACACAGAACAGGTAAATGAATTAGAGCACCCGGGATGAAAATGCAGCTCTGGCCTCATTAATCAAATGAATTGTCAACCTATGCAAGTAAGTGTTGTAAGAACAACCACATGGCACTTTTTCCAAAAATGCACCTCTCTTCTAAAATCATAGAAGCTCACCCCCAGGATAAACACAGCATTACATCTGTAAAAGAACCACAGATGTCTGAGTTTGATTCAGCAGAGAAGATGATATCAGAATTTACTTACAAGAGGTCATATCTATTGAGATCATAAAAATGGCAAATATTTCACTTCATTAATATCAAAAACTACATAGCCAGAAAACTCATGCTGCTTAAAAATCCAGCTGGTACTTAAATCATAAACTCATTAGGGTCAAATCACTGTGTCTTCAAAAATAATAAAAGACAAGACAATATAGTATACAGATGTAGAAGAGATGTGAGCTTATAACACAGGCACAACTAGAGAAAAACAATTCAACAATCGAAAAAACTACCATAAAGGTTTCATATCTTATATGTGAATCAAAAACCTGGTTTACCCAACTGGCAAGTTAAATATATACAAAATATATTGAAAATAAATGGCGGCCATTAAAGAAATAATATAAAAGGAAATACCATGAGATGTCTGGTAAATCTGAGGTCCAAGAAAGAATATAGGTCTTCACAAAACCTGCTATCCAGAATAGACCTAGAAACCAAGTGAACACAGGAGTATTGAGCTATTTATTAATGGCATAAAAGTATATATAGTACTTCTAACATGGAACCTAAAACCAAAGGGATTCATAAAGAAAGCAGCTAATTCTTAAAATGACAAATGTATTCTTCACTCTTTAATACAGATAAATGCAAACAGAAGCAAAGGAAACAATGCTAACTATCAAATCAAACTGGAAAGAAACTGAGAAGACAGTACTACAAAGAATTTCCTGGTAGTCCAGTGGTTAGGACTCTGTGCCATCACTGCTGAAGGCATGCACTCAATCCCTGGTCAGGGAACTACGATCCCAAAAGCTGTGTATCACGGACAAAACAACAAAAACAAATGAGAACAAAAAAATCAAACAACCCCACAGATTCAGCACAGCAAAGGCACTGATACCAAAACAAAAGCAAAACCATAAAGTAGGGAAAATGAGATAAAAGGCAAGAAGGAAAAGGAATTACATTAGAAATATCTATCAGAAAAACAGGAAAACTGAGGCTGCAACCACATTTAAAGGGTTCAGAAAACAAAACAAAAAAAAACCACTGAAAAGATGACTATGATACCAAACAGGCAAAAAGGATGAAAATAAGGAAAATTGTTTTCCTAAAATTACAAATAAAGGGCCCAGCTCAATTTAACACAATCTCTTTGAGGAAAGCATCACTTATTATTATCTTTCAGTCCTTAGTAAACACCTTACATACACAGAACTCAATAAACATGTAAAATTAGATCCATGTTGACACTTTGGACATGTAACACTAAGAGAATAAGCGGGTGAATTTTGGGCTCAATTACTAATAGAAAGGAAACAAAGAAACTTGCAAGAAATTATGAGGCCACATAACTGAGATTTCCTTATAAATCAGAAATTAAACTGTCTTCATTATTTATATAAGATTTTAATTTTACTTATATCTGTTGACTAAGGTATAATAAAAAAAGAATACTAGTTGATCAAAATCTATTGCCAAGTTACTACCTATGAAACTCTGGGCACCTCATTTCACTATTGTGGGCTTCAACTATAAATGGAGGTAGGTTAGGCTAATGATCTTAGTTTAAATTTTAGTCTTAAGTACATTAACAGATAATTCCTGATAATCAAAATCTGATACATATCAGATTCTAAAAACCTACAAAAAAAAATCAATTTTATATTTCTCCAACTGGGTTAATGTATCAGTACAGTGCTCCACAAGCACTCAAATGTCCTGAAAACAGGTTACAATAATGATATAATGATACAAATGATGATAAATACTGAGTGTTTTCAATGCTTAATCCTCACAATGAGCCTATGGCATAGGTACATTTATTATCCCCATTTTACAGATAAGGCAGAGAGGTTAAACTAATCCAAAGTCCACAGATAATAAATTAAAAGAATCAAGTTTTGAACCCTAATGGTGTGACTCTAGAACCTACACACTAGTTTCCCGGAAATTAAAATTTCCCAGATGACTGGTAAAATAAATAATCTAGAATTTACAGCTAGAGGGAGAGAAACTGACAACTGCCTCTCTCAAGAAGAAGAGAAATTAAATATCTACGTAAGTGTTTCACTGCAGAACATCTGGACTATACATTTATTCTGGCTCATTAAATAACAGTTAACAAAATCTACTTAGCTCCCTCCTCCCCACAAACCTCATCTACTTCATAAACTTACACCTATCCCACAACAATGCATTAAAACACTATGAAATATCAGTAAAGATGCACAGGCTCAAAGCCTAAAATTTGTGCTTAAGAGAGTATTTCACTGACAGTACAAAGCATACACAAGAAGGATGAAAATATTCAAATTCCCTATTATTTTCAGGAACAAACACATGCCTTGCTAGTGGGTTGAAAAAGCAACCCAAAAGTTAAGGAAACCAGGACCCAAATCTGAGATTACTCCTGGTGCCTCAGTGGAAAAGAATCCACCTGCAACCTGCTCCAGTATCCTCGCATGGGAAGAATGAAGAGAGGAGCCGGGTGGGCTACAGTCCATGGGGTCACAAAGAGTCAGACATGACTTAGTGACTAAACAGCAACAATGTATACATAAGTATACTCATTTCCTTATACAAAACTATATTAAGCAAAGACCACCTATCTAACCAGTTGAATTTTAACTTGAGTCTCCTTTGATAACAATTTTGTTCCTAGAGATAAAAAAAATTTCATCAATTCAACTTGCACTATGATAGTTTTGGCGCAAATAAACTCTTCATTTAGAAAAATCTTTCTTCTGGTAGTCAGGATTAATGCAGATGGACCTACTTGAAAAATGGAAACCTATATATAAAATTCAATGTTCAAAAAGCACAGTTTCTGTTTCTATTTGAGAGTTTCACAGAGTTTCACTATATATTTTAGTACTAAATTCAGTATCAAATTAGCAATGCTTTAGTTTTCATACTCTGCCACTTATAATAATGGTTACTTATTCTCTTGAAGCATTAGCTTCTCATCTGAAAATAGAAATAATCACAGAACATATTTCTGAATTGTTTCAAGGACTCTGTGTGACATTCAGTTAAGTATAAGGTATGATTACCAGATACTATTTCTAGGAATTAAATATTTAGGAAAAGTCTTTAAAAGATGAGTATTGGACCGTATGGCATATGCAGAAGCTAAAATATGATACAAATGACCTTATTTACAAAACAGAAACAGACTCACAAACATAAACAAATTTAGGGGAGATGGGAAAGGAATAAATTCAGAGTTTGGGATTAGCAGATACAACTTACTGTACATAAAATAGATAAACAACAGAGTCCTACTATATAGCACAGGGAACTATATTCAGTATCTTATAATAAACCATAATGATAATTTTTTTTAAAAAAAGTATTGTAGAACAATTCTCAGCTGTTATACTTGAAAAGTCAATTAAAGAATTTTTTTAAATTAAAGAATTTTTTATTAAGAATTTCTGATCTAGAGTCCATTTTTGTCAGTAAAGGAGAAAGGATGCTTCTGGTAACGAACTGCAAATTTAGAGAATGTGACTGCGCTGCACTTAAAAAGCCAACAGCCAAACCTCTTTATTACAAACTCTAAACGTACTATTTCAATTATTTTCTTAAAATAAAAACCTGTACAGAGTAATGGTTAAAATAACTAAGTCATACGGCCCTTGAAATCCTTTGTACAAAATTTTTGTCAAAACAAGATTGGCTTTAATAAGATTAAATTCTTTAAAGAATAAGCCAATACCAGCCCTCATGATACTTCCCAACAAGCACCAGACCACCCCTATAGTTAAGAAAGAGGCACTTTTTCAAATCAGCTAATATTTGGCAGTACTCCAAGACAGCTTACCTTGCAACCCAGTTTACCTTATCTTTAGCTCACTAGAGATGCGAAGAGCTCAAAACAAAACAAAACAAAACAAAACACAGCAACATGAATACAAAGACTGAGCCCTAATGTAAATTTTGATTGTTAATGATGTGCCAGGAGAAGGAAATGGCACCCTACTCCAGTACTCTTGCCTGGAGATCCCATGGAGAGAGAAGCCTGGTAGGCTACAGTTCATGGGGTCGCAAAGAGTCAGACACGACTGAGCGACTTACCTTACCTTAGTGTTGGTTCACAGAATGTAACAAATATACTATAATGATGAGAAATGTTGATAGTGAGTATGATACACTGAACCATTTGTCTGGGGTATGACTCTTTCTAACAGGTTCTGGAGAAGCTATTCTAAACACCAATTCTTCAACCTGTCAAACTACTGCTATACTCCTCTATTAGCACCCTAAAACAACCTTGAATTAAAATAATTTCAATACTATCCAGTTTTTTAATGCATGCTATTACTTTAAAAGTGTTCATCATTCCTTAAAGTGTTGGATATCGCTAAACTCTAACATAAAATCTAGCCTTTATGCAATTCAGTGATTAGCATCTGGTTAGAGTCTCCGGGGAGTCTCCGGGTATAAATGTACAACTTCTGTTTTCTACACACACACAAACTATTCTCAGAATGAGTTTAGTCTTTGTTCATACTCCAGTATGTAAGTAACAAAAGTATTTCATTCTAAACTGTTACCTAATTCCACTTTCTACTTGCCATGTGGCCCACGACTATATATCTTAGAATGTACTGCTTGATATACAAACACAAAAGAAAAATAAATCTTCAAATTTAAGAATCACATCTTCCCAATTCCTTAATATCTTACTTTTATGTACAAAAGTAATGAGTACTATACTCATTACCACATGCTTCAATGGGTTCTAAACCTTCCTTCAGTTAGGGAAAAAAAGCATTGTTATTTACAACAGTAATTTTAAAACTGCTCCCAATAGTCCTAACAGAGCTGAGGATTGAGATAATAAAAGAAAACAGGGAAGCAAACAAAAGAAAATGAGAGACAATATGTTCTGTAGATTTAAAAGGAGAAGTCTGAAGCTGTATGTTCTATGCGGTAGCTACGAAATGGGAAAATAACATTAACACTACTTAGCAATATAAAGGAATAAACTACAGACACATGCAACAACTTGGATGAATCTCAAAGAAACTGTGCTGATTAAAAAGTCAACCCCAAAAATGTCACACATACTGTATAATTTCATTTATCTAACATTCTTGAATGACAAATTATAGAAATGGAGAACAGACTAGTGTGGCATTAATATTAAGAGAGTAACACCAGGGATCCTTGCAGTGATAAAATTTCTGTATCTTAACTGTGGTGGTGGAGATAGGAATCTACCTGTGATAAAAATGAAAAGAACTATACACACACACACACAAGGACAAGTAAAATGGGATATCTGAACATACTGTGTGAATCAATGTCAATATGGTGCTCATACTGAAACCAGGGAAAAGACACACCGAATTTCTGTTATTTCTTACAACTGCATGTCAATCTACAATCCCCTCAAAATTTTAAAATTTTAAAGTGACATTAAAATTGTGACCTTCAGTTTTTGAGTACTGATAGAAACTTTCCTGCAAATAAATAAAATCTTACACAAAAATCTAATCATCTATTTTTATTCTAGGATAAAAGACAGTTTTAATCTCCTATGCTTTTCCCAATGCTTGCCAGCGCCAACTTCAAGTGTTGTGTCAAGGAGGCTACAGCCACATAAAAATGGGAAGTGGCCACAGTGATTAACGATACTTGCTAATGGGCACAGCAAACATATCTGCTAAGTCTGTGGTTAAATAGAGTGGCAGGGAAATGTCCCTGCCTGCACATCCTCCCACCTACCAGTTAAGTTTCATTAAAAACCTAAGAATTCCTGGAGAACAGTTTGAAAATCATTAGCTAAAAGGAAATACTAACTTCAACACGTGACATGAAAAACTTATTTCATTGGTGAATTCTCTTATCCAAAGGCAAAAAACAAAAGCACTCATAAAAAAGTAGTATTAAGGTATAACAACTAAAAATCAAAATAAACAATACAAATCCTGCATTTATCTTTAGTCTCTCAACCTATACAGACTATCAAGCAGGTTCATTCTCGCTTTTTAGCCTACAAAAAGTATGTCATCAGGAAAGGGTGTATTTTTGACTGAAACAAAGTTGGCAATAATTTTATTTTCTCATTCTTTATCCTACTCTCAAGCAAAACAATGTTCTTACTTTTCATGATGAACTAAGTATTCCTTCTATCACTATTTTCAGTCATTTCTTTTAGATTGAATTGAATCCTCTCATTTCCTTATATAAAAACAATGTGCATCAAATCTAATTAACAGGATTTGAACAAATCTTTCTGATCCTACTGTCCACATTTTACTCTATTACACTAGGCTAGCAGAATAATTTTCTAAGTAGTTGCTCTTGTTATTCTGACTTGACCTTTAAACCAGTGATTCTCAAACATAGATCCAAAAAGTGCCCCTTTTCATACACATGGAGTTAGGAGTTGGAAATAACAGATTTGTAGGCCTCACCCCAGAGATTCTGATTAAGTCTGGATGTGATCTTAAAATATATATATATATATAAAGGATCTGCTTCAGTGCTCTATTTTAGAACACTTGCTTAAACACTGAATATACTTCAAAGCCCACTCTAGTTTCCTAATTTTGCCCTCTTTAAAAATGCATTTTAAAAAAAGCATAATACTGAAAAAAAAAAAAAAAGCATAATAGCTCATAGTAATAACTGGTTCCTAATCTTGGCATCATCAGGTTACCTTGTTCCATTCTAATATTCCAATATATAAATCCACTGATTATGCCAGTCTTTTTGTGATTGTTGCCATATCCTGCTCATTTTCCTTCATTCCCCTGTATTTATATCCATCCCACCCAATAATAAAAATATTATTAAACCTTCCAGGATCCTTTAAGTACCAACGCTTCCTTGAAGTCTCAACTTCCCAACTTTGACATCTCTGCCACAACCTAGCTTTAAGTTTGTCAGCAGATAAACCTCCTGATCACTGTTTTCTTTATCTGTAAACAATAACGTGACTAGGTTAACTCAAAAAACTGTTACAGCTATAAGGCCTCTTACACACTAATCTCTTCCCTTAACTTCCCAAAGAATATATTACTTACATTTTTTAACCACTGGTTTATATTCTGACACACTTTTAAGTGTTAGATATACAGATTATCTACTTCACTCTATAGCAAGAACTGAGATATTTATATCTGAGAGAGGGATCTAGCTCTCAAAGCTTAGAACAAAGTGGCTAGGACATCACCTAAGCTATTCTTTCTTTAAAAAAGAAAATTTATTTGTAAGGTTTTGGCTGTGCTGGGTCTTTGCTGCTGCGCGGGCTCTTCTCTAGTTGCGCCTGCGGGCTCCTCACTGCAATGGGTTCTCTTGTTGGGGAGCATGGGCTCTGGGCACTCAGGCCTCAGCAGCTGCAGCACATGGGCGCAGCAGCCGCAGCTCCTGGGCTCTCAAGCACAGGCTTAGCAGTTGTGGCACTCCAGCTTAGTTGCTCCAAGGCATGTGGGAGCTCCCCGGACCAGGGATCAAACCTGTCTCCTGCCTGGCAGGCAGATTCTTATCCACTGAGCCACCAGGGAAATACCACCTAAGTTATTCTTATTTAAACCATACTTTCTTTAACACATTTAATCCTTTCCTCCCCTTTTGATGAACATATCTTAACAAACAAAAAATCTGCCATTGAAGAATGTTAGTGACTGATTTCCTTCTGGAAACTTTTTTTTTTGTTGTTTTTTAATTGCTTCTTTTTTCTTTATTACTCGAAACTGTGGTTGTCCTTTAAGGTTCAATCTTCCCCATTATTAGTCTCCAATCTTGGATTTAACCATTCATTTCTGATTCCCTATTCCTAGCCATTTACAGGTTGTATATTAATTCAAATACCTGCCATCACTGCAAAAACCAAACTTTCTAACAGAATCTTTTCACATTATCTTCTTCCATTCCATTCTTTTTATTGGTACTCTATTCTCCCAGTTCTATTTTTAATCCTTCTTTTCTCTAGTCAATTTAGTCACCCAGTCTTTTGTGTCTCCCCAGTATTTCAGATTCACTCTTTCTCAATTTTCATGCCCACCTCCACCAATCATCGTCATCATCTGAATAATTTCCAACAAAACCCTTACAGCTTATCACCATCGAGTTGAGTACTTTGTCTCCAAACAATAGAAGAAATCTTGAGTGTTAAGCATTCCCCCTCTCCACATCATGGCAACTATTCTGTTATTTCAAAACATAATAAATATAAATGCATGCATTCATTTAACATACTTATTGAGCATATATACTTTCTCAATACTATTCAATGTGCTGGAGAATGAGTTGTGTATAAAATTAAGTTGCCCTTGACACACCTGAAATGAGTTATGACAATCTAATATAATCAAGGGTATCTTAAGAGTAGTTTTCTCAAGTAATTGCTTTGGATTAATAATTTGTATATTCTCATTACCTTGTCAAGAATTAGTCTTTCTTAAGGATTAATGGAAAGCTATGATGATTTTCAAATGACTTAAAATTCTTGATCACTCTAGCTCTGTGACCCTCAGTCTCTCTAGGTCTCTCATGGAAAATGGGTGAAAGATCTACATTGCAGAGTTGCTGCGCAGAGAAAATAAGATACATAAAACACTGCAGATACTCATTTATGGACATTAGTGTTGTGCCTCTTAGAATGAAAGCCATGAAGTTTATATTTTCCAATTCAACGATAATTTAATTACTTCCAGTCAAAATTCTATTGAGTATCAAGGCCACTCAAATTGTGAAAACACACATGAAAGAACAAATGATGGGACTTCCTGGGGGTCCAGTGGCTAAGAATCTGACTATCAATACAAGGGACAGGTGTTTAATCCCTGGTCTGGGAAGACTCCACATGCTGCAGAGCAACTAAACCCATGTGCTACAACTACTGATGCCCGCATGCCCAGGCACCCATGCTCTGCAATGAGAAGCCACTGCTATGAGAAGCCCACTCATTGCAACAGAGTAGCCCCCACTTGCTGCAACTAGAGAAAGCCTGCATGCAACAATGAAGACCCAGTGCAGCCAAAAATAAATTAAAAAAAAATTTTTTAAGATCAAATTGATAAAAATAAATAAATGGTGAAAGAAAATAAATACATGGTGAAAGAGTTTAAAATATTTACTATCAAAATCTTAAGTATAAAGTAAGAGTACTTTTGGGACTTACCTGGTAGTCCAGTGGCTAAGAATCTGCCTTCCAATGCAGGGGACTTGGGTTTGATCCCTCATCGGGGAAATAAGATCCCACATGTCACAGGCAACTAAGCCCACATGCAGCAAATATTGAGACCAAGCTCCATAACCAGAGAGCACCTGCATGCCTCAAAGACCCCATGCCACAACTAAGACCAGATGAGGCCAAATAAGTACATTTTTTAAAAAAAGAGTACCTTAACTTCTAAGTATTTAACAACCTACAAAGTCAGCAAGAGAATGAATTTTAAAAAGGGAAAATACTTTCCATATTTAAACTGTTTACTTTTATGGAATTTTTCCCAGTCTTTTGATTCCAGAGCTTACAGTATTCAAAGATCAACTTCCTCTTCATACTTTAACACAAAAACAAAATCTAGAAATGGAAGACTAGCATATTACTAGACAGTTGAAGCTCAAGAGAAAAAGTCAATGCATTTCACCCTCAAAAATGAATCATGACACTAACAGGTCTAAATCTCTATCAGAAAAGCTTTTAGAGGCATATACTCACTGAGAAATTTTACAGTAAAGAGAAAAAAAAAATCAAGAACAAAGTTGGTAGATATGAGTGCTACAGTGACTAGTATTATTTGCTAAAAGGCTACATCCAGTTTTACTTTCAAATTTCACTGTAAAGATCTTTATGGAAAAGATTACATATAAACAAAAAATAATCCACATGTACTGAGCTGATCAGCCACTCTTATAAAAGTCATTTGAACATGGAGAAAGAAATTACTATATAAAGTCGAGGACTGAACTAGAAATATTTTTCCCCAAATCCATAATGAACCACTTACTTTAGTACATAAGGAGCTTCTTTTAAGTGATAATTTAGGCTATATATATCAGCAGAACATCTTTTAAAATCTCCATCACTCTAGATTAAATATCACACAGGCTGAAATCTGAAAACCACACAAACTGATCCCACGGACATTAGCCAGCACAATCATCAGTTACTTTCCATAGGAAATATGTACAAGATCAGCAAGCCAAACTTAGTAGCTACCATGATGCTTCCATACAGAGGGCATTCAACTCTTTGCCATTAAATGAATCTAGTTTATAATATTATCAGAGATAGAGAGGTCCTTAAAAAAAAAAAAGTACAATTTAAATCTCACAAGATAACAAGGGCTCTTGGATCTTAACATGTTTGTGTATCTGTTAAATTCCAGAATCTGTCATTTCATTTAGGAAGGGTCCTATAAACCCCACTGGACAAACCAGGGTCTAATTCTAAAAGAACATTTTTAGATCTCCAAGATACTAAGTAAAAAAAGAAAGTTACAGAACACTGTAAGATCCATCCTCTTTTGGATTAAATATAGAGAAATATAGATTTACATATAAAAAAGTGTGCTGTGCTTAATTAGTTGCTCAAGTCATGTCTGACTCTGTGACCCCATGAACTGCAGTCCACCAGGCTCCTCTGTCCATAGTGATTCTCCAGGCAAGGATTCTGGAGTGGGTTGCCATGCCCTCCTTTAAGGGGACTTCCCAACCCAGGATTGGAACCCAGGTCTCTCACACAGCAGGCAGACTCTTTACCAAGCGAGCCACCAGGGAAGTCAAAGAGTACTGCAGTGGGTAGCCTATCCCTTCTCCAGGGGACCTTCCCTACCCAGGAATCGAACCGGGTCTCCTGCATTGCAGGCAGATTTTTTACCAGCTGAGCTACCAGGGAAACCTAGGGACTAGAAATTCATGAGTTCAAAGTCCATCATTTAACACAGAGAGTAATGAAAGGTTATATACAAATATATAATATAAACCTGTATTTTAAATTTAGGCTATCATTCATCATTATTTTTGTGTCAAGTCAAAGCATTTAACTAAGGTTTCGTCTAAACAATTCTCTCTTCACATTCACTTATCTGATTCATGTAATATCTAACTAATATAAGCACAGTACAATAAGCACTCCATGTAAACAATACACGTGGGCCCTGGGCCACAGTAAGACTATTTAAAGAAAAGATCTCACACATTAATCCTAACTCTAGATTCTTAACTTTAGTCAACATGGTGATATTTTACATGTCTACAATGGGGATTTGGGACTAAAAGAAAATCATCTAATTCATCATGGGACTTGTTTTTGCACCTTTTCACTCTATACTTTTTTAAAAACAATAGGATAAGATTTGGTAATGCTACAAATAAACTTTCTCTTAATGCAGTTGTATACAATTGACTCAAATAAGTTTTAAATCAACAAAGTACCTCTAAAATGCTTCAAATCCACTGTATCATTTTATTAATTCTCACTATTCTGAAATATGATCATCTTAATTTTCTCAGAAGGGAATTTTAAGTTTTATAGAATTAAATCCCCACTCTGCAAATGTTTACAACACTTTCCTTCTCCTAATCTCTCTGAAAATTTCCAAAGAAATTAATAGTTTTCATTCAATATGTTATCCAGGACCTGAATCAGTATAACATTCAAATTATCATCCAAATTCATTACCAAGATTTTGCTATCACTGAAAGGAAATATGCCAAGTTGATAAAAGTGTCATCAAAATGTAATCAAAGTATAAATGTGTGTTTTTTCTGTTTCTTGTCCCTCTCTTGCCCTTCTGAACTTTTTGAGGAGTTTGTATTTCTTTCACTGCAGGGTTCCAAAGATCATACACTGCTTTGTCCTAAGAGTTGTAGATGTTTGATGCTCTGCTGTATTACTATCTTACCATTGCCTTTAAAAAAAGTACTGGCTTGTATATATGTAAAAGAAGAACCTGTCTCAATGTTTTCAGAAAAAAAATACTTTACTTGTAAAAAATTCCACGAAGGAAGAATTTTTAAATGGAGGAAAAGAAACAGCACAATTAAAATAAGTATTTTCAGCTTTGCCCTAGAAATCAAATGGCTAGCATTAGGAGCAAATCATAAACTGTGACTCAAGGTTCATATAACAATAACTCTAAAAATTAAATAAGGACATGGAACTACACCATTAAAAAAAAAAAAAAACTACCAATCTAGTTACTTAATTTTTATGTTCTGAATTTAAAATTAGACCAGATTCGAGAAACTATTTTAAATCCCATTTGTATGGAAAACTGTGCAGGAATACTATCAATACTATCAAAATTATCTGTACTTTTCTTCCTTAAAATTAATTTATTGTGATTATGAAAGCAAATCATATGCATTACAGAAAAACCAAAAAGGAAAACTCCCATAATGCCAGTTACCTGGAAACAAACCACAAATTAAAAACCTTGGTAAATGTGCAGTCACCAGAGTAAAAACTTACTCAGGCAAGAATCATCAATAGATGCTAAATCTAGGAGAGGAAAGTCTGATGAGGAACAGAATATTTACACAATCTCAAAATATCTCTTTACAAATTACTTAATAATGGCAAAATGAGAAACAATTTACTATAAAATGGAGAAACTACTCAGTACCTTAGCAAGCAATCAAAATGAACATGCTGGTAGTGGGTAAACAAACATCAAGTACCTCCAGATAATAAAAACAAACAAACACAACACTTACTACTTACCCAGTATTCCAGCCAAAAATGCAAAATCTGAATTTAATTATGAAGAATCCTTAGATAAACCCAAATTGAGGGGAACTGGATAAATAACTAGCCTGCCAATGTCATCACAAAAGAAAGACTGAGGAACTCTCTTCCAGACTATTGGAGTCTAAAGAGACCTAAGAACTAAATGCAATCTATGATCCTGGATCAGCTATTGTATCAGAAAAAAAAAGAAAAAAGAAAAAGAAAAATACTAATAAAGGGCATAATTGGAACCACTGATGAAAATGGAATATGGCCAATAAGTTAGATAAAAGTATTACATCTCTGCTAATTTTCCTGAATTTAACACTCTGGTTACCTAAGAAGGGATGCTTGTTCTTAGGACATGCATACTTAAGTATTAAGGGCTCTAACAGGGCACGATGTATACAATATACTTCCAAATGTTTCAAAAACTTTTTTAAACATGTACAGAGAGAACAGTATAGTATATAATGAAAAAATGTTAAAAATGAGGGGATCTGGATGTAGGATATAAGGGCAAGTTTCATACCATTCATGTAACTTGCCTGGAAATTTGACATTATTACAAATTAAAACAAAAATTAAAACCCTGGTTTTTCTGGGGAAATTGGTCAACATACACATACATATTTATTTACATGCAATATAGCATTTTTAAATTAAGAAACAAAATCATCAGTTTGATAATACCCAGTTTTAGAAATCTTCCCAGATACATCTGGGTATCTGAGGGAAAGGCAATTATTTTCAGATGAATTAGAGGTGTTTTTCTCTTGTCCTCCATCCAAGGAAACTATTCCCCACCCTACCCCCTACACACAAACCATAAAAACTCAAACCACTACCATCTCCTTTATCAGTCACAGCTAATTAAAGGGATCAAGATGGAGAACACTGGCTCTCTGACACGTTGCCAATTCTTGTGAGGCCCAACTGCACCTTCTTCAAATAAATTCTGTGAGATTTCCCTACAGCCTTATAACAAATCTAGCTAGCTGGAGCTGATTTCTGTTCCTTGCATCCAAACAAATCCTAAAACAGTAGGCTTTTGAGAAGTAGAAATAAATGGAACAAGGGAAACAGTCTCAAATTAATCTTTTGTCTGTGCTTCAAAAATAGCTAAAGGTGGAAGTTTAAAGCTAAGATGTAATAAGGCCCCATCAAATTCAACCAATTATGCAGCTTCATTTAAGGAGCAATGCCAACAATTCCAAAAGAAACAATCTTACTTTCAAACTTACTTTCTCAAGAAGAGTTACTATGTATCAGACTAACCTCAGACCTGCCCCCAACCCCATCAATTTATGGCTACTGAAGCAAAGTCCTAACCATTCAAATATCTCACATCAAGAGAGTCTTTTGCCACAAGATTAAAGATGAAATGAGCTTTCAAATTCTAGAAAGTTGCCTTTCTTAAAGTGACATACAAAATATGAGGAATACAAAAGATCTCTCTGTAAAATCAAAAATAGAAACTATCACCTCATTAATCTGCGGGTGGGGGTGGGGTGGGGGGGGTGGGATATTAGAAGGGTGTATCTTTCTCATATAAGTCTCCTGACAGACCAAACAGTAAGAAAAATGGAAAACATATTATTAAACTTATTTAACTCTAAAGTTTAAATTATTTAAATTAATTTATCATAGTAAATTCTATAAAGCCTTTAAATAAAAATTATGTTTTAAATACCTTTTGAGAATAAAAGTCAACATAAATCTTTAAGTGCTTTTTTTTAAAATTTCTGGTCTCAGATAAAATGTTAGATAACTATGTAAACTTGAAATTATAAATACCACAACCCAAAACTAACTCAATCCCACTGTTACACACTTAGCTTCTGCCACGGGCTCAGACCTTAAATGCTGCACCCATGTTGGTTATAACACAGGTATGATTACTCAATATTATCTTTCTCAATAATAAGCCTCAGAACCAAAAATGTTTATTTGTTTGGATTAGCTCTAAATTGAGCAATCTAAGAGTTGCTAGAAAATTATAATCTTCTCCAGTTGTATAAATAGAATAAAGAAAGCTGTACTTATTTTGCTTCTCACGTTAAACTCAGATTTCACATCTGAGATAGTTTTAAAATGCAAAAACAAACATTTTAATTTAAAATTATGGATGTGTAATTATCCACCAAATTATAAATCAATTATTTATTTATTAAAAGGCATAATGCCTGTTTTGATGACATCTTAATGCAACACATCAAAAACGAATTCTGTGACTGACCTGTTGCATGGAAAATATTCAATACCCCCAAAAGCTTAAACAGTTCTGGTAAATAACCCAATAAGATTTGACAAGGATGTAAACTTTACCTAACAATAAAACATGGCTTTCCAGTTTAGAATAAAAGTTGATTTTTAAGCTGTCCACAAGAATTAATTTCAAATCAAAAGAAATACAAGTGAAATACAAATATGAGTGAAATATAAGACTGACTACCTTCTTTACAGTTTTCAACCACAAATACTACTCTTCATATTAAATAGTTAGGTAACAAAAATAATATTTCATTATTAAGAAAAAATGAGGCTCCTCCCAACATTATTACAAAAGAGACAGTTAAAAAAGAAAAAGGGATCCACTCCAATTTTAAACCCAGCCTACAAACTGAGTAAAATTTACACAGCAATATCTTAAACAGTCTCTGTCTTGTTACTCTGCCAATCAACATAAAAAACTTTATCGCAAAATAAAAATGTTATACTCAATATTAGAAAGTCTCGCAAAATACAAATATTTAACATTTATTCTAATACATGACAAGGAATGTCCCTGATCACTCTGAATATCTGAGATGTAAACATATTCACTTAAACAAAAGCTTTAAACTGAACAAACAACTGAGCACCTACTATCTGCTAAGAATAACTCCCTTGGATACAGACACTAAATTATTAAAATATTAAAAAAAAATAAACATTTCTTAAGATTCCATACTAATATTCTTTAAAGCAGTTTTTTGATAGCTCTTCAAAGTTCTGTTGATTTTATACAATAAACACACAGTGACAGTACACATTTTATGTCCCAGCAATAATTTCCAGAAAAGAGCTATTTGAATAATACACTTTAAAAAATAAAACCATACGCTTCTTTAGGAGTTTGATGCATTGAAAAGGGTATACTATTCTTAGAAATAAACTTAATAAATTACAATTTCACTAAGACCACCATGGCATGTATTGAGAAGAGTTTTTCCTAACTTATTAATTGGCTTTTTGCCTTACTTTTTCATTTTTGGAGTCAAGAATTCCTAGGGCTAACTGTGGTATATAGAGTAAAAATTCTCTGGCTGGAAGCTGTGAGGAAAATAGACAAGGCAAAATTGTAGAAGAGTTATCAGAGAGACCTAAAGAGTTGAAGAGAAATGAGAAATCCTGTAAAGGTTCTAAACTTAAATTGATATCAAAGGGATCCTATAACTTATCCTGACAACAAAAAAGAAACATGATCAAAACATAGTCTCTAAAAATAAAATTTGCTCTCCAATTATGTTATGATTTTCTATAGATCCATTTAAACAGATAAACAACTAATCCCTCAAACTTAGCCACCCTAAGAACAAAGACCATTTGACTAGCTTTGCCCCAAGGGCCAAATGTTTCAAAACTCTCTGTGAACAAAAATTATGCCTCACCTTTTAACAAATTTGCCTTGACAATCCAAAACACACATAGTCAACTGGAGGACACAAGAATCAAAAGCAAACATTTACAACCATGTTTTTTATAAAGGGCAATATACAAACAAATAAATAAAAAGCCAGATTCATTTTATAGGGACTAAAAACATATCAAAAGAAAACAAAAAGAAACAAACCCCAAAGCAATGAAACAGGCCAGTATGAAGAAATCTCATACAAGTGAAGGCATCTTTTCTCATAATTTCCAACTGTGTATTGTTTCTTTGAAGCCAAATAAATCCAAATGCCTTATATGTCTAGACTTGATCAAGGTCAAGATCAACAAAAACACAGGTATAGACAGCATTCCCTCCTATGACTAAACAAACCAAGTTTTCCTAGGAGTATACTTATTTCCTACACTAGGTAATAAGTTTAAAGTACCAACCCTCTGATCTAAACCCACAGATCTTAATCACTTAAGTCTATAAGTGCGCAATCTTTACACAGCAGTTGAGGATCTGAATGAAATGCTCACTCAGAACATAATACAAATGAGTAATGACCCCAAATCCCTACACAAACTCTCCCACTACCCACCAACATTTCATCTTAAAACATTTCGAAGATTTTAAGCAAGGCAGTGTGTTCAGTCTTCCATGATGAAACTCCCTAAGCTAGTAATTTCTACTATTTTGTAAATTAGAAATTATCAGACTAATTCACAAGAGCTTCATAAATCTCTTATCCCACTGTTAAATATTTTAGAGCAGAATTTACAATGGAATAAGAGAATCATTAGAGAGTGGACCCTCTCCAACCTCTCTAAGTAGTACTGGATTGAAAGGCACTCATCTTCCAGTTGCTCCACAATCAGAATGGTCATTAAATTTAACATTAATGACCCACTCATATCTCACTGCTTACTTCAGGCCAAAAAAGATTGCCCTCCCACTAGACAGATGAATTCTAATCATTCACACTTTTAAAATTAAGTGACATCTTTTCATTTTCTGCCCAGATTCAAGGCCCTATTATGATGACTTTTATTTTAAGTCCCACTAAAACAGACTAAATTTCACATCCCATAGCAAGTAAATAAATGGACATGTTTGGCAAGGAACAATATCAAGAGCTAGAGCTTTACTTTTTTACTTACATAATTGTGACAGTATGTTATAAGACAATTACTGGGCAGCAAAGCACAGAGCTCTACTTTATCAAATACACAATCAACTTACAAAATTCCTAAGCAACGCTTAAATATATGAGGAAAATGGATGCAAAATGTAAGAGTGAGAAGAACAAGCATCTCCACACCCAGTGAAGTAACAGGTTTAGGCTTGTTTGTACAGCTCCCTAAAAATTAATTTGAAAGAGTACAAAAACCAAAATTCACAAAATTGGTCAAAAGTTGAATGAGAAACGTTCTACTGTAGATTAAAACATCGATTCTTACAAAATAGGCTGTACTTGCACACTTACTAAATATTTTAATTTACTTTAGCTTATTGAATGAAAAACGCTTGGATTAAACCAAACAAAAACTATTATTTGCCCCCTAATAATTTTTTTATATGTAAGAGCACCTGACCTCACTGCTGAAATTTCTAATAAAAACACCTGAGTGCTTTTTAGTTTTTGAAACGTGGTGTCATTTTACTTGCTTCTCAGGAAAAACCCATAAAACTAATCAACTAAAACACAGCATTGCAATTTGCAGTAAAATCGACACATCTTTGTAAATGGTTGGGGAGGTGAAAAAAGGCCCAGCCTTTTCATGTAAACATAATAAGCCTGTAATATGCTGCAGACAAACGCACTGCAAGGGGTGTGGAGGACCCGAGCTGATTAGATTACCACAACATCAGCCTGGGGCCGCCATTTTTAGAATCTGTAAAGGACAAAAGAGGGAAATTTCACTTTTTACCGGCCATCTAGGAGATTAAAGGAAAAAACTGACTGTTTTCCAATTAGGTATTGATGTCTCCAGCCTAGAGCTGAATGCACCTCACTTAATTCTCTCCAAGGTCTCCAGAACTCCTAACACCTTATGTTATTCACATCTCTAAAAGGTGAGGGGAAACGGGCAAAACGGGGCTCACTCTAAAGCTAACTCTAGCGATTCCCCCTTGACTTTAAACTGTATCGTTCGTAAAACACAGTCCAGCAAGAGTGCATCTCTAAGGAGCTAAGGCCGATGGAAGAGAGCCCTCCGGATTGTTTGCTCTCTCCTCCTCCCGTTTAGCACAGTGAACCGTTTGTTTCTTTCTGTGTCTGCTGCCACAGTGTTTGTGCCAATCCCTTGGTCAAAATCAGCTTTCCTGAAATGTGCCATATTGTGGTTTCTAAGCCTCCGCTACAGTAAAGAGCGACGATAATGCAAGCGGGGAGGGGCGGGGGGCAGACTGAGACGGCTGGGTGCTGGGGTGACCACCTCAGGGGCGGGTTTACCCTCTCCCGGAGAGGATGAGGAGCTGACTCGTTCTCCCACAAAGGGATATACCCAAGGCGTTCTTTCCACCCTCTTCGTATTTACGAGAAAATTAAACCAGAGACTGCCAGGCGACAAATGGAAGCAGCATTAGAAAATGGGGCCTATACGGGTTCCCAGCACCTGAACAAGATGCGGTAGAGGAAAGGGAGAGAGCTGGCAGCTCCTGGGACCACTTCGACACAAATCCTACTAACAGTCACAAACCTACCTCCTTACCCCAAGCGGCTCTAACCCGCTGCCGGCGACGAGTGCGCCCCCTCCCTAACTCCCACTCTCAAGGGGGTTTAACTGCCAGTTTCCCCTTCCCCAACCCTAAAACCCGCCATAATGCTCCCTTCCTAGGGACAAGGAGGAAAAAGGATATATTCGAATCAAACAAGCAATGTCTAGCCCCCGCCAAGACACCTGAGTCAACGTCGACTCCCCCACACCGTAAGGATAAAGATGAGAAAGCCCCCTCCCCCTGAAAACACACGTCCCTCCACCCCGCAAACCCCAGGAACTCCCAAGGAGACGACAGGCACTGACCTGTGATGTTCACACACCAGACACCCGAACCCCGTTATTTGCTCGACCCCCAAGGAGTCTCTCCACACCTCCGCGGTCAGACGATCCCCCGACAGCAGCCACTGCAGACACAGGACCCGGCTCCACACACCCCCTCCCCAAACAGCAGCGATCAGCCTCTTCGCCAGCAACCGAGGAGTAGGGGAGGGGGCACAGAGACAGTCAACAGGAACGCAGAGGCCACGGCGAGGCTGCTTAGAGTGTCTATGCCCCCTCTATTTGCCGCTCCCGAACTCAGGTACCGTCTCCGACTCAGCCCCCTGCGCCCGCTCAGTGTCACTGCCTCTCGCTCTGGGAAAATGGCGGCTGACGGCGGCGGCCGCGGCGGCGGCGGCGGCCGCGGCGGCGGCAAGTGCACGGGGCCCGCCCGCCCCGCTCCGCAGGGGCAGAGGGGGAGGGGACGAAGCTGCCCGCCGCCATTTTGCTTATGGGCTGCCGCCCGCCGTTGCCTCTCCACAGAGGCTCGAAGACAGCCAACTGGAGGCAGAGCGGTCAACAGAATCTCCGTCTATTTCACAACAGATGCATTCAACAATTCACCGAAGGTTTGGGAAAGTTTCGGTATTTGATGGGATTGGTTTTTTATCCCCTTTCCCCGAGTAGTCCCTAAGTCTGGATATCGGTAAGCTTGGGCGCGACACTACTGGGTGGAAAGATGATTGTAGGCCTTGGAAAGACCCCCCCCCCTCCCCGTAAGCACTTTCTCCCACTCCCAAAACCACCTCTGTCCTATTCTTTCCTCCCCCCCTCCCCAGTCTGGCCTCCGGAGCGGGGTGAAGTCGGTTAGGGTGTCACTCGACGCCCACTAGGGGCTGAGGCGGCTTCAGTGCGCAGGCTCCGAGCACCGGATAAAAGCGGAGCTGTTGAGTCCAGCGCCGTCTCGATGGAGGAGCGAGAAACGGAAGAGGTCGGGGGGAGAAGCAGCTGGAAAAATACAGCCACCGTCAGCGCCGCCTCCCTGCCACCGTGTATCGGGGTAAAAAGCTGTCGTTGCCGTCGGTGCAGTTGCCGTCGCTACCTCCTACTTCTTTGGCCCGGGGGAACGATTTCCCCGCCGCGGGATAACGTGTGGGGAGGGGATCGGGAATTCTTTTAGATGGCAGTTGACTAAACGGGGGTGGGTCAGACAGACGGTTATCTAAGAACAAAAGGGAAGGCCAAAAAATAAAGGGTTTCCCCAGTAAAATGACACGGTGATTGCGGTTCTTGTTTTCGGGGTCTTTCCCCGAAATGGCGGTTTCCGTCTTCTTGCTCCACAGCGACCCGGAGCGCTCGGTAAGCGGGGTGGGGAGAGGCAGAGGTGGGCCACGCAGCCAATCAGTGTCTGATGTGTTCTGTCGAGCGCGTCCTGATTGGCTAGCAGTGACCTCATGCTGCAGCAGCGGGTGGGGCCAGAGCCGCCGGGGGAGGCTGTTGCAAAGGCCGAGAGGGAGAAGTGACGATGGTGTTCGTTGATGCCGCGCCCGATTCGGAACACAAGCTGTGGCGAGGGGAATCTAAAGGCTCTTCCTTGACTATTTTCTCCTGTCCCTGCGCGAGGTGAGGGCCCCGGCTCGGCCTCTGCGAAACTTTGGGGCGCTGGCGCGGACGAGAAAAGAAATTCTCCCGTGACTTTAGGAACTGCGTCAGGGCAAGATGGCGCTGGGTCTCCTTGGGGCGCGGGGGGAGAGGCACGTCCACCGTCGCCGCAGCGCATGTGACCGGGCTGCATTCCTGTGGGGTTTGGCTCAGACCCAGGCGGGGGCGGGGGAGGGGAAAGGGCTGGGGCGGAGTAGTCTGGTGCGGTCGGCGTCGGCGGCCTGAAGAGGAAGAGTTGACTGAGGGCGCTTCCCCTCCCCCATACCGCTTAACAGCTGTGGCTCGCTGGGGAAAGCCCCCCGAGGGACGCTCCTGATGGGGATGTGACGGCTGGTGGTGAAGGGAAAGGCTTGTCGCCCTATTTTCTTACCTGCCTTTCTCCTTACGAAGTATACTTACGTAAAGTGGCTGGTCCCTAATGTGGGAGCTGGAATCAGCCACGAGTCGGGAAAGGCCACTGGACTGAGTAGAGTCTAGCTTCTGGGCCACAGAGCCGAGGAATATCGATTAATTTCTGAGAAAACTTAAGTTTTTCAGATTCGAATAGCAAAATAATCTTAAGTTTGGAATCAAGCGTAAAAAGTGTGATGATAAATACCCAGGAGCACTTGTAATTTCCTGAAAGTTAAAAAGAAATCAAGGAGTATACCATCTGAAGTTTGAGGGCCCTTTTCAAACTTGTTGCTTCGATCTGTATTTACTTTCTTCCCGTTTTCTCCCTGTTTGTATATCCTACAAGAATCTGAAATCCTATCAATTTTTTCAGAATTTAGACGTTATTAGTAATACAGAATAAAAACTGCTAGTATTGTAATATACATGAAGTTGTAAGGGTGTTTTCAGTATTCTTGGTCTTCTGTTGTTTTTCTGTCGTCCTCTTAATTGTGGTTTTTAAAAATAAAAATGAAGTTGTAATCATTTTTGGTAAATATTATTCAAGAAGCTTCCTGTACCATTATGAAATATTAAAACTTGCCTCTTTAAATCACTTTTGTATAAGTATGAATTTTAATTTTAGTATTTGAAACTTTGCTAGGTGAAGATTTCCAGCAGCTCAAAAGTTCTTAAGGTCAATATTGGCAGATTAAGTAGGGAAGTGTAATTTTATTTTTTTACTATTCCCACTTGCCAAAGTAGTGTAGCAGCCATTAATTGAACTAGAGAAGAAAAAGGGCTTCTCACCTTGGGTGGTGTTGAGTGACAGCTGGGAGTTATTCAAGGAAGACTTTTCCATCTAAATCTGACTTGCTTTTTTACTGAATATCTATATTTGGTGCTATGAGAATGGTTCTTGGTCCTAAAAAGATAAGTTTAACCTGGAACCAAGGTTGAGCTATTTCCTTAGTCTTAGTTATAGACTTGGTAGTTTGAAAACAAGATTGAATTTTTAATAAAGTAGTAAAAAGATTTTAAAATTAAACTTTTTTGTCCACTCTCAATATAAATTGGGCCTTTTTCCTATAAGAATTCTTGAGTAATTTCAGGGATCTATATTACGTATAAGTAAATGTTTCATTCCCCTTAAAGGGATTTTCTGGCTTAGAGGGACTAAATACGAAGTCAGTAGATTTAAATGTAATTTTCAAAAATGTTATAACTTCACTGTGTCTTAATAAGGAAAACAGACCATATTGCAAGCTAATGGAACCAAATCCTTGTGCTTTTAATCAGTTTGTGACCTCATTCTTCCTGATTGCCTAATCCATGAACATATTTAGCTCTAATTTTTCTTTATGTTCCTGTGATTCTTGAAATAGTACTTGCAGTTACTTGTCTCTGTCTGCCTTCTTGCATTTTATGTTTTCCCTCGACAATTTTATTTGTGCCCATTCTCTAATTCAACGTCCAGATTTTCATCTCAGAGCTGCAGATGCAGTGTTCAGGTTTACCAGGGACCACAGGCTTCCTGAGGGTTGTGAAGAGTTCCCCACAACTTATTGACTGAACAACAGGCTTCCTGAACTCATTAAAAAAAAAAAAAACTAGGTACTTGATCTCAAATTGTAAAGTACTAGCTTTCAGACTAAATCAACAAGCCAAAAAAAAACCCCTCTTTTGACCCCTCAGAGTTTCGAGTAAAGGGCTGATGATGCTCAGCAGCAAGGTGTCCTCCCCTTTCATGTGTGAGATGGGGAGGGAAGGCTGCTAATAGGACAGATAGTGGTGCCCCTGCAAAGAGGGGAAAACAGCAAATGGCCTTAGTATTTTTGACATTCATATTTGTCACCTACTGGACATTTTAGCCTACAAACTTCAACGATACCTGACCACCAGAAATTATTTGGGTTTTATAGTTCCTTGATGTATTTGGGGCTTCTGTAACACTGCTTGCTCTGATACAGAGGACCCAATAAGTTCTGCCCTTGTGTTTTTGTCACTTGTCATTTTATACGTTACTGTGCAGCCACTAGCAGTTCCATGTGTTTTATGTATTATAAGGTTGGCATTCCAATAATAGGGCTTATTAAAATGATAGGTAAAATGAAGCCCTGCAGGAAATCAGATTTGAGCTTTTAGCATAAACAGTGATAACCCTTCTGTCTTAAAGCTTTTGGGGGGATTTTTTAATAGTGATTGTCTATTAACTTTATTTTTTGACATTTGCTGAAACTAAATTCATAGTAAAGAAATCATCTTAATTACATGTGACTTTCAGTGGATTTGTTTTTATATAAAACTCCTCTGCTCCACCTCTCCCTGATTTTAATGGCCTTTAAATGCAGAATGAAAAGATTTATGTCTGAGAACTGTTTGAGTTGAAACCATTAAATATACCTTAAAATATTAGAGTTAACATACACAGCTTGTTTAGTTTAACTTCCTGGGGGTGGGTGGACACAGACTAAGTGCTATCTCACTCTCCCTGGGCAAGGTGTTTATTTGTGTTAACACTAAAATTTGTATTTGCAAGTGTTGGTCAAAAAAACTTTCCAGGGTTGTGGATACCTTAGGTCAAATTGATGTTTTTCTCTTAAGGAGAGTTAATAAGTTTGTTCCTCTAAGTATCTAAAAGAAAGTTACCTGCTCTCTGCTGTTGAAAAAGATCAGGTCCACAGTCTCTTCCCTGTTGACTTGTTTATGTTTAGTTCAAGTTTGAAACATCTGTAAATACGGCATTTCGCCTGGAAACTAGAAAAATCGTGTTCTTTCTACGTGAAGCAAATAGGAAATAGCAAAAACTTATAGACCCCACCTTCTCTGAGTGATCTAGGAAAAGTATTTTATGCCATTTTTTTCTTCAGTGCTTATGTTTGCCATAAATTCTGCTTGCTTCAGTGTTGATCTTGCACTTCTTACAAAAGAAAACTGGGTTCGGAGTTTTTTTGTTTCTCCTTTATTATATGTATACAACTTAACAGAAAAGGGCATGGTCAACATTGTGTCTCTGAAGTACAGAATATACCTTCAGTAAACAATCTTTTATATGGTGCTGGTCCTATTAAAAGTAATTTGGTTATGGACCCAGGGTAAATGATATTTCATACAACTGAAAGTTAAACCAAGTTAAATTATGTGACAATTTATTCCTAGGGATTATATCACTTAAGTGTATTTTATTCTCAAAAGTATTTATTTTTACAGGTGATGGTGGTTTAGTCACCAAGTTGTGTCTGACTCTTGTGACTCCATGGACTCGAACTTGCCAGGCTCCTCTGTCCATGGGATTTCCCAGCAAGAATACTGGAATGGGTTGCCATTTCCTTCTCCAGGGGATCTTCTCTACCCAGTGATCAAACCCAGGTCTCTTGCATTGCAGGTGGATTCTTTACCAGATGACCCACCAGGGAAGTACCCTCTCAAAGCATGTTAATATTTGTATCTTAGATTTAAAACCATATTATGGTTTTCTCTCTGCAATTGCTTTGTTCTTGGGATAGATTGGAACTCTAGCTCTAATTTCAGTCAAATAATTTGCATTCCTACCATATTTAGGGCTTCCCTGGTAGCTCAAATGGATGGGAGATCCAGGATCAGTCCCTGGGTTGGGAAGATACCTTGGAGAAGAGAATGGCCACCCACCCCAAGATTCTTACTTGGAGAGTTCCAAGGACAGAGGAGCCGGGTGGGCTACAGTCCATGGAGTCACAAAGAGGTAGACACGACAACTAATACTTTTCACACCATATTTAAGATACATGGAAACACGGAAGATAATTCCTAGCTCTTAGATTTTTCATTTAGGTTGATAAGATAATCTCCTTTGAAAAATTCTATATGACTAAAGAGATATTCTACCCATAACATAGAGGTCAGGGGTTTCCTTGTACCATCTTTTAGGTAAGTTTTATCTTAGGAAATAAGAAAAGACTATATACAACTGTAAGCATTTATAACATTTCATGAAAGATTGTATTTTTGTACTCCAGATGTGGGTGGTGGTACATAACCTATAGTATGTGATTTCTTAGAATATACCTCTTCAGAACTCCTTGGTCTATATGCTTATTCCCTTTGCTAGCTGCTACTCCTGACCTTCCCGTTTTTATTAATTGCTTTTTTCTGCTTCTTGTTTTCCAGTGTTCTGTCCACAATCACCTTTTGTTGTTTAGTCGCTAAGTTGTGTCCAACTCTCTGCGACCCCATGGACTATAGCACACCAGGCTCCTCTGGCCTCCACTATCTCCCAGAGTTTGCTTAAATTCATGTCCGTTGAATCACCTTTACACAATCAATTCCCACCCTTTTACCTATTGATGACTCCAGAATTTATAGTCTCTGAACTGAATTGAAACTGCTAAATATCTCACAGGTCTCTGAACAAATTCAGAGTGAACAAATTCTCTTAGCTTTTCTCCTTTTGTTTCCTTTTAATGGTTCTCCCCTTCTAGGTAAATTTATATAATCAAAGATTTTTCCAATCAATCTTTTCTGCTTAAAACACTCAATTAGTTTGCCACATTTGAGGATCAAGCTAGAACACACCCTTGGGGCATGCAACATCCTTCATCTGTCTCCTGTTTATCTCCAGAAAATGAGATATTCCTGTTAGCTGTTAATTCTGTGTCTATCACACTGTCCTGTTCATGTTCTTCTTTTCCGTTATAGTTTATGAAATATTGGTAGGCATTGTCTCATCTTTGTAACGAAAGTGCAGAGTTCCTGGCATTTAACAGGCACTCAGTTTTGGAGAAGGTGATGGCACCCCACTCCAGTACTCTTGCCTGGAAAATCCCATGGACGGAGGAGCCTGGTAGGCTGCAGTCTATGGAGTCGCTAAGAGTTGGACACGACTGGGCGACTTCACTTTCACTTTTCACTTTCATACATTGGAGAAGGAAATGGCAACCCACTCCAGTGTTCTTGTCTGGAGAATCCCAAGGACGGGGGAGCCTGGTGGGCTGCCGTCTATGGGGTTGCACAGAGTCCGACATTACTGAAGCGACTTAGCAGCAGTAGCAGCAGCAGTTTTGTTGCAGGAATAACAATATGCTCTGCTGCTAACTGCCTGAACATTGTGCCATAGCATGTGTTTATGGTAATGATAGTAAGTCGGCTGGATATATAAATGGACAGAAAATGTTCTGGTTGATTCTGTACCATCATGTTACAAAACTTTTGGGGTTGTTCTCCCACCCATCCATTTAACACCTATTTTGCAACTATTGTTAGTCCTCAAATCTGCTTTCTGCCACCTGGTTCTCTTCACTTAAATATTTGTACCTGTTATTGTACAAGCTAGGGTTTCCCTGGTGTCTCAGTAAAGAATCCGCTTGCAATGTGGGAGACCTGGGTTCGATCACAGGGTTGGGAAGATCCCAACCCTCCTGGAGGAAGGCATGGCAACTCACTCCAGTATTCTTGCCTGGAGAATCCCCATGGACAGTGGAGCCTGGTGGGCTGCAGTCCCTGGGGTCGCAAAGAGTTGGACATGACTGAGCGACTAAGCATAGCACAGGACTAGTCTGTATTCTATTAATTTATAATCTGATTTGGGATTGGGCTTCCCCAGTGACTCAGATGGTAAAGAATCTGCCTGCGATGTGGGAGACCCGGGTTCAGTCCATGGGTTGGGCAAATCCCCTGGAGAAGGGCATAACAACCCACTCCAATATTCTTGCCTGGAGAATTGCATGGATAGAGGAGCCTGGTGGGCACCCCATGGGGTGCCAAAGAGTTGGACACAACTGAGCAACTGACACTTCGGGATTAAGCCTTGTAGGTATGTACTATAAGCATTCAGCCAGGAGCCCCAGTTAACAGGTAATGTGCTTTGTAGAGGAAATTGAATTTTTGAACTAGGAGGGACAGTGCGGATTTCAATAGTGGATGGGGTGGGAGCAGTGAAACAATGTATTTGCAGTCAGTATGGCTTTATGTGCAAAGGCAAAGAACAGGAGTAGAGGAAATATGTTCTAAGTATAAGAAACCTGTTTGACTAGCCTTACATGAAGTACACTGAGAGATGAGACTGGAAAAGAGGGTGAACTGGAACGAGATTTTTTTTTTTTTTTTAATCTAGAGTCCTTTTGTCAGTGAAGCTCAAGCCACTTATTCCTCTCTTCTTTCTCTTTTATTTTGAGGAAATAGTTTCAAAGAGGGAAATTACTGACTTGTTTCACAGAAGTCCTCAGGGACTTCACAGGTACCCAGATATTGCTTACTCACTCCAAATTGAAAACTGGACATTTAGTAAAGAGTCTGTCATGTAACATTTTAGATACCAGAGTCATAATTTGTAAATGTTCACAACATCAGAACAAGCTAAGAATGAATAACATTTATAAGGGATCTTGATATCTGTGGGGCAAGGATATGAAGGGACAGCTGTGCTTAATCTGTCACGTGAGCTAGTGTTATCTTTGTGTTGTGTCTTACAGAAATTAGTTTTTAATGACAGAGACTTGGTTTTGATAGTCTTTTTACAAGTGAGGAAATATCCATCAAGATAACTTGGATTTAAGTACTTCATTTTTCTAGGTATGACCTAATTTGATCATGTTTTTTTTTTCCTTAATTTTTATATGAATCCTAATCAATGAGTGCTTACGTTAAAGAAGTCATTCATGTTTGTTTTCAGTACTTTATGCATCTTTGTCTTCCTCTCCTACGTGATCATTAGCATAGAGTAGACACTTAATTTTTGGTTCCCATTCTTACTGTCCTCCCCCTTTTTTCCTCTTCAGTATTCTCCAGACTTCCCTCTTGATTACTCACTTGATTAATTGCAGTTTTCTGTAGTTAATGTAACAGTGTATACTGTTGAAATATGTGTATCAAAGTGATCTAAATTTATCCTTAACCTCTGTAGGTAAGAATTGGTATAACAAGTCAAACTTTGGTATTATTGAAGCCCTCACCCTCTGTAAAGATGACCAGTTAAATTGATGGGGAGATGAAGACTTTCTTAAAATTTCCTCACATTAAGCTACAGAGTAAACTGAGGTTTAATTGAAGTTAGGTAGTAGATTACTTCCTAATTCATAGCTTTAGTTCCAAATAGCCTTCTCTGAAATTAAAAAAAAAACAGAAAACATTGAAAGCAGAGATTTATGTCATGAAAATCAAAATTTCATGATTATGAGACTATAATAGCTATGGCATAGTTATTTCTGTATATCCCTACCTTTTTTTATCAGCCAAATGGGAATTATCAGGTTATGTTCAAGGATAAGATCTAAATTCTGACAGGAATTTAATTGGAGGCTTAGATCAAAGTGAAAAAAATTTTTAAGGTAAATTCTTTGAACAAATGGTTAAGTTTTCTGAACCAGGTACTTAATAAAATCAACTATTTGTAGAAGCGAAGCAGCTGCTTGCTTTTCTATGCATAACCTTTTTTTCTCCCACCAGTCCTTGCCATCATGTGTTCCAAAAATACTACTATTAAACAATATTTAGGTTATGTCTTCCATTTTTCAAACAGTAAAACAAATCATATGTTCCCACTGGAATAAATGTTCCATTTATAAATGCAGTTTTTTCCTTGCTATGCGTTTTTGTGAAATAACATAATTTGTGTGAAGTTAAAATATAATCATTCTGAAATGAATCAGCAATATAAAATGAAGGAATTAGATTATAAAATCAAATGAGGTAAGGCTTAGAAGATGGGAAGAGGATAGTTAAGCATTCATATGTGGATTTTTAATTTCGTTCTTTGGAAAGGAATTCTCAGTGAAAAGAAGATCTTCATATCAACCATAAAATTTGGTATTTTAGAACTCAGTAATTACAGCCAGACCAGCAAACTTCTTAGAATTTGGGGCCCCAGATTGACCAGGTGAAGGTACATGTGTTAGGGTATTGGTCCTCTATAGATTGAGAGCGTAAGGAAGAGTTTTGACATCACAGGCTATTTTGACTTAAAGCATGAACTTGAAAGTAGTTTCATTTTTTAGAGTTTAATTATTCATTCCCTTGCAGCCTCTCCCTCTCACTGGCAGAATTTACTCCCTTGCTTGCTCATTTTGTTACTATGCATCAAAGAGGTATTGTGTACCCAAAGTTGTTAAGCTACTTGGAAGAAAGGTACTTACAAGAACAGGGTAATTATTAGTCATAATAAACTGTCTTTGTAGAGATACATGGGTAACTCCCTTATATATTAGTAGCAGTGAGCAACTAGATGGCTTCCCAACAAGCTGGTTAGATTTGTTCTAAATGAAGGACATCTGCCGCATAGTCTAGGTCTAATGTCTTATAGGAACCTAACAGAGTCATTGTTTTGAAGATAGGATAACAAAATTTAGGACAGATCAAACAATGTGTGTCCATAGATCTCTAACATATGAATCAACAAAGCAAAATGATCCTGAAACTTAGGGTTTTTTGGTAGAATGTAGCAATTCAATTCAGTATGTATGAGAGGCAAACTAAAAAGAACTAGTTGGCAGGGGTTTAGGCCTAATCAAATACACTATAGAGTTGCTGGAGAAGGCAATGGCACCCCACTCCACTCTTGCCTGGAAAATCCCATGGATGGAGGAGCCTGGAAGGCTGCAGTCCATCGGGTCTCGAAGAGTCGGACACGACTGAGCGACTTCACTTTCACTTTTCACTTTCCTGCGTTGGAGAAGGAAATGGCAACCCACTCCAGTGTTCTTGTCTGGAGAATCCCAAGGACGGGGGAGCCTGGTGGGCTGCCCTCTATGGGGTCGCAGAGTCGGACACGACTGAAGTGACTTAGCAGCAGCATAGAGTTGCTAGATTAGTTGTCTAAATAGCAACATTGTCATTTTTCAAAAATAGTTACTAACAGCAAATAAGGACATGGTCTCTTGATTTTAGAAATTGTCACTTTGAAAAACTTACTGTGCTGCTTAGTCCCTTCAGTCTGTCCAACTCTGTGACGCTGTGGACTGCAGCCCACCAGGCTCCTCTGTCCATGGGATTCTCCAGCCAAGAATACTGGAGTGGGATGCCATTCCCTCCTCCAGGGGATCTTCCCCACCCAGGGATCACACTCAGGTCCCCTGCTTTGCAGGCAGATTCTTCACCACTGAGCCACCAGGGAAGCCTGAAAAACTTGCTACATTGTTCTTATTCTCATTTTGCTGTGGAATAATGAAAAATGATCCAGAATTCATTTCGGATTATTATTTGTGAATCATTCATGTTATCTCAACTCTCATTTTCTGACAAGTCAGTCCTAGAAGTAGACAAATGTGTAAAAGGATTATAAAATTCTAACAGTCTGTTTAAAGTAGAACATGTGCATAAGTACAGCGATTAAAATTATTTTTAAAGAATCTATTTGAGAGCATTGTATACTACAAAGAAATGGTAACAAAAACATGAAAATTTATAGTTCATAGGGCATTTGTATATTGTGTGTGCTTTCACAGAAGTGAGGGTAAAGGAAATAAAGTAGAATGGTTTCACTGCTTCTCTCTGGGTTGTATGCTTACAGATGAATTTTCTGCAACAGACAAGTATTCCCAGAAAGCATTTTTCTTCAGAGTTGTTCTAGTTTGTAATGACAAGGCAAAATGCTTGTATATTATCTTTAAAAATATGATGCATACAGTATGATCTACAACTTGTCAAAACCCAGGAACCATCTCTCATTTCAGCACTTGGTGTCTGTTAGGTCCATAAGTATGTCTGTTATTTTTTGGTTCACCTCCCCTTGATGAAGGGGAGGTTCACCTCCTCTTCATGACCATTGCCACTATTTTAGCTCAGACTTGGCATAGAGTATCCTGTCACCCTACATATTCGTCAAATAAATGAGTGTATATATAAAACTGTGTAGTGAGATAGCTTACTCTGGCTTTAATCTTGCCACTTATAATCCATCTGTCATCCTTCAAAGTCATTTTCTAAAATGTGAATCTGATCTTACTTGAAATGCTTTAAAGGAGTCCATGCTCCTAGAGTGGCATAAGGAAGGAATTCTGATTTGGTGGCTCCTCCCTGTTTTCCAAAGATCCAGTTGCTTTTCCTTTTGCTTCCACCCATATTACTGCTTTCAGTTCTCCAAAGTTAACTAGTTCTGTCAGACCTTTCTTTTGTATCATCTCTTCATGGAATATTCCTACTCTACCCCTTGTGAATGCATCCTTCAGTTCAAGTGTTCTTTTCTCTCTGGTGCTCTCCAAGAAGTCTGTTGTTACAATTCCATGTACCCTTTACTCAGTTCTATTAATATCATAGAAGTTTGTTACAATTATTTAGAATCTCCTCACCCTGCTAGAATGTGAGCCCTTGAAGGGCAGTGTTTAACTTATATTGTCTCTCACAGATAAATGCATAGTCCCTACATTAATTCCCAGGGCCAAGTAAGCGCTCAAGTAAATGTTTTAATTACTTAGGTCTCTTCTCTCTTTGTTCTAAGTATGAAACTGCAAAATAGCTCCTGAACTTTTAATTGTGAAGAGAAGTAAAGAGGGTTAGAGATGAATTTTTGTAGTTAAAAGCTAGGAAAATGGTAATGGTGTGCCCAAGAGCAAAGCCACTCTATTTGGGGGTGGAGGTGGATGAATAATTGAAGATCAATTCTATCTTTGAAAGACCAACAATCCCAAGTGAATGGTATCCTAGTACTCTTTGTCCATTGCAGATAAAAGCCTCTTCCAAAAAAAGTGTTCAGTTGTGTTGATCAAATTGAAAATTCCTGTCCAACCTCTGGCATTTGGTTATAAATTCTTATTTTTCAGGTTAAACTTGCCTTTCCATAGCATAATAATAATGAAAAGATAACTGTACAGGTACTTTTCCTTAATTACATTAGAAAAAAGAACCTTTCCATTGCAAACTTTTCTAAACTGATCAACAACCCTATTAACAGGATAGAATTTCAGGACTAGATTCTGGTATCTTGTTTCAAAAGAATAGGTGAGGTCCCACAAATAATGAAGGGAGATCATAAATGCTTACCAATATGCAGCAACAGTCGTAGGGACTAAACATGCCAAAATGGCTTTGATAAAAAAAGTACATGTTTATCTCTGCACAGAAAGATTCTTAGTCTGAATTCTTAATAGTTTACAGTCAACAGATGATATCGTTGATATTCATTTTTATAAAGTTGAATCCAGTAATGTGTTGACCAGTCCCTTCCACAAGCAATTATAATCTTCAGGCAGGTTTGGCACTGTTAAAAATCAATTCTAAGATTTGTAACATTTTTGTAAGTTGATACATTCTGTTACACAGATCCTGAGAAATTCTTTTCCTTCTTTCCCTAAGTGTTAGGTGAAAGTGCTACATAAAAAACTGGTAGAAATAGCACACATTTAATTCAAGGCAGACTTAAGGTTGGTTGCCCATTTCTAACAACTTAATTGATTTTTCATTGAAGACAAATTCTTATGCCCATGGTCATACTCAACGGCTACCAAGCCTTTAAAAAAAAAACTCTTAAAAAGATTAGCATCTCTACTACAGACATGTTAAAATTTTGCATGTCAGTAGTTCCCAAGCTAGTTTGACTACGATAATTATCTGGGAAGCTTACTAACTATACATTCTGGGACTCCACCCGAGCTCTTCCAAACAGGTTGTTATGTATCACTGGTAATTTTCTTAGAATGTAGCGATTCCATAAGAACCACAATTGCTGAACTCCTTAGTGTGACCCAGTAATCTTCATTTTGCAGAAACTTCTCATGCTCAGGTACTTTCCATGCAGGTGCTACTTTGATAAACACTTACATGGAATGAAGCATTTCACTAAAATGTTTCTATAAAACTACAATGCCAACAGTTGTTCCCAACCCCCTGTTTCTTTTTTGGAGAGCTTTATTGTACCTCCAACCTAAAGAAGCTTGGAGGTACTATTGGCATGAACCATTTAGTTTCTTCTTGGAGATTTCTTCAGAATAGTGACATAATTTGTTTCCTAAAAAAATCATCATGTTCTGATGGACTTTTTTCTGTAGTAGATAAGGGTCAAATCTTGTTACCCTGGGAATCAGTCTGTCTTTTTTAGGAGTGCTTAGGTTTTTTGTGAAAAATACCTTATTTTTATACTCTTTTAGTATATAGGAGCATTTTAAATGGGGAGGAGCTATCGGCTGTTATTTTACACATTGTGACATTTCCTCCTACTACTTTTACAACTAATTGTTCTGAGATATTTAGACAATGATCTTTCAACCACGGTTACTGTTTTTTCTTAAAGGTAAAAGCAGGAACTTTAAATCCCAGAAGTGCAACTCAAGAGCAGAAAGAAGCATCCTTTCATTTAATATTAGTAACTTAAGAGTAGTTGATTTTAAGAACTTTAGATATCATGAGCTAGGACTTAAGGACCCACTTCAACATAAAAAATCCAGCCCCAGTACCAGTAAATATTCTCATCATATAATTCCACATGTATCATGTTCACCAGGCAACTTTATGGACACTATTAGACTTCCTGTATAATAACCTCCTTGAAGGAAATTACTGGCTAGAGAGATAATAATGTGTCTTTTCTTCATAAACTGATAAATGACCTTTTTTTCAAGTACACCTGTTCCTTGGTTACTCTGTCTTCCAAGAGATACCAGTTTGCTTATTAACAAAAACAGGTTTTCTGATCTTATATTTAGATTGTTAAATTAGTATTCTTTTGACTTAAATTTTAAATGCCAAATACAAAGAACTACAAGTGACTTCAGCAAATCCATAATACAGCATATGGAGAGAGAGAGATATAGTAGATAGTATACCAAGAGTTTATGCTTCTATCAAGCTGGTAATAAATGGTGTGTGTGGGTGGGTGGGTGTGTGTGAGGGGGAGAGGGAGGTTGTTTCTGAGAATGCTGACATATATATCTTTTAGTCTTGATATGGTCACCATATTGTCCAGAAGATTAATCTGGAATAGGATATGTAAAATTTAACTTACTCTAGATCAGAATTAAGCTCGAGGAGGTCTCTGCCTGCTGATTGTGCCAAACTAATTGTCTTGGCAGCATTTCAGTGGATGCTGGGTAAGGACAGTGGGAGTTGCACTCATAGGCAACACTGTTCCGATGATGAGGCGTTTGGCTATCTTGAGTCATAGTTGGAGAAGGCAGTGGCACCCCACTCCGGTACTCTTGCCTGGAAAACCCCTTGGATGGAGGAGCCTGGTAGGCCACAGTCCATGGGGTCGCTAAGAGTCAGACACGACTGTGCGACTCCCCTTTCACTTTTCACTTTCATGCATTGGAGAAGGAAATGGCAACCCACTCCAGTGTTCTTGCCTGGAGAATCCCAGGGACGGGGGGAGCCTGGTGGGAGGCCGTCTATGGGGTCACGCAGAGTTGGACATGACTGAAGTGACTTAGCAGCAGCAAAGAGTCATAGTTACTCCTTATCTTACCCTCACTTCACTTATTTCTTTTTGATTTTTAATTAACTTTTATTGGAGTATAGTTGATTTGCAATATATTAGTTTCAGGTGTACTACAAAGTGAATCAGTTGTACATACACATATATCAGTCTTTTTAAAATTCTTTCCACATATAGGTCATTACAGAGTGTTGAATAGAATTCCGTGGTCTTTATTATCTATTTCTATATAATAGTGCGTATATCTCACTTAATTGAATTTTTTTACTTTCCCCCCCTACAAATTAAAGCATAGATTTGCCTCAAATGGGAAACCTAAGTGGTCATGTCATTAATTATGGGATTCTTCAACTTGAAAAGCATGACAGCATAAATGCATTTAGAATGTATGGATAAGAAGGGTGAGAAGGAAATAAAATTTTTTTCAGATGAGTGTATTCCAACACATCCTACCTAATAAATTCAAGTCTGAAGGGACAAATGAGGTGTGGAATTGAGTCCTTCCAACATTCCACTATGTTGAGCATTCTTCCTGTTCAAAGAGGCAGTGAGGGATAATTTGTGAGTTGCTGCAGTTAAAAAGAATGTGCCATATTAAGCACCCAAGGGCAGAGAGAAGGATGGAGTTACTGGTCTTAAAAAGAGAACTGAGTTTACAAAAGTGCCAAATACATGAACAAGAACACACCATTAAATTCCTCTCAAACATTGTATATGAGAGTAGGTACATCTGTGGGCTGTCACAGTGGTCAGTCTTGCTCCATGCAGCATAAGCATAGCAGATGTTAGCAAAGATTGATAGAATTCAGATTAGCCTAAAAACCTCCAATATACGGTGTTACCTCTCCCTCCCTCTTTATGCATGCAGTAGTTTGCCCAACAAGTGACTGACTTCTGTTTAAATAGCCTCAGTAATACTGGGCATCTCTGGTCAGCTCTTTTTTCCTCTGCACCTCTGGAACTGAATACATTATTCCAAATTGGTTCTGTCCCACAAAACATGATGAGTAAAATGAGGAACTGGATAGGTAGGTGGCAAACAGCAAAAGTTATTTGAGCATGTAACTCACTTGTAAGTAGACTAACCAAGTAAACAAGAACTATTGGAGAAATTTAACCTTAATTTTTTTTAATGTTATTTTTAAATCTTTGGGAATATTCAGAATAACTTATTAAATTACAGCAAGTTTCAGAAGCTATTTGAGATAAAAGATGTTACATGTAAAACTAAAATTATACAGAGTATATAATTGTACACATTACAATAAACTTAAATCTCAGTTTGAGTTATTCATAATCATTGAGTTTCTTTTTCCCTAAGGTAAAGTGTGAGTATGTTTTAATACATGCTGTATTAATTGACCAGACAAGCACTTGGTGATATTTTCGGATGCCAGAAAGCATTATGCTGAAGACCATGTTGAAATAAATAATCAGCCAGCACTTGTAAGTTACTGTGACCGTACATGCTTGCATGAGGTTGAGGTTTATCTACCCTTTATCCCATTAAGGACTAGAATACTAGGCAAACTATAGCCAGCACTGCCTGTGTCTTTATAGCTGAGGAGTTAAGAACGTTGTTTATATTTTTGAAGTGTTATTGTGGGGGTACGGGCACCCTGTTTGACTTGAGACTGTGGTTTGAAAAGCCTAAAATATTTCCTTTGTGACCCCCCTATATAGAAGAAGAAAAAAAAAAAAGATTGTGGATTCCTGAACTAGAGCAGTTAAAGTATTCTGAGCTTAAGACTTCTGAAAACAAATAATGTTCAAATGGTAACCAGTAAGCCAGAGAGCCTGCTGGTCATCAAGGGATCAGTTGGTACACAGGAAAGGAAGCCAGGTTAGCCAGGAGGTCAGACTACACATACCAATAAATGGCTAAGGAATAGGCAAATAATTATATACCCTGTGTCTGAGCCAGTAGATGGAATAATACGCTATGATTAAAATGAATTTATAATATGTAAAAAATGTTCTTAATATATTTAAAACTATTAGTAAAATGTTCTTAATATATTTAAAACTATTAGTATAATGCTTTATACCCTATATCTTGGTGACATATAGGAAGAAAATACTGGAGATACACACATATAGTGCATACTTGTTTTGTAGGGGTAGGGGTTTTACTTAGTCCTCTGCTAAGTGCTGCATAGGTGGTCATACAGCAGCACTGTCTGAAGTATCATGTTGTTTAGTCACTCAGTCGTGTCTGACTCTGTTGCTACCCTGTGGACTAGCACACCAGGCTCCTCTGTCCATGGGATTTCCCAGGGAAGAACACTGGAGTGGGTTGCCATTTCCTTCTCCAGGGGATCTTCCCGCCCCAGGGACCTGCATCTCCTTCATTGCAGGCAGAGTCTTTACCGCTGAGCCACCAGGGAAGTATAGTGCTGTATTTTCAAGAGAAACAAGCTAATGCGTTAAGGAAATTGTGAGTCAGGGCCTGAATCATGCTCAGTATTCAAAAATAATTAATTAATGGGATAGGTGACATTAATAAGTGGAAAACAATTATTTGTCTTCTCACTAGGAAAATAACCTTCAAATATGGCACTGACCAAGTAAAAGTTTTAGTGCAGTAGAACCACAGATTACTATGAATACTTCATTACTTGACAGACTACTAATAAAGTTAATTGAAGTTTAATAAGCATTGTCAAGACTTTCTTTTGAAATGATGGACTCTTCAGTGAGGTGTTGGCATTTTCACAGGGGGGACTGAGTAAGGAGTTTAAACTGCAAAAATTACCCTATAAGATTTTCTTCTAATTGTGGTAAAATACATACATGAGGTCTGTTATCTTAAATTTTAAAGTGTACAGTACCATAGTGTTTCTCCTAAGCTTGCCTTTTTTTTTTTTTTTGGCTGCTTATTTTCCAGGTGCCCTGTCTTTCTAAAAATGTCTTCCTCTAAGTCATCTTTCATTTTGCAGAACAATTTAGCACTTGTCAGCAACATACAGACTTAGCAAGTATATTATTGTACTTGTTTAGGAAGTAGCAAATACGATCAGATTGCAAGTTCTACCTTGTGGCACTGATCTTGGTGCAAGGTCCCACTGGGTTGAGGACTGGTAGTATCAAGAACGCTGTAGCTGCTTGTCACAGATGGACACGGCTATAAAAGCAGCAGCATCTGTCTGATATCTTTGAGAAGTGTCTCACTGGATTTAGCTAACTAATTTTACCAAGTATTTGGCAAGGTGTGACTGCAGTACAGGGTCTTTTATTTCACAACTTAATTCAAGTCCTTGGCCTGCAAAGGCTTGGTTCACTTCAGTGCTTTCCCTCAAACCCAGGCCCTTGGTCGGCAATAAACAAGGTAATAAAGAGTTGTACATTTTAATCATAAATAGGTGAAAGAGAGCTTCAACTGGTTTAATAAACTTAGCATACATTATCTCTGAGCCTAAAACATCTTGAAGAAATAACAGCATTTGTACAAACTGGTTTTTCTATAAAAAGGCCACATTTCCATCCAGCACATTTTATTTGGCTGTATGTTCCTTTCCTATAATAGGACAGAACTTCAAGAATTCCAAAGCAAATTTGCACTTTTGCATAAATTACTCAGTTTGGTGACTGTCATGCCTCCATAGGTATTTCCTACCTGATTGTATAAAATATGGAGAGCTTGAGACTAACCAGAGAAATGATTCCAAGCAACCATGATGTATTTGCTTTTAAGCCAGTAGTTCCAGAGAAGGCAATGGCAACCCACTCCACTGTTGTTGCCTGGAGAATCCCAGAGATGGGGTAGCCTGGTGGGCTGCCATCTATGGGGTCACACAGAGTCAGACACGACTGAAGCAACCTAGCAGCAGCGGTAGTTCTTAAAATGGGGATTCTGGGTCAGCCTATAGCAGAATTAACTGTGGCGCCTGTTTTTGACAAACTACCAAGTTAAATCAGTCCTGTATTTTGAAAAGGTATACTCGAGAAAATTTAACCTTTTTTGAGGTACTAAATTTCAATGAAGATGTCAGAGAATAATGAAAACACTTTGAAAGATTTGTTGTGGAGGCCAGAGAGAAGGATTTTGCCTGGCCAAATGAATTTAAATATTATAACAAGGAAATTAGCAATCTTTAAGAAAATTGGTATCTAAAAGGAAGTTACTTGTCTGCACAGTATGTTCACCATAAACAATCTGATATTGCTAACCTTTGGTAGGCTTTAAAAAAAACTTTACAGTTACATTTGTAATCTGTGAACCCAACCATTAACTGGAAAATAGTCAACGGGAATTCAGGTGCAAAACGCAAGATCTTTGTACATAGGGAATACAGCTTCAAAAACACCTCCAGAGTGTGGATTAAAGTAGTTCATCAGAATCCTTCTCTTACGGTATTTCATGGAACCAGATTATTTGGGCCAAGATTGTTTCAAGCTCCCAGAAAATAAGTTTAAATGACCTTTAACATCAGTTTCTTCCAGAGATACTCCCCTAGATCCCAAATACGCAGATTCCTAACTAATTTTGTGCCATGACCTTTTGACAGCCCCATGAAGTGAAGTGGTAGTCACACAGTCGTGTTAGACTCTGCGACCCCATGGACTGTAGCCTGGCAGGCTTCCCTGTCCATGGGATTCTCCAAGGTCTTCCCAACCCAGGGATTGAATCCTGGTCTTCGGCTTTGCAGGCAGATTCTTTACTATCTGAGCCACCAGGGAAGCCTTAGAATTCTCAGCATGCTGTAAATGTGCATTACAGGGTGCACATACGACTCTCAGGGCCGTCGCCGGACTCCTGGTTAGTAATGAGGCCTTAAGCTACTGCTGTTAGCCCAGCACCCCGTTCTAGCTTAGAACAGCCTCTTCCCTCAACAGTCCTTGGAGAAACTAGCGGACTTCAAAGTGGAGGTGAGAACCACAGTGAGGAACTTTAGTTGGAAACGCTAACGGAGGTTAACCCTCTTCAAAGTCGGGCCAATCGAGGAAGGAGAGGTTCTGTCGTCCAGTTTTGGCCTTTTGTGGAAATAGGCCCTTTCACTGTATATATGATAAACGGGCTTAATCATACAGTGGACACACCCAAGATCCCCTTTCTCTTCATTCAGAACTCCCTCGCTCCTGGTGGGATGGAATTTGCCCTCGTGAACTCTACCCAGCCGTCCAAACATTGGCTCCCCTTCTGGAAGAGGGAGTTGTGGGTGGCTGCGCAGCAGATGCAGCAAGCTCGTGGCTTGGCCACCGGCCCGAGCGAGTCGGGGCCTGGCGCTCTCCCGCGCCGAGAAGGGCGTAGCCGGGCTGCTGTGAGCGTCACAGGGGCGCCGCCCTCGCAGCGGGGGAGGGGTCGGGGTTGGCCCCGGAAAGCGGCTCTCGCATCTCCAGAGGCCCGCCGCCCCTCGGCCGAGGCTGCCGGCAGCCAGCAGTTCCACGGGGTCGGAGGAGAGGGCAGGCTGCGCAACCGCTGCCCGGCTGGAGCTGCCGCCCCGCCCGCGTCGTCGCGGAGCAGCCTCAAAAACGCACTTCCTCCACGGCCGAGCCCACTTCCGCCCAGCGTTTCCTGGGGCCCCCTAGCCCAGAGTTTTAGCCTTTTCGGTGTTCAGTATCCTAGTTGACACACTTTAAGGTCAGCTTCTCATTCCTTCCAAAAAGTATATAATGTATCTTACAACTTGCCGCGGTGCACACTGCTCAAAGTGAACCTGACCACAACCACCATCTTCGGAAATACTGGTAGCAGTCAGTCTGTCCATTGTCCTACGTGCCCAGTGGCAATGACTGTTCATTATGCTCTGCTAGAGGAGGCCAGAACGGTAATGTCCCTGCCATGGGAAGGATCTGTATTTGAATTCTGAGTCCCGTGTCACTGCTTACCAGCTGTGTCCAAATTTAAAAGATGAATGTCGCTGAATCATTTGTGGATGGATCAAATGAGATAAAGCATACAAACCCCTTAGCATACAGGGCATAGAGTTGTATCTAGCATAAAGGCTAACTAAAAATAAGGAAATGTATAAAATATTTATCGACCATCTATTTGTTCAAATTATATTGGTTGTGTTAGGTAAGGCTTCTCCCCGTCCCCATAGGAATGGCCTCCTCCCATCTGAAAAAGCTGGTGTTTCTTAGTATGTTACCAGCTCCCAGGCATCCTTTCAAGCTCCTGGTTCTGAAGAAGTTTCTGTTCGTATTCAACTTGACCATTATTGCAGAGGTTAGTACTGGATGAGTATTTTGTAGGGATGGTAGACAAGCCTCGGTTTGGTATGATTGTAGCACCATTCTGTTTTTATTTCAGAGGAAAAATGTAGTAGTAGTAGTAGACAGGCTTCCTCCCAAGTACATTTTAGGCTGCTAACTAACAGTAAACTATAATTAATACTTACCAACCCGTGCCCCCTACCATTTGGAGCCAGGTAGATTGGAGATGGGGTGGGGAAAAAAGATCTAAACAAAGATGCTAGATTTTTTGTTAGTTGCTCTAATGACTCTAGCAGTTTTCTGTGCTGCTTGTGATAATTTACAAGGAAATAAGAGAACTAAGCATAAAAAATTTATTTTCCACCAAAAAACTGACAAACTCCAAACTTGTGACTAATTCATTCATGATCCATTTGATCTTGAGATGTTGAGGAGTAATTAGAACTTTTCTAGGCTGAGTTGTTAACTTGTTTTGACTGATTTCTGCATTCCCAGCAGGACTCTTAAGTCCTTGCCCCTTCAGACACTGTTCTCACTGCTGCATAACTAAGACAAGATCTTCAAATATCACAGTTTCTGCTGTGGAGTGAAATGATCTTGTCATCACGCTGGTTAAAGAGGTGGAGGTTCCTTATACTTTAGAACATTTTTTATGTAAGTTACACTACGGTTTGTTTTTTTTAATGACATTTTCAATGCTTAATGACATGGAAAGATGAGCATCATGTATAATTTGATGAAATCCCATACGAACAAAGTAATCTCATTATTGTAAAAAAAATTAAATGTTCTGCAATGCTGAGTTATTCCTCTCTTAATATGGGGAAATAAAAGTTATTTTGTAAACTGGGGTGGGTTACTGTGCCCTCCTCCAGATTTTTCTAACCCAGGAATCAAACCTGCATCTGTTACCTCTACCTGCATTGGCAGGCAGGTTCTTTACCACTGGCACCACCTGGAAAGCCCATAAAGATAAATAATGTCAGTTTGATAAATCAAGAAATAGAAACAAACATTATTTAGGAATCTGGAGTTACCTCAAAGATGTTGCCTCTTAAGAATGGGGTGTTGTTCCTTTTAATTTTAAGCTCTTGGATGTAAGGTGGGGTATTTGTTTTCTTTTTTTTTTTAATGTATGATTTACTTTGCTAAATAAATTTTTTTTTTAATCTCAGTTTAATTTTTTTAAATTTATTTTCATCCAGATTACCCTACCCTTTTCCAGGTTACTCTTCACCACTCAGCTCACAGAGCAAAGAGAAATTTGAAAACCCAGATGAAAGGCACTTTAAATAACAATCAGTATCAGGTGGAAACAAATTATAAATTGCTGAATATAAAGCATCAGGGTTTTTCCTTTCTTTTAATTGCGGGGCTAGAAATAAAGCTGTTTAATTGTCCTAAACTGCATCATACTCTTTCTGGGATGGGCTTCTGGCTTGAATCTTTACTGATTGTATGTTTTGTTGCACTATGGGAACTATATTAGCAAAACAGTTCTAGAGTCACAGTTGTGTATTTGGCGCCCTCTAGTGCAGTTTTTAAATGACAAAAGCATAGTTTATCTTTGATGAGCTGTTAACTGGAAGAGAATAAAATTTAAATTTACCTTCTCAGTGTGGCTGATCTTGATTTTTTCCGACATCCACCAAGACTGATACCCCCTCTATCTACACGTTATTTCCTAGTCATGACACTCACTAGACTGTGACCTTGCACTAACTAGTTCCTTAATCTCTGCACTTCAGTTTCCTCATCTGTAAAATGAGGATGATAATCATAAGAATGCTAACATGAATGCCCTGCAAATACTAAGAACACAATAATTGCTAGCTATCTTTCTTTTACACTTAATAGATCAGTCAGTACTAAACATACTTAAAGACAGTAATTGATCTTGACTCATCATAATCTGCTAGTTGGAGAATGTGAAGAAAGCTAATGAGTAGCTTAAAAAATAAAGAATAAAAGCCTAGATGTGATTCTTCTCTCTGGTCCCATCTTACTGAGTCAATTCATGCCAATTCTGAAGTCTGGAAGCATGGTGGATATCTGCATCCCTATTTCTTAAAGGGTATATAAATTACAGGCACTGTACATTACTTCTAACTCTCAAAACCACAATCTAGTTAGGCAAAGGATATTATCCTCATTTTCCAGAAGAGAAAATATGCTCTAGGTCACCCAGATAAATGTCAGAGCCACACTTCCAACTCAAGTCAGCCTCTAGAGCCCATGGCCTCAAAGGGCATCAGAAACACTTTCCAAAGAGAGAATTCTAAGTTATGTAGTCTTCAGAAGTGCAAGGAAAATCTTGTAACTCCCTTCAGGAATTCAGCTATCAGTTCAGAGGATTCTTCCTGTCAAGAAAGCCCATCTGTCTAGCCCTGCCATAATGATATTATTTTTCAGATCCCTGATGGTTCACATTTGCTTGGCAGCTTGCAGTTTTCAAAGATTGGCCCATAGGGTATTTCATTTTCTATTCCAGAAAGTTTTTTTCACTCATCGTCCACTGAACCTCTAAGCTGGGGCAGTAAGTTCTTTCCTGGCAGAAGATTGCAGCTGCTTTGATTTACCCTTGAGGGAATACACTGCACACCCTAAGCCTTTCAGCTGGGAACACAGATCCGGCCATGCAAGCATATAAAATAAACTCGACGATGGGGAGAGGTGTTCACAATCAGATCAGCCTGGTCACCCCACACTGGCCAATGAGATCTCACTGGAAGCCATGCTGCAGAATCAAAGGCAGGGTCTTGGCTATCAAAACCACATTCAGCAGCCCTTGAGTCAGCCAGGCCTCCCCAACATATGTGCTCATTTGCTTGGGGCAAGTATATGATCATGTAATTGCTTTTCCTGTCTTTTATCTTTTCTCCCATCTTCCTCTCACTCCCAACTCCCTCTAGTCCTTAAAAACTTCCTCCAGGTTTACACCTTAACCTCTTTGTTAGGATCCCAGTGAATGCCTAGACTTGTGTGGGTGCAAGGTTATGAATCAGCCATAGACACAGGCCTGGGGGATGGGCCTCCTGGAATGTAGAAGGGCCACAAGTTGAAAACAAGTGAACCTCTTTTATCCCAGTGGGATTTTGGTGGTTTTCTAAAGCCTGCTGTTGCAGCAGGGCACTTCACCAGAAGCTACAGTTTCTGGATCTTTTAGAAAGCATAAGCACTAACAGCAGAGCTGCCCACATGTGTGTCCTCTACAAGAATTTCAGCAGAGCCTGGGGGCCTGGAAAAGTTCTCTTTTAAACAAGCCTCAGTTTCTTCCTTAGGAGAACAGACTTTACATTATTTGAAAAGTAGCTTAAAGCATTATCACTCACCATCATTTTTTCCATAATGAGAAGTTCACAAAATGGCAGAGGGGGTCAGATTTGAGAGATCTGACTGTAAATTTAAGAAAAAATCTTGTTCATTCTCAATTATCTACTGGTGGAGAGAAGCAGGAGACAGAATTCCAGTGTGACGTCAATACACTGTTCATTTCTATTGGTTTTACAGGGCATTTTAGTCATTAACATTTTCATATGGGTGTGTCTGTGGTTCTGGAAATCTACAGCTGTTTACAGCAAGTAACAAAGCTACTCAGGGAAGATGCTGAAGGGACTACAATGCTGTCAAACGACTTCTCTACCCTTTGGACCAATTCTGCTTAGTGAGGGGTGGAAACAAAATGGGCTTTGGCCTTAGAGGAAGAAAGGTTTAAATCCTGACATTGCTGTGTGACTTTTTACACTCCTTACTTGGAAAATGGGGAAATGCTTTATGGTATTAGAGAATAACCTTCCAAGTTGTGAGGGAATTCTCAAAACACAACCATGAAATGTCTCCAGCATTCATTCAGGTATTTCAATCTAGAGGAGCCTGGATGAGTTAAAAATGTCCAAAAAACAGACCAGAGCTGCTAATTAACTTGGATTGGGGGCTTTAGCAACGTCTCTGAGATTCTGGCTACACAACATAAAGGGGCTTCCAGGAATGACCCAGGAAGGTCACAGACTAGAGTCTCTGGCTGGAATCTGGCCAGTGAGTAACTCAGCTTGGAAGATAAGCGTATTTTGTGTCCCCATAAGAGAAATCAAAAAAGCTCAATTTCTTTTAAGTTGCTGCTCCATGGTTTATCGTTTGTCAGCTTATCCTGATTTATTTCCAATATTTCCAGTTTGAATTGGAGATTCCAAATTTCTAATTTGAATGTATATCAAGTGACAGATGTGGCCTTGAATTCATGATGTTGCCTGAGAGGTTAGATGGCAAGAAGACTCATTTGAACAGCTGTCCTAAACAAAATCCTGGCACCATATGCACAAGTTCTGAACTGGGGTGGCAGAAGTGGGCAGTGGTGGTGGAAGGATGGAATAAAGGCAAGGATGAGTTGGTTAGTATCAGAAATGGAAAGTGAGAAAACCCAAGTATATATGATCTGAAAATACCAGATAAAGTTCTGCATCTGTATTTAATCATACCTATGATGTAACTACCATGTTCTGGACTAAGGACCCACTCTTGATCACCAGGGTAAAAACAGGTCCTTGTGCCCATAAATAAAAGAAAGCTTGACAAACTCAATTCTTCCCAAAGAGTACATTTGTCTTCAGGATCAGGAAGCCTTAACACTGTTCCACTAATGTTTAGATATGTATTCCTTAGGATATAGGTTCAACAACAGAGAAAAGTTGAGGGACTTCTATGGTGGTCCAGTGGCTAAGACTTGGTGCTTGCAATGTAAGGGGCGTGGGTTCAATTCTTGGTCAGAGAACTAGATCTCACATGCTTCAACTAAAGATCCTGCATGCTGAATGGTAGACCTAAATAAAAATAAGTTCAGATAAAAAAACAGAAGTTCAGCCAGTAGGGCAAGTAGCATTTTCTGCCATGATTCCCTTCCTGTGGTTTCCCACTCCACATCTACTTGATTAATAATTCAAAATGTTGAACTAGAAGCCGACTAAATTCCCTATACACAGAAAACACTGAAAACTAGACGCACTATTCTCTGTTGTTTTTTTAGATAGCATAGGTATATGTTTATTCTTGGGACAAGGAGTAAAAGAGTAAGGACTTAAGAATTGGCATTGTAAGACTATCCCCTAGTGATAATGATAGTAGGATCTTGATGTCTTTCCTGACAGTCTTGTCTAATACAAATGTAGACATAAATTACATAGAATATCTGGATGGTAATTTACATTACATGATGGCAGTGATGATAAATGGTCTATTGTTATATGGGGTGGGGAGAGGACAATTAAAACAGAAATTGGGAGACTTGGATTTTAGCTCCACTTCTTAATTGACCCTGCATGACTGAGCAAGTAACATATTCTTAATGTTTCCATTTTTCCATACATAAAGTAGAGATTATGTTTGATTTTCTCATTCAAATCACTGTCGTGATTATCTCACTATAAAAATAGTTATGAGAATCAAGTATTCCTTCCTGTATTCCTGCAAGCACTCTTGGGTACCCTCCATGTGGTGGGTACTAAAGTGTGTTCTCTGCCCCCATGTAGCAGAATCTAGTGGGTGAGGCATATCAGAATGTTTTGAGGAATATCCACTGGGTCACAAGTCAAAGGTTATTATCGAGGGGTGACCACCAACTATCATAATGTTCTTTGGCCCTTCACTTCTCTCTTCAAACTTCTTTGTCAAGGCCGAAGTGATAGAAGAGGTAGGAAATTAAGTGGTCATTTGGGGGGAGGTGATCTGGTTTGGACAGGCTGCCATTCTCCCAGCCACACCCCCACCCCACCCCCTGCTCCCCAAACCCAGTCAGCCCTAACTCTTAACTACTGACAAATCAGCATTTTCTGGTTACATCTCTTCTCTTCCATTTGCCCCACCCTCTTAACAAGGAAGCAGGAAAATTGAGATTTGCAGAAGTTGGTAAAAACTCATGTCAGAAGGCAGAGTTCCATTTCTAGATCCAAGAAAAACTTCCTGTTTTGTTAAGACCCTTCTTAGGAGCGGAAACTAGCTCACTCAAATGAAAACCACAATGAATAATTTCACTGATTTGTACCATATGTTTAGCAAGCCTAAAATCCCAAGAGGGGGTTGGTGAATCAGAAGAGAAACCATCAGAAGGGAACTGACCCATATCATCCCCCCAACTGACCAGGCTCTTCCTCACTTCCTCCTGCAACACACCCTGCAGGAACAGCCACAACTTACGGAGTGGAACAACTTTGGGAGCACATGATACAAAGGCAACCTGGCAGAGCCTCCTAGGTTGGTTCAAGGATGGCACCACTCAGATTGCTCATCTCTTCTCCGGATGGATTTTCGTTTGTTTTAGTTTTTTTTTTTTTTTTTAACAAAAAGATCTAGAAAAGCAGGTGTATTAGCTTAGACTATGCTGCAGTAACCAGCTAAGCCCAGAATCGTGGCTCAACACAATGAAAGTATATTCTTGCTTTCCATATGTGACTGATGCAGGCTAGGAGGAGAGTGGGAGGTAGACATAAGGGAATCCTGCTCAACAGCCCTGGCTGATACAAGCTCTGACATTTGGAGTCTTGGGCCTTCACTGTCCTGGCAGTAGAGGAAGAGGATGCTTGGAGAAGGCACATGTGTGCGCTCTCCTGTGCAGAGCCTGGAAGTGACACCGTTTACTTCTGTCCCAGTGGTTGGACAGGGCACACTACGGAGGGGCTGTGACTGATGTGGAAGCATGCGGATATTTGGCAAGCGTTCAGTGCCTCTGCCCTAGTAGCACTGAAATCTGAGTGCATGCTGGAACATGTAACAGTTCAGAATCCCAGATTATGGAAGAACTGTTTGAATCTGAATCCACTGAGATGTATCATCTCCGGGTCTTATGGATTTCTTGAGTGCCTAACAAGCAGTTCTCAGGTCACAGATGGCCCACGCCATTTAAGGAGTGTTCTTCATGAGGGTTTTGGTGGCATTGCCTATTAATTTGCCTAATTAGCCAGTTCACAAGAACCGGTCGCTTAGCAAGCATAGCCTCACCAAAGGTTGTTGGGGGGCTGACTTAGCTTGGTGTCCCTGAAGCATGGACAGATCAATCACTGGAATCAAAGCTGACTTTTAGTCATGGAATTTTAAGCTGTTCACATTTAATTCCACAAACATGACACCATAAAACTGGAAGATTGTTCTCTGAAGGATTGTTGACCAAAATTGTTCAAAATATGATTCAAGCCTCCTCTTGCAGTTGACTCATTTCTGACTCTTGTCCAGTGTTTTTATGCCAGGGGAGGATGCTCTGTACTCACCATCATCACCAATTAAATATACATAAAGTCCATACATGGATGACGGAGTTCTCTTAAATGATTTTGTATGTCCCTGCTCGGGGACAAGGAGTTACTTTCTATGTAATAGCTTATCCAGTACTAGAATTTCTCTGCCTCCCCTCCACTCTTGCTCCTTGCTCTGGGGACATCTTACCATCCACCAAGGAGAGAAGCAGAGAAGCAAGGGAAATACAGCTCAGTTCGAGGCCAGCTGACTTCACAGGGCGGTTCACAGTTGGTCTGTTTTACTTGGCCTGCTTTGAAGCTGTTTTGGGACATATGAGGTTCTTCAACCAAGAGGTCTTTTCCAGACCTGATTTCCCCTTGGAATGACACATTATTCTCCCTTCCAACATAGCAATTGTAATTCCTGCCTGGGGAGCAGCAATTGCTTTGAATTACACACTATTTGAATAAACCAGTAGGGGATTAACAAAGGCTTATTGTTCCGCAAACTTCTACTGAAATTTAAGGAGTAATTTCTGGCGACATTACTTTTCCCTGCCTAGCATTTGACTTCAACTAACACTTCTCCACTCTTTAATTGATCCTTCTTAGTTGAATGTAATAGAAACCTTTTTTTTTTTTAGCATTCTACCAACACTGAACAGGATGCAATAATACTATCAGGGTTTTCTTAGTTCACCTTTTTCTCCCTTTCCCTTTCTGGCATATTTACTATAATTCCCTATCTTCAGAGTTTCTCAGATTTGTTGTGCCCCAAAACTACTTCCTGACCGCTATACATACATGCAAGTACACACACTAACACACAATTTAGGATTCTGTCCTTTACAATATGTGTATCATGCTGTTTTTTAAGTAGACCTCAAGAGCACAGAATATAAATGGTGATCATCCCCGATCTGGGACAACTCTCATTGTTGAGCTGGAAATGCTATTTTAAACACGTCTTTATGACAACTTGAGGAAAACACCTACATTTACTCTATTCCATTTTTTAAAATTCTCATTCACTTTTTAAATCACTTGCAAATGAAACTCAGTAACTAAGAATAAATCTACCAATATTCACTTCCAAACCAAAATTATTTCTAACAGTACCAAAAGAGGATCTCTTTACAATGACAAGGTCTAAAGTTACAACTGTGAAAATGCTGAGACCAAGACATTATTGACTGATCTAATAGATCTTTATAAAAGCTTCTGATTCGGCAAATGTGAAAGAGCTCTAATGGATTTTTTTCCTAGCTGGTTTTAGGCCAGTTAAATATAATAAAGATCATGAAGATATGAAGCTAACTTGAAACCAAAATAACTACCAAGAGCACTTTGTACTCCATTAATAGGTAATAAAAATCTATGCACTGCTAAATGAAAATATAAATTCTGCTTACTTATTTATGTAAAACTTTAGGCCCACATAATTATTGATCTAAAAACCAGCTTAATAGCACCATATTTTTAAAATCGGCTTTGATGAAATCCACAAAAAATAATTTTGACTCCCTTTTCTCCAAACTGTCTTCTCAGATCCTATACCTAAGTTGAAATTTTTCTTCCAGAGGGAGTTGGAAGATATTTCAGATACAGTTATAAGAAGTTTGATAAATTAGTATTATTAAATTAGATGATGATCATGAACTCAACTAAAAGAAAAAAAAAGTCAAGTCTAGAATCTTCACTGAAAAGATTTCAATATATAAAAATATAAGCCAACTTTTCTCCTTTTTCAAACCAGAGACTTTGAAGCATTTCCTCTTAGAAAAATAAACAAATAAAAGGAAATGGTGTTGGTGTTGCTGCTGGTGATAATTTCATGAGCAAGGAGACAAAACTAATTCATTTAGGAAACTTGTTTCAAAGTTGAAGTGTAGATGAAATCCAACAACACACAACTGGAGTTGACTGGGCCTTATATAGACACTTGGCTCACAGGCAGCATAAACAAGAAATCCCAGTAAGTTCAAACAAAGCTGAGGCCAAAATCATGCGGTGGTTTGTAGAGGAGCAAAAGGTATTTGCAACTGTACTATAAACAGATGTTAAAGTAAATGAAAATCTTAGGAGCAGGTTTTAAAAAAAAAAAAATGAAGGGCTTTAGAAAACCTGCATCTATCCCAGATTTATTTTTTTCCCCTCATGAGTAGCGAGTGCATGATTACAAACAAGTGAGTAGGAAAAAAAAACAACAGGGAACTTGAAGTATAAACTTCCAGACTTCTGGTAACACAGTTTATAACAGGCTCAAGTATTCAAGCTTCTAAATTAAAAAGAAACAAAACAAAAAAATCCCAGTCTGAGCCTAAAACATTTCATATTTGGTAAACTATTTGGGGAAATTCCACCATATCTTCAGGTCAAGTAATTTTATTTATTCTTACCCTCCAGCCTGGTCCATTTCATTTTGCCTCAGCAGTTGTTAAAACACTGAGTAGATAGCTGGGATAGACCCAGGAGCTCTCTTTTCTAAGAAAAAAACTACATGTGCATCCTAGGCAGGTAAGTCATTTTCTTCCAGGTTTGGGCCCTTGTCACTGTTGAGGAATGTTCTCCTTACTCCTGTCTCCCTCAGTGCGCCATATACTGACCACTGGGCTCCCTGGGCACCAGGTGATCATATTGCTAGGAGCTGTGCTGAGCACCAGAGTCACTGGTGGCTGTGATCGGTGAGGCAGAACTCTGAGCGCCTAGGTGCTCACCCAGATCATAGCTTTTCCTCCCCTTCCTTCCTCTGCTGGATGTTCACCCTGCAGTAACCTAGCTGGTTATGCTGCCCTGGTGCCTCAATTCCCTTCATTAGGACTGAAGACCTGCCCCTTAGAGGTTACTCTGTCTTGCTCTTTGCAAGCTATATGCCTTCCTATCCACCCTCCCACAGCCCACATGGGCTGGGACTCTGCAGGGAATGAGTCAGTTGCTCGAGAACCAGATATGGTCATTTCCCCTGAAGATACTGATGGCTGCCTGGACCAAATCCTAGTTTGGGGACTTCCCTGGTGGTCCAGTGGCTAAGACTCTATGTCCCCAATGCAATCGCTCCCAGGGGTCTACATCTGATCAGGGAACTAGATCCTACACACCACAACTAAAAGATCCTGCCTGCCACAACTAAGGCCTCACAGAGCCAAATTAATTAACAACAAAAATGACAAACCCTCCAAATTCTAGCTTGCCTTATCTACTGAGCCCACCTGAGTACCTTTTCCAGAGCCAGTCTAACCGACAAAGTTCACCCTTTGCCTCCCTCCTCCTACCTGCTGATGATGCTAAAATGTAGGAGATGGTAACAGTAATCAATGATAGTTATTAGTAAAAAAGATTAGTCTCAGGACTTCCCTGGTGGCCCAGTGGTTAAAGAAAATGCTGGGCAATGCAGGGGATAAGAGATTGCTAGTCTGGGAACTAAGATCCCACATGCCACAGAGCAACTAAGCCCACGAGCTGCAACTGCTGAAGCCATCTGCCCCAGAACTTGTGCTCCAAAACAAGAAAAGCCACTGCGCAAGAAATCCGCGTACAACAACCCGATAGTAGCCCTCACTCAATACAACTAGAGAAAGCCCATGCACAGCAACAAAGATCCAGCACAGCCAAAAATTAAAAAAAAAAAAAAAAAAAGTTTCTCAGAAATTGTCATAGGTGTTTAATATACTTCTTTATCTAATAATGACTATAGCGCTTGGAGAAACCAACACTAGGAGAGGTTAAGTGACTTGCTCAAGGTCACCCAAAGAATAAATAGCACAGCTGGAATGTGAACCTAGATCTTTCTGATCCCAGGTAGATTTCTGCTCCCAATTCCAACATGTGGGTTTTGTCACACACCAAGCAATTTTAAGGCACCAACTGGGTGTCCTATAGTTCAACTCAACTCCAACACTGTCTATCTGGAGAGCATCAAATCCCCCAGGCTAAGGGCTCAGTCCTATGAAAATTCACACCCCACCCTACTTCAGACACAATCACAAGAACAGTTGTCACCTGTGCTTCTGGTCATAGATTGGAGGTTCCACCAACTTCTTCCTTGGGATCTATTAATTTACTACAGTGGCTCATGAAACTTACAGAAACATTTTACTTTCCAGATTAATAGTTTACTGTTTAACTCAGGAACTGCCAGATGAAAGAGCTGCATTGGGCCAGGCAGGGGGAAAGGACACAGAGCACGCCACTCTCCTCAAGTCTCCACCTGTTCTCCAGCTTGGAAACTCTCCTAAGCCCGTCTTCTTAGCTTTTTCTTGTTCAGTCACTAAGTCATGTCAGAATCTTTGCAACCCCGTGGACTGCAGCACGCCAGGCTTCCCAGTCGTTTATTATCTCCCAGAGTTTGCTCAAACTCATGTCCATTGAGAGTCAGTGATGCTATCCAACCATCTCATCCTCTGCCATCCCCTTAGCTTTTTCTGGAGGCTTCATTACTTAAGCATGATTGATTAAATCACTGATCACTGGTGACTGAGTTCAGTTTCCAGCCCTTCTCCCCTTCCCTTAGGTCAAGGGCATGTGACTGAAAGTTCTCTCTAATCACGTTCTTGTTTCTCCTGGTAGCAAGCCCCCATCGTCAGGTGGGGTCCAAAAATCATCTCTTTGAAAAAGCCACCTTTATCACTCTCATCATTTAAGAAACTCAAAGGGGCTCTGGAGCATTATGCCAGGAACAGGGACAAAGATCAGATATCTATTTCTTGTCCTAAATCAGAATATCACACCAGATAAATACTCTTACCCGCAGGTCAGTGGTTCTCAACATTCACTTTGTCACTACATCATCCCCACACACTGAATGTTTGTTGAAGGGAGGCATCCCTCTGGGCTGTGCAGAATCTCAGCTATGTGGCCTTGCAGTAGGCCTTGGACACCATCCATTAGAAAACTGATGTCTTTGCCCCTCTCATTTGTGTTTCTGTTTGTAAGCTGGCTTCACTACCAGCTGACATGGCTTGTTCACAGTGATTGAGCTTGACACCTAAGTGTGGTTATCCATCTACTCTCTGGGGCCTGTGTAGGTTTCCCCAGGATCTAGGAAGCTCCAAATCTTAGGGGGCTGAACCTCAGAGAACTGAAGTGAGTTGTCCCACGTCAACAACTAGTTAATGGCAGGGCCAGGACATTATATATGTAGCATTACCTTTTTCAACTCCCATAACAACCCTATGAAATAGATGCTTTATCATTGTCATTTAACTGTAAAGAAATTGACCCACAGAGAGGTCAAGTAACTTGCACAAGATCACACAGCTAGGAAGTGGCAGAGCCCGGATCTGGATGAAGATGTCTATTTCCTAACCATACTCCTAACACCTGCACCAGATTGGCTTTCATGGGAAATGGGGAATGGATATTTCTGAAACCCCACTGAAGACACAGTGATCTGAAATTTTTGGTGCAGGAAGAGCAAGGACCGTTTATCATAGACATCCATATTCCTAGGCTCAAGGCTTGCCTGCTAATGGCCAGGGGACCAAGGATGACCTTTACCATCCGCAATTAGCTTTTCAGAGCTTTCACTTTGCTCCAGGAAACTTATCCAGCCCCATGTGGTCTCTAGGCTATTCTCTGCATGCTTTATGGTCACTTCAATTCCTAGGTTAAAGTTCAAAGCAGATAAGATGCAAGGAAACATAGAAAAGGAACTGAATAAAAGTACCAATAAAACAAAAGTTTGGCAATTTTGAAAATTGTTGCATAACTCTTTGCTTGGGAAGAAATGCTCAAAAATCAACAAAAGGAAGAAAAAACAGGATGTTAAAAAGTACTTTTATTATGTTTTTAGAAGCTTACTGCCAAACTACAATTATTTCTGCCAAAAATAACATACTTACTCCTTGCAACCTACAAGATTTGGGGTTTGCTTGGAATTTTGTGGACTTTTGGGGAGTGAAACCATAAGTTCCCACCAAGTTCATTTTCAAAAAGAATGTGCCAGAAATGAAGATGTGTCCAGGGAAGGAGTCCCCAGGGTGGAAAGAGGTCCAACAGCCCCTATTATGAGTGATGGGTCCCAGAAAGCTTTGGCCTGGAGACTGGCACCTTCCATGGGGTCCCTTCAGTGCATGCACCTGGGGTGACTGCAGGGCTCTTTTGGAAGGCCTCTGTCCTATGGGCAGGGGATGCAAAATGACACAAGATCTAATGATGTGGGAAGGGCCCAGGATCAGGAGCCAAACAAAACTGGGCTCAAATCCTGGATCCACCAACTCCTAGCAGTGTGACCTCTCTGACCGTCCATCTCCTCATCAGTGAAATGAGAATAGCATACCGTCCTGTAGGATTGTCGTGAGGGTTAAATGAGGTATCAGATATGTATGGCTCAGTGTCCAGAAGTGTCCAGAAGAAGTAGGTTAAGCCCTCCCACTTGGGAGAAGCCTGGATAGAGCCATATCACTGCCAGCCAGGAATGGGGGGAGGGGAGAAGCAAGACTCTGAGGGGGCAGAGAGCTGACGGGTGACTCAAGGGTTCGGGAGGGAGAAGAAGAGAAGAGAGAAGGGTTTGCTCCTTTTTGTCCTCCAAGATATACTTGGTGGAGACAGATGAAAGATTCTAAGGGTAAAGAAAAAATTATTTGCACCATCCAAGAGCCAGGTTTTTCAACCACTTAAGCACCACTCTTCCAAATACTGAAAGCATAGAAAAGTGGTCCCCATTATTGTTACTAGTGGTGGGATGTTTTGTTTTTTTAATGGTTTTAAAACATTCTCTGCATTTGCTTGGTCAAGCGTCATGTCGCCAACAGCAGGGGGTTCCTGATCTAACTTCCACATTTCTCAAGTATAGCAACTGTAGTGTGTTCATGAACTCAGTAGCTGCAGGGACAGCCCCCGATCCCCCACCCTCCTAAGCTGGGCAGAGATTATAGCTCCTGGGGGTGCTTGCTGGGTAGGGGTCAGTTCTCTGGGTTTTCAGGGAGTCACTGCAGAAGGCACCAGCCCAGAAGCCTGTTCCTTCAGTACTGCAAACTATTTTATAAGCACCAACTTTCCTAATGCGTTTTGTGCTTAAATCCTAGTTTGGTTCATATTTCTTGTACTAAGAGTATACTATTTCAAAAACGAGGGCTGAGGAGGCCTGCCTTTATTTTAAGTGGAGAATCAGGACATTTGTACAGAAATGTTTATGATTCCAGAAAACCACGCCGTGAGCCAAAGGAGCAGCAGGGCAGCATGAGTCTGAGAGGCTCCCAGGCAAAAATCCTCACCATCCCGGCTTTCTTAGGCTTCGCAGCAGGGTGGGACTTGAAGGAAACGTCTTCAAAGACCAAGCAGCGTGCGTTCTGGCTGACTTTCCTGTTTCAGCCGGCCATGGCCTTTGCCTTGCTCCTGCTTCCTTGTTTCCTCCTCCACACCTTCCTTTGTGTAACTGCCCGTGTGCAGCTCCCTTCCTTTTCTCCTAAATACCAAGCCCCTTTCTCCTGCCATCTTTTTTACCAGCGTGACTCCTTTCAGAGTGTCCATGTGTCTTTATGTTTCAAAGAAGTTCACAGTCTGCAGCAAGCGTGACTAAATGGATGTCATTTATTTATTTCAGGATATGAGCCCCTGCTGATTGCCAAGCATTGTCCCAGCGCACGAGGACTCCACAGAGTTGCTGTTTGTTATTTGCTAGGAGAGCCTCCACTGTCTGAAGGCAGCTCAAGAAGCTGAACATGGAGATTTCTGTTACTGCCCGTGCCTGATGAGCATTTGATTAGCTTTGTCGAAAATGAACAGAAATTCAAAATGACCCATTCCAAGCCTGTAGAGTCAAACTGGACTGACTCTCCCTATAAGAAGCTTTCAACATGAAGATTCCAGCTTGGCAGGCAGGAAATGCGTTAGTATTTCAGTTGAACCCACTGTAGTTTTTCCAGGGGTAAAACCAGCCATGGGTACAGCTCAGAAGGTTGGTGTTCTAGCACCTTTTCTTTAGGTGGAGGCACCATGAGCATTTCTCAGGTGGCTCTCTCACCAGCGGTGCTCACTGAGCCACTGCACTGAGGCCTCAGCTCCTACTCAGGAAGCTCCTGTCCCTGGTCTGCCATCTGCTAATCTCCTGTTGGTGAGATCAAAGTGGTACTTCTGTTCTGCTTCAAGTGTCACTCCTAAAGAGAGAGTATTATGGGCCTACGTCAGGGTGTTCAGAGAAATGGAACTAAGAGGATCTGTATATATAGTGAAGGAGATTTATTTTGAAGAATTGGTGCATGCCATTGTGGAGGCCTGGGTGTCCAAAATCTGATGGCAGAGGCCAGCAGCAGGCTGGAGACTCAGGAAACCATTGTGGTTTGTATCCACAGGTTGTGCTAGCAAGCCAGGGAGAGCTGACGCGACAGATGCAGGGTAAGGCAGTCTGCTGGCAGAATGCGCTCTTGCTCTGGGAAGGCCAGCCTTCTGTGCTGTTTAAGCTTTTGACTGATCAGATGAGGTCCGCCCACATAGTGGAGGACAATCTGCTTTATCCAAAGTCCACTGATTTAATGTACACCTCATCCAAAAACATCCGCACAGAAATACCCAGAATAATATTGGACCAAATATCTGGGCACTGTGTCCCAGCCAAGTTGACACATAACATTAACCATCACAAACCCTTTTTACTAAGTGACAGGAGGGAGCTGTCTCATACTCTTTGTTCCGGCTGCACCCTTTTGCTGGTGAAGTCAGTTCATCATAGGTACCCCCTGCCCAGCTTCCTGTGTCCCTGACCTGGTATTGTTTCCCTTGGAGGTCAGTGACGGGGGGTTTGAGGTAGAAGAAGAGGTGCTGGACTGGAAGATAGTTAGAGGAACACTGAGCTCAAAATCTACTCTTCTCGTGAATTCCCAGCCTATATGTCCAGACCAAGAAAGAACTCTCACTGCTCTCGGGTTTCCTGCCACAGCAGCCTTCACCCCAGGTCAGAGGAAGATGATTTCCCACCCTTCACCAACATCTTGGCTCTGGAGCCCAAGTCTAGCCAGCCACTGTCTCTCTAAGGAGATGCATCTCCAGCTGGTCAGCCCCAGCAGCCCGTGGTGTGAGTACAAAACCTCCTGATTCCATGTATGTTGTTGAGTTGAGCTATGGAGACATTAGTCATGTTTACTGTTGATGGAAAACAAAGAAAAGCTGTAACCAAGGCCTCACTATGGTTCTTAACTGTTGCTCACTAACTGTAATAAGATTATAAAAAGGCCCCAAATAGAAAGTGTATATACGGTCAGAGTAAACAGGGTCAGAGACCAGACTACTACAGGGGCGGATGGCGACTTGTCTCCTTCACTGGAGTAGTTTGTGTACACACCCTCCCTGATGCTGCCTGTATATTTCCTGTTTTATTGAGATACAATTCACATTTCATACCATTCACCCATTTAAAATGTATGACTCCATAGTTTTTAGTATAATCACAGAGTTGTGCAACCATCACCATGAAGAATTTTGGAACATTTCATCATCCCCCAAACAAACCCCGTACCCATAAACAGCCACTCTGATTGCTTCTCTCCCCTCAAACTTCCCAGATCCTAGGCAGCCACTAGTCTACTTCTTGTACCTTATGGATTTACCTCTTCTGGACATTTCATTAAATGGAATCATACAGTATGTGGTTATGACCAATTTTTGCAGACATAAAATTAGCTGAGATCTTGTCATGATAATTAGACCAAGCCCTCACTTCCCAGAGATACCAGTCACATTGCTCATCTCAGTACAACAGACAAATAGACATCTAAGCAGTAAGAAAGATTCTGAATTTCTAGCAGCACTAGGCAGGCAGAAATCCTGGATTCCGTGTAAATCTGACTTACAGTCAAAAGAAATCTCAAGGGGTGTTTAGTAGACAAGGCACTGTGATCACATGAAGACCCTGCTGAACAGTTCTGTCCGGCAGGCCAGGTGGCAAATTTCCTGAAGTCCAGCTGTACCCTTTAAGATGTGTTTCTTGGGAAATTAGCTCTCTTACCTCTTGTAATTCTCTTCCCAAGGAGAATTCAGTAAATATGAAATAGGCATTTTATGTCTATGCCCTGACTGAATAAGAGGAGGACACAGAGGGTGTGAAATCAAATGTACAGTATCAGAGCTGGACCCCAGGACCAAAGATGCACAGCATGCTGCCCCACAGTGCGGTGCATTTGGCAGATTCCAAGAAGGAAGTGCCGAGAACTGGAGTCAGTGCTTTGAAATGGTGAGAACAGCTAGCTATTCAAAACAAAGGAAACACTCATTAGCCAGCTCTCAATCGCCTGTCTCTAAGGCCTGTGGTATGATTTTCCATTCTCAGAGTCTGAGAATTATAAAATGTGGCTTAAAAAGAAATGAGTTCTTAAACATAAGAGTTTAAGTATCCTTCTGCCAGTTCATGAGGTTAATTAGGACCTATGTTTGTGACAAAGCTCCCTGTAGAGGTTACAGAAGACTGGTCCATTGGAAAAAGGTACTGCCCAGATGAGCAAACTTGAGCTTGAAGGGAAAGAATGACTGAGTTTACATAACAGCAATGACCAAAGTGAGAGTGAAAGGAGAGGAGGGTGGAGAATGTCCCTGACAACAGCTCATTCCAAGCACGGCCTGGAAGTCAAATCCTCTCAATAAAGAACTCTGATGACACCTAAGCTTTGTGCAAAAGTTTCAGTGGCAGAAGATCACGGCTATTCCCTCTTTAATGCAAATTTATACAAAGCTCAAGTTATTTTCACAGGCCTTTGGAAAACGCCAGATTGCCTTCCCTGATAGCCCATGCTTGGTCAGAAGAATGAAGAAAACAAATCCCTCAGCTTATCTAGTCAGTTAAGCTGGCAGACAAATACACATTCTAAAAGGAATCTAAACAAGGAAAAATTTGGAACATGGTCATTACTTTATAAGCTGCCTTACACTGTTTTTATAATCCCTTGTGATTTCTTCTCTCCCCGTACGCGTTTTAACCTTGAAGGTGGGGGATGTGTATTTTCCTCCTGTGCTGTCATTCACTGTGCCCGGCACACATGGGACAGGGAACTCTATCACTTCAGGCTGGTGGTTTGAAGCCAAGAACTCACATACAGGCGGGCAATAGTGACACAAGGCAGAAGAAGCAAAATTTTCACAAATTAAGCAAATGAGTTTGCGACTGATCACTAGTTAGTTGTAGCATCTTGAAACCCATTCCAAGACCCAAAGTGTTTTAGAAATTAATCCCATGAAATGCGTTGCACATTTTAGTGAACTGAAAACAAAGTCACGGTTTTATAAGGAATGTATATTTTAATAAATCATGTGTGTAATCCCTTGAAACAGTCTAGAAAAAATTTTTTTTCTTGGGTGGGTGCAAACATGTTAAATGAAGTGGAAATACGAGGAAAGAAAATGCAAAGGTCCTGTGTTGAAGAAGAGTTTTCTCATTCTGGGAAGGGAAAAACAAAACAAAACAAAACCCAAAACGTCATGTAGCTTTCTGAAGTGCTGCAGCCAAATAAAATAATGCAGATTCAAGCTGGACTAACCAAACAATGGGCAAAAGATCTAAATAGATATTTCTTCGGAGAAGACATACAGATGGCCAAGAGGCACATGAAAAGATGCTCAACATCATCACTAATTATTAGAGAAAAACAAATCTGAACTTACAGTAAGGTACCACCTCACACTGTTAGGATGGCTATCATTAAAAAAATCTACAAGCGATATATGCTGGAGAGGGTGTGGAGAAAAGGGGACCCTCCTACACTGTTAGTGGGAATGTAAATTGGACAGTCGCTAATTTAAGAAACCTAAAAATGGGGACTTCCCTGGTGGTCCAGTGGTTAAGAATCTGCCTTGCAATGTAGGGGACATGATTTCAATCCCTAGTCGGGGAACTAAGATCCCACATGCCACGGGGCACTTGAGCCTGGGCACTGCAACGACAGAGCCTGTGCTACAGCTGCAGAGCCTATGCACAAGTAGAGAGGAGGCCACACTGAAATGAATATCCTGAGAGATGCAATGAAGAGCCAACACAACCAGACAAAGAAATAAAAATTAAAAAAAACAAAAATCAGTAAGAGTCAAAGAAAAAAGAAAGCTCGGGAACATTAAAAAAAAAACAAACCTAAAACTACCATATGATCCGGCAATCCCACTCCTGGGCATATATGAGGAGAAAACCATAATTCAAAAAGATAAAGGTACCCCAGTGTTTGCTGCAGCACTATTTACAATAATCAGGACATGGAACCTGCCTAAATGTCCATTACAGAGGAATGGTAAAGAAGATGTGGTCCATATATATAATGGAATATTACTCAGTCATAAGAAAGAACAAAATCATGCCATTTGCAGCAACATGGATGGACCTTCATAGTGGGTGAAGTAAGTCAGACAAAGAAAGACAAATATCATATGATATTGCTTATATGTGGAATCTAAAAAACTGGTACAAATGAACCTATTTACAAAACAGAAATAGAGTCACAGATATAGAAAACAAATTTATGGTTACCAAGGGGGAAAATGGGGGTGGGAAGGAGGGATAAATTGGGAGACTGGGATTGACATATACACACTATTATATATCAAATAAATTACTAATAAGAACCTACTGTTAGCACTGCTGCTGCTGCTGCTAAGTCGCTTCAGTTGTGTCCAACTCTGTCCGACCCCAGAGACGGCAGCCCACCAGGCTCCCCTGTCCCTGGGATTCTCCAGGCAAGAACACGGGAATGGGTTGCCATTTCCTTCTCCAATGCATGAACGTGAAAAGTGAAAGTGAAGTCGCTCAGTCGTGTCCAACTCTTTGCGACCCCATGGACTGCAGCCTACCAGGCTCCTCCATCCGTGGGATTTTCCAGGCAAGCGTACTGGAGTGGGGTGCCATTGCCTTCTCCACTGTTTGTACAGGGAACTTTATTCAATACTCTGTTATGACCTATATGGGAAAAGAATCTAAAAAAGATTGGATATATGTATATGTATAACCAATTCACTCTGCAGGTACAGCAGAACCTAACACAGCATTGTAAATCAACTATATTTCAATAAAAATTAATTTAAAAAATAAAATTAAAAAGAATGAATATATGTACAACTGACGCACTTTCTTATACAGTAGAAACTAATACAACATTGTAAATCAACTATATTCCAATAACAATTAATTTTAAAAACTTAGAAAGTAGAAATTGGGGGATAGAAATACCTTATGGAATTTAATGTTTTAGTTGCCCCTCCCCCTAAATGTGGCCACCACTAATGGCCATTTCCAAGTCAGTGGTTCTCATCTAGGATGCTTGAGATAGTTACTAGGAGGTTATTAAAAAGTCAGATGCTGGGGCTCAACGTAGACCTACTGAATCTGAGGCAAGACTTCTGATACTGAATATTTTTAAAAGCTCACCAGGTCATGGTGTTATAGCTGGGTCTGTGGGTTGTACCTTAAAGATACATTGAAGTAGACTGCTGCTAGGGACTGTTTCCCTTCCATATGGCTATGCTGACACCCTAACTCCTGTGATGATATTTGGAAATGAAATCTCTAGGAGATCATTAGTTTAAGGTGCCAGCATTGAGACTGGGGCCCTCATGATGGGATTAGAGAAGAGACACCCAGGCACTCACGCTTTCTCTCCACATAAGGACACAGCCAGAAGGCTGCTATTTTTGAGCAAGGAAGAAGACAATCTTCAGGAACTGAATCTGCTGACACCTTGATTTTGGACTTTCAGCCTCCACAACAGTGAGAAAGAAATGTTGTTTAAGCCACCCCATGTATGGTATTTTGCTGTGGTAACCCTAGCTGACTAAGACAAGCATGAAGTAGACACATGGAGTTTCCCCTGCTCTGTAATGCTGGAAAAGCTGCAGTCATATCATAACACAGAGTTTTTCAAATAGTTTGAGGTCACATTTTCTATACACATTCAAACTTATATTATGCTAGGCCTTGGAACACTCATATGTAAATGCTGAGTCAAGCATCTAAGTCGTGGTTGGGTGGGAATGGATTCGGTAAAGATAAATGCTTTTGAAACTGTTCTAGACAGTTTATTCCTTTTTGTAATACTTAGCATGTTTTTTTGGAGAAGGAAATGGCAACCCACTCCAGTATTCTTGCCTGGAGAATCCCAGGGACGGAGGAGCCTAGTGGGCTGCCGTCTATGGGGTCGCACAGAGTCAGACACGAGACTGAAGCGACTTAGCAGCAGCAGCAGCATGTTTTTTGTCCTATACTTCATTTGTGCACAGGCTTTCTTTGCCACTAGACCATAAACTAGATTCAAAGAGGCAGTACCATGACCAATCCACATGGCAGCCTCAGAGTTTAACTGAGTACCTGGCACACAGTAAGTGTTCAATTAATATTGAATGAAATGCTTGTTCAGTGAATTATACCTTCAAACATTTTGAAAGATAGTTTTCTGCTCAAAAAAATAAGCAACAACAACATCAACAACACTTTTGATTACTGGACATTTTCAAATACAAAACCATAAAATAAGCTCCTATACACTCATCACCCTGCTTAAAACATTACCAACCTATAATCAATTATGTTTCAACTATATCCTTCCACTCCATGTACCCCCAGATTATATAAAATACACAATTATTTTGACAAAAACCCCACACCTTACCTCATTTCATCCATATTCTTCACCATCTATCTGTTTAGGATAAAGACCCTTAAAAGAAAACAGGACAAAATATAATTACAATAACAGTATCAAGCTTGAAAAGATTAACTATAATTTTAATTACATTAAATATCCAGTTAGTATTCAAATTTTTCCAATTGTATCATAAATAATATTTTTGTTTTGGTCTGTCTGCATCAGGACCAGATGCCCCCAAGGTGAATTTACCTCTTGATCTGTCTCTCAAGTTTTTTAACCAACAAATTTCCCTTCTTTTTCTCTTCTTGCAACTTTTGGTTTGTGTTGTTGAAAAAGCCAGTTTATTTGTCCTGTAGAGACTTCCACATTCTGGACTTGCCTGATTATATTTTTGTGACATGATGTTCCCCTAACATGTTCCCTAATCCTGCAAACTGGTAGACAGAATGATATCTAGAAGATTGATAAAATTCAGTCCCCACCACCTGCCCGAAAACTGCTTTTCTTGGTAAGGGGTGAGGACAAGAAAGGCTTCTCTTTTTGTTACTATTGTTGTGTAACAAATTATCACTTAGCTGAGCAGCTTAAATAACTACATTTTTAAAATTATTTTAAATTGAAGGATAATTCCTTTACAATGTTGTGTTGCTTTCTGCCATATATCAACACGAATCAGCTATAGACACACGTATGTCCCCTCACTCTTGAACCTCCCACCTCCCACCCCATTGTACCTCTTAACTTTTAAACTGTGCTCATGATGTTTTGGGTCAGGAATTTGGAAAGGAAAACAGGTATGGTTTATCTTTGCTTCAGGGTGTCTAGGTGCTTAGTTCAGGCTAAAAACTATACACATACCCCAATACCAATATTACCACTGCAGCATGGAATATAGTTTTAAATTTCTTTATAGTCTGTTATGGGCTGAACTGTGTACCTCCAAATTTATATGCTGAAATACCTCAGAAAGTGACAATATCTGGAGATAGGGTCTTCAAAGGGGTAATTAAGGTTGAATTCTTTAGAGTGGGTCCTAATCCTATGACTGGTGGCATTATAAGAAGAGGAGATTAAGACAGAGACTGCACAGAAGACTGTGTGAAGACTCGGAGAAAATAGCCATCTACAAGCCAAGAAGAGGAGCCTCAGAAGAAACCAATCCTGCTGACCCCTTGATTTTGGACTTCTAGCTTCTAGAACTGTGAGGTAGGAGAATTCTGTTGTGTAAGCCACCCAGCCTGCAGTATTTTTTCATAGCAGCCCTGGCAAACTAAAACATAGTTCCTTTTATCTTTAGGATATATCACAGTAGGGGAGTGAACTTACTATATTATAAAGTTATTAGAATAATTCCTTTCTGTATCAGTTCAGTCAGTTCAGTCACTCAGTCGTGTCCGACTCTTTGCGACCCCATGAATCGCAGCACACCAGGCTTCCCTGTCCATCACCAACTCCCAGAGTTTACCCAAACTCATGTGCATTGAGTCGGTAATGCCATCCAGCCATCTCATCCTCTGTTGTCCCCTTCTCCTCCTGCCCCCAATCCCTCCCAGCATCAGGGTCTTTTCCAACTCTTCACATGAGGTGGCCAAAGTACTGGAGTTTCAGCTTCAGCATCAGTCCTTCCAATGAACACCCAGGACTGATCTCCTTTAGGATGGACTAGTTGGATCTCGTTGCAGTCCAAGGGACTCGCAAGAGTCTTCTCCAACACCACAGTTCAAAAGCATAAGTCTTCGGCGCTGAGCCTTCTTCACAGTCCAACTCTCACATCCATACATGACCACAGGAAAAACCATAGCCTTGACTAGACGGACCTTTGTTGGCAAAGTAATGTTTCTGCTTTTTAATATGCTAACCCTAACCCATGAACAGTATGAAAAGGCAAAATGATAGGATACTGAAAGAGGAACTCCCCAGGTTGGTAAGTGCCCAATATGCTACTGGAGATCAGTGGAAAAATAACTCCAGAAAGAATGAAGGGATGGAGCCAAAGCAAAAACAATACCCACCTGTGGATGTGACTAGTGATAGAAGCAAAGTCTGATGCTGTAAAGAGCAATATTGTATAAGAACCTGGAAAGTTAGGTCCATGAACCAAGGCAAATTGGAAGTGATCAAACAGGAGATGGCAAGAGTGAACGTTGACATTCTAGGAATCAGTGAACTAAAATGGACTGGAATGGGTGAATTTAACTCAGATGACCATCATATCTACTACTGTGGGCAGGAATCCCTTAGAACAAATGAGTAGCCATCATAGTCAACAAAAGAGTCTGAAATGCAGCACTTGGATGCAGTCTCAAAAATGACAGAATGATCTCTCTTTCCAAGGCAAACCATTCAATATCACAGTAATCCAAGTCTATGCCCCAACCAGTAATGCTGAAGAAGCTGAAGTTGAACGGTTCTGTGAAGACCTACAAGGCCTTTTAGAACTAACACCCAAAAAAGATGTCCTTTTCATTATAGGGGACTGGAATGCAAAAGTAGGAAGCCAAGAAACACCTGGAGTAACAGGCAAATTTGGCCTTGGAGTACGGAATGAAGCAGGGCAAAGACTAATAGAGTTTTGCCAAGAGAACGCACTGGTCATAGCAAACACCCTCTTCCAACAACACAAGAGAAGACTCTAGACATGGACATCACCAGATGGTCAACACCGAAATCAGACTGATTATATTCTTTGCAACCAAAGATGGAGAAGCTCTAGACAGTCAGCGAAAACAAGACTGGGAGCTGACTGTGGCTCAGATCATGAACTCCTTATTGCCAAATTCAGACTTAAATTGAAGAAAGTAGGGAAAACCACTAGACCATTCAGATATGACCTAAATCAAATCCCTTTCTGTATAGTTGCCACTAATTCAATACACAGATTCGTTTCATTTCCTCTCAATCTTTAGGAATTTCTTTTTTTAACCCATCTTGTAAAATTTTTGCTTTATAATATTTAAAACATAGACATGGTTCCAAAGTCAACCCTACAAAATAAAGAACACTGAGAAGTCAAATCTTCTGTATATTTTTCTCCTCTTCACTCGACCCCTTCTCCTCCAAACTAGTGTTTGGTTTATAGTCCATACATATAAGTAGCTGTGCTTCCCTTCTTCAGATAATACTAGTATACGCTACACGCTGTTGCACATCTTGTTTTTTTCACTTAACAATATATTCCAGAGATCATGTGAATACACAGAGCCACTTCTTTCCAACAGCTGCACAGTACTACATTTGCGTAGATTCCTTTCTAGATGGATATTTGTGTTGTTTTTAGTCTTGTGCTATTACATAATGTGGCTTCTTTGGCTGCCTGAGACTTTAGGATAAAATCTGATTAACTCTGCCAACATCCTACATCCATCCCTGTCTCAAAGTGAGTTAGTGTTAGTTTAGCCTGATTGCTAAGATATTCCATCTTTCATTCTCTATTTGGCATAGGAAATCCTTAGCATGAATAACTCAAAATTCTATATTCAAAATAATACTCATTGGGTGTTTGAAGAAAAAAAGCAGCAATTTCTAGTTCTGTGGGTTACTTACTATTTAGCAACTTAGTCTCCTCACCCTCCCTCCCTCCTTCTTGCCCTAAGCAAGACCAAAGTCAGGGATTGTAGGAATGCTTCTGGTTCAACATCTAGAGGAGGAGTCAGACCACATCTCAGGTACCATCTCCCCATTGCTGATGTGGAGAACAATCTGCCAGTTCACTTACTTATTCAGTAAATATGTAATTAATGTGTGCTATGTGTCACACATCATGCTAGGTGCTGAAGACAAAGTAGTGAACCGGACGACCTCATTATCTACCTGGAGCTCAGACAGTGGTCCTTAGGTTCTGTGACTGGCTCAAGCCATTTTGGTCCACACATAAAACAGCACTTAGTTATCCTTCCCAAGGGGCTCACAGCTTTGAGAATATCATCATCTTCCCAAGGTCAACACCAGACTGAGACTTTCTCCTCTTTGTATGAAAGTAATGGCATGCTCAGTCGTTTCAGTCATGTCTGATCTTTGGGACCCCATGGACTGTAGCTCACTGGGCTGCTCCATCCATGGGATTCTCCAAGCAAGAATACTGGAGTGGGTTGCCATTCCCTTCTCCAGGGAATCTTCCTGACCCAGGTCTCCCACATTACAGGCAGATTCTTTACCATCTGAGCCACAACGGAAGCCCGGAAAGTGATGGGAAAAAGCCCAAAAGGTTTGGCAGTACTTTCAAGGCTTCACTCTCAGGTGGCCAGATTGTACATCCAGTGGGAGCAATTATAATTTTAATGGATAGCAGTGAGGCTTTCCTTTATATGCCTCTTCTAAATCAATCATGTCTCAGTCTTAATTTTGCATTTATTTTGCTCTGGACTCCCAGATTCTTTTTATAAGAGCAACAGTCATCATTCACTGAATATTAAATATTCTCCAGGCATCGTGCTAAGTCTTTTCCACTTAAATCATGTGGTTACCGCCACTTATAAGGTAGGTACTATTATTATTGGGTTTCCCAGGTGGGTCAATGGTAAAGAATTCACCTGCCAATGCAGGAGATGTGGGTTTGATCCCTGGGTTAGGAAGATCTCCTGGAGAAGGAAAAGGATACCCACTCCAGTATTCTTGCCTGGCAAATCACATGGACAGAGGAGCCTGGCAGGCTACAGTCCATAGGATTCCTAAAGAGTCAGACGTGACGAGTTTAAACAACATTACTGCTATGAGGAGCACACTGAGGTTTAGAGATGTTAAATAACATGCCAAGGTCACACATCTAATAAGGGCAGACACAGAGAAATCAGACTGTGCAGCAGGTAAGGCAGTCTCTACTATGACTAATAGGCTATAACTAGAAAAATAATAGTAACAGCTAAATTTTATTGAGCACTTACTATTGTACCAAGTACTAAGTGTTTACGCATATTTATGGGGCTTCTAGGGTGGAAAAAAAATTCTTCCTAACCCCTGATATTTCCTTCCACATGGCAGAAGCACTTCTGGCATAAAATTTCTAACCTATCCTTTTTCCTTGACTCACCCCTCCCTAGGAGTGGGAAGGGACAGGAAGCCAGGAAAGGGGAGTAGCAGCAGTTTTCTCCGTGGTGAGTATGTGGGTAGGAACCCCAAATGCATAACTCAGTCTCTCTCTTCTTTCTCTTGGCAGCGGATCTCCTCCAGAGTCCCTGTTGGTTCTTCTCTCCCCTAATGCGTGGTTTTCAGGGACAGTTCACAGCTGGGCGGCCTGCCCCAGCCTGCGTGGACACCTTGCCTAATTCTGGGGCTCACTTACCCACACATATAAACCACTGACTTCAATAGAAAACCTAGGAGAGTAAGTTGATATTCTGATTCCATTTATTTGACTTGTTCCTGTCCATTCCTTAATTACTCAGAGCTTTGTAATGGATCAGGGGGTGTCTTTTATTATATCCTCTTGAAACCCCAACATTATCAACCCATTTAATCCTAGTAAGACTTCCATTAGAAAAGTACTCATCCTCTCAGATGAGGAAACGAAGCAGTCCTCGTTTGGCCTCTCCCTTGAAGGATAAATATTTGCTCTTAGTTCAAGATCAGAAGAAACTAAAGCACGGGAGAAAGTCTGCAAACTGTTAAAGCTATACAAACAGAAGGCCTTAGAGCGGTGGTTCTGGCTCTGACGCTGGCAGTGGGACTCGGATTAGTTAACTTTCCTGCTTCCGGTTCCTTGTAAAGCGAGGGCTACGAGCGGCTGCCGATTGCAGCTTGGTTCTGCTCTACCGTTCAGACTGTGAATCAGTGGTGACTCGCCATTGACTGTTTCCCCTGGCTTCCTTTGCGTCATTGTGGACTTTTGGATGCTGACTTTTCCTTTGATCGAGCTGGGCCCAGTCCCTGGGGGACACGAAGTGCTTGAACCTGCCCCTCCGTAACCGGCTCTGCCTTCTGAGCTTTGCTGCTTGGTTGCCTTTGGTTGCGCGGCAACATAACACACGCCCACACTTCCGGTCCTGAGAGCCGGATCTCCTGTCGTCGGGCTGTCGTTGAAGGGGCTTCCCCCACCCTGCTGCATTTCCTTGCTTACTCACAAGGGCCAGATGATGGCGAGAGAGACCCCCTAGTCATTCCTAGGAAGTTGTGGGGACTGAAAAACATGCATATCTACACCAGGTCAGCATTAGGAAGAAAAAACTCAAGAGATCCAGGCTTAAAGCCTGGTTTGGGACAGTGAGTTCTGCCGTTGCAAAAGCCTGTCCTTTCAATGGCACCGTGAAATCTCTTTGAGTCACCAGGTTCTGGGGGGATGGAGGCCATGTGGCAGGCCTACACTATGTTTCATCTGATTCCGAAACTGGTGGTTTAACACCGGAAGACAGCAAAATAGCAAAGAACAGGAAGTGGAAAAAACATTTTGCCTAGTGGAAACCACCTCTCCTTCACCTGCATTCCTCCAAAACAGCAGTCAAATTAGCACAGATACCTCCTTTTGGCGGTGGGGTCGGGGCGGGGGTGGTGGTGGAGGGGATGGGCATCCCCAGATGGTGCCTCCCCAGAAAGGACTTTGTTGATGAATTTGATACCCCAGTTCTTCAGAGGAGTTCTAAAGGCTTAATTAGAGGAAACTGAGGTTGTCTCCCTGCTTCCATAACAAGATAGCTCACTCTCTTGCATTAAAAAAAAAAAAAAAGAAAGAAATTGCAGTGGAGTTGGGACACAAGAATAGAGCCAGAGCCAAGTTCTAAACCAGCCAAAGGAAATGTTTACATGCTGGGAAGTATTGGGACTACTCCTCCATAGGGAGGAACAGCAACGTGTTTGGTTTGACTAAGGGGAACAGAGGAATAAAGACAAGCACAGGTTTTGAAAGAGCAAAAGGGTGGGGAGGTCAGTGTGTACCAGAGGGAAAAGAACAGGCAGTCAGGATAAGAAAAACTCCTCTGTCCTTCTGAACTTTGCCCTCATAGGACCTGTCCCCACCCACCACCAGCAGACACTTCCTCACTTAGGTGGGGGAGGGAGGCTGTGACCCTCTGTGGCATTATTCCCAGGATGAAAAATATGGGTGTTGGCAACCATATCAAAGGCTTGGAATTGTTCAGAAATCTTTACACCTCTGATCACCAGACTGCAGAGCCCAAGGGCCATTCAAGGCCTGTGGAAACTCTGGAACAATAGACTTGGCCCCCTGCCTATCTGTTTCCCTGGCTTTCTGACAGTCCTATTGGGCTCCAGACCAATCACCAACTTACTGATATCCTTCAAGCTGGTTCTCACTAGTTAAAGTCTATGCTAAAGCCAACAGCAGTTAGAGACGGAGAGCTGAGGTTAGTGCACTCCATTCTTCTGGGACTGAAACCAGCCTGACTGAGTGAGGTACTCACCTCAGCACACAATTTAAGGGAGAGCCAAGAAACTCAGTAACCAAGATAAATAATATTTAATATAATTAAAATGTTTTCTGATATTTTATTCATCGTGGATTAGTTTGTATTAGTTCTGATTTTTAAAAATGATTAATCCAAATATTATTAATCTTAAAATTACTGAGGCTTTTGGTGCCCCCTTAAATTTTATACCTTGTAGGGAGTACCTTAAATCATCTCACCCTAGACTCCAGCCCTGATGAGAAATGATTCACAAAGGGTCAAAAATAGGAAATGTGGAAAAGCTCTGTGAAGATTAATCAGGAGGTGAGGCTCCTTCAGAAGGTGTGGAAAGTGTGGCCCTGATACCCCAGGCCTGGATACTGAAATTGAGTGAAAATATGAGAAAAGTCAGCCTTGTTACAGAGAATTCTGCCAGGGAATACAGCTGGAAAGTTCTCTCCCAGGGCACTGTCCAGTCCACCTGAAACCGTTCACAGGGAGGCTGGGGCAGTGTTAGCAGTAGGTTGTTGCCTACTTGTATCATCTGAGAAGGATTGAAAAAGTTCCTTTTCCCCAAGGTCACAACGGGTACACCGTAGTAGAGTGGTCAGTCCTTTGGCTCTTGAAGTTGTTCTGGTCTGAAAGAAACTGCCGTTGTTATGTTTAAAGACGACTGGACTATATAATGATCTTTTACTTTTATGTAGTTTGTTTCACTTTTTTCTAGTTCATACTCAGTGCTCCCATTTCATTTCATTTATGTTTTCCAACTTCTCCATCTCTCTCTTTTTTTTCATGTTCTTTCTGAAGCCTTTATCAAGCATAGTAGAAAAGCTTTTGTATACATATACATACATAATAAATATATATATTTTAGAAAACTTAGGAATTTTTGCCTAACTAAAAATTTACGACATTTTGATTCTACTTGTTTGACTTAGTATGAATAGAATGCTAGATTTCTAATTTTAAAAAGATATGCAACAAGCAACAAAGGTTTACTGTATCGTCAGGGAACTATAGTCATTATCTTGTAATAACCTATAATGCAAAATAATATCAAAAATAATATATGTGTATATGTATAACCGAATCACTTTGTTGTGCACCTGAAACATTGTAAGTCAACTATACTTCAATAAAATATATATGTTAAGAAAAAAAAATAAAGAACCTGCCCTTATAATACAACGATCTCTGTGGCAAACAATTATTGGTAGAGATCTTAGCAGAGACGGACTTATTCATTCATTCATTTAACAAACATTTACTAAGCAACACAAACCAGACTAGAGTAGGATCTACCTTGCCCAATATAATAGAAATGACAGATAGGAATGTGAACTGAGTATACCAAGGTCAGGATCAGGGCAGGGCAGGATGGCAGAAGGACCCCTCATTCAGTTCAGATCGCCTTCCCTCTGGGACTACGATGTGTAAGGAAGGCGCCTGCCTGGGATTACAGAAAAGGACAGAGAGAGCTCTCAGAACACCCTCCATCCGGCTCTCAGAGCTGTGCCTGGGCTTTGCAGGACTAAGCATGACCTTAATTCGCAGCGGTCTTGCTGCACAACTCCAGGGGGTGCCATTCTCCTAGGATATAGTGGCATTGGACAGGATGGAGCGTTCTGTCCTGGCACAGTGAAGACAAGTCTATGAGAGGGAGCTGAGTTTGCCCCCAAAGGTATGTCACTGAGCATCTGTGAGCCTGTGCACCAGGAATCCTGACCCTTGTTGGGGGGTGGTCATTGGGGCAGGGGGGTGGGGGGGAGGAACAGGAGCCTAGATGGGTCCCGCCACTTGGATTTCTTCCCAGGGCTGACCTGACACTATGAGTTTGTTTGGCTTTGTGGCCCTGGCCTAGCTTCTTGGGTGAGAAAAGGGCTGTGACCCTAGTTAGACAGCCTCCCTGGGAGACAGAAGCCATTCCACTGGAGCTCTCTAGGATGTGCTTCCCGGGGAGGTGGCCCAGGACCTAATCACTGGTCAGGAAGCCTGGGAAATGACAGGAGGGTGGACGAGAGGAATGTTTTAGGTCCCTGAAACCTCTCTCTCTTTTTAAACAATTAACCAACAAACACGTATGCAGCGCTTTTATACACACCTTCCTGTTCCCTTTTCATGACAACTCTGTTATGAGAGGTTCTATTATTTTATTCCTGTTTTCCAGCTGCGGAAATTGAGTCCCAAGAGGTGACATAATGTCCAGATAAGACAGTGAGTAAATGGAAAAGTTGGGATTGAATGTTACATTGGTGCCTCTTTCCCTGTGTCACTCAGGTCCTGTGACCCAAATGCTCCTAGACCTCAGACCACAGCCCTGGGTCACCCTTTCCTCCTCACACACGACCTCTGGTGGAGAGTGTTTCTACCTGAGAAAGGGGCTCCATCTGCTCATTTTCCCTCTCTCCCTGCCACTGTCCTAGTTCAAGCCATGCTCATCATTCTGCTACCACTCCTGTGGCCCTTTGGTTTTTGTTTATTTTTTCCTCTTCTTGCTGGCTGTGTGTCTTTGAGCAAGTTTCTCAACCCCTCAGGGCCTGTGCATTATCTTCTTAAAAGGGAACTGAGACTGGTGCAGCCACTGGGCTATGCTAAAGATTAGGCATGATGCTTCGTTTACAGGAGTTCCTTCCAAGAGAATTATAAATGTGAGACTCACGTGTAATCTATAAACTTTTCTAGTCACCATATTTTAACAGGCCAAAAAGAAATAAGTGAAATTAATTTTAGTAGTATACTATATTTAACACCACATATATACACAGTAGTATCCATTTTAAAGGGGCTTCCCTGGTGGCTCAGATGGTAAAGAATCTGCCTCCAATGCTGCAGACCTGGGTTTGATCCCTGAAGTCAGGAAGATCTCTTGGAGAAGAGAATGGCAGCCCACTCTAGTATTCTTGCCTGGGAAATCCCATGGACAAAGGAGCCTGGTGGGCTACAGTCCATGGGGTCGCAGAGTCAGACACCACTGAACAACTAACACTTTGACTTTAGTACTTTAAACTATTAACATTTATGTTCATTTATTTCATAACTAAATCTTCCAAGTCCAGTATGTATTTCACTCTAACTACGTGTCTCAGTTTGAAGGACTAGTCACCTTTCCAGTGTCCAGGAACCACTTGTGGCCAGTGGCTCCTGTCCTGGGCAGTACAGGCTTTGAGTGCTCAGAGCAAGGGTCTGGTGTGTCTGTGCGTGCTCTGTCAGTGGCCTGCTGGCTGTATGCAGTGTCACAGCTGCTCCATGGCCCTGGGCCCCAGGCACAGGCTTCCTCCTGAGATCAGGGCTTCTGCTCTTGCTGTTCCTGCCTGCTGCCTTCACCATAGGAGGTTATGGGGCTGACTCCAGGGGGCATAAGTTCTGTCACGTTTCCTGCCAGCTGCCAGCCTGAATGCGAGGCCCAACACTCCTTAGTTTTCCTGTCTGCTCATGGGAAGCCCTTCCATTCAGCGAACCTAATTATATCCAATCAATCTTCAAACAATGAGCGTGTCTGGTGGGACTCCCTGGGGTGAGAGAGCATATTTTGGGTAAGGAGGTTTGGGAAATTCCCCTTTTAATCAGGAGAAGAGGCCTGTCCACATCCCTGGCCCCATGATGCGGAGGAGGGAGGTCCCGGAATCCACAGTGGAAGGTGGTGATTAGGAAGCGGTTTCTGGGCAGAGCGCCGAGCCTCTGCAGAGTTTAGGTTGTCTTTCCATTTCTTTCATTTTGAAAGAGTTTGCCTAGAAGCATCTGGAGCCTGGAAGGACACTCTGCCCTTCAGTGGGGTTTCCTGCTCCCATCCCCAGTGCTGCCCGCCTCTGCCCAAGTACAGAAGCAGAGTACTCTCTTCAGAGAGCTGGGTCCAGCAGGCCAACTTCTGGCCCTCAGCCTAGGCTCAGCTGCTGCCAGGGGCTACTCATGCTGGGCAGTCCACTGATCTTCTGCCCAGAGCATCTCTGTGGCTTGGCTTTGCCTTCCTCCTGTTGCTCAGGAACCCAGCTGTAGACATTTGCTGGGGCTGCCCTAGCAAAGCACCACAAACTGGGTGGTTTATCTTAAAAGAAAGTCACTGTCTCCCAATCTGGAGGCCAGAGGTCAGAAATCAGGGTGTGGGCAGGGTGGGTTCCTCCTCTGAGCTGTGAGGGAAGGACCTGTTTGAAGCCTCTGTCCCAGCTGCTGGCGGCCTCTGGAGTTCCTTGGCTTATGGGTGATGTCCTTTCAGTGTCTCTATGCTTGTCTTCCTCAGGGTCCACATATCCTTTTGCAAGGAGCCCAGTCAAGCTGGATTGGGATCCACTCTACTGACCTCATTTAGCTTGTTTGTCTTGGTAAAGACCCTATCCAAACAAAGTCACTTTCTGTGGTACTAAGAGTTAAGATTAAACGTGTGAATTTTGGCGGAGGGACGCAATCCACTTCATAACACTAGCCTAAGCTCTTCTGGAAGAGAAGAGGGAACGTGGGAACCAAGGAGGTGGCTGAGCCTCTGAGCTCTCCACGGCCAGTGACTCTGTCTTCAAGCCTGTAGTGTATCCCATAGAGCTGCCAGGATAATTACCCATAACTACCAAACCAGCTCACAGAAACTCAGAATTGCCTGGGGCTGCAGCCAATACAATGACCAACAAAACTCTGCCCCTGCCCTTTAGGAAATGTAATCCAATAGGAGAGAGAATCAAGTAATAAAATACAGGGCAGAGAAAGGTATGGAGAATAAAGCCATGGAAGTGGGAGTACTTTCTTGAGGTTCAGAGATAAGTGAAAGATTCATGGAGAATCGCTGTGATGAGAGAAGCTTGGCAGACCCTTTGAAGGCAGAGATGAGGCCAGCTGGGCACTCCTGGGGTGGAATTCCAGGGAAAGGTGGGCATTCCAGGGAGGACTGGATTGCATGGACGTGAGCGGAAGCAGATGGGGACAGGGTGGGAGAGCAGGACACAGCCTGCTCGTGGTGGGCTTTTCTTGCCAGGCCAAGGGGCCCATGGGGTGTTTTGTAGCCGGAGCACCACATAAAGCAAATCACTCCTTAGGGATATACATCTGATCTGTGAGAGTGGGCTGGGAGGGGCTTGAGGTGGTGGAGGAGGGCAGGGGAGGGCTTGCAGGAGTCTGGGGAAAGGCCTGAGTTAGGGCAGGTGCTGTGGAAATGCAAAGAGAGGGTTGGGAGTGGGGAAGTGAAAAGGAAGACCCAGAGAACATGATGCCCAGGTGTGGGAGAAAAGAGAGCAAAGACAAAGCTGGCTTCAGCTTTTCAAGTCTGGGCAATTCAGAGAGGGCGGGTACCCGTGCAGAGCAGGAAGCAGGGAAGTCAGGGTGTGGCTGTCCTGCTCCGTGCAGACACACCCTGTCAGAGGGGGAGACTTCCCCTCCTCCCGTCTCCCTGCAATTGCCAAAAGCTGGAGTAGCCTCCCCTGACCCCACTTTGTCTCTTTTTCTCCCTCAGAAGCTGTGTCTTAATGGGTTAAAGGTGCTCTGTTGTCTCAAGGGTGTTCTTAATGTTGTAATGAGAAAATGAGAGAAGGGAAAGACATGCAAGCAATATCAGGGAGACTATGAAACATGACCGGGTTCCAGTGGTGAGAACATCAGCCCACAGCTGGCTCAGCATCCACAGACCACCTCTGACACTGGCATCCTCCTTTTGAGGCAAAATAGGCTTCCCTGGTGGCTCAGTGGGTAAAGCGTCTGCCTGCAATGCGGGAGACCTGGGTTCAATCCCTGGGTTGGGAAGATCTCCTGGAGAAGGCAATGGCACCCCACTCCAGTACCCTTGCCTGGAAACTCCCATGGATGGAGGAGCCTGGTGGGCTACAGTCCATGGGGTCACAAAGAATCAGACACGACTGAGCGACTTCACTCATTCACTCAGACACCTGGCTTTTCTCCAGAACCTGAAATGTATAAGACATAACTTTGTCTCCTTATGAAAACTTCTCATCTCCTATGTGTTTTGGCTCTGGAACATGCCTGTGTAGTGTGTGTGTGTGTGAGTGTGTCTGTGTGTACTGAGTTCCCTACTTAGTATCTCTTCATCCCTACTCTGTCTCAGCCCTCTCCCACTGCTAGCAAGTTCCAGGGCCCCCAGCCTAATCAGGCAGAAACTCTGATATGGGCAGGGAGGTACCAACAGTGTAGCTGGAAAATCATTCTCTGCTAATAAAGATGCTGAAAATGAGATCTAGCTGATGCCACCTTTTTTGTCTCAGCCGTGATCTGTTATCTCTGAGGGCTGAGGTGCGGGGTGAGCCCAGTAAGAGATGAGGTTTGGGGCCCTGACCACACCTGTTTCGGGACGGGGCTCACACAGGAAAACATCTGGAAACATCATGAGGTTGAGTATAACGCAGCACAGTGTACAAAAGGTTAAGGAGTCAGCCTGATGGAGACAATGGGGTTGAAAACTAAAAGGCTGGGATATCACCCCTTCTGGTTTCAGTGTCTGCCACTTCATAAAAGGATTTAAATTTCATAAGAAATGATCCAAATGGACTGTGGTAGGGGAGTGGCATAAACCATTACCTTTTATCCATATAATAAAACACACTACAGTCATTAAAAGGGAGTGGCAAAAGTGATTATACTGACATGGAAAGATGTTTATAATCTTTTGTTGAGGATATACTGTAGTAGCTAATTTGTGTGTGTGTGTGAAAAGCATACATAAACTAAGTGTTGAAAGTGTTTATGACCTAGTTGTATTATGGGTGACTTATGTCCAAGTTGTATTATGGGTGACGTTTCTCTCTTTTTCTTCCTCTTTTTTTTGTTCTTCAATGAAAATATAGTACTTGTGAAATTTTAAATAGACATAATGACTTATCAGTTATTTAAAATTATTTAATATATGCCCTCAGAAATACTTCATTGGTGCTTAATTAGAGAGTAGCCTTAGATAAAGAGCATTTCCTGACTACACAGGGTCCCCCCAGGCCCTCTCCTCACTGCTTTCCATCTCAAAGCTCCTGTCAGCAGGACTGCTCTCCTGAATCCTGCAGGGGAGGCTGTGGGGATGGGGGCGGCTTGATAGCATCACTGCCTTCAGCAGGAGAGGAAGGGGGTCTTAGGCAGGTTCAGTGACTCTTACTGTGAAATCCCGTTACTCGGGTCCTGTAGGAGGTAAGGCTTGGCCTTTCTTTCTCTCTTCTCCTGTTTTCCAGCTGCTTCTCTCATGAACAGGTTTCCTTCCGGTTTCAGTCCCATGACTTTGCTCTCCTGGTGCTATTGTACCCAGGCCAGCTGGTGAGCAGGACTGGTTTTTAGGGTTACAGAGTCTTCAGGTCACACTGGGGTTAAGTGCCACGGGAAAGGCAGAAACAAAGTTAGAAGGTCACCTGGAAATCAAGGGGCCGGGGCCAGGGTGAAAAGAGGTGGGCCTCCCTGTACTGCATGATCGGAGGGCCTGCGCTAAGGGGGCAAGTCACTCTCAGGAACTTGAGTGCAAGGTTCCTGCAGCAAAACTCTTAGGGCTGAAAGAACATCCAGCTGTTCTTCAGACAGCTGTGCAGATTTTTGTCGCTGCTCTGAAGGGTTAAAGCGGGTCAGACCCACCTGTTCAGCACTACCTTGCCCTCCGTGGGGCACCATGGCTGCAGGTGGGGGTGCTCTGCTTTCTGTAGCGCCTGCAGTGAGCGGAGCCAGAACTTCGGGGCACCCTTAGACACTGTTGGGTTGTAGGATGGTGTGTTCTTTGTGAGTTTTTACTATGACCCAGCTATCAGTGTTTCAATCTGGGGAAATCTGACCTGGAGAAAAGGGGCTACCCGAGGATACCCAGACTCTCCAGGGCCTCGGGCTACAGCCTCTTGACTCTTCTTGACTGCTCTGCTTTTTCATTCTAAGGACAGAAGTATTCCGGCAAACCAACTCCAGGGGGTTCAGCCAGAAAATAGGGAGCAGTGGTTACAAATTCTGCCTGTGACCCTGGGTTACTTATATAATTTCTCTGAGTCCCAGTTTCTTCATAGGTAAAAAGAAAGACTAATGGTATATGATTTGGAGTTGTTGTGAAATAATGTATCTTAAAGAATTTAGAGGACAGCACTGGGAGGCACGAAACAGGGATGGACTAGAAAAACAGGTGACAACCTGTAAGGGCAGAGACAGCTGCGCTCCTCAGATCAGGGCGGGGCTGCTGGAGCAGGCTCTGGAGAACCGCTGGGCTCCGGGTGTTAACTCCGTACCTGCTGGATGGTGGGGAGACTCCAGAAATGAGCTGGGGTGATAAGAAGGGTGCTGCTATGTATCCACAAGTGTGAAGTTACTGCAGTATTTTAACTGTCAAGTATGCAAAGAGTTGACTCATTGGAAAAGACTCTGATGCTGGGAGGGACTGGGGGCAGGAGGAGAAGGGGACGACAGAGGACGAGATGGCTGGATGGCATCACCGGCTCGATGGATGTGAGTCTGAGTGAACTCCGGGAGTTGGTAATGGACAGGGAGGCCTGGCGTGCTGCGATTCATGGGGTTGCAAAGAGTCAGACACAACTGAGCGACTGAACTGAACTGATGGCAGCATACCACCTGAATATTGATTGTAATTCTGAATGTTAACTGTTAATTATTCATTAGAATAAGTAGATATTAGCTACAGGACTTTGAAAGCTATCAGGTTGTCCAAAAATTTCACTTGGGTTTTTCTGTAAGATGTTATGGAATAGATTCCCTCCTCCCGACTATATGTGTGTGTGCACTGACAGAGAGACAGACAGACAGACAGACACACGCACACACACACACACACACTCACAGAACATCTTAACCTTTAAGGCAGAAAACCCAGAAGAGTAAAGGACCGACATGTGTCAGACTTGCTGCTGCTCAGATGTGCGGTCTCAGGGTCTGGAACGTGTGGGTGCCAGCAGCCTGTTCAGAAGGTATTTCCTTCTGATGAGCCTTGCAGTCCCGCTCTGCCTTGTGTGGGTTCTGGGGAGTTCGCACTGCAGTGCCAGGGAAGGTTGGGCAGCATACGGAAAACCTCCCTGGGCTCTGGCGGCAAATCAAGGTGTTTTCTGCTAGTTTGCTAGGACTGCCTTAACCCGGTATCACACACTGGGCGGCTCAACCAGAGGAAGTTATTTCTTTGCGGTTGTGGAGGCTAGAAGTTCCAGATGAGGATGCCCACACGTTGGTTTCTTCTGGGGGAGCTGTTCCCGGCCTCCCTTGTCATCTTGCAGACGGCTGTGTCACCCCTGCATCTCCACACCATTTTCCTTGGGTGTGTGTCTGCGTCCAGACCTTCTCTTTTTACAAGAATTCCAGTCACCTTGGATCAGGGCCTTTCTTAATGACCCCACTTTAGAGCCTATCTCCCACTGTGTTTACATTCTTCGGTTTTAGGGGTTAGTACTTCAATATATCAAACTGAGGAGGAGACATAATTTGGTCCATAACAAGTTCTTTCCTCCTAGGCTGGTGTACCCAGCATACTTTGCAGGCTTTTCTCTCCAGCACATGTAGGGTACATGCTACTCTTGAGATTTTTCCCTGTGTCTTTTTTTTTTTTTTGCTTCTTGTGAAAATACTCAAACACATAGTAGGATATATGCCGATACATGTATCCCTCACTAAATTCAATACAGCTTACACATTTTGTCAAATATCATTCTTGTATATATGTATGTGTATTTCCCTAAAGGTAAATATTTAAGTTACCTTTAAATGTTGTTGGAGAAGGAAATGGCAACCCACTCCAGTATTCTTGCCCGGAGAATCCCATGAACGGAGGAGCCTGGTGGGCTACAGTCCACCGGGTCGCAAAGAGTCGGACACGGCTGAGCGACTTCACTTCACTAAATGTTGTAGGATGCACTTCTAAATATAAATGATAAAGAAAAAGATAGTCTTTCACACACCACTGTACCATTATCGTGTGTATATGTGCTAAGTAGCTTCAGTCATGTCCAACTCTTTGAGACCCCATGGACTGTATCCCACAGGCTCCTCTGTCCATGGGATTCTCCAGGCAAGAACACTGGAGTGAACTGCCATGCCCTCCTCCCGGGGCTCTTTCGGACCCAGGGACTGAACCCCCGTTTCCTGTGTGGCTCCTGCGTTGCAGGCAGATTCTTTATCACTGTGTCCTTGGTTCTAACAATAATTCCCTATATCATCTAAATATAATCAATCCATATTCATGATTCTTAGACTATCACCAAAATGTCTTACAATGATTTTCTTCACCAACCAAGCAAGATTCTTGCATTGAAAATGGTTATGTATCATCAGTATCTTGCCTCTTTTTAGCTTAAACATTTCTCCCTCACCCTTTCTTTTCAGGATACTGACTTTTTGAAGACACTAAGCCACTCATTCTGGAAGACATTCCAGCCACTAATACTGGAATGCCCCTTGTTCTGGTGTTGTCTGACATCTCCCTTGAGGTCACTACAATAAACAGCTATTAAAACCATGTATTTACTGTAAAACAGTTGTTGAGGACAGACCTGGCATGACTCCAGCTCCTTACGTATGTTCTATATGAGAAATTCTCACCAAAGTTTAGTACCAGGAAAGAGTTGTGCCTCCCTCCATGAATGGCATTTTATTTTTTTCTGATGAGAGCTAGGAAACATTCTGTCTCTGTTTTTGTTCAAAAAGTGCAGAGTGAAGTTTACAGCTGTGGTACTTTTTAGGGTTATCACATCTGCTTCACCTTTTCCCCTTGATCCTGAGTTCTACTTTGTTCACTCTTTAAGGTATTATGAGTCTTTCATTGTAAATTCATTCTTTTTTTTTTTGTTTTTTTTTGCTTTGAAGATTTGGGATATAAGTAAATCCAGCTGATTTCCCCAAGGCTTTTCCTAACATCCAAGCTCAGAGATGAAGGGCTTGCCCAAAGGTGCTTTATAGCCAATTCCTTTCAGGGAACCAGAGGGTTGCAGAGAACTTCTGAAGACCAAGCCTATCCCCCACACAAAGTGTTCTTCAAGGTAGCTATGATTTAACACTAACCTTGTCTTCTTGTCTTGTTAACAGTAAACAGGACATCTGCTCCACTTATTGATTTTTTAAGGGGATCCTGGCTCTCCCGTAGTAACTTGTGGTCCAAATGTATCTGCCATCATTCAGCTGTTCATCAAGCTCTGTGCCAAGAATGAAGAGAAATCTAAGAAAGCAGTTATGGCCTCTGAACGATAGAGGTTAGGGTTTATGGTTCTTTTATATTTCCTTGAGATCACAATAGCTTTTGATATGCTAGGACTTATGCAAACGCATCCAGTGGGGCTATTAATCTCAGTGTGAACCTGATAGCCAGAAATATAAGTACCATGAGGTCTGATTTTAGTGGCTGCTTATTAAGTACTTATGATGTGTCAGGAACATAAGTGTATTGTCTTATCTAATCCTCACAACAATTCTGTAAGATAAACACTGGTGTCCCCATTTTCTAAAACAGAAATCAGAGGTTCAGAGATGCTGAGTAACTTGCCTAAGTTATGAAGCTAGGATTTAAATCTACATCTGTCTTCTAAACACATTTTTTTTTTAACATTATAGTACATTGTGTTTTGTTCCTTGCTTAGAAAAAAATTAAAGAGGAGAAAAACACTGCTGCTAAACTCAGAGTGAGGGGAAAGGAAACTATTTATTACACTTTTGACCTCCTCCAATACACACGGGGCAGGACTGCTCCAGGACGGAGTTCGGTTAATTCTGTTTGTTTATTCTCATGATCCCTAGGGTGGAAGTGACTTCTGACCACCCCAGCACCTGGCAGTATGTGAGGCATCAGCGACAGCATCTGGTCACACCACCTTCTTCCAGAAGGCCCACCCACAGCCTGCTCCCCTTCACACTGGCAGAGTGAAAGCACCAGCGTTCCCAGACCAGGAGGCTTGCCAAGAACTCAAATGCTTATTCAATAGAACAAATATGGTTGAAGAGAGTTTATGATTTGATTACATGTTGGCAGACCACTCCAGTATTCTTGCCTGGAGAATCCCACGGACAGAGGAGCCTGGCGGCCTTTGGTTTGTAGGGTCACCAAGAGTTGGACACGACTGAGTTACTGAGCACACAGAGGCAGAGCAGCTGTGCCAGCAACCTTGGTGATCTGTGCTAATGGGGGGGATGTTGGGACTGAATGTGACACCCACACCATCTGCACTTGGAGGGGCTTTTCTGGGGTCTGGAAGGGTGAGGTCAAGAAGTGGTAACTTAGGGCTCTTCCAGGGCTTCAGGAAGTCCCTGAAGTTCAAAGCAGACTTTGTGTGTATATGCACATATTTCTGGACGGGGTCTTTAATTGATGTCAGATTTTCAGAGGGGACTCTCACCCCCAAAGGTTAAGAAGCATCACTTTGAGAGTAATTCAGATAATGCTTTATTATTTAATATTAACTGGAGCTAATTTAAAATTAGTTTACCTTTCTGCTCGGTTATCTAGGTGGTGGGGAAATGCCAAGAGTTAAAACTGTGTCACTGATTAACTAGAGGAAGTTGAATCCAGCAGTTAAGAGCCAGGGTCTGAAACTTTGCTGTTCTCTAGCAACACGCTCTTGGGCAAGTTACTGAATTTCTCTGAGCTTCAGTTTAGTCCTCTGTAGAATGGGTTGAGGTACAGTTCTACCTCATGATGTTTCCAAGTGGCCCTAGTGGTAAAGAACCCACCTGCCAATGCAGGTTAGATGTAAGAGACGCAGGTTCGATCCCTGGGTCAGGAAGGTCCCCGGAGGAGGGCATGACAACCCACTCCAGTATTCTTGCCTGGAGAATCCCATGGACAGAGAAGCCTGGCAGGCTGCAGTCCTCAGGGTCGCACAGAGTCGAACACGACTGAAGCGACTTAGTACACGCACACCTCATGATGTTATGAGGGTTAAGCAAGATAATAAACACAAAGTCTTTAGCATTACCTAAGGTTAGCCATTATTTGTTTTATTATTTTGTTTCTTATTTAACAGAATGGAATCATTACTGGTGGCAGAGTCTTTGAGGCAAGAAGCCGTCAAGGTTGTCCTTCCAATTTCCCCACATGTTCAGCACAGGCTGGGCCCTCCCATTTCACCCCTCCTCTGTCCTCCCTAGATCATTTAAAGCTGGCTTAATCTTGAGGCCAACTCAAGAACCACCTTCTCAGTATCTCCCAGCACATTCCATATTCCAGCATGGTTTATTATTTCTTCTTTAAAATTTTTTACATTGAAGTATAGTTGATGTACAATATTATATGTTATAGGTATATAATATATATAAAATTCACATTTTTAAAGGTTATACTATATTTACAGTTATTACAAAATATTGCCTATATTCCCTCTGCTGTACAATAAATCACTGTAGCTTCTTTTATAAACAATTGTTTTTACCTATTAATCCCCTCCCCTGTATTGCCCCTCCTGATTCCCTCTCCCACTGGTAAACGCTAGTTTGTTCTCTGTATCTGTGAGTCTGCTTCCTGTTTCATTTATTCACTAGTTTGGTGTATTTTTTTAGATTGTAAATGTAAGTGATATCATGCAGTATTTGTCGTTCTCTGACTTATTTCACTTAGTATAATGCCCTCTAAGTCCGTCTATGTTGCAGCAAATGGCAAAATTTCAATCTTTTCTTTGGCTGAGCAGCATTCCATTGTACGTATGCGTGTGTGTGTGTGTGTGTGTGTGTGTGTGTGTGTGTGTATACATATTTTCTTTATTCATTCATCTGTTGATAGACAGTTTGCTTGCTTCCATACTTGGCAACTGTAAATGCTGCTGTGAATATTGGGGCACATTTATCTTTTCAAATTAGTGTTTTGTTTTTTTGGATATATACCCAGGAGTGAAATTGCTGGATCATATAGTAGTTCTAGTTTTTTGAGAACCCACCATACTGTTTTTCATGGTCCATTTTAACCATCTTTAAGTGCACAACTCACTGACATTAGGTACATTTACACTACTGTGCAACCAAGATCACTATTTCATATCCAGAGCTTTTTTCTTACATCCTGAATTGGAACTCTGTATCCATTAAATAATAATTCCCCTTTGCCTCTTTCCACCAGCTGCTGCTATCATTCTACTTTCTGTTTCTGCAGATTTTACTATTATAGATAACATATATTGTGCAATCAGACAGCATTTATCCTTTTGTGTCTGACAATGTTTCCAAGGTCATTCACACATGCATCCGAATTTCATTTGTTTTTAAGGCTGAACAGTGTTCCATTGAGGAGCAGCCAATGGCACCCCACTCCAGTACTCTTGCCTGGAAAATCCCATGGACAGAGGAGCCTGGTGGGCTGCCATCTATGGGGTCGCACAGAGTTGGACATGACTGAAGTGTCTTAGCAGCAGCAGCAGCAGCGTTCCACTGATGCATTAATATATATCTCATTTTGTCTATCCATGCATTTGCTGATGAATATTTGGGCTGTTTCCACCTTTTGGCTACTGTGAATAATACTGTGATGAGCACTGGTGTACAAAATCTGTTTTAGTCTCTATTTTCAATTCGTTCAGGTATTTACCTAGAATTATCAGATCATACAGTAATTCTAGTGACCAGAGACCTGACCTTGGATCTTCCTCGTGTCCAGAGATCTGCCTGCTAATGGAGTGGAACAGGCTGTTCATCTCTGCGTCCTGGGGGGCTATGCCAATCAGGCTGCCTGGGGTCTACCAACATAGTGGTACCTTGTGTTCCCACTGAGCATCTACTTTGGGGCAGTTTCTGTGCTGAGTGTAGTGTCTTGCATGACTCTGTGAGATAGATTTGATTATTATCCTTCTTTTGTAGATTTGGAAACTGAGGCCTGGGAGTGTTTCATAACTCTCCAAGGGCACACAGTTTGCAAGTTCTGAGCCAGGATTTGAACCCAGATAACATAATGTAGCTTATGTGTTTAACTGTATGCAATTCTACTTTTCCAAATGGAGTGACCATTAAATTAGTCAGTCAGGATTGAATTTCTTTGCCTAGGAGGAGTAAACAATTTACGTAGGATAATTACAGTTAAAATCAAAGATATAAATAAAAAGGCTAATCCAAGCCTCTGTGGTTTAAGAGAAACTCTCTTGAGCACCTCCTTCTATATCTATGTTAAAAAATTTTTTTAGCCTTGTATGCTATGTAGAGGAGCTAATTTGCTTTCTGTCTGCAACATAAATCCTCAATTCTATGATATTTAAGGGTAACTCAGTGGACCTACAGAAATGTGCTCTAAGGTGTTGAAATTTGCAATGAAATGTATCACTAGATGGCAGTACAAATCAATGTTTAAAAATCTAACTGCTTTCTAACTCTGAAAATGAAGCTCTAGGAAAGCACCATCATTTTTGATAAGATCAGGGCAACTGTATTTAATTCAAGATGGATTTTAATTACCAAGAAGAGAATTCACAAGGTTTTTAAAGGTAAAAGACCTGAAAAGTGTAAAGACTTTTATAAGGAAAGATACTTCTAAGATTTTAGAAATTCCTGCTTTGGAGGAAGACAAGGTTCTAAGTATTTTGACTTGGGAAACTGCCATCAGCAAGGTAACATCACATACTTCTGACAGTCTTTCAGTCCACCATCTTGGTTTGGATAAGAATCAGCCTTTAGTCCATAAATGAAAACAAGGCTGTCAGTTTAGTCCTTGGGGAAGTTCCTTTCAGTTAATGCCAGAGAAAAACCCAGTATTTAAGTAATTCAAGAAGTCAGAATTGACCTACAGGTTGGTTTAACACCGAAGCCCCTGGGTCTGTTGACTTGTGGTTGAGATAATGAAATAGATCTCACCCATCAGAAGGGAATTCCCAGCTTTTTATTTGAGAAAGTGGCAGGCAGTGAGAGGTGAGGTAAACACATTTTCTCATCTCAGCTCACCAAGATTTGGCTTTCATAGGATGAATTTTAATAATCTAACTGGTATCCTGCTTAGGAGAGAGGATTAATGTTTTATTTTAGAGAAGGCCTAGAGTCAAAATGGGAAACTTTCTTTTTTTTTCTCTCAAGCTATCATATGCAAATTATAGCCTCTTCCAGAAAGGTCTCAGGGAAATGGAATCAAGATAATACCTCCAAGAAACTGAAATTTCAGGACACACCTTTCAAAAGGCACACACAAGCTGACTCCAGCCCATAGGCCACCGAGAGTCAGAATACATCTGGAGGGCACTGTCAAAGCACAGAGTGACAAGCCCTTCCTTTGCGACCTTATGAGCAAATCATTTAACCTCTCTGAGTCTCAGATTCTGCATTTGTTAAATGGGCATAATAATAGCTCACAAGGGTGTTGTGAGGGCAAATGAGATAATGGATGTGAAAGTACTTGTAAGCTATATCGTGCCATCATATATGGGCTACTATTGCTTTTGAAATGTCAGCCCACCTAACTCCGTTGTCATTCACACACACACACACACACACCCCCTCCAATAATGTAGACTGGAAACCCGAGCATTGTCTTTGTTCTCTATTGCCACATACCCATCAATCTGCACCTCTTTGTCTCCATTTCCACAACCAGAAGGATCTCCTATGTGGACCTTCTGCTCCTAACCTAGCCTTGCTTGACTCCTGCTCACTGCTGAAGAAATAATCCTGTTAAAAACTCACTTTGATTAGATCTTTCCCCTGCAAAACTTTCAGTGGTTTCCTACTGTCTGCAGAAAAAAGTCCAAACTTCAAAGCAGCTGCAATGAAAAGCCATTGACAATCTGGCTGTCCTACCTAAATACCATCAATGAGAGAGCCACACAGAAATCAAAATGTAAGTGTTACATCAGAGGATAGGTGATGTAACCACAAATGTTTGCCAGAAATTTTTTCTTCCTCCTCTTTCAATCTTGACCTTGAGAAAGTCCATCTGAGGCTTGCCTTCCTATGTAGGGCCATTTTAAGGGAAACTTACCCAACTTTCTGCCCTTTCTAGCCTGCCCAAGTTCCCTGCACTCTGTCCTAGAGCATGCTCTGCCATAATACTTAGCTTACTTTGTGAGAGTTCACCCTCTTGCTGGAAGTCAGAAACTCATAACCCGTTGGCTATACCTGACTCTGAGATGTGCTTTTGACCCTCATAATGTTGCTCTGCGCTGTGCTGAACAATATACCAACGTATTGGACAACTGATATTATAAAAAAATTCTGCCTTGTCTTGAGAAACTAGGAAAGCTAAGCAGCCGACCCTAGTGTCTCAGATTCAAATGGCTACAGTGGCCTTCTTGTAAGTTGTCTATAAAGCTGTCTCCACCTTCTCAGTTTCAATCTTTCCCCCTAACTCAATACTGACATATCTATTATTCCACAAAGAGTGCTCTTGTCAGGGTCATTAGTAACCCCCATAATTTCCAAATCCAGTGGTCTCTTCTCAGTTTTGTCTTACCCCACCTTTCCGTAGAATTTGACACAACCACTTTTACTTCTTGAAATACTTTTTCCCTCCTCCTGGCTCTCATTATATCCCATGTTGTGAGCTCTTCTCACTCTCCTTTGCTGGCTCCTGTCCTCTGTCTCACTTCTAAAGTCAGGGTGGTTGGAACTGGCTCAGGGTCCTCTTCTCTATTTGTACATTCTTCCTAAATTAGCCTATGCAGTCTCAGAGCGTTAAAAGCCATCTATTTACCATGTCTACTAACTTTTTTTTCTAACTTGGACTTCTATTTAAGAGTCCACATGTCCACATCTAACTGCCTGTCTAATTTGCCACTGCTTTCTGAATTTTTAATAAGCATTTTGAACTTCACTGTCACATGTTTGGATTTCCGTCTTCCAAATCTCTTCCTTCTCTTCTTCCTACCTCAGTAAATGGCGCCACCATCTGTTCTCAAAGCAAAAACCCAGTAACCTTCTTCCCACATTTAATGCTGTTCCTGAAACATACATCTGTAGTGGATGCTGTGACGTGCCCAGCAGAGGGGACGAAGGGACGTATGCCCACAGCTGCTGGGTGTGCTGACAACTCACAGCCCTCTGCCCTCTCTGGAAATCGCCCTCACCTGGAAAGAGCTACCTCACTCAAGGTCACCCCCCTTTCCTAGTGGCAAGAAGCCATACAGAGACGGATGTTTGAGGCCTAACTCCTAACACAGGTTTACTCTGGAAAGCCATCCCAGCTTCAGTGTCCTTCCCACCCCCACCCCAGGGAATCACTGAGGCTTCACTGAGGCTTCACTGAGACTGCATCACAGCTCAGCTTCTCCTTCTGCCCAGCCTGCTTCCTTCCTTTCCCTTTACTTCCCTGCCATGGGTGTTGACCCCAAGAGCCCTAAACAATACACTTATTTTACCCTGATCTCACTCTCTTAGAGTCAGCTTCCCAGGAAACGCAATCTGCAACACCATCCCATATTTATCCACCTTTTTCCATCTCCATTGACTATTCTAGTTTAAGCCACCACCTTCTCTTACCTTGACTACTGAAATAACCTTCCCCCAATGACCCTGTTACTACTGTTTTCCTCACAACTGTCAGCTATCTTTTTAAATATTCAACTTGTTTTATCTTATTTCATTAGATGACATTTAATACAAAAATGTAATATATGTGTGTGTATATATATATGTTTTGAACCTTTAATAAAAGTAAAAAGTGAATGCAAAAAAAAAAACACGATGCAGAAAATTTAGTATGAATGTAAATCTCACTAGATGTTCAAATTTGGTATAGTGCAAGTTTTGTTCATAATATTTTTCATTTTTAAAAACTCAAATAACTGGTTTATATACTTGCTATAAAGTGTTGGCAACAAAATTCTTCAGATTCACAGTATTTTGGCTACATTATTTCTAACAGATATAGATTTACTTCCAGTTTAAAAGAAAGGAATCTTTTTAAAATAGACAAAAGAATATTTTCTGTTTGTACATAATCAAGTAGAGACTCAATTAGTGGTTTCATCCAAAAATTTGTTTTTCATAAAATGCTGACATCGTCATTGAAATACATCTCTATATATGCATGCTTTCCACTTAATTAAGATCTGGAACTATTAAGTTTCCTGTATATCTTTCCTTGATGATAACCTCCCCTAGCTCTCCAGAAGTGATCACAATTGTGAGATTTGTTTTTATCATTCCTGTACTTAAATCTTTATAGCTTTACCAAATAGGCATATATCACTAAATAATAAAGAGGTTAGTTTTGTTTTTGAGATTTATAAAAATGGAGCCATAGTGTACCTGCTGAGCTTGTGTTTTTCCCACTCAAAAGTATATATCTAATATAATATAATCATTTATGTTGATATTACTTAGGTTTATTCATTTCCATAATTATGGTAGTATTCATTAATAACATTTAATAAATTGATTATCCATATAAATAAATCCACTATTTATATATTCTCTGATGATAAATATTTGTATTTTCCATTTTTGTACATTTTTTTGGTGCTTATAGTTAAGAATGTCTCAGGCATATATACCTAGAAATAGAATTGATTTAGTATATGTAAAATGCTCAATTTTATAACATATTGACATATTATTTTTCAAAGTGATTATATCAAATTTTACTTTACCAACAGCATAAGAAGCCCTATTGCTGTACATCATAGTAGTGCTTTAAATTCATGGCAATAAAATAGATATTATCACTGTGCAATTAATTTTAGAATTACTATGGAAGTTGAGTATCCTTCAGTGTGTGTACCATTTGTTTCTTTTTCTATTAAATTCCTGTACATATCTTTTGCTCATTTTTTTCCATTTTTTTGGCTTTTTGGAAGTTGATTTTCAAGTCCTTATATATTCAGGATTATTGTTTCTTACCAATAAATACTTTCTACCACTTTGTAGCATCACTACAAACAAAGCTAGTGGGGGTGATGGAATTCCAGTTGAGCTATTTCAAATCCTAAAAGATGATGCTGTGAAAGTGCGCACTCAGCATGTCAGCAAATTTGGAAAACTCAGCAGTGGCCACAGGACTGGAAAAGGTCAGTTTTCATTCCAATTCCAAAGAAAGGCAATGCCAAAGAATGCTCAGACTACCGCACAATTGCACTCATCATCGCACAGAGTCGGACACGACTGAAGCGACTTAGCAGCACCAGCAGCAGCAGCACACGCTAGTAAAGTAATGCTCAAAATTCTCCAAGCCAGGCTTCAGCAATACGTGAACCGAGAACTTCCTGATGTTCAAGCTGGTTTTAGAAAAGGCAGAGGAACCAGAGATCAAACTGCCAATATCTGCTGGATCATCGAAAAAGCAAGAGAGTTCCAGAAAAACGTCTATTTCTACTTTATTGACTATGCCAAAGCCTTTGACTGTGTGGATCACAATAAACTGTGGAAAATTCTGAAAGAGATGGGAATACCAGACCACCTGACCTGCCTCTTGAGAAATCTGTATGCAGGTCAGGAAGCAACAGTTAGAACTGGACGTGGAACAACAGACTGGTTCCAAATAGGAAAAGGAGTACATCAAGGCTGTATATTGTCACCCTGCTTATTTAACTTCTATGCAGAGTACATCATGAGAAACGCTGGACTGAAGTACAAGCTGGAATTAAGATTGCCGGGAGAAATATCAATAACCTCAGATATGCAGATGACACCACCCTTATGGCAGAAAGTGAAGAAGAACTAAAGAGTCTCTTGATGAAAGTGAAAGAGGAGAGTGAAAAAGTTGGCATCAAGCTCAACATTCAGAAAACAAAGATCATGGCATCCGGTCCCATCACTTCATGGGAAATAGATGGGGAAACAGCAGAAACAATGAGAGACTTTATTTTTGGGGGCTCCAGAATCACTGCAGATGGTGATTGCAGCCATGAAATTAAGATGCTTGCTCCTTGGAAGGAAAGTTATGACCAACCTAGATAGCATATTAAAAAGTAGAGACATTACTTTGCCAACAAAGGTCCATCTAGTTAAGGCTATGGTTTTTCCAGTAGTCATGTATGGATGTGAGAAAGCTGAGCACCGAAGAATTGGTGCTTTTGAACTGTGGTGTTGGAGAAGACTCTTGAGAGTCCCTTGGACTGCAAGGAGATCCAACCAGTCCATCCTAAAGGAGATCAGTCCTGGGAGTTCATTGGAAGGACTGATGTTGAAGCTGAAACTCCAATACTTTGGCCACCTGATGAGAAGAGCTGACTCATTTGAAAAGACCCTGATGCTGGGAAAGATTGAGAGCAGGAAGAGAAGGGGACAACAGAGGATAAGATGGTTGGATGGCATCACTGACTCAATGGACATGAGTTTGTGTAGGCTCTGGGAGTTGGTGATGGACAGGGAGGCCTAGTGTGCTGCGGTTCATGGGGTCGCAAAGAGTCAGACACGACTGAGCGACTGAACTGAACTGAACCAGTTTGTGGCTTTTAGTTTTCTTTATGGAATATTTTGATGAACAGAAGTCTTTTTAATCTAGTTGTTTATTGTGTTTATTGATTATTTCCCTTATGATTTTTGTGTTTTGTTCAATAAATCTTTCCTGCTTTCCCCGGTTATATTTTCTACCAAAAGTTAAATTTTTGCTTTTCACAGTTAAGCCCTTAATTCACCTGGAATAGATTTTTGTGTACAATATGAATAGATATCCAATTTCTTTTTTTCTCCAAATGGCTAACTGTGAAGAATTGTGAAGGGTCTGAGACTTATCCTACTTGCAAATGGAGAAGCTAGCCTGCCACAGTCTTGTTGACGCTGGCAGAATACACGAGACTCCTGGATCTCAAAGGGCAGGATTTATTACTCACAACACAGCAAACAGCGTGTTGGGTGTTGGTTTCTTTTGTCATGTTCCCAGACAGAGGGCATGAGAAGAGGGCTGGGTGGAACCTGCAGTGCAATGGGTTGTGTTATGGGAAAGGAAATAAAGTTCGAGAACCTGAATCTTTTATAATGGGCAGTGAGTCAGCCTGATCTTTACCCCAGTGTGTGCTGAGTTGCTTCAGTGTGTCCGACTCTGTAGCCCCATGGACCATAGCCCACCAGGCTCCTCTGTCCATGGGATTTCCTAGGCGAGAACACTGGAGTGGGTTGCCATGCCCTCCTCCGGGGGATCTTCCTGACCCAGGGATTGAACCTGTGTCTCTTAATATCTCCTGCATTGGCAGGCAGGTTCTTTACCATTAGTGCCACCTGGGAAGCCCACTAGGGATACATTATCTTCTTAGAAAACCATAAACAAACCTACTCTCTTATTCTGTAGAAAGAATGTATCTCTGTCTTCCCAGGTTGTTAGCTATACAGAGTCTTGAAAAGACAGCCTGGAAAAAGGCAGTCAATGTCTCTGTTCACAAGATGTTCAGAAACACAAGAGGCTCATGTAAAATTGTCTCCTAATAACAACCAATTTGGGGAGAATCAAATCTTAATGATATTGAGTTTTCCTATCAGTGAATATACCTCTATACTTGAAAACATTTTCTTTCAAATTTTTCACTGACATTATATAATTTCCTCCATAAATGTTCTATATATATTTTGCTTGATGTATTCTTGGGTATCATAAGCTATGTTAATGTTATTTTTTTAAATTATATTTTCTAATTGCTTGCTGCATGATAGAGCAATGTAGCTGTAAAAAAAAAAACTTTAAAAAACTTCTAAATTGTAAAGTAAATTAAACAAATGCAGAGCTTCAGTTCAGTTCAGTTCAGTCACTCAGTCATGTCCGACTCTTTGCGACCCCATGAATCGCAGCACGCCAGGCCTCCTTGTCCATCACCAATTCCCGGAGTTCACTCACTCACGTCCATTGAGTCAGTGATGCCATCCAGCCATCTCATCCTCTGTTGTCCCCTTCTCCTCCTGCCCCCAATCCCTCCCAGCATCAGAGTCTTTTCCAATGAGTCAACTCTTCGCATCAGGTGGCCAAAGTACTGGAGTTTCAGCTTTAGCATCATTCCTTCCAAAGAAATCCCAGGGCTGATCTCCTTCAGAATGGACTGGTTGGATCTCCTTGCAGTCCAAGGGACTCTCAAGAGTTTTCTCCAACACCACAGTTCAAAAGTACCAATTCTTCAGCGCTCAGCTTTCTTCACAGTCCAACTCTCACATCCATACATGAAAAACCATAGCCTTGACTAGACGGACCTTAGTCGGCAAAGTAATGTCTCTGCTTTTCAATATGCTATCTAGGTTGGTCATAACTTTTCTTCCAAGGAGTAAGCATCTTTTAATTTCATGGCTGCTTAGTGAATAACTATAAGGTGGCTACACCAGCAACCATCTGTGTCAAGAAACAGAACTTTTCCAGTAATATCAAAATCCCTCTATATGCCCCATACAAGTCAGTGCCCCATCTCTTCCTCCAAGATGACTACTATCCTGACTTGCATAGCAATCTCTCTCTTGCATTTCTTTATGCTGTACTTTAGTTTGCCTGTCTTTTTTTAAAACACCTTGTTATGTCTTTTAACTCTCTTAATTTACAGATTCCCCCTCCATCCTTTCTTTTCCTTACACCTCATCTGTTGCAGAACTCAGTCTGTTGGACACAGTTTTGCAATCTGGATTTCGCTGTTTGCACACGTGTGATGTAGTCTATCATGTTCCTGTGTCCTTTGTATTTCCTAGAAACTGGCAGCTCAGTCCAGATGCTCCATTAGAATTAGGTTTGATTCCTTTATGTTTTTTCTTCAGGAAGTCTGGTTTTCACTCTTTTTAAGGAATATCAGCAGCCACTGATATGCAGTGTTTAGACTCATTAACTGTCAGTTGCAAAAAGACAATATTATTTCTCCCATTTTGCTTTTATGGATTACTTTAAATAACTGAGATGCTTCTTTTTATCTACTAGCTGGTTACCCAATGGAACAGTTTATACAGAATAGGCAGGAAAAGCACTTGAGTTTTCTATTTCCCCAGTTTTTTTTTTAAGAAATATAATTTTATATACTGATCTTAAATCTAGTCATTTAATGAATCTCATAGATTCTAATAAATTTTACCTGTATCTTTTATGAGGGCAGTTATAATTAAAAAATGATGACCGTTTCATTTTTCTTTTCAAATTCTTATCCCTTTTACTTCTATTTTTTGTTTTACTCTGCTGGCGAAGATAATGCAGTGTTGATAGAGGTGATGGTGGGCTTATCTGTCTTATTCTTTATTTTAAGGGACTATTTTTTATATGTGATAATTTCAAGCAGAAGTATCTTATTTGGTAGAAATTGTTTCTTAGGTAAAGGACAATTTTCCTCATTCCTAGTTCTGTAAAATTTCTTGTTATCATCAATGAGTTATAAGTTTTATCAAATGATTTTTTTGTACTTATCAGGTAATAATATGGTTTTTTATGTTTTAGCCTCTTAATGTGGTGATTTAAATAAATATGTTTTAGAAAGCCATTCTTATTAACATATAAATGGGTCCATAGTTTTCCTTTTAGAAACTGTCCTCAAAATGAGTTGTAGAGTCATTGCTTCTATCTAGCCTCTGGATAACCGTGTCTTAGATTTAAGTAAATAGATTGTTCATTGAAAGTTTGATAGTTACTTTCTTTGTGGGAGATAACAGTTTTTTTTTTTTTTAATCTGCTTTTTCTACATTTTTCTGTTTGCTTTTTTTGGGGAGCCTTCTTTTGTATTGATTTAGTGTTTTTTCTTTCTTATTCTACTTCCCCTCATTGAAGCTATATATTCTATTGTTACTTAAAATTTTTATCACTGCTATTTAACTTTCTAAAAACAGCACAGAATACTATATAGTGATCCACTTTGGAGTGATCTTACCTGAGTTTGAACCCAGCTCTTTGCTTACAAGCTGTGTGACCACTTTCTTTGTCACTTCCTCTGTAAACTGAGGATAACTATAGTATTCAACTCAGAAATTTATTATGAAGGTTAAATGAGTTACTACATACGCCTGGTGCATTATAAACAATCAGCAGCTAGCTATTATTCATCTATATCTCAGCTCTCTTCCCAATTAAGACACATTTCTTAAACTCTGATCATCTCATCTTAATTAACATGCTATTGTTATCCAATATTTTAGTTGTCTTTCTTAATCCCACAATTTAGATGTTTTATTATTATTTTGTACTATATTTGTTTAGATTTACTCATGTATGTCCCAATTTCTTTGCTCTCTATTTCTTTTTGAATATCAAATATTACTTGTTGACTCATTTTCAGAAATATTTTCTGTGTTAGTTTATTGTGAGTAAATCCCCTCAGGTTTTGTTTTGCTTATCTGAGAATGACTGTATTCCACCTTTGGTCTTAAAAAACAGTTTTGATGTATAAAATTGTACATCAACTATACTTCAATTTTTAAAAATATAATAAAAACATTTTGCTGAAACAGTTTCAGGCTGACAATTATTTTACTTCAGCACTTTGAATATATTATGCTAATATCTCTGGGATTTATTATCAGTCTAGAAATTATTCTTTTGTAGATGGTATACCACTTCTCTTTAGTTACTTTTTTGGTAGTTCCTCTATGGACTGCAGTTTTACTGTCATGTTTGAATTTACTTTTCATTTATCTTGCTTGATATCTTTTATGATTCTTATATGTGTGGATTCATATTTTTCATCATTTATGGCAATTTTTCAAACAACTTGGATTCAAATATTACCTTTCCCTTATTGTTTATCTCCTACTGGATCTCTAATTAGACATATATATATTCCCTGATTCTGAACCTCTTTTCATTTTCTGACCCCTTGGCTTTGTGTATTTCATTCTGGGTAATTTCTTTAGATTCATCTTCTAGCTCACAACTTTCCTCTTCAGTTACACTTAATGTACATTTAATTTACAAACAGATTTTAAATTTCAGTGATCATATTTTTCTAAGCATTTTTCTTCAGATCTATCTGGTTATAGCCAATGGATTGTTTATATATATTTTTAGAAACCACTTTTATTTCTTTTATATATAAAATGTGATTATTTACATTCTATATCTGGTGATTTCAATATCTAAAATCTGTGGGGCAATAAATATGTTGTTAATTATTTCTGATGATTCTGTCTGATGGTTTATTTGTGTGTTTAGTAATTTTTACATTGTGAGCACTTACTCTGCTGAGCATAATTGGTGAGCCAGCTACCGTTATTCTAGCAAATTCACAGATTTCTTGGTTTGGAGTTTCTTTTGACTATCCAGAGTCTGTAAGATTGAATTCCAGACTAGAGTTGGCCAATTTCATGGGTTAAAAATTTCAGAGAGTGTCTATTCCTCTTTTTCTCTTCTCTTTTTCACCCTATCTAGAATCAGTATGGAGACAGAGTTCTTGGTAGGTTTCTTTGCTTTGCTAGCTTGAATATTCTTCCTGGGCTATGCTTATCTAAGGTTGTAGTCATCTTCAAGGATACTGGTTTAGGGTGTGGGGATTCTCAAATTTAGCCCATCTACTTCCAGCAGCCCAAAGCTTAACCTCCCATTCCTTTCTCCAATATATGGATTTTGCATTTGCTTACACTTTATGCTCCTTTTTATTCTTTTTCCTTTTTTATGCCTTTGGGATTATAACAAAAGTAAACAAATGGGACCTAACTAGGCTTAAAAGCTTTTGCATTTCAAAGGAAACCATAAACAAAACAAAAAGACAACCTACTGAATAGAAGAAAATATTTACCAACAAAGCAACTGACACAGGATTATCCTCCAAAATATACAAATAGTTCATGCAGCTCAATATGAAAAAAGAAACAAGCCAATCAAAGAACTGAGTGGAAGATCTAAACAGACATTTCTCCAAAGAACTCATACAGATGGCCAAAAAACAGATGAAAAGATGCTCGACATCACTAATTATTAGACAAATGCATATCAAAACTACAATGAGGTATCACCTCACATTGGTCAGAATGGCCATCATCAAAAAGTCTACAAACAATAGACGGGAGAGAGTGTGGGAACCCTCCCACATTATTGGTGGGTATGTAAATTGGTACAGCCAGTATGGAGAACAGTATGGAGGTTCTTTATTTTATTTTTTGAATTCCTCATCATAGTTTATGTGCTGAAATTCCCAGTACAGAAATTAAGGCAAGAAGACAATGCTACTCATAAACTCCTGTACCATGTACAAAGTTTCTCAGAGAAATAACACTTGAGACCTCAGAGCAATACTGGCCAGGGGCTATTTTAGGTTCTTTGGTTCCCTCAAAGCAACAACTTAAATATAACCACAGTTTGTTCTTAAAAAGAACTCTAGGAAGCTGCAACCTTTCAATGCAGTAGCAGTCTAATAGGAAGAGATCCTATACCGTGGCTATAGCAGCTAGGCTTTGAGAAACTAAACTGGATCGTTGCACCTAAAATCCCCAGCTTGCCTGTTAGAATTAAGCTCTAGGTGCACTAATGAACCATGAAGCTTTCATCATTAAAAAAGGCTTTATCATGCACCTTCACTCGTTCTTCTCTTTGCTCTCAATATACATGTTTCCTTTTTGCATGTAGAAAATATGTTCAGTGGTGTTTTGACTCTTCAGCAATGCAAATCTCTGCCCCCTATTCCCCTAGTTCCTTCTTGGTAAATAATGTTAATTTTCCAATAGGAGGTGGAGTACATTATCATCAAGCACCATTTATCTAGCCTCCTTACTTATGAAGAAAGTTATGGGGCCATGTTATACACCTGGAATTCCTTAAAGATACTTGCTTTCTAGTAAAATACTTGTATTTACACATATACATTATTTTTAAAATCTGTGAAGAATTCACTGAAGCAGGAAATCACCTTTTACTGAGAAGCTAAAAATGTATCAAAATGCACAAAACAATGGCTAATCCAAATACTATCTCCTATGAAACGTACCACCATCCTCCAAAACTAGAGCATATGCAGGCATAAACTTACAGTCAAGTGTGAAACCTTACTTCGAAACATTCAGTTCAGTTCAGTCAGTTCAGTCGCTCAGTTGTGTCCGACTCTGCGACCCCATGAATCACAGCACGCCAGGCCTCCCTGTCCATCACCAACTCCTGGAGTTCACTCAGACTCACGTCCATCGAGTCAGTGATGCCATCCAGCCATCTCATCCTCTGTCATCCCCTTCTCCTCCTGCCCCCAATCCCTCCCAGCATCAGAGTCTTTTCCAATGAGTCAACTCTTCACATCAGGTGGCCAAAGTACTGGAGTTTCAGCTTTAGCATCATTCCTTCCAAAGAAATCCCAGGGCTGATCTCCTTCAGAATGGACTGGTTGGATCTCCTTGCAGTCCAAAGGACTCTCAAGAGTCCTCTCCAACACCACAGTTCAAAAGCATCAATTCTTCAGGGCTCAGCTTTCTTCACAGTCCAGCTCTCACATCCATACATGACCACAGGAAAAACCATAGCCTTGACTAGACGGACCTTAGTTGGCAAAGTAATGTCTCTGCTTTTCAATATGCTATCTAGGTTGGTCATAACTTTTCTTCCAAGGAGTAAGCATCTTTTAATTTCATGGCTGCAATCACCATCTGCAGTGATTTTGGAGCCCCCCAAAATAAAGTCTGACACTGTTTCCACTGTTTCCCCATCTATTTCCCATGAAGTGATGGGACTGGATGCCATGATCTTCGTTTTCTGAATGTTGAGCGTTAGGCCAACTTTTTCACTCTCCTCTTTCACTTTCATCAAGAGGCTTTTTAGTTCCTCTTTACCTTCTGCCATGGGGCTTCCCCGGTGGCTCAGAGGTTAAAGCGTCTGCCTGGAATGTAGAGACCTGGGTTCGATCTCTGGGTCAGGAAGATCCCCTGGAGAAGGAAATGGCAACCCACTCCAGTACTCTTGCTTGGAGAATCCCATGGAGGGAGGAGCCTGGTAGGCTACTAGTCCATGGGGTCACAAAGAGTTGGACACAACTGAGCGACTTCACTTCACTTCACTCACTTTCTGTCATAAGGATGGTGTCATCTGCATATCTGAGGTTATTGATATTTCTCCCGGCAATCTTGATTCCAGCTTGTGTTTCTCATGATGGACTCTGCATAGAAGTTAAATAAGCAGGGTGACAATATACAGCCTTGACGTACTCCTTTTCCTATTTGGAACCAGTCTGTCGTTCCATGTCCAGTTCTCACTGTTACTTCCTGACCTGCATACAGATTTCTCAAGAGGCAGGTCAGGTGGTCTGGTATTCCCATCTCCTTCAGAATTTTCCACAGTTTATTGTGATCCACACAGTCAAAGGCTTTGGCATAGTCAATAAAGCAAAAATAGATGTTTTTCTGGATCTCTCTTGCTTTTTCGATGATCCAATGGATGTTGGCAATTTGATCTCTGGTTCCTCTGCCTTTTCTAAAACCAGCTTGAACATCAGGAAGTTCACGGTTCACATATTGCTTAGGCCTGGCTTGGAGAATTTTGAGCATTAATTTACTAGCATGTGAGATGAGTGCAATTGTGCAGTAGTTTGAGCATTCTTTGGCATTGCCTTTCTTTGGAATTGGAATGAAAACTGACCTTTTCCAGTCCTGTGGCTACTGCTGAGTTTTCCAAATTTGCTGGCATATTGAGTGCAGCACTTTCACAGCATCATCTTTCAGGATTTGAAACAGCTCCACTGGAATTTCATCACCTCCACTGGTTTTGTTCGTAGTGATGCTTTCCAAGGCCCACTTGACTTCACGTTCCAGGATGTCTGGCTCTAGATTAGTGATCACACCATTGTGACTATCCAGGTCATGAAGATCTTTTTTGTACAGTTCTTCTGTGTATTCTTGTCACCTCTTCTTAATATCTTCTGCTTCTGTTAGGTCCATACCACTTCTGTAGTTTATCGAGCCCATCTTTGCGTGAAATGTTCCCTTGGTATCTCTAATTTTCTTGAAGAGATCTCTGGTCTTTCCCATTCTGTTGTTTTCCTCTATTTCTTTGCATTGATGGCCGAAGAAGGCTTTCTTATCTCTTCTTGCTATTCTCTGGAACTCTGCATTGCTCACTATTAATTCTCAGAAGATATATGCTAGAAACATAGGAGTAATTGGTGGGCAAGTGGCTGAGGAATACCAATTAGAAAACAAAGCTTTGAGTGCTCAAAATGCTTCTCTAGAAACTGTTGTATTCCCCATGGTATTTAGGAAGGGCACTATTAAGAATGAGTGTGAGTGACAGTTGCTCAGTCATGCCTGACTCTACAATCCCATGGACTGTAGCCTGCCAGTCTCCTCTGTTCATGGAATTCTCCAGGCAAGATTACTGGAGTGGATTGCCATTTCCTTCTCCAGGGTGGAGGTTCTTTAAAACACTAAGAATAGAGCTATCATTTGATCCAGCAATACTGCTCCTGAGCATATATCTAGAGAAAACCATAATTCAAAAAGATACTACACCATGGTGTTCACTGAAGCACTATTTACAATACCTAAGACATGGAAGCAACCTAAATGTCCATCGAGAGGAACAGATAAAGGAGATGTGGCACATAGACACAATAGAATATTACTCAGCCATAAGAAATAATGAAATAATGCCATATGCAGTGACATGGATAGACTTAGAGATTGTCATACTGAGTGAAGTAAGACACTTCACTTCAGACAAAGACAAATATATGATACTGTTTATACGCAGAATCTAAAAACTGGGAATAAGAAACCTATTTACAAAACAGAAATTGAATCACAGATATAGCAAACAAACTTATGGTTACCAAGTGGACAGGGAAGGGATAAATTGGGAGATGGGGATTAATATATAGATACCACTATATATAAAGTAGATAATCAACAAGGACCTAGTGTATAGCACAGGGAACTATACTCAGTACTCTGTAATAACCTTAATGGAAAAGCATCTGAAAAATTATAGATATAGTAATATGTATAACTAAATCACATTCCTGTACACCTGAAACTGACACAACATTGTAAATCAACTATGTCCCAATATTAAATTAAAAAACATAAGGTCATTGTAATATCAAAGACCTGGTAGTATTGTGTAAGGAAGGCCTTTTAGAGTATCCAGCTGATACCTGCTAGAAGCACAAGCAAAAAATAATCTTTTAAAAATATAAAATAGTTTCCATCTCTCCCCTATTAAGACCCGCAAATGGCTTTCTCTGACACTTAAAAAATGTACCAACCAACCATTCTGGCCTACCAAGCCGGGAGCTGGTTTCTGAAGCTCCTATCCCCGCTCCCCGCCATCTGCTGCTCCTCACCTATAGTGATCTTATTCCTGCCTTAGAACCATTATACTGTGTGGCGTATCCTTCCCTCTTTCTTCACATGGCCGGCTCTTCCTATCATTCAGGTCTCACCTTAAATGCCACCTTTTCATAGTAGCCTTCCTTGATTCACTTCCCTATTTCTGCATCACATCACCTTGTTATAATTCTCTCTAGAACACCTCCCCTTCACCAATCACAGCCTTGCCATGGTGACTTGTGTAACTCAATGAAGCTATGATCCGTGCCATGCAGGGCCACCCAAGACAGACAGGTCATAGTGAAGAGTTCTGACAATACATGGTCCACTGGAGATGGGAATGGCAATCCACTCCAGTGTTCTTGCCTCGAGAACCCCATGAACAGTATGAAAAGGCAAAAAGATATGACAATGGAAAATGAGTCCCCATGTTGAAACATCTTTAATATGCTACTGGAGAAGAGACGAGGGCAATTACTAATAGTTCCAGAAAGAATGAAGCAGTTGGGCCAAAGCAGAAACGATGCTCAGTTGTGGAAAGTAAAGTCCTATGCTGTCAAGAACAATGTTGCATAGGAACCTGGAATGTTAGGTCCATGAATCAAGGTAAATTGGATGTGATCAAGCAGGAGATGGCAAGAGTAAACATCACTATCTTAGGAATCAGTGGACTAAAATGGACAGGAATGGGCAAATGTAATGCAGATGACCATTATATCTACTACTATAGGCAAGAATCCCTTAGAAGAAATGGAGTAGCCTTCATGGTTAACAAGAGAGTCCGAAATGCAGTACTTGGCTGCAACCTCAAAAATGACAGAATGATCTCGGTTTGTTTCCAAGGCAAATCATTCAGCATCAGAGTAATCCAAGTCTATGCCCCAACCACTGATGCTGAAGAAGCAGTTGATCAGTTCTGTGAAGACCTACAACATCTTCTAGAACTAACACCAAAATAAGATGTCCTTTTCATCTTAGGGTATTGGAATGCAAAAGTAGGAAGTCAAGAGATATATGGAATAACAGGTAAGTTTGGCCTTGGAGTACAAAATGAAGCAGGGCAAAGGCTAACAGAGTTTTGTCAAGAGAACATGCCAGTCATAGCAAACACCCTTTCCAACAACACGAGCGATGACTATGACTCTACACATGGACATCACCAGATGGTCAATACCAAAATCAAACTGATTATGTTCTTTGCAGCCAAAGATGGAGAAGATCTATACAATCAACAAAAACAAGCCTGAAGCTGACTGTAGCTCAGATCATCAGCTCCTTATTGAAAAATTCAGGCTTAAACTCAAGAAGGCATGAAAAACCACAAGGCCATTCATGTATGACCTAAATCAAATTCCTTATGGTTATACAGTGGAGGTGATGTATAGACTCAAGGGATTAGATCTGGTAGATAGAGTGCATGAAGAACTATGGACGGAGGTTCATAACATTGTATAGAAGGCAGTGACCAAAACCATTCCAAAGGAAAAATAAAAATGCAAGAAGGCAAAATGGTTATCTGAGGAGGCTTTACAAATAGCTGAGGAAAGAAGCAAAGTGAAAGGCAAGGGTGAAAGCAAAAGATGCCCAACTGAATGCAGAGTTCCAGAGAACAGCAGGGAGACACAAAAAAAGCCTTCTTAAATGAACAGTGCAAAGAAATAGAGGAAAACAACAGACTGGGAAAGAGTAGAGATCTCTTCAAGAAAATTGGAGAGATCAAGGGAACATTTCATGCAAGGATTGGCATGATAAAGAACAGAAATGGTAAGGACCTAACAGAAGAAGAAGATATTAAGAAGAGGTGACAAGAATACACAGAATTATACAAAAAAGTCTTAATGACCCAGATAACCATGATGGTGTGCTTACTAATCTAGAGCCAAACATCCTGAGCTGTGAAGTCAAGTAAGCCTTAAGAAGCATTACTACAAACAAAGCTAATAGAAATGATGGAATTCTAGCTGAGCTATTTAAAATCCTAAAAGATGATGCTCTGAAAGTGCTGTACTCAATATGCCAACAAATTTGGAAAGCTCAGCAGTGGCCACAGGACTGGAAAAGGTCAGTTTTCATTCCAATCCCAAAGACAGGCAATGTCAAAGAATGTTCATACTACCATACAACTGTGGTCATTCCACATGCTAGTAAGGTTATGCTCAAAATCCTTCAAGCTAGGCTTCAACAGTACATGAACTGAGAACTTCCAAACGTACAGGCTGGGTTTAAAAAAGGCAGAGGAATGAAAGATCAAATTTCCAACATTTGTTGCATCATAGAGAAAGTAAGGGCATTCCAGAAAAACTTCTGCTTTATTGACTACACTAAAGCCTTTCACTGTGTGGATCACAACAAACTGGCAAATTCTTAAAGAGATGGGAATATCAGGCCACCTTACGTGTCTCCTGAGAAACCTGTATGCACAGGTAGAACTGGACATGGAACAACAAACCGGTTCAAAATTGGGAAACAAGTATGACAAGGCTGTATATTGTCACCCTGCTTATTTAACTTGTATGCAGAGTACATGTGAAATGCCAGCCTGGATGAATCACAAGCTGGAATCAAGATTGCCAACTTGATATTTATATATCAACAACCTCATATATGCAGATGATACCACTCCAATGGCAGAAAGTGAAGAGGAACTAAACAGCTTCTTGATGAGGGTGAAAGAGGAGAGTGAAAAAGTTGGCTTAAAACTCAACATTCAAAAAACGAAGATCATGGCATCTGATCCCATTACTTCATGGCAAACAGAAGAGGAAAAAGTGGAAGCAGTGACAGATATTATTTTCTTGGCCTCCAAAATCACTGCAGATGGTGACCAAAGCCATGAAATTAAAAGATGCTTGCTCCTTGGAAGGAAAGCTATGACAAATCTAGACAGTATATTAAAAAGCAGAGACATCACCTTGCTGACAAAGCTCTGTATAGTCAAAGGTATAATTTTTCCAGTAGTCAAGTATGGATATGAGAGTTGGACCATAAAGAAGGCTGAGAGTCAAAGAATTGATGCTTTTGAATTATAGTGCTGGAGAAGACTCTTGAGAGTCCCTTGGACAGCAAGAAGATCAAACCAGTCAATTATATTAGAAATCAATCCTGAATATTCATTGGAAGCACGGATGTTGAAGCTGAAAGCTCCAAAACTTTGGCCACATGATGGGAAGAACCGACTCACTGATGCTGGGAAAGATTGAAGACAAAAGAAGCGGGTGGCAGAGGATGAGATGGTTAGACAGCATCGTCAACTCAATAGACATGAATCTGAGTGAATTCTGGGAGACAGTGAAGGACAGATGAGCCTGGTGTGCTGCAGTCCATGGGACACAAAGAGTTAGACACAACTTAGCAAGAGAACAACAACAACTAGACCATCTGTTATTATTAGCAGACATTTCCCTACTTATTGTCTGTTTTCCTACCAGAACATGAGACCCATAGGAGCAGGGATCTTATGTTTCTGGCTCACTACTATCTTTCCCAGGATTTAGAATAATTCCAGACACACAGGAAGGACTCAGTGCACGTTTGGTGAATGACTAGAGCTGAGTACTGGCAACATCATCTCTGTCGACAGGACCTAGGCTTTCCAGCGCTCCATTGTACCCACTACTTCCTATTATCTTGGCAGCCCAGCTTGCTTTGCCCTGTAACTTACTTATCTCCCTGGCTCTAGTAGGTATTTGAGTTTTAAATCCTGACTCATAGTCACTTTATCTTCAACATTTTGAGAGCAGAGGTCATGTTTCTGTTTCTTCTCTTCTTCAATGTCTTGCAAATAGTAAGAGGAAGGAATTAAATTCATAGAGTATATTGCCTACTAGTCAAGCACCAGCATAGCACTATACCTTAATTTATAGCCTCACAACACCACTATAGGACCAGGCTTTATTATTTGTGTTCATTTAATAGGTGAGGAGCTGTTTAGAGTTATGTAGTAAACGAAGGATCTGGCATTAGGACCTACCCAGACAATGTATACTCAGTATGAACTACTGCAAAACTACTGCTCATGTCTAGGGAACAGGTGGCTGTTTCAATGTGCAAGAGCCAAGGTGGAGCAACTAATTGGGTATTTCAGAATATTTCAGGCCAGGTTTTACTTAACAGTCTGGCTAGTCACTTCTCAATTTCATTCCACTGAGTCTATGAAGGTTTTAGCTTGAGGTGTGTCTCTACTTGGTGAGAAGAGCTTTGGAGGTTATTAATCATGCCTTTCGCATGATGAAGGTCCTGCACATCCAATAAATGTCTGCTCTTGGCGAATATTATGGAATCTGACAACAAGGAGATTTTTCAAAGATGGTTATTTTAGTCAAGTCATCACCTGTTGCTGGATCACTGAACACAGACAGACACTGAGTACAATGAATGCACGCCACAACACCAAACAATCTTTTAAATAACAAAATCTTATTTTTATTTTTTACAGAAATTCAGGTATTCCAACAAATTTCTTTACATTTCCTGGACCTTAAAAAATTACACACAACTTTTGGACGCAGTACAACAGAACAGAATGAGAAAGGGAGTCACTTTTTTTTTTTTTTAAAAAGATAAAAACATACTTCTTATACTGAATTAACATTTAGTGATTTACATGTGTTTTACCTATGTACAAATGGTACACTGTCAATGACGCATCTTCAGAGCACTATGGTATGCTAAATTACACTTAGGTTTTTTAGAAGGAAAACAACTTCTTAAAAACACTTGCATGTGGATAGGAAGCACTTTTTCATTTTCATAAACACCACTATTAGTGTTGTAGGACTCCCAGTGGAATCTACAATTTACACGGATTAAAGAAAGCCAATACCTTCTATTTTTATTGTAGGTAAAGCAGAGAGGTACCTCCCCTTAACTAAAAGATGAATTCTTTAAAAGTTGTGTGTAATTAAATTTAGTAAGTAGGGTGTTTTGAATGCAGAGGGAGAGCTAATATTTAAAGCAACAAATAACTCCCAGAACAGCAAATACTTTAGAGCTAATAAGTACTCCCCTAATGTGGTTCTTTAGAAAATCCATATCTTTGTGAATTGCGTTTCACTTATTTGACTGTATCTGTAATATACTTTTTAGCCATTTGAAACATAAAACTCATCTGGGGTGAAAAGATGCTAATACCAGAGACATTGACAAAACTAGGAGTGTGAGACAGGATAAGAGAAATCAACCGTGATCTGTATCTTGGTTGATTCTTCTTGTATTACTCTCCATTGTTCCAATAATATATACTAAATGGATCTTAATTTTGAGTTCGAAAATGAAGGCATTCTACATGTTCATGTTTTCTGCTCAGGTACAGAATATGGTTTGGCTTACACTGATGATTCCTGCACATACATTTTAGCTCATGTCATTCTTAAGCAATTGGCTACTTCAATATTAAATATTTTTATGTTGTTGCATATTGCAGGATATGTGATAAGGGTGATGGTGGGGGACGCCTGGGAGCAAAAGATTGTTGAAGACAACTGATCATTTGTGACTACTTCTAAATGCCAATCAACTAAAAACAAACAAACAAACAAAAAAACTGAGTGTTCTTGAAACAAAAATTAGTAAACAAAAAGGCAACTTACTCCTACCAAGTTTCTTTGACCTGTATTAAGTATATATTCATTAGTTCTAAGGCTATTAAATTATTATTTTGTTAGTGCCACTTACTATCATTTAGAAATAGGTTTAATGGAATGATGTTAGTAAGGGAAAGTAAGGGAAAGAAAGGATATGGATTTCTGATGATATGACAAAGGAATAGAAAAAGAAGATATTTTAGATGTTTAGTTGTAAAGTATATTAAATTCTTATACGTATTACTAGGGGCAATTAGAAAAAGTGTTTATTTGATAGCAGCCTATATATTACATGTGAGCATTCAAGGTGAAAATGAGCTTTCTATATTTTTCAGAGTTCCTTGACACTGTTTCCTGAAAGATAGGGAAGTCTATGTTGCTCAGGAACCTATGATGTAAAGATGTACTTCCTGTAGTATACAGCTTGATGGAGTAATAGTATATGTCAGAAACACTTTCTCAGTAATAACTGGTACAGACAGATTAAACTGAACAAAGACTCAGTAAAAAGTTTGAAACGTTAACATCTCTTAACTGAGTGGTTGTAACTAATTACACAGTGACATAAATGAACGGCAGAGATGGGAACCAAAGGTCATGGCTCCTATGAAAATATTCAGAGGCATTTTCTAAGACGCTTCCTCAATAACTGATGGTTGGTCAGCCTCTTGGCTATTGAGATAGGAATAATTTAGGATGCACTGCCTTTTTAAAAATAATGTTGAAAGAGTAAAGCTTTTTGTTTTCTGTTTGATTAAAAAAGGACAGTTTACAAACCTCAGTACATATATATTTTACATGTTAATTCTAGCACATTTATATTTCTCTTCCTCAAAATATTTCCTGAATGTGATTTCTCATGAGTGTCATCTGCTTTTATTCAATGATAGTTTCCAGTGAGCTGGTGTTTAATCCGTGATCGTATCTCCTTTCAGGAAAATCACTCCCATCTCTGCCGATCTAGGTTTAGCAGGTGCTTTGACAGCTGGATGCTTCGCTCTCGCCGGTATCCATCTCGGTACTCTGATCTCTCCCAAGCGTCTTCCTTCTCGATGCTGATGTACAAAAGCTGTTATTCGATTAGTTTAGCTGTTATTTGATTTGTTTTGTGCTCATTCTAGAGAATATTGGCTTAGCAGAACTGCAGGGGGGTGGGGGTGGGGGATGGGCAAGAGAAAGAGAAAAGAGAAAGAAGAAACGCATCATTTTCTGTCCTCGAGATTTTTGCGCATATTTGTCAAGGAAAAACCATACCAACACATGTACCTTAGATTTGTTATCAAACAAGACGGAAAGGAGTGAGGTTTCCGGTCCATTAAACAAACAGCACAGCCTTCCTGGTGAGGGGGGTCCCCTGATAATTCAGGCATGCATATTCCCTACATGTGGATGAAGATTACAGGCTGCTTTGAAGGAGCAAGGGAGAATGCAAAATGATCCCATGCACCGCTGATTTTTCTGCCTGGCACAGAAAATGCCTCACTTGAGAGTTTTCCTTTTCCTTCCAAGTTTTATTTATTATTGAATGCACATTATAACAGTTTCAAAAGGAATGACTATAGAGATGAATCCTCCACAATCCAATCACTTTGAGACACCAGCTGTTTTCATCCCATGTCTCTTTCTATTCCTTATCTAAGGTGTGCACTTATTTGATATAGTTGGAATCACAGCGTAGATGACATTTTCAACACAATATTAAAAACAATTTCCTGTATTTCCACTCTCTGCATCATCAGTATCAGTTTCTCATGACTGCATTATATTCCATTCCATTCTCATTCCTCTCCAGGCCACGCTCAATATTCCACTCTCAATGATTTCACCACTGTCAGATACGTAGGTACGTTTCTGTTTCTTTTGTTACTATCGAAAATGAATATTTTTGCATATGAAACTTGACTTGTTCTTTTAAATTCTTTTCTCTAGGACAAATGCTCAGGGGAAGGCTGCTTTTCCTTTTCTGCAATATATTAGGGACTGTGCCTGTATTGACAGAGATCACAGGTGGTGTGATCTACTCCATCCTCTGGCTAATTTTCATAGATTTTGGTACTGCTAACCAGGGGTTAGGGGTACCTTATACATTTTGAAGATGGGCCAATGCACCTAGTAGCTCAGATTGGGGCTGACAGAAAACAATTTGTTGGGTTTTGAATCACAGAGCGCTTAGAAACACAAATTATAATAAAACAATTGGCCCATTATTCAGTTATAGTCCTCACCCCACATTTTAAGATAAGATTATGCTTTCTGCATAAGTGCAAGAGAAACCCCTGAAAGATTCTGTCGTTGTTTCTAGAATTTATCCCCTTGTTGGCTCCCAACAGGCTTTAAAAAATCTTAATGCACATTATGATTTTTAACGAACTTCTCTCAGTCAGAGAAGTTGTTTTAATGTACCCACTACACAGGGGATAATTGAAATGTGATCATGCCATAATGATGATTAGTCTGTAATGATTCTCTTAGCTTGAATCATGCTGGCAGAGGCCCTCTGGAAGGGAATGCTTTCTTCAGATAAGCAACGTAAGCCAGCAATCCAAGGATCTGACAGTGCCACGGGCACTTCTGAACTTGAGCGGTCTCTGCCGCAGTGTCATGGAGGTGCTCTGGCTCGATGGAATCCAAACTTGGGCTTGCGGGTCCATGATTCCACTGCTCCAGCTCATAATTTGCTCATTCTGCATCATTTTCTATTTAAAATCCACAACACTGAATGTCTGGGTTTTCCAGCAAGATTTGTGAAAGGTGCTACCTGGGGAGGGAGAAGGGGAGGAGTGGGTGGGTTTGCAAATGTGGGAGGGAGAATAGGGAAATGGTGATGAAAAGTGACCCTGCGTGTGGAAGTGCACTTCTCAGGGCTGTACGCATGTGATGCAGGGGACAAGGGAGACAAGAGGGAGTCCCCGTTGTATTGAGTTTCACAAATGAATATACCCCTGATTTAATGATAGAAAAGTCTGCTTTGGTTGAATCATTGTTTCCAGGTAGCACTGGTGGTAAAGAACCCGCCTGCCAGTGCAGGAGACATGAGACGTGAGTTCGATCCCTGTCTTGGGAAGATCCCTTGGAGGAGGGCATGGCAACCCACTTCAGTATCCTTGCCTAGAGAATCCCATGGACAGAGGAGCCAGGAGGGCTATGATCCACAGGGTCACAGAGTTGGACACGACTGAAGTGACTTAGCACACACACACACAGAACCCAAGACTCCCGCCTTCTCTCTCCCCAGTGCAAAGCCACCTGATTTGGCCTTATAACATCATATTGGGCTGGGAAGAGAGCAGACAGGGGTGGAAGGGCTTCAGATCAGCCCCTAGAGCGCTGACATCCAAGCCTGGGGAGAAAGGAACTTTCTATAGGAAAAGCACCTCCCTGTGAAGATCCTGAGCTTTCTTGTACAAAGGGAACCTCTGTGGCCAGTCTCACAGGGTTTCCTATTTACGCCCCACCATCTTGGCCCATGGCCAAGGGGCAGACCAGGGCAAGTCTTTCATCACCAGCCCTTCCTGGATCTGCTCTGGTCTTGGGTCACAGGTAGCCACTGTGCGGCCAAATGCCTCATTGGATCCCTCACTGCAATCTCACCATCAATTTCTCAGCGCTTCCTTCTTAAAGCTCTCTTCTCTGTTAACCACTGTTGGCATTGGGGCTACACCCCCTAACCCCAGTGCTAACCTTGGGCAGGGAGCTGAGGAATGAATGGCAAAAAGAGAGAGTGAGGGCTTTGAGCCAGGCCTGGACAAAGGGAGGCCAGTGGGTCTCTTTGCATACGAGATTCAAGGAGGTGCTCACTCTCAGGATTGTGCAAATACAGGACAAGGGCCTCCTTAAATTTTGCATGCTAAGCTCCTCATTGGCCTCACCCTAGTCTCAGTCCTGCTGTGAGCACAGGCTGCACTGTCACCAGATCCCTTGGGGAAGCTAGCTGAGCTGGGGTTACTCAGACATGGCTCCCATCGTATATTCTTTCTTCCTAGAAAGACTGGCTCCACCATGCAACAGGAACCCCGGAGCATGCAAAAATTCTGCAGCATGTGCTAGGCTGAAAGAACCAGCAAGCACTTGTGTTTCAGGGGTGATCAGAACACCAACACTCCCCACACAATGCCAGGACAACACTCTGTAGAAGTGGTGCAGTGAGAATGCTGCCATGATTACCTAAATGACCTGCACAAAGAACTTTCCACCTGAAGGCTTGGAGGGGCTAGCCCTTCAAACAGATGTGTGAAGCTGGCAGATTAAGAGGGTAAGGGCAGGGTTTCCCCCTCCAGATGTTGCTGTCACTCCTAGAGATTCTGAGACACCAGGGCCTTCTGCAGAATTTGGTGGCAGCTTTAGCATGGTTCCACTGTGACCTTTGCTTTATAAAACTTTCTGCTTTTTTCAAAATTCTTGCTAACTTTTCCCACGCACCATGGATGTTGCATAGCTCAGGGGATTCAATTTAAAAGCTGTCATCTTCTCCTAGGTATGCACAGAGCAGGACTGAATAAATAAGTCATTCACTGCTGCTGTGGACCTTTGTTCAGTTGGGTTTGTCCTCGTGACATGTCATGGGCTCTGAGGCACCCATGTTCCATTTCCAAAGGGCTCTTTGCAAATCCTTTTTGAAGCTGTCATTTGAATCACTGCTCATGAGAGCGGCATTTATAATAGCCACATTGTTCACACTATCTAAATGCTGTGGTATCACTGGATTTTCTATGTGTTTGCCAGCTCTGAAAGGTCTCCTGTGACCTGCTTCTGCACACTGTTCCCATCTGACCTATGCCATAAGGGCTTGGAGCTCCCACTGTCAGGACAGCTGAGGGGCAGGTGCTGAGTGAGAAAAATGCTTGGTGGAGCCGCTCAGGCTTTTAGCAGAATGGCTCGCTACATCTTTGTTGTGAAAATGAGTAAGGGTGGGATTCCAGGCTGTTTTTTCCTCATTGGCCCTACAGGCTTTGTCAGTTTCTCCCACTCTGTTGTTTCAATCTGTGCCCACCTCTAACAACGCTTTCTGAACCCTTCATCTTCCGGAGGTTGAATATGGCCCCCTGGAAATAACACCTCCCCTTCTAGGCCCTCAGGAGCTCTACAGGATCTGCCCCATGGTAGGAATGGCAGGCGGAGAGCTGGCTGCAGATTCTCCGCATTTCCTCTCACTGAGAGGTGGGTTTATGTTCCCCTCCCCTTCAATCCGGGCTTTAAGAGTATCAGTGATTTGCTTTTTAATGTGGTAAACACACACACACACACAGAATACGATCTACGTCTCAGTCATTTTGAAGTGTGTAGTTCAGCAGTGTTCAGTAAATTCACATTGTTGTGAAATAGATCTCCAGGACTTTCCATAAGGCAAGCCTGAAATTCTATACCCGTTACACAAATCCCCTCTCCCTCAGTAACACACCCCCATCCCTCAATAATCACCATTCTGTTTTCCCTTTCTATGAATTCGATGTCTTTAGATAGCTCCTGTAGGGGGAATTATACAGTATGTGTCTTTTTGCAACTGGTATATTTCACTTAGCATAATATCCTCAAGGTTCATCTATGCTGTAGCATGTGACAGGATTTCCTTATTTTCTAAGGTGGAATAATATTCCTTTGTGTGTATGTGCCACTTGCTGCTTATCCGTTCATCTGCTGATGGACATTGGGGTTGCTTCCACCTTTTGCGTATTGTGCACAGTGCTGCTATGACGCGGATATGAAGATACCTACCTCTTCAGGACCCTGATTTCAATTCTCTTGGATACACACCCAGAAATGGGACTGCCGGATCATATGGTAGCTCTATTTTTAGCTTTTTGAGGAACCTCCATACTATTCTCTTTTTTAGTTTTTTTTTTTTCATACTGTTTTCTGTTGCACTGTTTTATAATCCCACCCACAATGCACGAAGATCTAATTTCTTCATATCTGTCTGACATTTTAAAATTTCTGTTTTGAGAGTAGCCAGCCTGAGGGTGTAAGGTGATAACTGTAGTTTTGATTTGCATTTTTTCTGATCATTAGTGATGTTGAGAACCTTTAGAGCACTGGCAATTTCCAATCTCTCTGCTGGAGTGACCACATGAAGAGGTCCTGGTAGCACACGGAGAGGGAGAGTGGTCCAGCTGAGCCCACCAGCCATCCCTGCAAGGGGCCTACCTGTGAGTGAGCCTTCTTGGACCCTCCATACTACTGATCCCCAAAGTGACCCTAGTTGATGCCACATGGAGCAGAAGAACTGCTCAGTTAAACCCTTCCCAAATTCCTGATCCACACAATTGTGAGAAATAATAAAACTTGTTGTTAGGAGCCATCCTAATGGGTGTGAGGTTTTTCAACAAAACTTTGACAAAGTTTTAAGCCACAGAAGTTTGGGATAGTTCCTCAGGCAGCAATAGACAACTGCAACAGCGGGCAGATGCTCTTTCTCTGACTGTGGTTTAGATCTGCTGCATCAAATATTCCTTCATGACACAATTTCTAGAGGAGCAGTACCTGAAACCCCATCCTCTGATTACTGGTTTACCTGTATCCTTTCTTTGGGCAATCACTGGTTTGTCCCTCAAGAGGTCTAACTGTAGTGGGTTTGGATTTGTGCTGAAAATAAATGCGTGGTCAAAATATACTTCTGCGCTGAGTTAAGGTCTAGCACTGACTTTGGTTGCAGCTGATTAGCGCTAACACTGTAGGTGATGAGAAGGTCTGAAGTTGTTGAGGTTGCATGTATATGTCCATCGCTCATCTTGACTTGCAGGCCACCCTCCCATTCATCAATCCCCACCAGCATACTCTGGCCCCTGACTGCAGTGATGCAAGAGAACAATGACATAGGAAGCTATGCCCCAGTTACCAAGTCCTTCTAGATTCTCTAATGCCTTTTTACCACAACCAGAAAGGTAATACCAGTACTTCTGGGCTTTATCATCCAGCTCGCATCCAAATGTTTAGTTGCTCATAGCCTGGACTTTTTGATGGGCTTGGCTGTGACTGTACCTGCTTGGTGGCATCTAGAGTTTCAGTACCAGGGCCAGAGGCAGAGGGATGGGCATGGAGGAGAAAAGAAGGATTACAGTCAATAGGATTATAGTCTTTGACTCTCTTCATATAGGACCAGTGATTATGTTTACATTTTTAGAACAGAAAGCAAAATACAAAATAGAAATAACTTACTCATGAAGACATCCACCCCTGTTACCTGTCATAGTTCGGTTTGGATTCTTACCATTACATTTCAGTTTATTTGCTTCATAGCACTGCTCATGATCTGTAACTAGCTCATGCATTTTGGGTTTTTTTTCTGCTTTTTTCCCCTATGAGAATGCGAGCTCTAGGCCATCAGCATCTCCTTTGTCTTGCTCACCCATGTACCACCAGCTCCCAACCCTGAGCCTGATGACAGGTGATCAATAAATACTAGCAGAATAAATGGAAGAATAAAGAAACCAAAGAGCCTCTCCCTCTCCCCTGCCAAAAATCCATTAGGTCAGTGCTTTTAAAACTTCAATATGCTTAAAATTGCCTAGGTATCTTGCTAAATATGCAGATTTTGATTGAGCTGGTCTGGGATGAAGCCTGGAAATTTGCATTTTTAACTATCCCCCAGGTGATGCTGCTGCTGCTGCTGCCGCTGGTCCCACATTCTTGGAAGCAAGGCCCTGGACTGAGCTCCCTGAGGAGAGACCGTGTCCAGCTCATCTTTATACTCCCAGCTCAATGAGGTGCTTGGTTTACAATAAGTGTTCAGAAATTGTGTTTTGAGTGAATGGATGAAACCAACCAGTCACATAAATCTATGAAAAACCCAGCAAAGCAAAGCTTGGGAGACTGGTGGAGGCACTCAGTGACCTGAAACTTCAGTGAAGACTCTGGGGGGCTTTCTATTCCTTCTACTTCCATTAAAGAGCTGGGCAGAGGAAGCCAAGGTTAGGGAGAGGGGTTCTCCCATCCTGAGCCTACAGACAGAGATTTTATCTCTTGGTTGTAAAAATAACTTAAAAAATATATACATACAGAGGTATCTAGAAAATGCAAAATGTACAACCTGAGACAGGCCTAGTACATTTTCTCTCGTCCTTTCTTCCCTTCTCCTACATTTTAGCCTTTATATTCTCTGCTTTTCTTGCTCTTTTTCTTTCTGTCTCTTTCTAATTTCATTTCCATCTGACATACTGATTTGAACACAGGAGTTAGAGGATAATTGCAGAGGATAGTTCTGGCTACTCATGTAGATCTTCTTTGCTGAGAAGGGGCAGAAAATGGCCTAAGGATAAGGTCCTGGTGACTGTGCACTATTCTTGTGTTCAATGGACAATCACCACTGACATCAGGCACAACACTATCCCATGTGACCTTTTCTATAAAGTAAATAATTCATGAGCAGGAATTTCTATTGTTAACTCAATAACATCTCTTTTCTTTCTCCCCTTGTCTCCATTAAGAAATACTGTAGAGGAGGGAGGAGGGAGGGAGGTTCAGGATGGGAAACACATGTATACCTGTGGCGGATTCATGTTGATGTATGACAAAACCAATACAACATTGTAAAGTAATTAACCTCCGATTAAAATAAATTTATATTAAAAAAATAAACATGCCCTTATGCCAAAAAAAAAAGAAATACTGTAGAATCTGTTCTCCACAGTGGCTGTACTAGTTTGCATTCCCACCAACAATGCAAGAGGGTTCCCTTTTCTTCACACCCTCTCCAGCATTTATTGCTTGTAGACTTTTGGATAGCAGCCATTCTGACTGGCGTGAGATGGTACCTCATTGTGGTTTTGATTTGCGTTTCTCTGATAATGAGTGATGTTGAGCATCTTTTCATGTGTTTGTTAGCCACCTGTATGTCTTCTTTGGAGAAATGTCTGTTTAGTTCTTTGGCCTATTTTTTGACTGGGGCGTTTATTTAAAAAACTGGAAATAGGACTGCCATATGATCCAGCAATCCCACTGCTGGGCATACACACCGAGGAAACCAGAATTGAAAGAGACACGTGTACCCCAGTGTTCACTGCAGCACTGTTTGTAATAGCCAGGACATGGAAGCAACCTAGATGTCCATCGGCAGACAAATGGAAAAGAAAGCTGTGGTACATATACACAATGGCACGTTACTCAGCTATTAAAAAGGATGCATTTGAATCAGTTCTAATGAGGTGAATAAAACTGGAGTCTATTATATAGAGTGAAGTAAGTCAGAAAGAAAAACACCAATACAGTATATTAACGCATACATACGGAATTTAGAAAGAACGTAACGATGACCCTATATACGAGATAGCAAAAAAGACACAGATATAAAGAACAGACTTTTGGACTCTGTGGGAGAAGGCGAGGGTGGGGTGATCTGAGAAAATAGCATTGAAACCTGTATATTACCATATATGAAATAGATCTTCAGTCCAGGTTCGATGCATGAGACAGGGTGCTCAGGGCTGGTGCACTGGGATGACCCTGAGGGAAGGGATGGGGAGGGAGGTGGGAGGGAAAGTCAAGATGGGGAACACATGTACACCCATGGCTGATTCATGTCAATGTATGGCAAAAACCCACTACAATATTGTAATTAGCCTCCAATTAAAATAAATAAATTAAAAAAAGAGAAATACTATAGAATCTATTAAAAGCAACAGGTACAATTCCTTGGAAGGCTTCCCTAGGCACACCAAGAATAGAATGAGGGTGCTTACTTATTAATCCTAACAAAATTCACTGTCCAGTTTTAACAAGAAGCCATTCCATACTTTACAGGGGTTGAAAGGCTTTTAATAACGAGTTCAAAAGGCATGCTTGTTGGAGGGGCAGAGAGTAGCACCCTCATTCTTAGTGCACTTCATAAGAACTCACAGGGTGTCAGCCTTACGATGCCATCCCTGCTTTGGTGACTTCCATAGAAGTCAGTTACTTCCACTTTAGTGACTTCCATAGAAGTACATATACTTCTGTGCATAGAAATTACAAATTTGTTCATAATTATTTTGCTTTTCCCTTTCATGAACTAGCTTATAACTAACAATTCACTCTGTGGTCATGACAATCTTTTAAAAATATTAATAAAACAAAAACAAATCGAGTATTACCATACATGAAACTGCAAATCATGGAACCCAAATATGTGTGAGCTCAAGATAAATATTCATTTCTGCCTGTGACAGTGAATATTCAGCCTCCCACATCTTCCTCTAAGCTGCTTCTCCTTCCCGCTCAGGAAAGATGACCAAGAATAACGTGTCATTTCCTCCTTCCTTGCCTCTGTCCACGTCTGTCTTGCCCTGGGTGCGTTTTCCCTCTGCCTCACAGGTGTTCTCTTTTCCAAATGCTACCTTGAGATATAAGTTCCCTGATTTTCTTGAAGGCATATAGCTGTTTGGTTAAATTTGTTTTCTCTGTCTCTGAATACTAGTCTCTCCTGGGTGGGTAACCCTCTAGAAGTTCTTTAATATCTCTGAGTTTCATTTGAAAGATGGGAGGAACCCCTCCCAAGGCTGTCCTGATGACTGATAGAGATGATACTCATAAGGTGCTTAAGACTGAATGGGCAAATGTGGCTGATAGAAGAACTCAGTAAATGTTGCCAGGCTGCTGCTGTTGAAGGGGCGAGGTAGCTGAAAAAATGTCTGAATACGAAACAGACACGCACTTCAGTGCTGTGTCTCTGCTATCATGATTTCCCAAGTGAGCACATGTGTATGTGTACCTGTATCTGAGGTTCTTGGTCTTGGAAAGAGTGGTCGGAGTGACTCTCTGAAGTGGCAGCCAACCCCAGAGGAGGCGCTAGCAGCTTCCAGAATGAAAGGCAGGGCCACTTTCCCTGGTCAGGCACACCAGATCTGCTTTTCTTTGTAACTTGTTTGGACTCTCAGGCTGTTGACAGTTGTCACTAGGAAAATCCAGCCCCAACCCAGAATGCCCCAGTCCACTCAACCAGAACCACAATCACCTGCTTCTAAGCATATCTCCAAGGTTTCAGTTCTATGAAAACTTTCCACAGTTGTCCCATTCAGCTTTGTTTATACACAAGATGACTTTGTGGGAGAACATCCATTTTTCAGGAAATATTTTTTTGCAAAAGTCAGTGTTCGCAGTAGAGGCTGTGGACTCTCTGCCTTTTACCCTTGGGTGTTGCCATTTCACTGTCCACTGGGCCAGTGTCCCACTGCCTGCCCCAGCATCTCTCTGCCTGAAGACTTTCTCTGGACATAAGAACCCTCTCTGCTTATGCACAGGGCAGACGAGAACCGCCAGGAATTAAATCTCCTCTTCCCAGCAGTCCTCAGTCGATGACTGATGGAAATTGAGGTATGCACACCACCTCCCTTGTCCATGGTCTCCCAGCTTTCTCGCATGGGACTGAGCTCCGATTACCCAAGAAGTGACTTGTGGCTGCCCTCCCTTTCATGTCTTCCCTTCTCATGTCCCACCAGTGTTTTCTGGGATCGTTTCCCCAACAGACTATTTACACTTGATTCCTGGTTTCAGGGACTGCCTATGGGAGAATCTGAACTAAGACTGGAATTTTTTAAAATTTATTTTTTTAATTGGAGGAAAGTTGCTGTACAATGCTGTGATGGTCTCTGCAGTACGACAATGCAAATCAGCCATAATTATACATGTATCACCTCTCTCTTGAGCCTGCCTACTCTCCATCCATCTTAGTCCTTTATATCATCACGGAGCGCCTGGCTGGGCCCCTGTGTTGTACAGCGACTTCTCATCAGCTACCTGTTTTGCACACGATAGCGTCTGTGTGTCTACGCCACTTTCTCCACTCGTCTCACTCTCTCCTTCCCGCACTATGTCCACGAGTCTCTGTAACTGTGTCGCCACATTAGAAAGTCATCTCCCCTTCACTCCAGCTCTGTCCTACAAAGGATTCACTTTGGCCTTTTTGCTCTGTTTTGTGGAGCTGATGCTGATATGCCCCTAGTGGAAGTAGATACCTATCTTTGTGGGGAAGTTTATGGGTAATGGCTGCAAGCAAAACAAGCTTGGGCATGAAAAGAGAGAATGCTAAGGATTTCTTTAAGGCATAGGAAGACAGGCAAAAAACAAATTATCCATCAAAAGTTATATGTCAAGATTAGTAAGCTCTTTTGCAAAGCTGCATCTCGCTTCCCTTCCCTTGACCCCTGAGACCCAGGGAGGCCTGAAAGAGTTTTAATGTAATTTCTAGAATGTGCTTAACTTTCAGAGAGGGAACAGCTTAGCCCCTGGGAGAATTCCATTAATACAATTTTGCAATAGAAAAGCTTCCTATTGCCTAATCTTATTAGATCTGTTTTATGGACAGTAAGTGGGTAAAAGCTGAGTTTGAGACTTGGTAACTGTGAATACACAATTTTTGAGTGCTTAGAATTGTGGAATAAAGAAGAGATTTTCTGTGTGTGCAGAGAGGAGGTACAGAACTCCAGAAATGACCATTTACTAAAACAGAAAGGAGCATGCCATATCCAAGTAGCCACCATAAAATAACACAAGGGACGGAAAAAGAGAGGAACCAGTTACTTCAATCTTTCTCCAACTCTCCTAATAAATAAGACCTTCGATATAACCTTAGAACCATTTGTTAGTAGCCATCCTTACTTATATCTGTACTTTTGCATAGTTTTACATCATTCACTCAACAAATACTAAATTGAGCATATGCAACGCATCAGGCACAGTTGTAGGCACCAGGCACACAGTGGTGGACAGAAGAGAGTAAGTCCTAGCTCCCACAGGCCTTGCCATTGAATGTGGTAGACAAAAAAACAAATAAACATACATTGTAATATATCAGATCATTTTAGGTGCTAGGAAGAAAAAGAAATCAGAGTAAGAAAAGAGTTGCTATTTGGAAGTAGGTCATCAGGGAGGGCCTCTCTGCATGAAGCCAGGGGACAAGATAGGTGGGGTCTCCACCTTCTGGGTGGAGCCATTGGCAAAGGCAAAGGGAGGAGGAAGAGCAGGGGAGCCAGGGTATCTGGGGACAGGAGATGGGTCAGTCATGTGGATGGAGCAAACCTTGTGATAGGGAAGTCATTGGAGGGTAGGGAGGTAATGAGAACTATGTTATAAAAAATCCAACTATGGCTATTTGTAGCAACCAGACTGTTAGGTTAAGAGTGGAAGCAGGAAGGGCAGTTAGGAAATAATGAAGTAGCCTGGGTGAGCAGAAGTGCTGGCTTGGACCAGGCTGGTAGAGGTGGAGGTGGTGACAGGCAGATTTAAGATGCACTCTTAAGGCAGACTTGGTGATAGGCTGCATGAAGTGTGTGTTGGGGGAGGGGAGGAGACTGACCAATGGATGATGAAGTTTCTGATCCAACCCATTTGGGTGAATGATATGCTATTTCCTGGAATAGGGGGACACTGGGGGAGAAACATTATTTGAGGAAAATCAGAAATTTAGTTTTCTATGTGTTAAAGTTTGAGCCAATTATAAGACATCTAGGTGGAGGCCACCCAAGACAGATGGGTCATGGAGGAGAGTTCTGACAAAACGTGCTCCACTGGAGAAGGGAATGGCAAACCACTTCAGTATTTTTGCCTTGAGAACCCCATGAACAGTATGAAAAGACAAAAAGATATGATACTGAAAGATGAACTTCCCAGGTCAGTAGGTACCCAACATGCTACTGGAGGAGAGTGGAGAAATAGCTCCAGAAGGAATGAAGGCTGAGCCAAAACGAAAACAACACCCAATAGTGGCTAAGACTGGTGATGGAAGTAAAGTCTGATGCTGTACATAAAAATATTGCAAAGGAACCTGGAATGTTGTTAGGTCCATGAATCAGGGTAAATTGGAAGTGGTCAAACAGGAGATGGCAAGAGTGAAAATCGATATTTTAGGAATCTGTAAATTAAAATGGACCAGAATGGGCAAATTTAATTCAGATGAACATTATATCTACTAGTATGGGCAAGAATTCCTCAAAAGAAATAGAGTAGCCCTCATAGTCAACAAAAGAGTCTGAAATGCAGACTTGGGTGCAATCTCAAAAATGACAGAATGATCTCTGTTCGTTTCCAAGGCAAACCATTCAATATTATAGTAATCCAAGTCTATGCCCCAACCACTAATGCTGAAGAAGCTGAAGTTGAACGGTTCTATGAAGATCTCCATGACATTCTAGAACTAACACCAAAAAAGATGTTCTTCTTATCATGGGGGACTGGAATATAAAAGTAGGAAGTCAAGAGATACCTGGAGTAATAGGCAAGTTTGGCCTTGGAGTACAAAATGAAGCATGGCAAAGGCTAACAGAGTTTTTCCAAGAGAATTCACTAGTCATAGCAAACACTCTTATCCAACAACATGAGAGATGACTCTACACATGGACATCAGCAGGTGGTCAATACCAAAATCAGAATGATCATATTTTTTGCAGCCGAAGATGGAGAAGCTCTACACAGTCAGCAAAAACAAGACTGGGAGCTGACTGTGGCTCAGATCATAAACTCCTTATTGCCAAATTCAGACTTAAGTTGTAGAAAGGAGGGAAAACCACTAGACCATTCGGGTATGTCATAAATCAAATCACTTACAATTATACAGTCGAAGTGACAAATAGATTCAAGGGATTAGATCTGATAGACAGAGTGCCTGAAGAACTATGGACGGAGGTTCATATCTCTGTACAGCAGGCAGTGATCAAAACCATCCCCAAGAAAAAGAAATGCAAAAAGGCAAAACGGTTGCCTGAGGAGGCCCTACAAATAGTTGAGAAAAGAAGGGAAGTGAAAGGCAAAGGAGCAAAAAAGAAGGGAAGTGAAAGGCAAAGGAGCAAAGGAAAGATATACCCATCTGAATGCACAGTTCTAAAGAACAGCAAGGAGAGATAAGAAAGCCTTCCTAAGTGGTCAATGCAAAGAAATAGAGGTAATCAACAGAATGGGAAAGACTAGAGATCTCTTCAAGAAAATTAGCGATAGCAAGGGAACATTTCATGCAAAGATTGGCACAATAAAGGACAGAAATGGTATGGAGCTAACAGAAACAGAAGATATTAAGAAGAGGTGGCAAGAATACACAGAAGAACTAAACAAATGACACCGTAATAACCCAGATAACCATGATGGTGTGATCACTCACCTAGAGCCAGACATCCTGGAATGTGAAGTCAAGTGGGCCTTAGGAATCACCACTATGAACAAAGTTAGTGGAGGTGACGGAATTCCAGTTGAGCTATTTCAAATCCTAAAAGATGATGCTCTTAACATGCCAGCAAATTTGGAAAACTCAGCAGTGGCCACAGGACTGGAAAAGGTTAGTTTTCATTCCAATTCCAAAGAAAGGCAATGCCAAAGAATGTTCAAACTACCACACAATTGCACTCATTTCACATACTAGCAAAGTAATGCTCAAAATTCTCCAAGCCAGGCTCCTGCAATACGTGAACCGTGAAATTCCTGATGTTCAAGCTGGTTTTAGAAAAGGCAGAGGAACCAGAGATCAAACTGTCAACATCCACTGGATCATCAAAAAAGAAAGAGAGTTCCAGAAAAACATCTATTTCTGCTTTATTGACTATGCCAAAGCCTTTGACTGTGTGGATCACAATAAACTGGAAAATTCTGAAAGAGATGGGAATACCAGACCACCTGACCTACCTCTTGAGAAATCTGTATGCAGGTCAGGAAGCAACAGTTAGAACTGGACATGGAACAACAGACTGGTTCCAAATAGAGAAAGGAGGACATCAAGGACAGGGAACCTGGTGTGCTGCACTCCATGGGGTCCCAAAGAGTCGGACACGACTGAGTGAACAACAGTTACAGGGGGAGGCATAGAGGAGGCAGTTAGACACAAGGGTCTGGACAGCAAGGGTAGAGGGTGGGACTAGAGATATGTATTTAGGAAACACCAGTTGTGTGGATGGTATTTAAAATCATGAGTTAGGAAGAGTTCACTTAGGGGCTGTAAGAGAGAAGGGGGGAACACCCAATAATTGGAGGCTGGGTCATAGCCACCTTTAGAGGGAGAAGAAATGGTCTGGGAGCAACAAAGAGCAAGGGGCTATTACTCCATAGCAGCTTTATATTAGGCTGGGCAATTGGGCAGTTTTGTATTAAAAAAAATAAACTGAATAGCAAATAAAATAGAAGCCTCAGTTGTGATGTCTCTGGGATAGAGTATAACGGATTGCAGCTGGGACCTTCTGCACTTGGATGAGCTTGAAGCACACATGCTGTTGGGGTGGGGATATTTGGGAGGGTGGTTCTTCCTGTCCACCCCTCTCCCAACTCCTCTCCTAACCTTCCATCTCCCACTTTTCCTCCTTTGCCTTCTTCTTCTCTTCCTTCTCTTTACCCTCCACTCCACTAGTTAGTGAGCCTGGGGTTCCAGGACATAAGAAAGCTTCCCCTGAGGTATGGGTCACTGGCAAGGTCATTTTACTTTAAACGTCCATCCCAGACGTTTCACTAATTGGGAATTCATTAAGATTTGTAAAACGCCAGAATGCAAATTCTCCTGAAAGGGGAGTTTATTTGTTCTTCACAGTTCAGTGTGAATTACTTTAATCAGATAATCAGTTAACAGCTGGTTGAGATCAATGTGTACTATATTCTCTGTTTAAAAAAAATCTCACTAGGAATAGAGCAGAGATTCTCAAGTTTTGTCATGCATAAGATTGACTTTGGAAGCTCATTAAAATGCAGAGTCCTAGATTCCATCCCCAGAAATCCCCACTTTCTGGATCCAGATGATTCTGATGCAAGCGGCTTTTGAACTACATGGGGAAACACTGGGTAGAGAGGATTGAACAGAACTTTGGGAATCACTGTATTTCTGTGGAGAATGTCCTTGGCAAATTGTCAGAAGGAAGACTTTTGAAGCAGGTCTCGGGATCTCTGAAGGAGAGAGGAAGGGGGAAGAGATCCTAGAATGGAAAGGAATGAAAAAAAGCTAATGCCTTCTCTGTGACCTTGTTGGCATTGGAACCCCCTAGCGGCTTCCAGGGTGTACTATGGAACTGAGAATTTACGACGCAAAAAGCACGGGATTAAGTATTAAGCACTTTCCAGACATTGACTCATTTAATTCTTATCACTTGTCTCTGCCTGAGGTACTTTATAATCCTTATTTGTGGATTAAAAAGGCCGCAAGGGTGCTAAGAGCACGTTTGAAATCTTTGACCGGCTGACTGTACATCCATGCGCATACCCACCCGGTTGCTTTGCCAAAAGGCACATACTGGGCACGGAATCTCAAAAGGGAGGCTGTGATGGTCACCCAGCTGCTCAGGAGTGTCAGACTCCGTCCTTCGGAATGGCCTTGCTTTGGTGCCTCCTGGTGGCCGCTAACCAGTAGTGCTGAGAAGTGATGGAAAGAACCATCACTGAATTGAGCCCTGGCTTCCAAGGTCACGAGTAGGATTCTTAAAATACAGAGCCTTTCACCAGGTCAAACATGCAAGCCCTTGACTTCCTGTATCTATGCATTTCCAGGGAACTCGCGTTCCTCATCTTCTGCCTCAGTGACACATGACATGCTATTTTCCAAATTACAAGCCACAGCCTTTTAACCTGATCATACGGCGGCACACACCTTCCCTCCAACCATTTGGGCTCAGCTGCTGCTGCTGCTGCTGCTAAGTCGCTTCAGTCGTGTCTGACTCTGTGCGACCCCATAGACGGCAGCCCACCAGGCTCCTCCGTCCCTGGGATTCTCCAAGCAAGAGTACTGGGCTCAGAGGACCAGCTTAATTTTCATTAATCGGTGAGGAAAAGCACTCTTGCTTCTCTACTCTACTAGGCCTGCTTCTATTTTTAACAGCCTGTCTTCCTAAACACTAGTGAGCTAAAAATAGACTTACTTACAATACAGTTCATCATGTACTCAGATGCCAGGAGGAACTAGTTTATGCTTCATCCAAGATGAAACACTTTAAAGAAGCACATTATTTCATGTAACTATTTATTAATATCATTCTTAAAGAGTCCTCTGACAAGAACCCTTTGCAGTAGACCTTGGAAATGAGAGAACTTGAGGCAGAAAGTTGTGAAAAGAGATTTCTGAAGAACTACTTGGTAATAGTTTTGGCCAAGGTTCCAAAATGCTTTGGGAGCTTTCTTCCTTAACTTCAAACACTGTCGGTCTCTTAGATTTAAACTTAACTCTAGATCTCTGCTTCTATGTGATCTAGACAAATTGGATCATCCTGTAAAATTAGGGTTGCTAGATTTAGCAAATAAAAATAGAGGATGCTTACATTTCAGATAAACATTGAACTTCTTCTTCTTCTTTTTTTTTTTTACTGTAAGTATGTCCCCAATATTGCATGGATGGCCTAGGACTTTTCTAATTTTAGCACTGACTGTTACGTTTGGGAACGCCTTCAGTCCAGGCAAATGAGAACAGTTAGGTACCCTAAATAAAATATAAACCATACACTCCTCTTGAGGATTTTACCACTCACTGAGAAGTCTTGTGGAAGAGAAACTATTTTCTTGGTAATAGCTTTACTAAGATATAACTTACATACCATAAAACACCACTTAAAGAATATAATTCATTGATTTGTGATATATTCAGAGCTGCACAACCAGCACTACTAACTAATTGTAGAATATTTTCATCACCACAAAAACATCATACTTCTGCATTCCCCCCTCCCTCTGCTCTTTGGAAACACTCATTTATTTACCTTCTGTCTCTCTGGATTTGCCTATTCAGTGCATTTCCTATAAAAGAAATCATGGAGCACACGACTACCCTTTGTGACGGGACTCTTTCACTCAGCAAAATGTCTTGAAGTTTCATCCATGTCGTAGCATAATTCAGCACTCCATTCCTTTTTATTGCCAAATAGTATACCATTGTATGAATACGCCACATTTTGCATATTCATTCTTCAGCTGAATAGTATTTGTTCCTAACTTACAGTTATTATGAGTAACGCTGCTCTAAACATCCTTGTACAAGTTACTGTGTGATGTAGGTTTTCATTTCTGTTGGGTACATATACCTAGGAGTGGAATTCCTGGGTTATATAGGAACTGTGTAATTTTCTGAGGAATTTCCAAACTGTTTCTAGTGTCCGCACCACTTTACATTCCCATCAGCAATGTATGTGGTTTTCAATTTCTCTAAATCTGTGTTAACACTCTGGTTGATCACAGGCATGCTAGTGGGTGGGAAATGGTATCTTTCTGTGGTTTTGATTCATGTCACCCTGCTTATTTAACTTCTATGCAGAGTACATCATAAGAAATGCTGGGGGACTTCCCTGGTGGTCCAGTAGCTAAGACTCTGAGCTCCCAGTGCAGGGGGCCCAGGTTCGATCCCTGGTCAGGGAGCTAGATCCCACATGCTACAACTAAGACCCAGAGCAGCCAAATAAATAAATAAAAATTAAAAAAAAAAAAAAGAAATGCTGGGCTGGAAGAAGCACAAGCTGGAATCAAGATTGCCGGGAGAAATATCAATAACCTCAGATATGCAGATGACACCACCCTTATGGCAGAAAGTGAAGAGGAACTAAAGAGCCTCTTGATGAAAGTGAAAGAGAAGAGTGAAAAAGTTGGCTTAAAGCTCAACATTCAGAAAACGAAGATCATGGCATCTGGTCCCATCACTTCATGGGAAACAGATGGGGAAACAGTGGAAACAGTGTCAGACTTTATTTTTTGGGGCTCCAAAATCACTGCAGATGGTGACTGCAGCCATGAAATTAAAAGATGCTTACTCCGTGGAAGAAAAGTTATGACCAACCTAGATAGCATATTCAAAAGCAGAGACATTACTTTGCCAACCAAGGTCTGTCTAGCCAAGGCTATGGTTTTTCCAGTGGTCATGTATGGATGTGAGAGTTGGACTGTGAAGAAAGCTGAGTGCCAAAGAATTGATGCTTTTGAACTGTGGTGCTGGAGAAGACTCCTGAGAGTCCCTTGGACTGCAAGGAAATCCAACCAGTCCATCCTAAAGGAGATCAGTCCTGGTGTTCTTTGGAAGGACTGATGCTAAAGTACTGAAACTCCAGTACTTTGGCCACCTCATGAGAAGAGTTGACTCATTGGAAAAGACTTTGATGCTGGGAGGGATTGGGGGCAGGAGGAGAAGATGACGACAGAGGATGAGATGGCTGGATGGCATCACTGACTCAATGGACGTGAGTTTGAATGAACTCTGGGAGATGGTGATGGACAGGGAGGCCTGGCGTGCTGTGATTCATGGGGTTGCAAAGAGTTGGACACGACTGAGCAACTAAACTGAATGACTAAAGATGCTGAGTATCTTTTCATGTGCTTATTGGCCATCTATATATTTTATGTATATCATTTGGAGAAATTCTGAAATACTTTGCTCAGTTTTTAAACTGGGATACCTGATCTTCTTTGGTTGAGATTTAAGATTAATAAAGGAAATTAAAGATGATTCAAATAAATGGAAAGATATCCAATGTTATTGGAAGAATTCATATTGTTAAAATAGCCATACTACCCAAAGCAATCTACAGATTTAATGTGATCCCTATCAAACTACCCATGACATTTTTCACAGAACTAGAACAAATAATCCTAAAGTTTATACAAAAATATAAAAGACCCAGACTTGCCAAACCAATCCTGAGGAGAAAGAACAAAGCAGGAAGCACAACCCTTCCAGACTTCAGACAGTACTGCAAAGCTACCCTAAACAAAACAGTGTGGTATTGGCACAAAAGCAAATATACAGCTCAGTGGAACAGAACACAGAGTCCAGAAATAAACCTGCACACCTATGGTCAAATAATATTTGACAAGGGAGGCAATAGTATAAAATGGGAAAAAACCAGTCTCTTCAACAAGTGGTGCTGGAGAAGTTGGAGAGTTGCATGTAAATTAATAAAGTTAGAACACACTTTCATACCATGCACAAAAATAAACCCAAAATGGCTTAAAGACTTATATAAGACTCCATAAAACTCCTAGAAGAGAACATAAGCAAAACATTCTCTGACACTATCAAACAGATATTTTCTTAGGTCTTCCAAGGCAATAGCCATAAAAACAAAAATAAACAAATGAGACCTAATCAAACTTATAAGCTTTTGCACAGCAAAGAAAACTATAAACAAAATGAAAAGACAACCTACAGAATGGGAGAAAATATTTGCAAACGATGTGACTGACAAGGGTTTAATTTCCAAAATATACAAACAGCTCACACAATTCAACAATAAAAAAAAAGTCTACAAATAACAAATGCTGAAGAAGGTGTGGAGAAAAGGAAACCCTTCTACTCTCTCGATAGGAATGTAAGTTGGTACAACCATTATGGAGAACAGTATGCAAGTTTCTTAAAAAACCAAAAATAGAACTACCATATGACCCAGCAGTTCCACTACTGACCATATACTCAGAGAAAACCATAATTCAAAAAGATACAGGCACCTCAATATTGCAGCACTATTTACAATAGTCGGGACATGGAAGCAATCTAAATGTCCATCAACAGAGGAATGTATAAAATAAGATGTATGTATATACACAATGGAATATTACTCAGCCATAAAAAGAACAAAATGATGCCATTTGCAGCAATATGGATGGATCCAGAGATTGTTACTTTAAGTGAAGTAAGTCAAACACAGAAAGACAAATATCATATAATATTGCTTATATGTGGAATCTAAAAAAGGGGTATCAATGAACTTATTTATAAAACAGAAGTAGAGTCACAAATGTAGAAAATAAACTTATGGTTACCAGGGGATGGGGAGGGGGAATAAACTGGGATATTGGAACTGACATACGTACATTACTATAAAATAGATAACTGATAAGAACCTACTGTATTGCATAGGGAACTCTACTCAGTACTCTGTAATGGCCTACATGGGAAAAGAATCCAAAATAAAAGAGTGGATATATGCATATATGTAACTGATTCATTTTGCTATACACCCAAAACTAATGCAACATTGTAAATCAACTCTATTCCAATAAAATTTTAAAAACAGATTATGCATATGTGAAAAAAAATACTAAATGTATTAGTACTGTAGTAAAAAAAAAAAAAAGATAACATGCACCCTTATGTTCACAGCAGCACTAGTCACAATAGCCAAGTGATGGAGACAATCTAAACGTCCTAGATGAATGGATAAAGATGGTGTGGTGTATATACACAATAGAGTAATACTCAGCCATAAACAAGAATGAAACAATGCCATTAGCAGCAACATGCATGCAACTAGAGATTATCACGCTAAGTGAAGTAAGTCAGAAAGAGAAGACAAATACCATATGATGCCACTTTTATGTGGAATCTAAAATATTACACAAATGAACCTATCTATGAGATGGGAATACCAGACCACCTGACCTGCCTCTTGAGAAATCTGTATGCAGATCAGGAAGCAACAGTTAGAACTGGACATGGAACAACAGACTGGTTCCATATTGGGAAAGAAGTACGTCAAGGCTGTATATTGTCACTCTGCTTATTTAACTTATATGCAGAGTACATCATGAGAAATGCTGGGCTGGAAGAAACACAAGCTGGAATCAAGATTGCCAGGAGAAATATCAATAAACTTAGATACGCAGATGACACTGCCCTTATGGCAGAAAGTGAAGGAGAACTAAAGAGCCTCTTGATGAAAGTGAAAGAGGAGAGTGAAAAAGTTGGCTTCAAGCTCAACATTCATGGCATCTGGTCCCATCACTTCATGGCAAATAGATGGGGAAACAATGGAAACAGTGACAGACTTTATTTTTTTGGGCTCCAATCACTGCAGATGGTGACTGCAGGCATGAAATTAAAAGATGCTTGCTCCTTGGAAGAAAAGTTACAACCAACCTAGACAGCCTATTAAAAATCAGAGACATTACTTTGCCAACAAAGGTCCATCTAGTCAAGGCTATGGTTTTTCTAGTAGTCATGTATGGATGTGAGAGTTGGACTATAAAGAAATCTGAGCACCGAAGAATTGATGCTTTTCAACTGTGTCTTTGGAGAAGACTCTTGAGAGTCCCCTGGACAGCAAGGAGATCTTACCAGTCCATCCTAAAGGAAATCAGTCCTGAATATTCATTGGAAGGACTGATGCTGAAGCTGAAAGTCCAATTCTTTGGCCACCTGATGCGAAGAACTGACTCATTTGAAAAGACCCTGATGTTGGGAAAGATTGAAGGTGAGAGAAGGTGACAACAGAGGATGTGATGTCGGATGGCATCACCCACTCATTGGTCATGACTTTGAGTGAACTCCGGGAGTTGGTGATGGACAGGGAGGCCTGGCGTGCTGCGGTCTGTGGGGTCGTAAAGAGCTGGACACGACTGAGTGACTGAACTGAACTCAACTCATGAAACAGAAACTGACTCACAGAACAGACTTGTGGTTGCCAAGGGGAAGGGGAGGGATGGAGTGGGGGTTAAGGATTAGTAGATTACATATATAATGGATGGACAAGAAAATCCTACTGTATAGCCCAGGGGACTATATTCAATGTCCTGGGGTAAACTGTAATTTAGGAAAAGAATATAAAAAGGAATGTGTATATATATATATGTATAACTGAGTCAGTCTGCTGTAGAACAGAAATTAACACATTATAAATCAATTGTACTTCAATAAAAAATAGTGGGGAAAAAAAAGAATTCTTAACATATTTTGGATACAAGTCCATAGGTACTTGTATGTACTTATCAGGTACATAATTTCCAAATACTTTCCCTCTATTTGTGGTTTGTCTGAGAAATCTCTTTTCACCTAGTGTTCCCCAAATGGAACACTGGAATTCTTTAGTCCAACCATCTTTCAAACATTGAGTTTACACTGTGCCGGGCAGTGTGGTTCCTAGGATGAAAAGGAGCTGCCAGGAGGAGCTCACAGTCTTGCCTGCCGGGGGTGGGTGAGAAACATGCAAGGAAATGCTTTTGGGCAAGACTGGGGTGGGGAAAGCTTTAGACATATAGATATTCAGCTTTCTTTAGTATTTGGTGCAATTCAGAACACACAGAAATGATTGATAAATGTCTGAAATAAAGATTAAATCAATAGCTAGATAAACTGGGGATCATCTTGCCTTTTTCCTGGGTGTTGAGTTGTGATGTTTTTATTTGCCACATAATTGAAAGAATTCTAAACGGCTTATAACAAGCAACATTATCACCATTAAATATCCCTAAGATTGTGGTCTTGGTTACATTGAAGACATGCTATCTGGGAGCTATTATCAGTTGGGTAACAGATTTAATGACCTGCCAGAACACAGGAGTAGTAAATTTCGAAAGACTCAGGCCAGGACGCACAGAGCCCGCATAGATCCATAGATCTGGTGAGTTGGAGGGAGGGTGGCAGGAGTGTGAGGATGGGCAAAGGGTGCACTGACAAGGTGGGAGGGGCCACCAAAGATGCATTCTGAGTGCACAGTTGTGCCCCAGGCCTGCCCTGTTATGGGGAATGAGCATTTCACCTTGTAAGTTGAAAAGATAATTCACATAAAAGTATTCTCTGCAAGAAGGATCAAACTGCAAAGTTTGAACGTCATGAGATGAGGGGCAATGAACAAGTGTGAATTCACATGTATGTATTATGATTCTGAGGGTCTCCTGAAAACCAGCTCATTTGAACATAAGAAAGAATTACTTTAATGTAAACAGGCTCCCTTTTAGGCACTAAAACACTGTCAGCAGAAAGACACTCTTGAAAAATCTTTCCCATCTCTTTTTATATATGTCAAATATTAATTAAAGCAAATAAATTAGGTTGCAATTATGTGTAACCGTGAACTGTAGTATTAAGAGGAAATGCTCTTCAGCACAGCTAATTGGCATCAACTGTGATTTGTCCAAATTAATTTAATATCCAGAGTAAGGTTAATATTTTGAACATTCTAATAATAAAAAGAATTAGAAAAATGAGATTAGAACAGCTGCCAGCTATGGATGACATTTCTGGGGAGTTCTATCACATTTCTGGGGTTACCTTCTGCTCACCCCAACATCAGTGGTCTCATCCATGAGAGAAGACCCCATGGACCAGTTTCAATTAGGGATCTCCGAGCTTACAAAAGGACTCATCCTTCCCTCCTCTGCCACCTCCCCCACAAAAACCCTGTCAGACTTTTTTTGTGATATTCTGAGAAGACCAAGACTATCTTTGTAAAATGAACACAGTTAAAAGTCTTGCCAAGGGCCATGTCTCCCATTCTGAGATCTCCCACTCTATGAAGGCAGTTTGCTCTAGATACTGGAATCCTTGGAAATATGCAGGAGAATAAATAAAGTGTGTGTGTGTGTGTGAATGAATGAGCACAATCATATATCGTTAAAAATCAGAATTTAAAAAATCAACAAACTGGTTTCAGGTTTTTCTTTTCCTTAATAGGATCACCTGCTGCTGTTTTTCTTTGAAAATAATCTTAGCAACAACACGTTTACTTGACACATGGTCCTTTTGGGAAGATGAGCTGAAGGCTAAATAAACCTGACAGAAATATTCATGTACACACGTATGAACACACACACTCTCCTATTTTCTCTTCGTTTGCAAAGTTTAAAGCAGCCCAGTGCTTCCACCTGCGCTGGGTATGAAAAGGACACCCTTATCAAGCATTGGGGTGGCCGGGGGGCCTCAGCCAGTGAGGCTGACTCTCAGTCCACGGCTATTACTTGCTCCCGCCCCAGGCTGAACTAGAGAACTGGGCCTCTCAGGACTGTGTACATCCACACTGCCCATACAGTGCCTCCTGGCCTCACTCTTTGGTGAGAAGATGTCCCAGTTGAGATCCTTTCCTCCTCTTTGCAGGGTTTTTGAAGACACGTCTTTTTACACAGGAAGGTGTGGGAATGGCCAAGTCCTCCAGACAGCCAGGTTCTAAGTTCCAGTTTGGATACATCTCAAGTTGGCCATCCAGGAGGAAGTCAGAGTCCTTAAGGAAACTGCCCTGAGGTTCTTTCCTCGATACACAAACTGGGCCATTAGCCTTGGGTGAAGTTCCTGCTGTCCCAGGCCCCCTGCTCTAGGACTGGTAGAATTTTCTGCTTGGGCTTTTCCACCTAGCTGAAATGTCATAAAGTCACTTCTTGGACCTGGGACAGTGCCTACAATGACATTAGCATTTAGCATTTACCATTTATTTTGCTTCTGTCATGAGTGAGGCAGGCTCTGTGCTAAGAGCCTCCATACATTTTCACTTTATCCCTTGCCCCATGAGACATGTATCAATAGTCCCATTTCACCGGCGTGCAAGCAGGCGTACAGAAGGGAAGCAGCTTGACTGTGGTCACCGGGTTGGCCAGTGGCCCCACTAGGATTTGCACACTGTCTGTATGATTACTAAACACCATGCTGTTAGCTATTAGTGGTTGTTGCTTTTCAGATTCAGGGCTGTTTGCTGCACAGAACATTTGCAGACTGGGTGGCCCAAAATGTTTGTCGACTGAGTGAAGGGGAAGAACTAACAGTTTTACACTGCTAACTTTATGCCAGGCAATGATCTGGGCACTTTATGAACATACACACCCAAACAATTCCAAGAGGCAAGTATTAACATCCCCGTTTTACAGATGGACAAGGGAGGTGTGGAGAGGAACTTGTCCAAGGTCCTACGGCTAGGGTGGTGGACTTGGGATGTTATTGTGGGTGGTTTGACTGGTCCAGAGTCTGTGATCCTGAACATGACATATATTCCCACTCCTGAACGAGCATCAGCACATCCAAACAGTGGCCGTGAGGCTTTTACTCTGATGGTGTAAGGGAGAGTTATTCTGGATGAGGAAACTATTCTTGGACGCTATCCTGGCCCTTGTAGGCCTGCTCAACTACTTCCCCTGCTGAGTTCCAGGAGCATCTGGTACTTAATGGCTTTCTTGTCTATTGCTCCTTGGCATTTAGTATCTGATTTGGTACACTTTAAGTGAATAATCAGCTAAATGCAATCTCCTCCACACATTTCTTGACTGTGCAAGAAATTAGCTAAGAGGGGAAAAGGGAAATTGAGAAATAATTTTAGAGATGAGAAGGAGAAGGACAAAAGGTGACAGGAAAGATAAAGATGAGACTGTGAGAAAAAGAATAGTAGGAACTAAATTAAAAATAACACTAAGTTAAAAGATGGAGTTTTGGTTTTCCTCCCAGAAAAACACATGTGTCCGCATCAGGGAGGAGACCTGCTCAGCAAAACGTGAGAAACTTCCTCTCTAGGGCTGCCTGTGTACTATGAATGAGTGACCCCAGTTTTATGAAGTTCATTCCCCCAGAGATGAAGTGGAATGAGGAGCATGGCCGAAGGAAGAGGAAACGAGCTTCCTAATCAGAGAAAACTGGGTTCAAATCCTGACCGAGCCAGTGACTCTCGGTTTGAGCTTGAGCCAGTAACCTGATGTCTCTGGGCCTGTGTTACCACCTCTCCAATAAGGATAATAAACCTCACCTATCCCATAGGGTTAGGTTAGAACTAAATGATGACAATTGAAGGAAAGTGCCTGGCATTCAGTAAATTTACTTATTCAGTAAAAACGTCATCTGCCTTTTCCGCTGCACCCTGATATTTTGACTACAAGCTGCCCCAAGGCAGCTCAGGGTTTCTGCCACACAGACCTCAACTGAAGAGGAGCTGGTATAAGAGCAAAGACCCTGCAAACACAGTGCTTGCATTTTATTTATTTTTAAAATATAAATTTATTTAATTGGAGGTTAATTACTTTACAATATTGTATTGGTTTTGCCATACATCAACATGAATCCACCACTGGTATACATGTGTTCCCCATCCTGAACCCCCCTCTCACCTCCCTCCTCGTACCCTCTGGGTCATCCCAGTGCACCAGCCCCAAGCATCCAGTATCATGGATCGAACCTGGACTGGCGATTCATTTCATATACGACATTATACATGTTTCAATGCCATTCTCCCAATTCATCCCACCTGCTCCCTCTCCCACAGAGTCCAAAAGACTGTTCTATACATCTGTGTCTCTTTTGGTGTCTTGCAAACAGGGTTATCATTACCATCTTTCTAAATTCCATATATATGCGTTAGTATACTGTATTGGTGTTTTTCTTTCTGGCTCACTTCACTCTAGACAACCTTTGATGTCACTGAAGCAAATGCAGAGGTGGCCACTGTGCTGCTTTATTTGTAATTGGTTAGTGACCACACCTTTTGGTAGATGTGCTTTGAAAATGGAGGCAGGGGAGTCAATTTTGTTTGGCCAGAATGGAATTCAATACACTCATAAAAATAAATCGAAATGTTTCCAACTAGAAGATCAACCTTCTACTCATCATTTGCATTATTCACTTTATAGGATTTTTGAGAGGAAGAGAGAGAAGTTAAATGGAGGTCAAGGAAAACGAGGAAAATATGATCTGGAATCAATAACGCAAAGCCATTTCTATTCTTATTTCTTTTCAGGGCAGATTAGGGGCTCCAATTAGAGAAACCCATTAAGCCAAACATGAAGGGCAATTAAAGCATTAGCCAGCTCTGCATAAATGGGCTTTGCTGTCCACCTCGGAGACAGTGAAGGTTGTTTGCAGACTCTCAGAGGCTGTACAGCATCTTCCCACATGTGCTGTCCTGGGATTGGGCTTCTAAACAGCTGGGCCCCTCTCCTAGCTCTGACATTGGCAGCTGCTCACGTGTGTGTGTGTGTGTGTGTGTGTGTGTGAGAGAGAGAGAGAGAGAGACAGAGAGACAGAGAGACAGAGAGAGCGTTTACCTCTGACCCTCTCTGGATGAGTGTTCTCTGGCTATTCCTACTTCCAGGTTGACCACGGGGAGGTGTGGATAAAGTGCCTTGAAAAGCTGGGCCTGGGGTGCTGCAGGTTCAGACCCATGACCAGCTTTGAGCTTTGCAGGAGGAGGCAGTCAGATCTGGCACCCACTTAGGGACCGGGAACCTAGGGCAAGACTGGCAGCTCATACACAGAAAGGTAGACCTGCCCTTCTCTAAATAACTGAGGCCAGAACATCAAACCTTCTGTTGGCTGGAGGGGAATGGCAGTGTGATCCTGTGCCTGAGGTCAGAGAAAGCTGGGTTCCAATGCAGCCTTATCAGTGTGTAATGAGAACTGTGCTTACTGATGCCAAGAAGCTCAGAATCAAATCTGACGCCCAGCTGCAGCAACTAGAGTAACTTTTACGATTAGCATATTTGAATTGGTTCCATTCCTTGGTTCTGAGTTTTTTCTTTTAGTAATATATGTATCTTTTATTGTATATATATCCTTTATTATAAATAATATATAGACATATATACACATACACTTTATTATAAGTGGAGTCAGAGCCTTTTTTGGAGATGTAATTTTCTGCCCAATAGAAGTGGCTGGGTGATGATAACGTTTAAGATTCATTGAACTTCCCTGGTGGTCCAGTGGTTAAAGAATCTGCCTGCCAATGCAGGGGACATGGGTTCTATCCCTGCTCTGAGAAGATCCCACATGCCTTGGAGCAGCTAAGCCCATGTGTCACAACTACTGAGCCCATGCTCTAGGGCCTGCAAACCGCAACTACTGAGCTGGTGAGCAACAACTACTGACACCCGAGTGCCTAGAGCCTGTGCTCAACAAGAGAAGCCACTGGAATGAGAAGCCCAAGCATTGCAACGAAGAGAAACCCCCACTTCCTGCAGCGAGAAAGCCTTAGAGCAGCAATGAAGATCCAGCACAGACAAAAATACATAAATTTTAAAGCAAGATTCATTAATTAACTCAAAGAGTTCATCCTCAAATAACCTTTTTTAGCATCTATCTCTTTGGGATATTTCACAAGCCTAATAAATCTGGGTTATAGCCTTAGACCCTCTGTGGTCTTTGAAGTTGTTTAATCTCAAGTCTCAGTATAAAAACCACTGCCCCATTTACTGAATAAAGTGCTACAGGGATCAAATAAAATAATGACTTCCTTTGAATTGAGGCTTTTTTAAGAAGTACAAGAATGGTTCAGCCATTCTCAATGTACAAATCATTCTTGCTTGATGAGGAAAATGCAACTGGGAGGAGTGAGGAAGAAGATTAAAGTGTATTACACACTTCGCTTGATATTTTCCAGTGGCTTCTCTGGATCCCTCCTCCACCCAGCCCTACATCCTAGGAGGCTGATTCCCTTCGACTGCGTTAATCCACCTGTTTTGCCCTCTTAGCTGCAGCCAACAGGAAACATTGGCAGGAGGGCAGAAGAGAGAGCAGTTAGGGGACTTTTTCCTCGTAAGAGCCACAGGTTTGTGGTAGCATCCTTCTACTGAAAGCCACAGCTCCTGGGAGAAGCCCTCTCCCACCAAAGCACGTCGCTCCAGCTTTTTGTAACCACTCCCTCCGTGATGGCTCCCTCTGCTGGTGACCTGGGAACACCTCACCACCACTCTATGTTCTTTAGTCCTCCCCACATCTTTGTAAATAGTTGCTTCAGTAAACTCTCTTAATTACTCTGATGGAGGGCGTCTGTTTCCTTTTGGAATCTGGTTGTGTCTCCTCAGAGGCACAGCCATCATAAAACCTCCTTAGGGTAGATATCCTTGGTCATTTCATAGATGAGAAAAAGACACGGTTAAATAAATTTCCCAAGGTCCTGTAACTGTAACCTATACAGCTAGGTATCAAACCTTTGTCTTACGTCCTTTCTATCCATCTCATGTTCTCTTCTATGGGCAAAGTGTTTTCTTTTTTGATACTTTATTAGGACCTATAGAATAATGCTCAATGACAGCTTGTGGTGAAGGCATCTTGTCCTTTACCTTAAAGGGAGGACTTCCAGAGTTTCACAGTTAAGAATGACGTTTGCCATTGATTGATTTCTAGTGGATACCCTATATACAGGGTCACAACAAAGTTGTCCTGTATTCCAAGTTTTCTAAGCTTTAAACTTTTCTTAGATTGCTGAATACGTTCTTTTTCTGTGACTACAAGAATGAATGTTGGCTTTTCAACTTTAATGTGATATATGATGAGTTTAGTTCTGGGCAGGTGTAGATCATCAAAGATCTTGGTGATGGAAGAGATGTGAAGAGAGGAAGCTGGAATTTCCAACTCCATATCCACTGAACTTGAAAACTTCCCCTAATCACCTCCCCAGAAGGTCTTTCTTCCTCTGGAGAGCCCTTAGTACATGGCCAGAGGACCTGTCTCAGGTACTTTCATCATCTCAGTTCTTTCTGAACACTCAAGGAGTGTTCTCTAGGCTTGCTTTAAATGTGGTGTCTACCGCTGAAATCAGCACTGCAGGCCTGGTTCAAATACTGTTAAATGGGGGACACTCCCTTCCTCACTCTAGACATTTTATCTTTTACAGCCTGAGATTCCATCAGCTTTTTTCCCCCACAGTATTGTTGCCCAGTGGCCCTGCCATTTAACTAAATCCCCGTGGTTTTCCTCCATATAGCTCTTGACTTAGGACCTCTCTGACTGTGTGGTTGGATGGTGAGAACCATGGTCAGGTCCTTATATTGACCTTTGTTGAATTTCATGCTGTTAGAGCCAACCTGTTAAAATCTTTTGGATCCATATACTGTTATTTAGCAATATGACATTCCACACAGCTTTGTTATCTGATACTTACAGTCGTCAAAATCATAGAGGCAAAGAGTAGAATGGCGGTTCCCAGGGGCTGGGGGCAGGGGAGAGGGACTAGGGAGTTGAAAGGAAAAGAACTCAGGAGGAAGAGGAATCTCTGGGATAGAAATAGGATGGATTCAGGGGTGAGGAGATAAAAAGTGTGCCAATAAAGATCTGAGATGGACAGGAGGGCATCTGAAGTTGTTACTGGATGAGCATCATGCAGCAGAGGGGCTGGTCAGGTCCACCGAGGGTGGAGATGGATTTTGAACCTGAGCAAAGGGGAAGCAGTCTGGAGTCATTTCAGGAAGGGAAATGTGCAGGACCAACAGGGAACAGACGAAGGAGGTGCCCCATGGGCGATGGATGAGTGCTCAGGGGGGGTTTGTCTTGGGTCTTTCTCCAGCAATGCTTGGCTACCTAGGAACAGAGGTGGGAAATCAGATGGGGTGTTGGTGGTGATCCTGCATGTGGGGTTCTCAATGTGGGGGAAGAAGCTTGGGGTGCTGACAAGGTCTGAGGAGGGCAGGGCAAGACACGCTCTCTGTTTACAGTTAAGTTTATGAGGAGGGGTCTCTGGATGCAGCTTTGCTTTCAGGAACCAAATTGTGAGGGGTGGGTGGGAGGCTTGTGAATTGTAGTTTGCTGTAAGATCTGAGCCTGCCCCAGGTCAGGGACTTGAGCCCCGAGGGCTGCTTTGCCCCCAGGAAGCCCCCATAGGAACACGTGTAATGTAAGAGGGGTGAGAAAAAGTCTTACAGATTGGTTAGGGTGGTTTGGGGTGAAAAACATCTGCAATGCTTATTTTCAGGGCAAGTCTAAAGGGTCTTCAAGATACTTTCATGGTTTTCCTATTGACAGTGAGATAGTCTGGTTTGTATTCAGTCTTCACAGCAGGCTGGGACATGGCTAGAATTTACCAACTTATTTGAAGTAGACTTTAACTGCCACAGAAGCTGCTACACAGTAATGATTGCAAATCACACACACCATTTCTTTCCTGCAGAACCTCCAGTCAGAAAATCTCCCTGCTGTTCTCAGGCATAGCTTCGCTCTTTGTTTTTAGGGATGACAATGAGGGGGCCAGTTTTGGGAGCCAAGTAAATTTTTATCAGTATTCAGGAGGGAGGAAAATGATGGACTTTAACACACTGAAAGATGTAAAAATTACATTTATCTTACATTTATCTTTTTGCATGACAAAGAGGCTTCAGTTCCAAATTTACTGCCCCCAGGAGCAGTTTTGCTTGAGTAAGAATAGCTAAACTGGCAATTATTCTGACATCACACTAATGCAACAGAGCTGGAAGCTCCGTCCCCTGAGAGAATTTTAGGAAGGCAAGCCACGCAGCTCAATGGGCTCAAAGCTGCTCAAGGAAGTTTGGGGTTCTGAGTTTTAACTCTGGCCTTTCTATATGATTCAACATTTTGGTAACTGGGACCTTCTTGACAAACGGTGATTCATTTTGTATCCCCAGAGCCAGAGCCTGGCATGCACTGGTGCTTCATGGGTTTAATACACAACAAATCACCATTGGAATAGAAACTGGGGGGCCACATGGTGGTACGTGCTTCACAGCATCACCTTCTAGTTTCTGCGTTATTAGGAAAAGGAAAATAACCACGATGGTTGGAGTAGTGGTGAAGAAGAGCCTGTGTTCTGGAAGTAGACTGTTGAGAGTGAATCCATGTTCAACTGTTGACTCGTCAGACAGCTCCACTGAGCTATCTTCATCTGTAAAGTAGGACAATATACTTGTGCCTACTTCACAGATGATTTTGAGGAAGAAATGAGATAACACAGGCCAAGCCTCTGGCATATGGCAATCACAAGGATGCAAGGGAGTGGGAGTCTTTTAGCCATTATCATGGTTACATTTTTCTCTAGTCCTCCTAAAGATTGACTTCTCAATCCTGGCTTGCACCCTGAGGTTTTCCTAAGTACACCCAACATGCAGGATGTCCCTGTTCAGAGAGAAGGCATGAGGATCAGTTAACTCACAGAAGCTGGCACCATGCCCAAGTCACAGTACTTCCTCAGTTGGTGCTTACTGAGAGGACGAATGTTGAAAGAAACCTGCTCTTGACCTCTGGGAACTACAGTGAGTTGCTCAGCTGTGATCAATTCTTTGCGACCCCATGGACTGTAGTCTGCCAGGCTCCTCCATCCATGGGATTCTCCAGGCAAGAATACTGAAGTGGATTGCCATTTCCTTCTCCAGGGGATCTTCGCGACCCAGTGATTGAAACTGGGTCTCCCTCATTGCAGGCAGACGCTTTACTATCTGAGCCACCAGGGAAGTCTCCTAGTTAACTAAGAAATGCCCAAAGAATCAGAATTGGTAGATCTGGGCAGAACGCAGGCCATAGGATTATAAACCAGTTCCCCCAGTGGTTCTGACACAATACTTTAGGGCAGCCTAAAGGCCTCCTCTGAGAAACTCCAGGGGTTACTTAAAAATGTGATTTGTGCTGATGTTCTTCTACCTTTAGGTGGCCTTCTTTCTTCAGTGAGTGAAAGAGTGAAAGAAATGAAATCACCTTCAGTCATGTATTGGGTTGGAAAGGTCTGAGCCCAGGCAAATTCTGGGGCTCAGAACTTGAGCCCTAGAAGTTGGATGGTACAAGCACGGACATGCTTAAAGGGTTTGCTACAAAGATCTAGAATTGTGTGGACATCATCTGTCTGGAAAACCTCCAGAAGGGCTATTCTTTTGATTGTTAAGCTAGAAGTCTATCTTTTCCTCGGTCTGACATTTCAGGATGACTGAATTTTCCACTTCAGAATTAAAGGAAGAAATACTCTGCAATGCCATTATAAATAATTCAAAATCCAAGAGAGTTTATGACCTGCAGTCACACTCCAAGTCCAGGAAGGATGCGTCTAGATCAGCAATATATGTATATTACTAGGAAATAAATGCTAGGCTCATCAGTCTGTAGGGGAGACATATCTGTGTATTTCTATGATTTGTCTAAGGAATTACACTTTGCCAGAGTCTGGCTACTACCTCTCACCTCCAGTTGAGGTCACCAGTCTGTTTTATTACCACATGGCACTACAAGGTACCACTCTGCCTTCCCCACTAATCTCTTGTTGTAGATGTTGCCTTGAACTGGTCTTAAGATTCAATTATTAATCAGAACTAATTTAACAGGCTGTTGATGCCAGGAATGAAATTTCTTAAATTTGCAAAGCTGGGATAAGCTGATCAAGGAGAATGGTATGATTTCACAGGAAATACATATTAAGCTTCCCATGACTGCCTAAAGAGCTTACCAGAGTTCATGCGAATGCAGAGAAAGGTGTGTTTGGGTGGATAGTTACTGGTCCACAGAGAGTAATTAGGATGAATTTGTAAACATAGCAGGCCTCAGTTTAGCCAAAATTTTCTTAACCTGTAAGGATCACAATGCTACTACATTCTTTAAAAAATCTTGTTTAAAATGTAGCACCACAAATTTTACTTAGACAAATGGTACTCCAGAGATATTTTCTGCACTGAAATCTGTTTTATTTCCTTTTATCATACCAAAGTGGTGAGGTGTTATAATCTTATTATCTTTGAGGCACCAGACTTCAGACAGGAGGCTGATAAATGACCTAAATCATTTGCCATATACTGGAAATACAGAGGAATCTGTGTTATGTGTGAGAAGCTTTTTGAAGACATTTTCTCATCAATTAACGAACTGATCTCACCCCAGAACTCTCACACTGCCCTGTGCTTATCTGAGGTTACCTAGAAATGTGATGGGTGCTCATCTAAATGCAAGAATCTCTGTTTTTTTCATTTTTACATTTCCTCCTTTTTTTCCGCCTGTAGATGAATGTTGCTGAAGGTTGAAATTACTTTTAGTCATAGATTGGGACCTCCCCATCCCCTGCCGCCAGGATTAGAATTTGCTCTGTAACACTGTGTAAGCTTTAAGTGATCATGTGCCAGTCAGGAGGGACTGTGAGCTGCACCATTTGCAGACTCAGTGTTAGATGAAAATTGTTCAAAAAGCAGAAAAAAGTGCCATTCAAGATATTAAAATACAAAGTTGTTTCATTTTTTTTCCTGTGGTTGCTCTCTCTTGCCTCCTCATGTTTGTTTCCACTCTTTCTTTTTGCTTATTGTGGTAATAGACATGTAACATAAAATTTGCCACTTAACATTTCTTTTTACATTTACACATTCCATGTACATCTTCTTTTTTTCCCATGTACATCTTAAGCAATACAGTTCAGCTGTATTAAATACATTCCCATTGTTGAGCAACCACCACTGGCCATGGTGCTTTTTACTTCCAATTTAATGTCCCTCTGAGTAAATAAAAATTAAAAATTCAAACAGCATGAATTTTACCATGTGTTTTTACATCGTGCAACTCTAGTTTTAAATGCAAATGTCAGAGCATTTAACTTATTTGTGCAATCACTTAAATCACACAAATATATTTTGTCCCTGGGGGGTGCCTTGAGCTGGCCAGAAAAAGTAAACACAGACAGATTCAGGAAGACTGGGAAGGAAGAGAGGGTTCCCCAGGCACAGAGTGGGCTCCAGAGAGTGGCTGGGTTGGGCCTCTGGCTCAGGGACACTTCAGAGCCTCACTGGCACCCAGGAGCCCTGTCCTGCATGCTTCTCATGCCTGATGGCTGTTCCCCCTCTCACTAGCTGATGGTCACACTGTTCCCTGGCTTGGGGAAGGCCTTGGGGTTCTCCCCTTCCCATCATGGGATACACGGGTGGGAATCGCCAGCCCTCAGCAGACGGGTGGACCCCCGCCCCCCTCCAGGTACTTCGACCTCTGCAGTAGGTAATGGGTCAGGGCGGGCAACAGGTTCTTCCCTCACTGAGTTGCTGTCCTATCCTCTGTCCACCAGACATGCTGAGCAGGACCCGGTTTCAAGATGGGGGCTGCAGAGCATTAAGCCCTAAGCATGGGGCCCTTCTGAGCCTGGGACCCTGTGGGACTATGCTGGTCGTGCACTCATAGTGCCCTGGGAACAGAATCAAGAACAAGGAAGCAAGAGGAGGCTCGGTGCTACCCACCTGCGAGGCCGGCCCCACCCATCCCAACTAGCAAATGGGGTCCTTCCTGACCCAGGGACAGCCCTGGGAAGAGCAGAATTATTCTCTGGACAAAGCTTTCTCTTCTCTTTACTACTGCCCTCTTTGCAGCATTTCCCCCTTTTCTTCTTCCTCTTGCTTCCTGCCGACTTAAGCCTGGTGCTTTTACCAGACCTCAGGGCTGGGGACAGTGTGGGTTGCACTCCTTCTGAACACAGAGTTTAAAATTCGACACTGTCTGTGGCTCCTTTTTGAATTTTCCTTTGCTGCTCTTCCCTTCCTTGCTTCCCTGCTGTCTCCCTCTGTCTGAGCGAGGGGAGACGGGAGATCTGTCTTTTAATTATGCTTTACAGTAAATTAAGGTGACATTCCCTGCCTGGCAGGATGCCTGTGGTTTCAGCAGTTAATGCTGGTGAGGCTCTTAGGGCTCCTGGGGTGGGGTGCGGGAGCTGCTTTTCAGGACTATGGGAGGCCCAACAAGAAGAGGAGAGGGGAGAAAAAGCTGGAGAAATTCACAGAAGCACAGAAAACACAGGAAAGGAAGCAGGAAGAAATGGGTGAGGGAAGAAGATGGAACGAAAGTGTCAACAAAGGAAGAGAGGAAAGGACGAGGAGGGAAGGAATAAAGGGAGCGAGCATTTTTGCCTGCTCTACCCACGTGGTTTGAAAGACGAGAGGCTTGACCTGGTAAAGATGCTGCCCCAAGCAGACATACTCGTGCACACAAGCCTCTTGACAAGGACTGAGAATCCTGGGTGGAGACAAGGAATGTCAGTACCACATCTCTCGCTCTGTTCTTGTCAGGTTCTTGAAAATGTGAGTGCTTAGCGGTCCTGAAATGTGCTTAAGAGTCTTCTCAGAGCACAGCCCAATGAATTAGCGCCCCATGAAGGTGTGGGTGCTTGGCAGAGAAGTGGGGTGGGGGGCGGTGTGTGTTTAAATGGGAATGTTCAGTGGGATAGAAGAACACTGGCCAATTCCGCTGCCCTCTGGATCTCCCAATAGGGCCCAGAGCTGTGATGAGAAGACCTGGGACTTTTCATTCACAAGAATCTTCACAACAAATGAACTCTATTTCTCTAGAGTGATCAGTGCAGGTGCCTAGAAGCCAAATGTACTCATAACCTCAAGTCTTGAAAATTGTTTCCTCCTAACAGTATTAAAATGAACCAAAGTCTTGGGCCTCACTGAGAAAGTACCACTAAATCTCGAATTGTTCAAGAAGGGGAAAAGAAAAGGGCAACTTGCTATCTGATGGGCTCGAAGCCAAGATGGCACACAGCTTCTTGGTCGAGTCTGACATAGCACCCGAGACCCAGACCCACAAGGATCTGCAGGCCTCCTGCTCCTCTTGTTCCCTCAGTAACTAGTGTCTCTTTCCAGAGGAAGGGCTCATGTTGAATTATGATACAGACCCCACTGAGATCTTCCTCACAGCTGCAGCAACACCTCATCTGCCAAGGGAGACCTCCGTAAAAGACCTGGAGTATCTGATAGGTTTACTGAGGTTTCTCTCACGACCGGGGAAATATGAGAACACTATTTCTCTCTCATTCAAGAGAGGAAGCTAACCCGTGCTGGTGAAGCTGGCCCTGCTCTTTTTAGAACAGACTTCCTCAACACGGTGGTGTGTGGATCTCTCCCATTAGAATTATACAGAATGATGGCTTATGAATCATCTTTCTGCATCCTCACCACAGAACTACTAAATCCCTGTGGGTGAGGGGGTCAGCATCCACATTTAAATAAGCTGAGAGTTTGCCATCTCTTAATGATGCTAAAGCTGAAACTCCAGTACTTTGGCCACCTCAGGCGAAGAGTTGACTCATTGGAAAAGACTCTGATGCTTGGAGGGATTGGGGGCAGGAGGAGAAGGGGACAACAGAGGATAAGACGGCTGGATGGCATCACTGACTCGATGGACGTGAGTCTGAGTGAACTCCAGGAGTTGGTGATGGACAGGGAGGCCTGGCGAGCTGCGATTCATGGGGTCACAAAGAGTTGGACACGACTGAGCGACTGAACTAACTATATACTGATGTTTGTGAATCACTACTTTTAGTGGGGGGCCTCAAACCAGGGCAAGTCTCACTGTCACCTGGAAGCCTGAAAGATACAGGTGGCTGGACCCTCTCACAGCGTTTCTGATTCAGTAGGTCCGGGGTGGGGCCTGAGCATCCGCATTTCTATCAAGGTTCTGGGTGATGCTGATGCTGCTGGCCTGGGGACCACACTTTGGAAACCACTGGGTTAGAACAATTAGAGACAATTTAGCCTTGTGTCAGTCAGGTGTAACCTACTTACTGCTCCCAGGAAGCCCTGAGGAACAGTGTGGGAGGTGGTGGCGGGCTGCTGTTCTGTCCCTTTTGGAGCTGAATGTCTGGGGAACCAGTACAGGGTCCCCTGACCCCAAAGCCAGGCGGGTCAACACTGGGACCCTGGGGGGCAAACGTGGGTCGGTACATGTGCCGGTCAGATGCCCTTCAGACTCCTGGGAACTCAGTTTGGTTTCAGTAACAGTAGGGTTAGGGTATTGTCTTAGGGCAAGTCTTGAAGGGTCCCGCAGATCCCAGAACTAAGCTGGGATAACCAGAGGCAGACAAGAAGGCAAAATCATCATCGCCATGGTAGCAGCCATCTGGGCATGTTCCCACGCCAACAGGCCGCCACGGAGCTCCAAAGTGGTGCCTGGCCGTGTTTTGGGTCTGTCCACAGGGTCTGATGTTCTCCCCTCTCACCACACTCTCCTGTAGTTACCAGTATGGCCACTAGAGGGCTCAGCAGGACAATGATTATCCCGAAGGGGCCGGGAAGGAGCGAAAGAGGCCTGAAACAGGCCTGAATTTCCAAAAGCTGCCCCCTCCCATTGACAAGGTCTACTGGCATTTTTCAACCTTATGTGAAGTGCCATGCAAATGTAGCTTTAAGAGTCCTTTACAGCAACACCTCCAGCCAGGTTTGCTGCCTACAAAGGCCCTACTCCACCAAAACGCTGGAGCTGAAATTCTGTCCCAGTGGTGCTTTCCAAGGTCACGGCTCTTTGCAGCTCTCCACTTGTCCAGCAGCATTGAGAACCTAAGACATGCGCAGGAAGTCATCCACTCCTGTATTTCCACCTCCCTGTCCTGTTCTTCCCACCCAACTCAAAATCAGCAGCAGATACAGGGAAGATGGCTGCAGGCCTGATACACTCTCTTGGAAATAATTGCGTGTTAATCCAGAGTGGATCTATGGAAACCAAACTGGGCCAAATGTTAAATCAGTGACGATCCTTTGCTTTTTAAAAAAGATTCATCATAAAATGCCTTGGATTTACCATGGAAAAAGAAATCTCTATTAACATGACACGGCACATTTGGTTAATCTCTGTATTTCTAATTTTACATAAACAAGGAGTGTATCTCAAAACTCTTCTGGAAGTTTGCACACGTGGGTCTCTACACTTGCCTTAAGTGGCTTTCAGATTATGTTCGGACAGCCTCAGTGACTTCCCTGGCCCCATTAGTTCATTAAGCAATACACTAAAAGGAGAAAATGTGACTTAATTCAGCTACTGAGTGTCCTTAAGTTCCACAGCTCTAATCACCAGTGTCTTGGAAAGAAGTGGATACCAGCTAGATAACCTCAGACTACAGAAATCAGCATAACCGGGATGACTAAGCCTGGGGTCAGCCACGTCCACCTATGATGTGGTAGGTCTGTGTGGGGAGGGCAGGCTATTTGCCTTTCTTCTGCACTTTGTCCCTCCTGCCCTCATCATTCCCCACTTAATAACAGAGACTCACAGGGCTCTTGCTCCTCTGGGCTGTCTCTTTGCACATAGCCCAACAGCACATAGCCCAACTATAACTTTCTCCATAATCCTACAGTGAGAAATGAATACTGCTGGGAGGAAGCTGCATGGAAACAGCTGAGTTAGAAGCAAACTTATCATTTACTTTTTTGAAACTGGCTGTTGTCAAAGTCGTTTTATAGATGAGGAGCCCAAGGTCCAGAGAGGCAGTGTAACTCTCCCAAGCTCATTCAGACATGTAGTGGCAGAGCCAGGACTGGGACCTAGGGTCCTTTCTTGGGATGAAATCAAAGTGACTCCACTTCATTCATTCCCTTGTTGTGTACAGGTTCTCTCCCAAAGAGAAATGAGCTGGGGGCAGCACATTCATAGGTGCTTTGATGGAAAGAGAACTGAGTTGCAATACAGGCTCCGCCCCATGTGGCCAGGTTGCTTTCCCTCAGTCATCTGTGAATTAAGGGTTCTGGACTGAAGCATCCATCTCTAAAGGACCCTTAAGCTCCACAATTCTGTGTGTGTCTAAATGATGGGTAGGGCTCCCAACACTGCAGGGGGAATAGGTGCTTAGTCACATCTCATGAAAGTCCCTGCAATTTCCAATTCTTGTCACCACGACAAGTAACTCGTAAAGTTTCCTTCTACCCAATTCCCTTTCAACACCCATTTGAAACTTCAGGGAGACTGAGAACAGGAAGTTCCATCCCTGAAGTCACAGTCAGGTGGGGAGGCTGTATAGGAAGTCAGGACTCTGTGTCAGGCGCAGGTTCCTTCTCCCCAACTTACTCATTCGGTAAATCTAGTTTATCACATTGAATTCACTCAAAGTGGAAATACGGCTTATGTAGATTCAAGAACACCGAAAGGGAATGCACGTGTGTGTACAATGAAGGCCAATATAACCCACAGGTGGCTTAAACACCATTCTCCTTTCTCATTCATAATCACGTTTGTTCGATAGATGTATATGTGTCCACCATATACACAGGTACAGAGAAAATAAACAAATGAGAAGATTTCCACTTTTCTCCAGAGCTCATTTTAACCCTGTTGCATGGTATTTATTGTCACATGGCATTCACACCTGTGAAGACTCAGAGCAATTATCTGTTTAGGCTGGTGGCCCCAGAAGAACACCGCACAGCAGAGGCGCTGGTGACCACTGCCTGCGTGAGGAGCCTACGCGCGTTTTCACTCGGTGGAGTAGAATGCTGCCGTGAGAATGTGGACACACGCCCAGAATCCTAAAAGCTGACAATATGAGGGCTCTTTGTCAAAGAACAATAACCAAACGCTTTCCCCAGGCGTCCCCAGCTCCTTCCCAGGGAGGTGCCAGGCTGACAGCGGCAGTTCTCTGGGGATTGTGGGAGGGAAACACAAATACGGAATCAGGAACAAAGGCAGGAGCTCTATGGCTTAAAACTGGCGGTTCATGCGGCCCCACTGCCAAGCGGTGGAAGCGGGAATCAGAGCAGCGGAGGAAGCATGCGGGGATGGTAGGCAGAAGCTCACGAAACACAGCCGGACCCAGCAGCCATGCTCACACTTACATGGCGTAGTCTCACACTACCTTAGTGTGCTTTAAGCATTTCCATCATCTGAGAGTTTAGGAGGGAAAAACAGAATGGTTAAAGGTACAATAAATTAAGAGCTCGCACTTTTACTTTTAAAGGTTAAAAATAACAGTGTCATTCCTGGCCATTCCATTCCCAGTGTGAAGAGAGACGCATGTGACAATTCACAGTGGTGAGAAACACAGTTCTGAGAGCCAGAGTTTAGTTTCATATCTTGGTTTTGCCACTTGCAGCTGTGTGACTCCATGCCTCAGTTTCCTCATCTGTAAAATGGGTCTAGTAGTAACACTTACCTCATAAGACTGTGGTGAGGATGGAATAAATTGACACATGAGAAATACCTAAACAGTTCTATTCAATGCTAAGCATCATTTAGGTATTAGTTATCACTGTTGTTGTTTTGATCTTTGGCTTCTTCAGGCAATACTACCCAGATTAGATGATTAAAACTTTACAGAAAGCTAATGACTCAGTAAGAATTTTAGATGCTCAATAAGAAAAACAATTAAAGAAATAAAAAACATTTAGGAGAAAAAGAGACAAAGTTAGAAACACACAGGTTGAGCAATAGTTTATATGTTATTATAATTCTTTGAGGGCATCGTTTCAAATGCCAAAGCAATTCAGAGTTGCTTTTTAAGAAAGATAAATAAAAATTAATGGAACACACACAGACTGATTAGAGCCCTGAGGCCTGGTTCACGTTGGCCAATCCCAGGCTATGTACACATCACCAGGTGTTGCCCTTCAGGCTGCCGGGATTTTACATGCTTGAAAAGACCCTGATGCTGGGAGGGATTGGGGGCAGGAGGAGAAGGGGGCGACAGAGGATGAGATGGCTGGATGGCATCACTGACTCGATGGACGTGAGTCTGAGTGAACTCCGGGAGTTGATGATGGACCGGGAGGCCTGGCGTGCTGCGATTCATGGGGTCACAGAGAGTCGGACACGACTGAGTGACTGAACTCAACTGAACCTTGTTTCTGCCCTGTGCCTCACACACCAGCGACCAGTGCAAGGACAGCGGTGGGCCCTGAGCACCAAGTCCCACAGAAGGACACACATCTCTCCTCTGTGCTTTTTCCCTTCTGTCAGCTTCGACCTCACTGGCAAGATACTGTGGTCAAGGAAAGTATGAGGCCTTAGCCTGAAAGGAGCCTGCAAGCAGCGTGCTCTGAGGAGGACCACACTGCCTTCACTGATGACACTGCGTCCCTGAGTGGACAGAACCAGCGTCCTGCTAGTTCCTCACCTGCCTCCACAGCGAGTTCCCTCCTCCACTGCCATCTCCCAGTGCTGCATCTGCTTGCAGAGGCAGGTCTTATTTAAAACCATGGCAGATGGCCACGAGGCACATGAAAAGATGCGAGAAATGCAGGTCAGAACTACAACGAGGTGTCGCCTCACACCAGTCAGGATGGCCATCATCAAAATAAATGCTGGCGAGGGCATGGAGAAGAGGGAGGCCTTCTGCACCGTTGCTGGGAATGTAAACTGGTAAGAGCCACTATGGAGACAACATGGAGGTTCCTTCAAAAACTCAAAATAGAGCTGCCATATGATCCGCAATCCCACTCCTGGGTATATATCTGGAGCAAAACATGGTTTAAAAGGACACATGCACTCTTATGTTCACAGCGGTGCCGTGTACAGTAGGCAAGACACGGAAGCAACCTAAACGTCTACTGACAGATAAAATGGGGAAAGAAGATATGGTGTACATATATAGTGGAATACTACTCAGCCATTAAAAGGAATGAAATAATGCCATCTGCAGCAACACAGAGGACCTGGAGATTATCATACTAGGTGAAATCAGACAGTGAAAGACAAGTATCATATGATATCACTTACATGCAGAATCTTAAACAAACAATACAAACAAATTTACAAAATAGAAACAGATTCACAGACTTAGAGAACAAACTTATGATTATCAGTGGGGGATGGGTGGGAGGGGAGGGTTAGACTGAGAGTTTGGGATTGACATGTACACATTGCTATATTTAAAACAGACAGGACTTCCCAGGTGGTCCAGTGCTTAAGAATCCACCTGCCAATGCAGGGGATATATGTTCAATCCCTGGTCTGGGAAGATTCCACATGGTGTGAGCCAACTAAGCCCATGCACAACTACTGAGCTCTAGAGTCCATGAGTCGTAACTACTGAGCCCGTGCACCGCGACCACTGACGCCCGTGTGCCCTAGAGCCTGAGCTCTGCAACAAGAGAGGCCACTGCAATGAGAAGTCTGCGCACCACGGCTAGAGAGCAGCCTTTGCTTGCCGCAATTGGAGAAAGTCCATGTGAAGCAAGGAAGATCCAGTGCAACCAAAAAACAAATTAATTAATTTAAAAGTAAAATAAAATAGATAACCAACAAGGGCCTACTATATAGCACAGGGAACTCTAGTCAATATCCTGTAATAACCTAAATGGGAAAAGAACTTGAAAAAGAATAGATACATGTACACGTATAACTGAATCACTCTGCTGTACACCTGAAACACGACCTTGTTTTTTTAGGACCATCTTGCTTAACACAACATTCTCAACTGACTATACTCCACTCTGAAATAAAAATTAAAAAAAAATTGTGGCATTCCATGAACCCAGAGTAATGGCTATCCAGTCCTTCTGACCCAGGGACACCTGATTCCTTCCCCTCTGACACCTCGCATCTTCTGCTTCCCATTTCACCCTCTCCTGACTTCTCTTGTCTGGTAGTTACCTGACTATGTCACTTCTTATTCATCACTGGTCTGAGAAAGTCTCCAGGGTGGAAGCTGGAGGCCTCTCCCCTGTTACTCTAAGTTCCCTCACGCCCTTTCTCACTTCTTCAAAGGCAGGAAGGATTGTGTTAGCATTCAATGGGATGTGAGCTTTTGGATGAAGCAATGTGACTCTTTAAAGCTGGAACATTCGGCACTAAAAACATCATTTCAAATTAAAAATTAAAAGCAACACTGAAGTCTTCAGCTGCTCAAATACAGAAGAGAAGAAGGACAAGGAAGATGCCAGGGGCTGTTCCGTGCCCTGGCTTAACTCACCTGTGCCAGAAAGGGTGGGTCATAGGCTTCTTGGGCAGGAAGCATACTCGCCCCTGGAGCACAGATCCCACCGTGGTTCTCGGCTTCCACAGGAGCACATTCTCCCATCTTGCAGTGTGTGTGTGTCTCTCTGTGTGTGTGGTGTGTGTATGTGTGTCCAACCACAGACTGCTGTGCTCTGAGAAGGCCTCTGCTCCGCTGGTATTCTTTGGTGTAAATATAACCCCAGCTGCCAGTTGGGCTGTAGGCTCCTAAAGGCTGGGCCTGGGTTCTTTCTCAGGCAGCCTCTCTCACTCTGTCAAGCACAGCAGACCCCCACTGCAGGGGTGTGTCAGGGTTGCTGGTGACTGCAGTTTTATTTGTCTGTCAGGGAAGCTAGCATCTTAAAGACACACTCTCAGATCTTTCCCAATCACAGGTACTGCTTCAAGGACAAAGAATACAGAGCCTGGACTCCAGAACACAGAGAGACACCCTGATGTGCCCAACACCTCTTTGAAGGGATGCTTCTTATGTCACATGGAATGTTGCTCTGGCAAAATTACAAACAGAGAATGAGGAAGCGAATATTTAGGGGAGCAAAGGGATTTCTAACCAGAAAAAGCAGGTCTAATGAATTGATACTTGCAGCAATGGAGACATTTAAATAGAATTATTAAGCAATTAGCCAAATTTCCCTGGTGGCTCAGATGGTAAAGCGTCTGCCTGCAGTGCGGGAGACCTGGGTTCTATCCCTGGGTTGGGAAGGTCCCCTGGAGAAGGAAATGGCAACCCACTCCAGTATTCTTGCCTGGAGAATCCCATGGACAGAGGAGCCTGGTGGGCTACAGTCCACGGGGTCGCAAAGAGTCGGACACGACTGTGCGACTTCACTTTCACTCTAACTAGAATGGGAACCACATGATGCTTTGAAAAGGAACCATTTGAAATAAGTCACTCTTTTGCCTTGGCGGGCTTTCATTCCATGCTGACCAGAAGGGTGTTATTTTAACAGAAGAGACAGAGGCAGTCACATTTTTCTTGCCAATGGAACAAGCAATGCCATGAATCTCAGAGGAACAGTGATCCCATCAGACCATGGGACCACATCTGGAGGGCTGGAGTCTTTGGTGCAGGGAAAGACAGCTGTGGCATCGTCATTCTACATGGGGTGAAGTTTAGGGAAGAGTTCAACTGCAGTGACTTCTAAATTCTGCTCTGGATCCCACAACCCAGTGCTTGCCTCCCAAGGTACGATAGGTATTTCCAGGCATAAGTTTTCAGGCTAAGTTTTAGTGAGTAGCCAATGCTAAGAGTCGGACACGACTGAGCAACTTCACTTTCACTTTTCACTTTCATGCATTGGAGAAGGAAATGGCAACCCACTCCAGTGTTCTTGCCTGGAGAATCCCAGGGACAGCAGAGCCTGGTGGGCTGCCGTCTATGGGGTTGCACAGAGTCGGACACGACTGAAGCTACTTAGCAGCAGCAGCAGCAACGTAAGAAAAGGTCAAAAGAATGGGTTCTATTGCTGGCTGAGGAGCTGATGCCAGAGTCATCTTTAGAGTATTTTGATGCTCTGTGCTGTGTCTTGGCTGCACAGATCTCAAGGGAAACCTCTTCTGGATCCCTCTGAACTCTAAGAATTATCTCACAGATGACAGGTATGATATTCCAATCATGGCTGAGGCAGTGGGGCATACTTTATGTACATCCTTCCATAAGAGTGGGAGAGGACTTCTTAGAGAAAAGGAATTGCATTACCTCTACCAAAAGGCAGCAGTGGCTTGGTGGTTCCAGGTCCATGTGTGGCCAGCATGCTTTTCTCTTTGCTATAGAGGCAGACAGGCCTTATATACTGTCACTGCTCATATGTGGCACCTTTGTTCTGAGAGCTCACTAAATATGTGTCACTGTTAGAGCGGAAGATCAACCAGCAGGCTGAGAGTCCACTCATGAAGCAATTTTAATATCTATAGTACTCAAAACATAAAAGCAGACTCAGTTTTTGTGTTTCCATTTGATTTACTCACACTTGAATGAATATCTGTCTCATTCACTGGAAACTTTACAGAAACCAGCCCAAATGTCCCTCTGAGTATTTCTTTTATACCTGGGTGATTTACACTGAGTCCTTGGAGTTTGGGTTCTATAGTTTAATTTCCTACTTCCTAGGTGGTAGCAGATAATAGATGGAAGGCTGAGTGTTTACTGATTTTTTTTCCCTTCAGATACATCACCTCCTGACCCTTTGGTGCTCTGTGGTAGAGTATAACAATGAAAAGATCAGAAGTGAAAGGGAGCCCTAGCATTTCAGCTGAGAGGCCTTTCATAGAAGACATATGAGATGACGCTGCAATTTGTTGTGAGTATCAAGGAAATCTAGGCTGGATGTGACCTTGGTCATTAATTATCCAGTCCCCTGCTTCATTTTTCAGATGAGGAAACAAAAGCTCAGAGAGGACAAGTGAAAGCCAATTGGGAGAGTCAGGGTTAGAGGCAGAGCCCCTGACTAGTGATCCAGAACCACCCCACCTACCACACTGCTTCCCATTTGCAATAGAAAAGTACAAAGATATCCATCAGGGAATATAATAGGAATATTATGTCCAGCTTGTCTTCTGAGTTTGGGAAGATTTAACCTCTTCACAAGCAAGCTACGGAGAAGGCAATGGCAACCCACTCCAGTACTCTTGCCTGGAAAATCCCATGGGCGGAGGAGCCTGGTAGGCTGCAGTCCCTGGGGTTGCGAGGAGTCAGACATGACTGAAGCGAGTTAGCAGCAGCAGCAGCAAGCAAGCTAAGGGCAAAGTTAGAAAACTGCTTTAACTCCTCCAACAAAATACAAATCAAAGGGTTTGTGTGGTCTGCCACGAGGTCACTGATCCCCGAATTTGAATAAACTATGGACTTCTTTAAAGGAAAATAATTCTATAGGACCTATGGTAAATTTTCTTAATCAGCACTTGAGAAACAGTTACATAAGAAAGCTGAAGTCTCATTTTTTGAATAAGATTTTCAATTGAGAAGTCTCACTGAAAAAAGACAAATTTTATCTTTATAATCAGTAAAACAAAAGCAGAAAACCTAAACGTCCATATGAAACTCCAAGACCCCCATCTCTCTGCAAGCATACATGCCCGAAATCTGATTTGAGAAATACTGTCCTAGCTTAGAACTCATCACTGCTCTCCTGTCTGGCCCGTGAGTAAACTTCTGTTTACATCCCTCCCATCTTTGTTCCTTTGGTAGCTACTTCTTTTGTACAGAATGATTTTTTTTTTTCTGGTTCACCTTTTTGCAATGGAGCCTGTGTGTCCTATATTCTTGTTTTCTCTTCACACTCTCTCTCTCCTTCTGAATCTGGGGTCATTTTCTGATTTTCCTAATATTTGATTTAGATGAAAATTCAGCATGTTCTATTTTCGTGGAATGGAATTTTTAATGGAAATGCTGGTTTTCTAAGGTGAAACAGATGCAGGTTTCGAATCTGCCATCTAGGAAGCACCAGTCTCTGTCTGGATTTCAGCAATGAAGTTACATTGGTTAAAATGCATTTAAACACCACAGCTGACCTTGTACAGTAAAGTTCCTTGTTTTACAACCTTACCAATTTAACATTGCCATCCTGTCCTCCCTCCGGGGTGACAGGTGGCTAAAAACACATTTAGATTTTCCACTGAGGGGGAATTTCTCTTTCCTTGACAATCTTTCTATGCTCCATGTCTCATAGACAACTTGGAATTTGCCAGGGAGCTCCCCTTGGGAATGCCTCTATGCTTCCTATCTATCCTGGGTCAGAAATTTCTTTTTTTGTTAAGACTTAATTTCCCAGTGGAGATGTAAGCATGGTAGAGTTTCTTCTAGGTTTTCACAGTATTATTGTTTTTGCTTTGGATTTTATAGAAACGGAATGGGTCCTAGCTCTACATTATTTTGGCTTAAAAAAAAATGGAAGGATGTTTCTTTATACTGTACTTATACATTCCAATATGGACTGCAAGGAGATCAAACCAGTCAATTCTAAAGGAAATCAGCCCTGAGTATTCATCAGAAAGACTGATGTTGAAGCTCCAATACTTCAGCCACCTGATGTGAAGTGCCAATTCATTGGAAAAGACTCTGAAGCTGGGAAAGATTGAAGGCAAAAGAAGGAAGTGACAGAGGGTGAGATGGTTAGACAGCAGCACCAACTCAGAGGACTGGAACTTGAGCAAACTCTGGGAGACAGTGAAGGACAGGGAAGCCTGGCATGCTGCAGTCCATGGGGTCGCAAAGAGTCAGACATGGCTTAGGGACTGAACAACAGCAACAAATGGCTAGATACAGGATGCTATTTATATTTAACTTAATTAAAATAAAAACTATTAAAAAATTTAGTTCCTCAGTCTCACTAGCTACGTTCCAAATGCTCAGAAGCTACATGTGTCTAGTCTAGGATACTGTCCTGGACAGAGCAGATAGAAAACATTTCCATTATTGTTCTATGGGGCAGTCCTGCTCTACATTTTAAGCTCTCATAAAACTTTAATGTAAGCTTTGTACTATGTGATAGAAGTCTAATTCTGAAAAAGACACAATGAAACTTAAGTATGTAAGTATGTAACTCCATCTTCCATGAAAACCCACCTGTGAAACTGTTGAGGATAATTATTTATTTTTACTAAGCAGTACCGCAGAAGTCTGGATGTCTTTATGTTCAAGTCAGCCACATAAAGCCTCATCATTTAATTTCAATTCTAAGAAGATCAGCCTCTATTTAAATGAAAAGACAGAACTGACTTTCTCTAAACGGAGATGTGTGTGTGTGTGCAGAGGCGGGGATGGTGGAAGTGTTTGGTGAAACCTATCATAAACAGCTGGAAACTTGTATCAATTTAGACATTTCCTCTCCTCCCCATCTAGGATGAGGATTTGTTGGGGGAGAGGAGGTGTTGCACTCGGAGCTTCTGTAGTTTGAAAACATTCATCAAGTGGTTCTCATGTGTCTCCTCATTCCATCCTTCTAGTTGGGAACCACTGCTCCCCAAAATAGTTAAACTAGTTGAGGAGACATGCCTAATCAGAGAATATCAAGGAAAATTTATGTAAATCAAGTATGTAACTCTTTATATAGGTTGTATCAGAGTTCTCTAGAAAAGCCAAACCAATGGGAGATAGATACATGGTGTAACTGATGATAAGAACTGATTCATGTAATTATGGAAGCTGAGGAGTCCCATGATCTGCTGTCTGCAGCCTGGAGAACCAGGAAACCCAGTGGTGTAATTCAGTCCAAGTCCAAACACCCGAGAACCAGGGGAGCTGATGGTGTTAAGTCCCAGTCTAGGTCTGAAGGCTGAGAATCAGGCGTGCTAATGGTGCAGGAAGAGATGGACATTCCATCTAAAGCAAGAGAGAAAATCTGCCCTTCCTCCAACTTTGTGTTCTATTCAGACTCTCAACAGATTGGATGATGCCCACTCATGCTGGTGAGGGTAATCTTTTTTAACTCAGTCTACTCTGTTCTGGAAATATCTTCACAGACACACCCAGAAATGATGTCTTACCAGCAATCTGGGCATCTCTTAGCCCAGTGAAGTTGATCATAAAATTAATGATCATATGGGTGGTTCCAGTTATAGGGACAGTCTCATGGACAATTCTGCATAACATAAGCAGAGTGAGTAAAGCTTTCTGGTGAGCAAGGTTACAGTGCTTCTCCAAAGCAGTGTGAGTGATGACTGAAGGGAAGTCAGCAGAGCATTAAACATTTATTCATTCAACAATCACCTATTGAGCGTCTAATAATATCTGTCAAACATCTTGACATGTATTGTGAATATGATTAAGTAATAAACAAGGGATGATACTGCAGTGTGGCAGGTAAATTTTTGCATAGGTTTTAGAGTCAGCCTGGATTTAAATCTGGTATGCTTTAGCTGTGATCTCAAGTAACTTAATTAACTTTTTTTCCCAAGGTTCAGTTTCTTGCATTAAGTTGGAGATAATGGTAGTGTTTAAAAATGGGGTTATTATGAGAATTGAATAATGTACATTACATAGTCAACATTCAGTAAAATTTAGTGCCTACAGTATTATTAAAGAGTATACAGTTTAGTAAGGAAGATAAACTCACTTGATCTGTACACTTCAGGGCAGAGATGCCTGGTTCAACTGATATGAAATGGTGCTAAAGAAGACAAAGGTATAGGTTTAATCCCTGTGTGGGCCAGTCAGCTGTATGGCAGACCAGATGTCCCTGCCTTTAGTCTTACCATCTCACAAATGTGGGCTTCTGGAAATCAAGATGATGGTATATGGACGATTAGATGTGAGAGCTGAGAATGATCCAAGATGGAGCCAGTTCAAGTTCCTTTCTTCAGAGATGAGCAGACTAAGGTTCAGAGTCAGAGAATTTTGTCACACTTTAAACATAATCCTTTGGTATTCCTGATTCCCTGCCCAGTGTTCATCGTATACATATTGATAGTTCCCAAAAGGAATAGAAGTCTTTATCACCATGAAATATTAGGAAAGATGCTTATCTTACTATCACTGGGTTGTGGGTTTTTTCCCAAACACTTTGCATTAGCTCCAGAACCCAGACATCACACTGACTACAGTTTTGATTTGTCCTCAGAAGTACACTGACATTCTATGAGACATCACTCCTAGGAGGGTCTCCATGCAGACTCACAATCTATGATGGCCAAGTTCTTGGGATCCAGTTTGGGGAACACTGCAAAGGTCAACCTAGTTCATCACTGGTCAGCAGGGGTAAACCTTCAATTCTTTCCAGAATACTGGAATAACTGTGACTACACACTGAACTAATGAAAAACAAGGTGCAGGAAGGCAGAATCTGATCTTCATGTTCACTATAGCCCTGATACTAGCTTTCTTGTTTTTAATTCTCAGGGTAGATAGTCAACTTCCTGCTTTCAGTCAGTCAGTTCAGTCGCTCAGTTGTGTCCGACTCTTTGCCACCCCGTGGATTGCAGCACACCAGGCTTCCCTGTCTATCACCAACTCCCAGAGCTTGCTCAAACTCATGTCCATCGAGTTGGTGATCCCATCCAACCGTCTCATCGTCTGTCATCCCCTTCTCCTCCTGCCTTCAATCTTTCCCAGCATCAGGGTCTTTTCCAAGGACCCAGTTCTTCGCATCAGGTGGCCAAAGTATTGGAGTTTCAGCTTCAGCAACAGTCCTTCCAATGAATGTTCAGGACTGATTTCCTTTAGGATTGACTGGTTTGATCTCCTTGCAGTCCAAGGGACTCTCAAAAGTCTTCTCCAACACCACAGTTCAAAACTTGCTTTCATTTTGTCACCTCCTAAAAGCATAAATGATGAAAGAACCATCGGCTTTTCAGAGTGTGATAGCCTCTTGGTCTGTTGAGTACTTCTTCCTGTGTGGCTGTAGGGGATATCTTCTTTCAAAGACAAGAATTATTTCAGCGAAGAGGGCCAGCCATGCACAGTGACAGTAAAGAGAGGCATAAGACAGCCAGGATGCACCTTGAAAAATTTAAGTCAGATTATGCCACTCCCAGTGTACAGTCACCCAGTGGCTCCCATCATACCCGGAATAAGATCCAAACTCCTTTCCCTGGCTTATAAAACCTTTGGATCTGGCCCTCGCTTACCTTCCGGTTTCATTTCACATCACTCTCCCTCTCACAAAGTACTGTCCAAGCTGACCTTCTTTCTGCTTCTCATTCCCATCTTTGGATCTTTGACCTTGTTCCTCTCACTGCCTTGAAGTCTTTCTCACGACTGTTGTTGGGTCTCTTCAGATTTTGACTTAAATGTCACATCCTCAAAGGATCTTCCTGAACAACCAACCCAGGGGAGCTGTTTGGTTACTGTCTACCATACTGTGTGTGTACGCAGTCATTGAGTTGTGTCTGACTCTGCAACCCTTTGTACTGTAACTTGCCAGTTTCCTCTGCCCATGGAATGGAATTTTCCAGGTAAGAAAATGAGTTGATTGCCAATCCACATCTCCTGTGTCTCCTGCATTGGCGGGCAGATCCTTTACCATTTATTACCTAGTTTAAAAGACAGTCAGGGTGTACCTTTAAAAGTTTAAGTCAGATTATATCACTCTCAGTTTACAGTCATCAAATAGCTCCCATTCCCTGGGAAAGGAAATGGCAATCCACTCCAGTATTCTTGCCTGGAAAATCCCATGGACAGAGGAGCCTGTCAGGCCACAGTCCATGGGGTCACAAAGAGCTGGACATGACTGAGCGACTGAACACACAAAATAGCTCCCATCACGGCTTGTTCAGAGAAAGGATTATGTCAAGGCTGTATATTGTCACCCTACTTATTTAACTTATATGCAGAGTACATCATATGAAATGCTGGGCTGGATGAATCACAAACTGGAATCAAGATTGCAGGGAGAAATATCAATAATCTCAGGTATGCAGATGACATCACCCTTATGGCAGAAAGCAAAGAGGAACTAAAGAGCCTTTTGAGGAAGGTTAAAGAGGAGAGTGAAAAAGCTGGCTTAAAATTCAACATTCAAAAAAAAAAAAAAAAAAGATCATGGCATCCAGTCCCATCACTTCATGGCAAATAGATGGGGAGACAATGGAAACAGGGACAGACTTAAATTTCTTGGGCTCCAAAATCACTGCAGATGGTGACTGCAGCCATGAAATTAAAAGACACGTCCTCTTTGGAAGAAAAGCTCTGACAAACCTAGACAGCATATTAAAAAGCAGAGACATTACTTTGCGAACAAAGGTCTGTATAGTCAAAGCTATGGTTTTTCCAGGAGTCATGTACAAATGTGAGAGCTGGACAATAAAAAAGGCTGAGCACCGAAGAACTGATGTAGCTGAAGAACTGATGCCTTCAAACTGTGGTACTGGAGAAGACTCTTAAGAGTCCTTTGGACAGCAAGGCGATCAAACCAGTCAATCCTAAAGGAAGTCAGTTCTGAATATTCACTGGAAGGACTGATGCTGAAGTTAAATCTCCAGAACTTTGGCCACCTAAAGTGAAGAGCTGATTCATTGGAAAAGACCCTGATGCTGGGAAAGACTGAAGGCAGGAGGAGAAGGAGATGACGGAGGACAAGATGGTTGGATGGCATCACTGACTTGATGGACATGAGTTTGAGCAAACTCTGGGAAATAGTGAAGGACAGGGAAGCCTGGTGTGCTGCAGTCCATGGGGTTGCAGAGAGTCAGACATGACTGAAAACAAAAATAACCTATTTTAAATTCTTTATGTAGCACGTTTCACTCTGACATCTTCTTGCTTCTTAAATTTAAAGTCTGTCTCTCTCCGGTAGAAAACAAACTCTAAGAGAAGTGTCTACCTTGTTCCCTACTTTATCTCCATCTTCTAGAACTGTACTAATACATAGTAGGTGCTCAATAGGTGTTTACTGACTGAAATGAATGGGTGAACAAGTGACAATTGTTTGAGGATCATAGCTCATCTCAGCTTTCTTGTTGGTGCTATTTGTGCCTACAGTGAATTTCCTAGGCTGTGGATATTGACTGCCTAGATGCAAAGTGTGAAGCACCCTCAAGAGCAAATCTAAAGCTCACTCTTACCAGCAAAACACACAGCAAATGTTGGTTGACTGAATAATACTCAATGAGTGCTTACTCTATATCTAATAATAGGGTCTTTATGAGCACTCATTCATTTCATCACAATAAATCAATCAGATAGGCACTATTCTCATTTCCATTATAATGTGAGGATCAGTAAACTGAGGTCCTTACAGTTAAATATATTACCCATGGCCACACAGATAGTAAATGGAAAGGTCAAGATTTGAATGCAGGACATCTGAGTCCAGAGACAACACTGCTAACTGTTACAGAAAGTTCACAAAGGAACACACCCAAGTGAAGAGAATGCAAGGAATGAATGAATGGCGAAAAGAAAATGCCAGAGAATTAGAACTGATACTTGTCTAATGCATATAAATCTGGCTGATAACTGTCTTCCACCTGCATCAAAATAAAAAGTATCCCTACCTCTCCAAGGCTACGATGGCCTTTAGTGGTTTGGGAACATCTGGGGAGATGTGCAAACATCTCAGCAGCATGGAGATCTATTAAAGGAATTCACTGGGCACGACCCACCCAAACCATCATGTAACTGGAGCTGCCTTCTCAGCATCCAGACCTGAGTAGGTCATGCTGAATGGATTGTGCCCATGCATGTTGATTAACTAATCATTGTTACATTGGGAGCCTGTCGGCTACCTTTTGGCCCTAAGTCTTCCTTCTGTCCGCTTTCTTCATGCAAGAGTTTGTCTCTACCGGACAATGGCAACTGCCACACCTTTCTGTCACCTGGACTTGCCATCTTGATCCCTCCTGCCCAGCCAGACCCCACTGATGTCTACTAGGCCCAGACATGTAATTTAGGAAGCAAATGATGCTACAAGATATTTAAGGTCAAATAACAAAAGCACTGGAGTTGTCCAAGGGCATCTGGGAGATACAGGAGAGAAAGAGAGAGAATGAGAGAGAGATGAGGATTCAGAAGGAGTTTGTGGTTCAGCCCAGACTGAATCCAGAGACAGGAAAGTCCTCCTGAGGACTTAGTTATTCTTACCATCTGGTCTGACCTTTGCATCAAGTAGAAATACTGAACAGAAAGCTCCTAAGACAAGGTGGTGAGCTATGACAGGGAAAGAGCTTTTTGAGGTAGATGAAAAGTATTCTAAGTGAGAAATGACAGAGTAAAAGAAATGCTTTAGGACTCAATTTGCTGGGTTAAATATGCTTTACAGAAGTATTACTCTGTGACACATTTGGACAGAATGAACATTGGTTATGAAGAAAATTATTCTCTCCTCAGATATATGTACTCAAGCCCTATGAATCAGAGTCATTGAGTAGCTGGGAGCAAAATTTGGTCCTTTGCAGCTACCTGTTTTTTTTTGTTGTTGTTCAGTAGAGACTGCAACACCATGAGCACTAATATCACCCCATAGGATGATGGACAATGCAACCAATTTTAGATTTTCCATCATGAAAGGCCTATGACAGTTTGCTGCTGCAGTTAAACTCACAAATGTTCACGTTTATCTTCTGTGCCAAGCTCTTTAACTGGAGCGGAAAATAACAAAGGACAATGCTGATTTCTGTAAGTTTCATTCCATTTCAAAGTTTTCTAACTGTTCCAGCTTGGTTTTCATTAATATATACTGAAATTGCAAAAGATAGGAAAATACGAAGAGAGAAGGGACTGGAAAAACTTACATAGAACACACACCATTAGTCCCTAAATAATTGGAGGGCTATCAAGCAGAGGGACTGAGACTATTTACTGTATGACAGCTGCCATCTTAGTCCATTTCCATGACATCTGTGGAGGCAAGTATTATTAATCCTCCATTTATAGATGAGGATAGTAAGTCTCTTACCCAGAATGACCTAATTAGTAAGCAGTCATGCAGGTTCAGTGGGTAGTGATTCCAATTCAGGGCTGGCTGCTCTTAAGACTATACTCTATCGAGCAGCCCCTGTCACCCTCCACACCCCCCCTCCCCTCGCCGCCGCCAGTGCCCCATGCGTTGCACAGCATTCCAAAGCACCTTTTTTCTTACGAATTAAGGTGTTCTATGAGACTTGACATCACTAAACTTCACAATTCTTTTGTGAAGCAGGAAAATCCCCGCTGCATCTACCTTTTTTTTCAGTGAGGAAACTGTGCTGAAGGGAGGCTCTCGGAGAATCTGGGAATCTGGCTGGGGTGTCTGGTAGGTTCGGTGTAGGCAGGCACTCATGGGGACTGCATGGGAGAAGGTGACAAGGGCTCCTGGAGGAAAGGGGCCACAGGTCACTCTCCTGTATGGCAGTGCTTTAGCCCAGATTTTCCCTGATACAGGATGCGGTTACTCATAGGGCAACATACACCTACCTCCAGGCTCTAATATTTGCTTTATGGTTCGAAAATTCTGATTTTTCTTTCAAAAGAAACAAGCTCAGTTTTTCTCAAGGAAAAACTTCTGATACATTCTTGCCAAAGTTCTCTTTACATGTCCATAGATGGAACTGCCTGAATTGGGAGGGAAAAACCACATAGCCTGCACCTTCACCAAAACTCTCTCTGCTTAGGTAGATACTGGAATGCTATCCTGCTGTAGGAAGCAGCTGTGACAGGAACATGTTATGCTTAATCAGACTTCTGCTCTGCCAGGCACAGTGATGAGCATTACACATTTAAGTCCTCATGAAATCTTCCTCAGATCCCCATCAGATGGGCAACAGCACACAGTGGTTAAGGACTCAGGCGTTAAGGGTGAGCTGTGTGATCTTGGGCAAGTGCCTTAACCTTTTGGTTTGCTCTGTGTAAAAATGAGGATTATTTAACAGTACTTCCCTCACCAGGTTGTTATGAGCATTAAATAAGTTAATATATGTGAGCCACTGAGAACAGGGCCTGATCAGTAGTTCACAGTTGATAAATATAAGCATCCTTATTAGCATTCCCATATTATTAATATAGAAACAGAGGATGATATTGAATAATACTGCAAAGAGAGATGAAAAACTGGACTTTACACCCAGCTGTATTGAGTCTGAAGTCTCTACTCCTCTATGCTGAGATGCCCCTCCTTAAAGATCAATAAGCAAGTCTGGGAAAATATGAATCCAGCTTTTGAAAAAGCAAAAACAAAGTTAAAAATAATCAAAAAGCCATGAAGATATTGAATTGGCTTCAACAAAAAATACTAAACCTATTATAATGATTTGTAAACTCAAAGTATTAAACTCTCCAGTTAATTTTAGTATTACCACTATGCATGGATAATATTTTTTTTATTAGGAATAAAAGTGTAGATTGATGACATATTACTTTGATTAAGAGAGCTTAGATAAGAATATAATTTTTAATTTATAAAGATGAACATGGTCACATGGTAAAATGGTCAGTGTGTAGCTATAAATATGAGTTATAAGAGAAAAGCCAGAAAAAGAGTAACTTTTTATTCTTTCTAGTCCCTCTCCAAGGTAAAGTCAACATGTGATTTAATATTTAGTCAGGTTCATTTTGAGAATGAAAGTGGATGCTATTCATAATTATGCCAGGTCAGTAGGTATAAACCAGGCTGTCTGAGGAAAGTCAGGCTGGATACCCATGCTCATCAGTTCAGTCGCTCAGTCGTGTCTGACTCTTTGTGACCCCATGGACTGCAGCAACACCAGGCTTCCCTGACTGTCACCAACTCCTGGAGCTTGCTCAAACTCATGTCCATTGAGTCGGTGATGTCATCCATCCATCTCATCTTCTGTTGTCCCCTTCTCCTCCTGCCTTCAATCTTTCCCAGCATCAGGGTCTTTTCCAGTGAGTCAGTTCTTCACATCTGGTGGCCAAAGAATTGGACTTTCAGCTTCAGCATCTTCCAGTGAATATTCAGGACTGATTTCCTTTAGGACTGACTGGTTTGATCTCCTTGCCATCCAAGGGACTCTCAAGAGTCTTCTCCAACACCACAGTTCAAAAGCATCAATTCTTCAGCCCTCAGTTTTCTTTATGATCCAACTCTCACATCCATACATGACCACTGGAAAAACCATAACTTTGACTAGATGGATCTTTGTTGGCAAAGTAATGTCTCTGCTTTTTAACATGCTCCCTAGGTTGGTCATGCTTTTCTTCCAAGGAGCAAGCGTCTTTTAATCTCATGGCTGCAGTCACCATTTGCAGTGATTCTGTAGCCCAAGAAAATTAAGTCTGTCCCTGTTTCCATTGTTTCCCCATTTGCCATGAAGTGATGGGACTGGATGCCATGATCTTCATTTTTTAAATGCTGAGTTTTAAGCCAGCTTTTTCACTCTCCTCTTTCACTTTCCTCAAAAGGCTCTTTAGTTCCTCTTTGCTTTCTGCCGTAAGGGTGGTGTTATCTTGCATATCTGAGGTTATTGATATTTCTCCCGGCAATCTTAATTCATTCCAGCTTGTGCCTCGTCCAGCCTGGCATTTTGCATGATGTACTCTGCCTATAAGTTAAATGAGCAGGGTGACAACATACAGCCTTGACATACTCCTTTCCCAATTTGGAACCAGTCTATTATTCCATGTTGTAACTGTTGCTTCTTGACCTGAATACAGATTTCTTAGGAGGCAGGTAAGGTGGTCTGATACTCCCATCTCTTCAAGAATTTTCCAGTTTCTTGTGATCCACACAGTCAAAGTCTTTAGTGTAGTCAATGAAGCAGAAGTAGATGCTTTGGATACCCATGCTAGCCAAAGGAAAACCACTTTTCGTCTGTATCTTCCATGAAAATCCAGCAATCCGTGATTTAAAAGGCACCTGTGACTTCTATCACTTCTCACATGAGTGGGTCATTTTATATTTTTTCTATTCTCTCCCTTTATAATTTCCCATTTCTACTTGCCTTGACAGTAGGCTGTGGACCCTTGGTCATTGAGAATAGAACTATTCTAGGAGACTCTTGACTGGCAGTGCTCTGTCTTTCCAGAAGGCAATCCCTGAGACCAGGAGCTTGGGACTGAACTGCAGCCTGGGCCTCATAAGGATGAGCTTTGGGAATCAGTATATTTGGTGACAATTTTTTCCCCTTACCTTTCTACTTACAGAAAGCCCTCTACATAGCCAGGAGGGCTGCTGGCTATGCGCTCCTGAGCCCTGGGAAGGGCCATCAGGCCAGTACCCTCAGGCATAAGTTCTATACCTCAAGACACTGCCCCTTTGCTAGAAGGATATATGGGCATCTAGGTCTCTTGGTTTTGACAAGAGGGCAGGGAGGGAGCTAGCTTTGAGTTAGAGTCCTCTGCTTGCTGGGCCAGGGTTCTCCCCTCCTCATGCTGTGAGGCTATGTCCTTAAACCTTTGCCTGCTAATTCTGTGAACAGACAGCACCTTCCTGTGGGGAGTCTGAGGGCAGTGGTAACAGAGACCCAACAGCCTTGTTTCTCTGCTCTAACAGCATCAGCACCCAGGGAGGTCAACTGTATTTCTTAGACTGTCCCATAGAAAGAGGCCTGGGCTGTCTCAGAACCTCTGATGAGAGTTTGCCAGGGCTGATTTATGAGTCAGGAACAGCAGGAGTGGGCTGCAAAAGTAGAGTCTGAAACTAGGAAACTGACAGAACTTCTCTGTTTCTTCTTGGGTTGTCCTCATCTGGATCATTTGGTTCTGCTGTGCGAGGCCCTGCTAAAGAGAAGTCTGGTTCACAGCAGAATGTTCAGGACTTCTGACAATATCATTTGACTTTAAGGATCAGGGTGTGGTTGGTCTTGGTCTGAGATAATCTAATAAGCACAGGAAAGTGGCTTTCAAAGTGCCAAAGGTTGTCATCTGGAAGAGGGTCTGACTTCTTTCATGAAGTCTCCAAAGGGTGGCAGAGGCCTCTGAGAGGTGGGCCTTGACCCAAAGATTGAATAAGCCTTCTAAGGGAATCAGAATAACGAGAGGGGCCAAGCATTTCCAAAATAGTTTTAAGAATACTTTAAATAAAGATTCCCTGGAGAAGAAAATGGCTATCCACTCCAGTATCCTTGCCTGGAGAATTCCATGGATAGAGGAGTCTGGTGAGCTACAGTCAGTGGGGTCAGCAAAGAGGTGGACATGACTGAGTGACTAACACAACACCACGTTCATTAAATAACAGCTTTTATTCACTGATAGCTTCCTTTGGCTAGGTGCTCTACATACCCTGCTGCTGCTGCTGTGCTAAGGCGCTTCAGTCATGTTCGACTCTGTGCGACCCCAGAGACGGCAGCCCACCAGGCTCTCCCGTCCCTGGGATTCTCCAGGCAAGAATACTGGAGTGGATTGCCACTCTCTTCTCCAGAGGATCTTCCTGCCCCAGGGATCAAACCCAGGTGTCCTGTGTTGCAGGCAGATTCATTTATCGTTTGAGCTAAAGGGAAGACTTGGGGCATCTAGGAAAACGTTTTAAACAGTTAGTGGAAGGCAAGCTTCTTTTGTCCTTCCTTCCTCTTCCTTCTTCCTATCTGAAATGCAAATGTGATGACTGGAGCCGCTGCAACCATCCTATGATCACAAGGTAATCTCAAGGATACAAGCCACAGCTAAATAGAATACAGCAACTTAAAGAAGGAAACTGGGAGATTCTTGATGTTGTGGGGCTCCCTTGCCAGTCATGAACTGCTACAATTAGAATTCATACTATATGAAAGAAAATCAATGTCTCTGTGCTAAAGGCATTATTATTTAGATTTTCTGTTATATGTAGCTGACGCAGTCCGGAAACACACATTATTTCATTTAATTCCTCACAACAATTCTGGATTATAGGGCTTATTATAGGAAAATGCAATCTCCAAGAGGTTAAATAACTTGTCCAAGAACACATAACTAGAAAGTAGTAGAGGTAAGATTTGAACTTGGATCAATCTTACCCCAAGTTCATCACATTTCCATGTTGCTTATTTTTCTCTCTCTTTTTTAACAGAGTAGCTAATGTGTGACAGCAAATTCTGTAGCAATCTATACCATGAACTACTCTTGTTTTCTAAAGTTGCTTCATTAGGCTCACTGTTGTTATGCCTGACCCATGCCAACCTGAGTGCAGAAGGGGAGTGACCATTTGCATCCTTCTAATCTCCGTGCCACTTCCTTCTATGACCCTCCTACCATACCATATGCTCTCTCTTTCTCACTCACTCACTCACTCTCTCTCATACATGCCTGCTTGAAATGGATACTCAACAGTAAGTGCTATTCTGTATTAAGTTAGTGGACCTATTGCTTCCAGTGTCCATTCTCTGCATGTCTAGACACCAGCCAAGTCACATGAAAAAGAATAACTCAAAGAAGGCAAGTCACAAGCTGAGCCCTGTGCTTTCCAAGCTCCTAAATCTTGTTTGAATAGTTTATTAGCTATGTTTCTTTTCTTCTTTTTTTTTTTGTTCAACTTAGTGGCCATACTAGCAAAAGTGAAGACTGATTTACAGTTTGTACTTTGTGCACTCTCTGAAGTGGAGCAAAAAATTGAAAGGCTTATGTCAAGCCCATTCATTCACAGACACATTTAGGATCAAATTATTTTTAAAGCACAAATTAACTTTAAAGCCCATAAGGGCTATCAAATGTTTTGGAGTTTTGCTTTACAAATCTATAGTGATCTCCCTGGCATAACATTTATTTCAAGGTAAAGCTATTGCAGATTTGCAAATATGATTTTTTATATAAAACACTATGGATGAAATACTTCAGAGGATGAAAAATTAAGCTCAGAGTGGAGTGAACCAAACCTCCCCAATAAACACAGTCACCTGGAGACAATGACCCTAAAGGCCTCAGAGTCACAGAATGTTGTATCTGGAAGGTCTGAGTGATCATCCAGTCTAGCCGTCTCATTTTAGCGAAGGCAAAACTGAGGCTTAGAGTGGTCATTTGGCTGTTGTCTAAACACACAGAGAGGGGACACTGGTAGCCATAGGTCCAGTAACTCAAAACGGAACAGCACTTAATGTATCCATTCAAGCAGGCATGTATGAGAGAGAGAAAGTGAGTGAGAGAGAGAGGCAATGAGATAAGGTAGGAGGGTTATAGAAAGAAGTCACACAGGTCGTAGGTCACATAGCTGGTTAGGACAGAACTAGTCCTTGAACCTGGGCCTTCCAAACTCTTCATTCAAATGAAAAATACTTATAAAATAAAAAATTTTGGTAAGAGAGAAATTTCTGGGGACAAATTTATCCTTTTTCTGAAATTATTTATTAATCTGGGGAGCTGTTAATAACATTCTCCACATACCTTGCTGCAAGACCTATGGAATATGCTATCATGTATCACTATTTCTGTTCATCAGATATTGCTTGGATCATAATCCTACTGATGTACATGTCTATGCTCATTTCTTCATGCACACTCTACAGTTCTAGAGGCTTGGGGCTCTGTGTTACTTTGGTTTTGTATTCCTTGCTGGTATAGCACCAAGACAGTCACATAGCAGACACTTAACAGCTACTTCTTGGTAGAATGAACAGTGAGAACAAAGCAATCTTTGTGTACAAGCCCACAGTCCTTAAAATTCTTTACTTTTAGTCTCCCATGCATGTCCTGCCTGTATTAGCCCTTTGCTGAAGGTTATAGCTACTTTGAACCTCTCTTCAATCTATGATTCCCCCAAGCTGTTATGGCTTACTTGGTCTTAGGGGTTGGATAAAGAGGGATTTGCTAATAGGCTACTGATAGCCCACAGGCTGCCTTTATGTGAATTAGAAAAAGATCACTCCTTCTTTGCCAAGGGTTCTCAGTCAGGGGGAAAGTTTGGATCCTAGGCGATATTTGGCAATAACTGGACACATTTGGTTTATTACAACTGAAGAGTGCTACTGGCTTAGAATGGGTACAGGTCAGGGATGCTGCTAAACATCCTGAGATGCACAGGAAAGCCCCTGAGCCCCAGAGAATTAGCTGGTCCAAAATGTCAACAGTGGTGATACTAAGAAATGCTGCAGCAGGAGGAAAACATTCAGAACTAGACTAGGATGAAGAGGGACCTTGTTTTTACTTAATAAATGTGCTATACTAAGAATTTAGCATTTTCTTCATCAAATATTGATTTGGACCAAGACTGAATACTTCAGAATATCTGTATTTAGGAACATCAGGACTACACTAGAGTTTATTTAAGCTCTATGTTTCCACCTTCGAGAAAGACCCTTCAGACTAGGATCACTTCTGGAGCACAGTGAGCCTTGGACTACAGAAGTCTCATCCAGTCACTTGGTATCACAGAAAGCTCCTTAAATGCACAAAGCCCCAGTTATGATTGATGATTGTGAATTATTGAGAGATCCTCCCCTGTTCCTCCTCCAGGTGATACTGTCACCAAATTCTAAGTTCAGGCCCTCATGCTTCACTCAATAAGCTTTCTCTCTCTGGTATTGATGTCTTCTTGATATATGCGGGTTGTTATCATCTCCACCCTACAATTCAACAGAGCTAAGTAGCTCTCTAAAAAACTTGTAGTAAATTTACCAACCTTTGATTATACCACTTAATCTGTGTTTGCAAAGTGCTTCACCTATATTCTCATTTAAGCAGTTTATTGCATCTAAATGAGGTTTCACTTGGAGCTGGGAGAACTGGTTATTTAATTTGTTCCTCTGTGAACTCTGCTTTTGCAACTCCAGAAGCCCTGCTACTTATAGGCCTTCAAAGATAGCAAAAACAAGGTTATAAAGAAATGTAGGGAGCTGGTCACACTGTAGGCTAAATCAGATCTCCTGAGTTCAGCATCACATGGAATGACTTTAACGGGTTTAGTCTTTGTTTTCCAGAACATTTGGGCTGACAAGGTTATACCCCCTGGAACTTGAAGACTTAGCTTTCTCTGAGGAGCAGGGACAGTAAAATGTACTTAAGAATAACTCAGGATTTCATTTCAGAACCAAGATGATTCTCCCCACTTCAGAATGCATCTGCATTAAACCACCTCCTGTGCATAGCTCCAAGTGCTTTTGGATCCGAAACCTTCATTTCCTGTCTCTTCTGCTCCTATGGAGGCAGCCTATCTGACCCTGGGGTGGACACTGTGAGCAGGGGGCCTGTGCTACTCTGGAGGGAGGAGGAGGATGTTGTGCAGCCCACTCAGCCACATTTTTGCATGTTCTCACACCTACGTACACTTGCTAAAATCCATGGAATAGATTTTCTCTGGCAGGTATTCCCTTGCATGTTTATTAAAAATTCGCTACAATATAATAGTATTGTTTTAGAGACCGAAAACTTGCAGAAAAGACTAATCTAGGTATCCAGAATGAGTGACATCAGCAAGATGGCTGAAGAAGATGTTTGTTGCTTATATCCCTTCCTCAACAACAACAAAGTGGAATCCATCCATGGACAAAGTACCTTTGTGGGAACTGTGGGATCCAGGTGGAGACTATGAAATGCCAGTACAGTCTAAGAATGAGGGAAGCTATTTTAGGAGAAAGACTCTCATTCAGGCATCTAACTGGCTGACCACAGTCATGCCTATAGACCCAGGAACAACACTCTCCCTTGAGGACTAGGCTATAGGCCCTTTAGGCTTTGGTTCTGTCTCATGGATCATGGGCTTCCCTCATAGCTCAGCTGGTAAAGAATCCACCTGCAATGAAGGAGATCCCGGTTAGATTCCTGGCTTGGGAAGATCCCCTGGAGAAGGGATAGGCTACCCACTCTAGTATTCTTGGGCTTCCCTTGTGGCTCAGCTGGTAAAGAATCCACCTGCAATGTGGGAAACCTGGGTTCAATCCTGGGTTGGGAAGATCCCCTGGAGAAGGTAAAGGCTACTCACTCCAGTAATCTGGCCCGTAGAATTCCATGGAATGTATATAGTCCATTGGCTTGCAAAGAGTTGGATGTGACTGAACGACTTTCGCTTCACTTTCATTTTCATGCATCATATACTCAGGGACCTGGAACAAGTCTCATCCACCTGTGGGCTGAGTCTCCTGTGTGCTTGGTCTTGGCTGTGGACCTTGTAAAGTGCCCTTGAACTGGCTCCAGCTACTCTTGGCCATGGTCCAGGAGCCCCTGGTAAGCACTGACTTAGACAATCACCCATGGAGGAGAGCACTTTGTGGAAGTCTGGTTTTCCAGAAGAGAAATTCTAGCAGTTCACTGGAGCAAAACAACTCAAAACTCGATTCAGTGGAGAGGAAAAAAGGAACAATTTGACTTGACCTGTGTCAACCCTCCCCAAGGTGGCACCTCTCAGAGCCAAGAGCCCTTCTCAGCCTGTGGTTACTCCTGTGGGGCAAAGGAGGGTGTGTGCATGAGTGCTTAGCTTCCCCAGCCATGCAGGATGCTGCTGGAGAGGCTTACTTCTCTGTGTCCTTAGCTGCAAGGATGGAGGCTGCAACGTGTCAAGGGGATGAGATCCTAAAGACAGTATTAAGTACTCCACAGGGGATGCCTGTCCATGGGTCAGTGGGGATGTCTTACCTGCAGATCTCCTCACTGGGCCCCTGCACATCCCCAGTGCTCTGCAGGGCCCATCCACAGGCTCCATTACCTCATGCCTGACTCCCTGTATGTGTTCCTAATGAGTGGCAAGAGCAAGCTTTTGTGGATGGCTAGTGAGCTTGAATCAGCGGGCCCAGGAGATTGACAAACTGAACATTTAGCACTATCCTTGGAAAAGCAAAAGAGAGGTAGTCAGCACCTGGGATGGCTCTGTAGGGTTGAGAGAACTCATTCCAATTTAAGAATTCTACCACAAGAGGAGGCAAGAAGTGTGGACCAGGTATTGCTATAGAAGATCTGAGAAAGCCTCAGATCCACAGAAGGGCTGACAGAAAGTATTTGTCTCTTGAAATCAGTTAGTAAAGATGCAAGAGGCAACTACAAATGCTAAGAGAGCTATGCAAGAGTTCAAGGAACATAAAGAATCAAGGACACATGATATTACTGAAAGAAGACAACATTTTTCCAGTAACAGATCCCAAAGAAATAAGGATATATGCTTCACTTGACAATTCAAAATAGCTGTTCTAAAGAAGTTCAATGAGCTATAAGAAAACACAGAAAGATAAACCAAAGTAAAAAATATATATATAAGAAAAATGAAAAGTTTAGTAAGTAGATAGAAACATTACAAAAAAAGACAATATCAAGCAGAAAAAAAGAATCTGTGAATTAGAAGACAGGAACTTTGAAATTAAATCAGAGAATAAGAAAAAAGAATAGGAAAGAGTGAAGAAAGGCTATGTGATCTATGGGCTAGCATCAAAAGAAATAATTGGTGAATTATTGGGGTACTATAAGGAGAAGAAAGGGAGAAGAGGGCAGTAGTTATTTAAATAAATGATAGCTGAGAACTTCCCAAATCTGGGGAGTGATTTAGACATCCACATTCATAAAGCAGATGGGTTCCCAAACAAACTCAATTTAAAGAAAAACACATTACAAGAAGACACACATTACAGTAAAAGTATCAAATGTCAAAGACAAAGAGAGGACCTTAAAAGAGCAAAGGAAAAGAAGTTTATAATGTACAACAGAATCCCAGTAAGAAAAGAGTGGGTTTATCAGCAGAAATGTTACACCACCGGAGAGCTTGGAACAATATATTCAAAGGGCTAAAACTTTAAAAATTGGCCAACCAAGAATTTTCTACGCAGTAACGTTGTTCTTCAGAAATGAAGGAGATAAAGACCTTCCAGGGCAAATACTTACATTAAACAAAAAGAAAGATTTCAAATAACCAAACTTCACACCTCACAGAACTAGGGAAGAAAAAAAAAAAAAAAAGAAAAAATTCACTGCAAAGTTAGGAGAAGGAAAGAAATAAAAATCAGAGTGGAAGTAAATGAAAGAAATGAAGATAACACTAAAAAAAACCAATCAAACTAAGACCTGGCTTTTTTAAAAGATAAATTGACAAACATTTAACTAGACTAACACGAACAGTATGAAAAGACAAAATGATAGGATACTTAAAGAGGATACTCCCCAAGTCAGTAGGTGCCCAATATGCTACTGGAGATCAGTGGAGAAATAACTCCAGAAAGAATGAAGGGATGGAGCCAAAGCAAAAACAATACCCAGCTGTGGATGTGACTGGTAATAGAAGCAAGGTCCAATGCTGTAAAGAGCAATATTGCATAGGAACCTGGAATGTCAGGTCCATGAATCAAGGCAAATTGGAAGTGGCCAAACAAGAGATGGCAAGAGTGAACGTAGACATTCTAGGAATCAGTGAACTAAAATGGACTGGAATGGGCGAATTTAACTCAGATGACCATTATATCTACTACTGCGGGCAGGAATCCCTCAGAAGAAATGGATTAGCCATCATGGTCAACAAAAAAGTATGAAATGCAGTACTTGGATGCAGTCTCAAAAACAACAGAATGATCTCTGTTTGTCTCCAAGGCAAACCATTCAATATCACAGTAATCCAAGTCTATGCCCTAACCAGGAATGCTGAAGAAGCTGAAGTTGAACAGTTCTATGAAGACCTACAAGACCTTTTAAAACTAACACCCAAAAAAGATGTCCTTTTCATTATAGGGGACTGGAATGCAAAAGTAGGAAGTCAAGAAACACCTGGAGTAACAGGCAAATTTGGCCTTGGAATGCAGAATGAAGCAGGGCAAAGACTAATAGAGTTTTGCCAAGAAAATGCACTGGTCATAGCAAACACCCTCTTCCAACAACACAAGAGAAGACTCTACATATGGACATCACCAGATGGTCAACACCGAAATCAGATTGATTATATTCTTTGCAGCCAAAGATGGAGAAGCTCTATACAGTCAAAAAAAAAAAAAGACCAGGAGCTGACTGTGGCTCAGATCATGAACTCCTTATTACCAAATTCAGACTTAAATTGAAGAAAGTAGGGAAAACCGTTAGACCATTCAGGTATGACCTAAATCAAATCGCTTATGATTATACAGTGGAAGTGAGAAATAGATTTAAGGGCCTAGATCTGATAGATAGAGTGCCTGATGAACTATGGAATGAGGTTCGTGACACTGTACAGGAGACAGGGGTCAAGACCATCCCCATGGAAAAGAAATGCCAAAAAGCAAAATGGCTGTCTGGGGAGGTCTTACAAATAGCTGTGACAAGAAGAGAAGTGAAAAGCAAAGGAGAAAAGGAAAGATATAAGCATCTGAATGCAGAGTTCCAAAGAATAGCAAGGAGAGATAAGAAACACCACACACAAAAATAAACTCAAAATGGATTAAAGATCTAAACATAAGACCAGAAACTATAAAACTCCTAGAGGAGAACATAGGCAAAACACTCTCCGACATAAATCACAGCAGGATCCTCTATGATCCACCTCCCAGAATACTGGAAATAAAAGCAAAAATAAACAAGTGGGATCTAATTAAAATTAAAAGCTTCTGCACAACAAAGGAAACTATAAGCAAGGTGAAAAGACAGCCTTCTGAATGGGAGAAAATAATAGCAAATGAAGCAACTGACAAACAACTAATCTCAAAAATATACAAGCAACTTATGCAGCTCAACTCCAGAAAAATAAAAGATTCAATCAAAAAATGGGCCAAAGAACTAAATAGACATTTCTCCAAAGAAGACATACAGATGGCTAACAAACACATGAAAAGATGCTCAACATCACTCATTATCAGAGAAATGCAAATTAAGACCACAATGAGGTACCATTTCACACCAGTTAGAATGGCTGCGATCCAAAAGTCTGCAAGCAATAAATGCTGGAGAGGGTGTGGAGAAAAGGGAACCCTCTTACGCTGTTGGTGGGAATGCAAACTAGTACAGCCACTATGGAGAACAGTGTGGAGATTCCTTAAAAAATTGCAAATAGAACTGCCTTATGACCCAGCAATCCCACTGCTGGGCATGCATACCAAGGAAACCAAATTGAAAGAGACACGTGTACCCCAATGTTCATCACAGGACTGTTTATAATAGCCCATCAGCAGATGAATGGATAAGAAAGCTGTGGTAATATACATAATGGAGTATTACACAGCCATTAAAAAGAATACATTTGAATCAGTTCTAATGAGGTGGATGAAACTGGAGCCTATTATACAGAGTGAAGTAAGCCAGAAAGAAAAACACCAATACAGTATACTAACACATATTTATGGAATTTAGAAAGATGGTAACGATAACCCTGTATGCAAGACAGCAAAAGAGACACAGATGTATAGAACAGACTTTTGGACTCTGTGGAAGAGGGAGAGGGTGGGATGATTTGGGAGAATGGCATTGAAACATGTATACTATCATGTAAGAAATGAATCGCCAGTCTATGTTCGATACAGGATACAGGATGCTTGGGGCTGGTGCACGGGGATGATCCAGAGAAATGATATGGGGTGGGAGGTGGGATGGGGGTTCAGGATTGGGAACTCATGTACACCTGTGGTGGATTCATGTCAATGTATGGCAAAACCAATACAGTAGTGTAAAATAAAGTAAAAATAATAATTAAAAAATAATAATTAAAAAAAAAAAGAAAGCCTTCTTCAGCAATCAATGCAAAGAAATAGAGAAAAACAACAGAATGGGAAAGACTAGAGATCTCTTCAAGAAAATTAGAGATACCAAGGGAACATTTCATGCAAAGATGGGCTCGATAAAGGACAGAAATGGTATGGACCTAACAGAAGCAGAAGATATTAAGAAGGTGTCAAGAATACACAGAAGATCTGTACAAAAAATATCTTCACGACCCGGATAATCACGATGGTGTGATCACTCATCTAGAGCCAGACATCCTGGAATGTGAAGTCAAGTGGGCCTTAGAAAGCATCACTAGTGGAGGTGATGGAATTCCAGTTGAGCTATTTCAAATCCTGAAAGATGATGCTGTGAAAGTGCTGCACTCAATATTTGCCAGCAAATTTGGAAAACTCAGCAGTGGCCACAGGACTGGAAAAGGTCAGTTTTCATTCCAATTCCAAAGAAAGGCAATGCCAAAGAATGCACAAATTACCAGACAATTGCACTCATCTCACATGCTAGTAAAGTAATGCTCAAAATTCTCCAAGCCAGGCTTCAGCAGTATGTGAACCGAGAACTTCCTGATGTTCAAGCTGGCTTTAGAAAAGGCAGAGGAACCAGAGATCAAATTGCCAACATCTGCTGGATCATGGAAAAAGCAAGAGAGTTCTAGAAAAACATCTATTTCTGCTTTATTGACTATGCCAAAGCCTTTGACTGTGTGGATCCCAATAAACTGTGGAAAATTCTGAAAGAGATAGGAATATCAGACCACCAGACCTGCCTCTTGAGAAATCTGTATGCAGGCCAGGAAGCAACAGTTAGAACTGGACATGGAACAACAGACTGGTTTCAAATAAGAAAAGGAGTGCGTCAAGGCTGTATATTGTCACCCTGCTTATTTAACTTATATGCAGAGTACATCATGAGAAACGCTGGGCTGGAAGAAGCACAAGCTGGAATCAAGATTGCTGGGAGAAATATCAATAACCTCAGATATGCAGATGACACCACCTTATTGCAGACAGTGAAGAGGAACTAAAAAGCCTCTTGATGAAAGTGAAAGAGGAGAGTGAAAAAGTTGGCTTAAAGCTCAACATTCAGAAAACGAAGATCATGGCATTCGGTCCCATCACTTCATGGGAAATAGATGGGGAAACAGTGGAAACACTGTCAGACTTTATTTTGGGGGGCCAAAATCACTGCAGATGGTGATTGCAGCCATGAAATTAAAAGACGCTTACTCCTTGGAAGAAAAGGTATGACCAACCTAGATAGCATATTCAAAAGCAGAGACATTACTTTGCCGACTAAGGCCTGTCTAGTTAAGGCTATGATTTTTCCAGTAGTCATGTATGGATGTGAGAGTTGGACTGTGAAGAAGGCTGAGCACCGAAGAATGGATGGGTTTGAACTGTGGTGTTGGAGAAGACTCTTGAGAGTCCCTTGGACTGCAAGGAGATCCAACCAGTCCATTCTGAAGGAGATAAGCCAGCCCTGGGATTTCTTTGGAAGGAATGATGCTAAAGCTGAAACTCCAGTACTTTGGCCACCTCATGCGAACAGTTGAATCATTGGAAAAGACTGTGATGCTGGGAGGGATTGGGGGCAGGAGGAGAAGGGGACGACAGAGGATGAGATGGCTGGATGGCATCACTGACTCGATGGACATGAGTTTGTGTAGGCTCTGGGAGTTGGTGATGGACAGGGAGGCCTGGCGTGCTGCGATTCATGGGGTCGCAAAGAGTCAGACATGACTGAGCAACTGAACTGAACTGAACAAAGAAAAAAGACAGACCATTCCAATTAATAAAATCAGAAATGAAGGATGAGCTATTAAAAGAGGAGATACACCACAGAAATAAAGAGGATAATACTATGAAAAAATACACACCAGCACATTGAACAATCTAGACAAAATGGACAAATTCATAGAAACGTGCCACCTACTGAGACAGAATCATAAAGAAAGAGAACATCTGAACGGACCAATAATGAGTAAGGAGGTTGAATCAGTAATAAAACACCTTTTGACAAAGAAAAACCCAAGATCAGATGGCTTCCCTGGTGAATTCTACCAAACATTTAAGGAGGAATAAATGCCAATCCTTCTCAATCTCTTCCAAAAAATGAAAGAGGGAGCACTCCCAAACTCATTGTATAAGTCCAGCATTATCCAGATATCAAAGCCAGATAAGGATGTTTCATGGAAAAAAAATATATATATTTATATATGAGCCAATATCTCTGAGAAATACAGATGTAAAATTTCTCAAAGTATTAGCACACTGAATGCAACAGCATATTAAAAGACTCATACACTCTGACCAAGCTGGACATATCCCTGGGGTGCAAGGGTGGTTGAACATATGCAAATAAAAAATGTGATACACCACATGAACAGAATGAGAGCTAAAAATCATATGATCATCTCAAAAGATGAGAAAAAGCATTTGACAAAGTGCAACTCCCTTTCAAGATAAAAACGCTCAAGAAATTGGGTATGGAAGGAATGTACCTCAACAAAGTTAAAGCCACATATGACAAACTCACAGCAAACATCATACTCAATGGTGAACAGCTGAGAGCTTCTCTAAGATCAGGAACAAAATAAGGATATCCACTTTCACAACTCCTATTACATAGTACTGAAAGTCATGGCAAGAGGAATCAGGTAAAGAAAAGAGATAAAAGGCAGCCAAGATGAAAAGGAAGATATAAAATTGTCTTTGCTTGAAGATGGTATTTTATATACATATATAGTTCTAAAGACTCCATCATAAAAACTGTTAGAACTAATCAAAAATTCAGAAAAGGTGCAGGATACAAAACCAACATATAGAAATCAGTTCCATTTCTCCACATTAACAACAAATGATCTGAAAAAGAACAAAGTAAACAAAACTTTCATTTTCAAAACAATAAAGAAATAGTAAAATACTTAGGAATAAATTTAACTGAAGAAGTGAAAGATCTGTACACTGAAAACTATAAGACTTTGATGAAAGAAGCTGAACACAACACAAACAATGGAAAGATTTCCTGTATTCATGGATTGGAAGAATGAATATTGTTAAAATATCCACACTACTCTCCAAATGATCTGTAGATGTAATACAGTTCTTATCAAAATTCCAATGGCATTTTTCATAGAAATAGAAAAAACAATCCTAAATTTTGTATGGAACCACAAAGACCCCAAATAACCAAAGCGATCTTAAGAAAGAACAAAGGTGGAGCCTCATACTTCTGCTGTTCAAACTATATTACTAAGCTATAGTAATCAAAACCGTATAGTCCTGACATAAAAAATTAAATAGACACAAGACTTGAAAGCCCAGAAATAACTCATGCTTTTATGATCAATTAATCTAAAAGCCTGGCGTGCTACAGCTCATGGGATTGCAGAGTCAGACACAACTTAGCTACTGAACAACAAAAATCTACCAGAAAGGAAGCAAAAAAATACAACGGAGAAAAGATGTGCTGGAAAAACTGGACAACTACATGCAAAAGAATAAAACTGGACCACTATTAACACCATATCTAAAATAAAGTCAAAATGGATTAAACACTTACATAAGATCCGAAACCATAAAACTTCTAGAAGAAAATGTAGTCAATAAATTCTTAGGCATTGGTCTTAGCAACAATTTTTTTGGATCTGTCTCCTCAGGCAAGGGTGACTAAAACAAATATAAACAAATGGGACTACATTAAACTGAAAAGCTTTTGCACAGTGAAAAGAACTATCAACAAAATAAAAAGGCAACCTACTGAATGGGAGAAGATATTTGCAAATGTTACATCTAATAAGGGGTTACAATCCAAAATATAAAAACAACTCATACAAATCAATATAAAAACAATCTAATTTAAAAAATGGGTACTGAATCCAAATAGTTTTCCAAAGAAGAAACACAAATGCCCAACCGATACATGAAAAGATGCTTCTCATTACTAATCATCAGGGAAGTGCAAATCAAAACCATGAGATATCACTCATATTTGTTAGAATGGCTGTTATCAACTTTATAATTTCAATACCTTTAGAGCATGAAATTTTTGCACCTTGTTTTATGTCCTTGGTTATGTTCCAGTGTGTCCTAATTTACAGTCTATGGGAACTTGAATATAATTTGTATCCTACTATTGTGTGAAATGGAGAAGGCAATGGCAACCCACTCCAGTACTCTTGCCTGGAAAATCCCATGGACGGAGGAGCCTGGTAGGCTACAGTCCATGGGGTCGCTAAGAGTCAGATATGACTGAGCGTCTTCACTTTCACTTTTCACTTTCATGCACTGGAGAAGGAAATGGCAACCCACTCCAGTGTTCTTGCCTGGAGAATCCTGTGGACAGAGGAGCTGGTGGGCTGCTGTCCATAGGGTCAAACAGAGTCGGACACAACTGAAGCGACAGCATGCTTGCATGCACTGGAGAAGGAAATGGCAACCCACTTCAGTATTCTTGCCTGGAGAATCCCACGGAGAGCAGCCTGGTGGGCTGCTGTCCATAGGATCGCACAGAGTCGGACACGACTGAAGTGACTTAGCATGCATGCATGCACTGTGTGAAAATTGTATAAATCTTAATTATGTTAAATTGGTTCACTGTGTTGTTCAGGTCTACTATATCCTTCTACTTTCCTGTATATTCATTCTATTATTTTTTGAATGTTTGATATTGAAACTCTAACTAAAAACCTTACCTACTTAAAAAATAATACATATAGTGGAACTATATGTAAACTTGTTCTCTATTTTCCAAGTCTCCTGTAAATGTGTTATCATACTTTCATAATTAAGAAAAAAGAGGAATGGCTGTTATCAAAAAGAGAACAAATAACAAGTGTTGGTGGGGATATGAAGAAAAGGGAATCCTTGTGCACTGTAGGTGGGGATGTAAATTGGTATGGTCACTATGGAAAATAGTATGGAGGCTCAATATATTAAAAATGGAGTTGACATATGATTCAGCAATTTAACTGCTGGGTAGATATCCAAAGGAAATGAAAACAGGACACTGAGGAGATATCTGCACTCTGAAGTTCATGGCAGCATTATTCACAATGGTCAAGACATGGAAACAACTTAAGTGTCCACCACTGGATGAATGGATAAAGAAGATATGAAAAAAAAAAATATATATATATATAAACTCACCCGTAAGAAAGAAGGAAATCCTGTCATTTACAAGAACATGAATGGACCTTGAGAGCATTATGCTAAGTGAAATAAGTAAAACAGAGAAAGACAAATAGTGCATGATCTAAACAGACAGGGAAGTTGTAGACTGGTGGCTGCCTGGGGCTGGGCAGTGGGGGAAATGGGAAGATGTTGGTCAAAGAGTATAAACTGCCAGTTATAAGAGGAATAAGTTCTGGGGATTCAATGTACAGCATAGTTAATATTGTATTGTATACTTGAAAGCTGCTCCTTTAAGATCTTAAATCTTAAATCAGTTCAGTTCAGTCTTAAATACTCTCATTAAAAAAAAAAAAGATAAATATGTGAGGCAATGGAGTTGTTAACTAAACCTATCCTGTCAATCACTTCATAAACAGATATCTGAAACAAATCATCACACTGTACACCTTAAACTTAATGCTATATGTCAGTTATGCCTCAATAAAGCTGAGGTAAAAAGAAAAAAAAAATTGTAGAGATGCTTTGAAGGTTCTATTTTGTAAATTAGCAGCATACGGGTTAATGTTGGGAAGAAGGCTCCTGGAAGATGTTTGAAGCTCCCAGGAAAGGGGAAATGCAGGCCAATTTAAGCAGGGAAACCCCGGGGGTGTCACTCTAGGCTCCTGGGATCAAATCCTGAAAATGATCAAAAAGCCTGACATGCTGCAGTCCATGGGGTCACAAAGAGTTGGACACCACTTGGCGCTTGAACAACAACAATCTCAGGACAAACTGGTTGAGAAGTTATCTATTTGCTTTCCTTGGCAGTGGGCTCATTTTCAAGGGTCGGGAGGCACTTTCTCCTCTTCTGGAGAGGGTGTGGCCTGGACCTCCTGGAGGTCTTTGCTTCTTATGCTGGCAGGGGAGGCAAGGGGTCTCCCCTAAGTCAGTACTCACTAAGGCAGTGATGGTCAGACTGTATGAGGGAGGTGGGCTGCCTGAACAGAGGGAGAAATAGCTTCTACCTGATGCTGGGAGGACACTTGTGTTGCTGGTTCCATATGTGGTAGACCTCTGTTTGTAAACTGAAGAAAACTGGGCATGAGGTAGTTAGGCGGCTGGGGAGCCTCAGTAAAGATCCCTGGAAACACCGATTAATTTGCCTCGCAATTCTGCTAGCTCATCTCTGCTACCAGTTTGACAAGGCATGCTTGGCTTATGAAAATGTATTCTGGACATTCAGCTCACATCTCTTTGAGTATCTTCCTTTTGCTAATCAAACTCAGAGAAGCATTTCAGCTGCTCAGATGCCAGGCAGAAGCACTGACACTTTATTCTGGACCGTGGCACATTATTAGCACTGCACTCACCCTTTCATTCATTTGCTTCTCTTGCAGAAGAAGCCGCGTGAATGATTTTTTCACTGAGAATGATAAATGGGCTTGGCGTTTCCCACTCTCATTTTTGGCATGGTCTGTGAATGTACTTGCATTTTCCAATTTTCAAATATAACATGTCCAGATGTGTATGAATGAGAAGATGCAAATATCCTGATGAGCTTAATTTTCCTGGAGAGAATTTTGCAATAATGTGAATATGGAGCCCAAACTGTTAAACACAAATGGGAAAAAGAACAGAGAAAGAGCTTTCTCATTAAAAAGAGTTGCAATCAGCAGCTCCTTTTTTGCACTGCTTTGATCCTAGAGTTTCCCTCCCATCAGGGGCCTGATGACAGGGGGCACTATTGTGGCAGCTGAAACCTCTCTATATAGCCATGCCATGTTTGTTTCTATGTAATTTTTGAAACTGAGTTGTTCCTTGACAAACTGTTTGGGTGCTTTCAAATATATGGGCTGCAGTGGTGAACTCAGAGAGATGATGTGGAATCCCTATTAAAATATGCAAATATCAACGAGCTCTGGTATAAAACGACTGGAATCCTGAATGGTTGTGATTCTGAGCCTTTTTGAGCAAAGGGCTTCCCTGTGAACTGCATATAAAGAGATTAATTTAACTGCTGTAACATGGGGTATTAGTGTTGAAGGATATACACTTTATAATACAGGAGTAATACAACTGCTGTTTTTTATGAGAAAAGAGGGAAAAGATGTACAGGCTTCCTACTGCAAATTATTTTCTGCTAGGATATTGAGAAATCATTCAGAATCCAGGGTCAGAGTTTTTTGTGTGTAATGATATAGGAGGCTCTGGTGCAAAACTGAATGTAAGTGGTTGAGGGAGCACAGAATAGAGAATAGGGTTTTTTGTTTTTATTTCCTCAGAGCCAAATGGACTAGAGAAATGTATCCTTTTGATGACAGACAAAGGGCAGAAGAAGATGTTTGCATAAAAATAAACTGTGGTGAGCTTTGGTGGGTTCTTAGTGGTGTTTTGTTAATTGTGATGGTTGTAAATATGGACCATCTGTTTTAGAAGCATTATTAAAAATGCAAGCACATTCCCCACCATTCACATGATTTACTACTTTCTTAGCAGGATCAAGATGAAAAATTTTCAGTTGCATTTACAGGGATCAAATTAAGCTGATATTAAATCCATTTAGTAATGCTGGGAATGGTTTGGGGCTTTGCCTAATGCATGTAAAATAAAAATTATGAATACCAACAAGAGGCCATAATATATTTGCTCTTAAATTTCTACACAGCTATGAATTGTATAGGCAGTTTCTTCTATGTAGCAGACATATAATGAGAAGAGAGAATCTCAGTGTTGGTAATGGCATTACCTGAGATTAAGAAGGAGGAAGAAGCCTAAACACTAGCACTTAAAGATGATATCTCAAAGATCTTGAGTTTGTATAGGAAATCCTTCTTCATTTTTTTTTAAACATTTAAGTCAGAGAAGAGAACAAGCTAATAAATTCCCAAATCCAACCCATGTGAATAACCACATTATAGGAAAAGTGAAACATCTTTTTTTTCTGACTTTGCTCCAGTTTCCTTCTCTGAGTGCTTTTGCATTTGAAATTTAGATTATCAATTATTTCACTTAGAAACTTGATTCCATAATGATATGCTCACTCAAGGTCAAGTACAAAAGAATCTCAGTAGAACATAAAACTGAAACTTCAATTTAAAATATCAAGTAGATATTTAAAGATCACATATATTGGGCTACCCAGGTCAGCTGTCTCAGGCACACTAAGAAATCCACAATAAGGATAAACTTCGGGGAGAATTCCCTACTTGTGTGGATTGTGATAGGTTCAACAGATTACCCAGAAGGTGGTGAAAAGACTCTCCTTATAATTGACAGAAAATGAAACAGAACAGGAAAATGAGCTAGCATATTCCTCAGAAGTTTAGGCACATTCAACCTGAAGAGCTCAATCCTTCCTTCCCCTGTTTTCTCATCACTCCGCTGGCTTGCTGTAAGTCAGCACTGCCCAATACAACTTTCTGTGATGCTAGAAGTGTTCTGTATTTGTGCTGTCCAACATGGTAGCCACTGGCCACATGTGACTACTGATCATTTGAAATGCAGCTAGTGTGACTAAATTGGAAACTTTAGGAAATAAATTGTATTTAATTTTAATTAGTTTAAATTTAGCCAGTGTAAGTCTAAGTCCTTAATATTACAACTGAAGACTTCATGATGAGTCAGCAGTGGGAGGATTCCAAAGGACAGTTGCTGATGTGGTGTGAGGGAGGGATTGTTCTGAGCAGGAGGGTGTTAAGGGAATTCATATGAGATTAAAATGATACAAACGGTGCTTCCAAGGGAGAAGGTTTCTGTGAATCTATACCTAAAGCTCTCAATAAGCAAATTAGGGAAGGCCTCTGAGTTCCTCTGGAATGTGAAGCCCTCGGGGCTATATAATAAAGCACAGGCATGATTTTTCCTTAGGATTCTCCCAGTCTAATGGAGAGAGATGAAGAAGAAGAAAGATTATACTACTGACCAAAACACAAGTAAATACATTTTGCAAGAGATTGGGAAAGGGATGGAATCCAGAGATAGCACTGGAAAGTAAGGTTGTTAAAAATGGTGGCATCTACATGAGAAAACTTCCCAGGAACAAGAAAGTCATGATTTTCTCTGATTTGTGGTTGGGCTGGGTCAAGGACAACCTTAGAGAAGATTAGAGAAGGTCAATCAGATGAAGAGGAAAGGGTTGGGGGTGCTGTGTGGGCTGACTGAAGATTATGGGGTGAGGTTAAAAAAATCAGAGTCTTTACCTGACATATCAGTATTTACTGCCCAGCATGAGATAGGCATCCTTTGTGCACGAAGTACTGAACAGGGTTCCACCCTCAGGAAATTATAACAAAGATGGGAAACCAGCTCTACCTAACCTGCGATAAACAACAACACAAAGCAACACTTCAATGCAGCGCCTGGAGAGGCAGAGCAGGATACCCCCAGCTTCAGAGCAGGCAGAGACCCCTGTGGGTTAGGGTGGCCAGAGTGCAGGGGGGTTGGGCTTGAAGAGTTTAACTGGGTGGAAAGCAGAGGCGGGAGAAGGGACAACAGTCAGAGGGAAAGTGCAGAATGACTGGAGGAGCCGGCTGTCCGAAAGTTAAGGTGGTCATGGTCAAAAGCGTGGGCTTGACCCAGAGGACCCTGGAAAAGTCAGAAGACAGAGAGCTGATGCGGCAGGCTTGACAAGGGCATTCTCTTGACAAATGCAGTGGTGCTAAAACAGCCCAAGGCTGGGAGGCCCCAGGGAGGCAGTGACTGGAGCAAGATGAGCTATTTCTTCACCCGGGCCAAGGTTGCTTAGGACCGAGCCCAGTGCCCAGCTGAATGGCCTGAAAATGAAACTGTTCAGCTCTAACAGCCCCTGTCTGCCTGGGAAAGTAGGGTCCAAAGTTCATTTTATACATGAGTTGCCACCCAGGTTAAGGCAGAAATTTCAGAGGAGGCTTAAGAGATTAAATCCAACATCTCCTTTATGTAACTGCTCATAGTAATTGGAAGAAGGATTCCGAAACCATGGTTACCATAGAGGACTAAAATTAAGATCAAAGGTGATGATTTCAAATCCAAGGAAATAGAATAGGTTCAAGCTAGAGCTTACATTTATGCTTTGTATAGACTATCTGATAATCCTTTGCAAAAGCATCCTTTTATGAAGCAATCTCAGGAGACAGTATAGCGGTTCACACAGCCCTGAAGCTTAGTGCAAACCCTCCCAGTACTGCTAACAGGACGGAATCCTAGGCTGAAAGGAAATGAGGTTTATAACAGGTATGAGGTTTTTAGACATGATTTTTACAGACACTGCTGATTCTTGTTGCTCCTGCTGGGTCTAGTTGAGAATTGGCATCTATTAGCAAAGGCAGTCACTGTAAAAAAATATTTTCCCAGGAGACTTCAGAGTAAAGATTTTCTAGTAGAGCTCAGTTCTTCAAGTTTTTCTTTCAGTCAGGGATAACCTTCTCATTTATAAGGAAGTGGAATGTCCTAGAATGGGTGACAGGAAGTACACCCAAGGGCTAGTTCTCCTCATTGTGAAAGGGGTACTGGCCTGTCTGGAATGTTGTGGACAGCTATGAGGCCTCTCTACTCTGAATAAACACAGCAGTTCCCCGTGTAAAGGCTTCCCTGGTGGCTCAGATGGTAAAGGTCTGCCTGCAATGCGGAAGACCTGGGTTCAATCCCTGGGTCGGGAAGATCCCCTGGAGAAGGAAATGGCAACCAACTCCAGTATTCTTGCCTGGAAAATCCCATGGACAGAGGACCCTGGTAGACTACAGTCCATGGGGTCATGAAGAGTCAGACATGACTGAGCAACTTCACTTTCTTTCCCCACATAAATCCCTCATTCTTCAAAGAGAGGGGTACACTGCCAGCTGTTCTCACCACTGAGTTTCTTTCCCACATTGCTGCTGTCAGGCAATGTGGTGCTTACCCAATGTCTTCCAGAAGCCACAGCTGCAGCCTGCCTTGTGTCAGAAACTGAGATGGGGTTCAGAGTGTGGGAACCAACTGTGGGGGGGGGGGGGGGGTAGGGAAGAAGTGAGTGGAACTAAAAGGAAGGGCCATCTGAGAGAGAGGTGGCTTTGGGGAAGTGTTCTGAACAGGAGAAAAAGGTAGTGCTGGAATAATTCTTTGTCTTTTGGGGATAAATCACTATAATTAGAATTTTAAAATTTTATATTTATATAAATATATTTTATATTTATTTTATATTTGAGTTCCCTCAAATTGTTATTCAAGTAGACTCTTTATCTTAAAAAAATTTTTGTGTGTGATATAGAGTACACATTCAGAAAAGTGCATAATATACAAATACATAGACTAATAATTTATTATAAAGTGACTGGTGTCACCACCAGGCAGGTCAAGAAACAGGACATCCTAGAAATCTCATGCGCCCCACCCCAGTCACATGCTTATGTCTTGCCTCTGGGGGTAACACCATTCTACATCTCTTAACAATCATTTTTCATTATGGCATTATGAGCTATGAACATATTCCAACAATATTCTAAGTCCAACTTTTGATACTAGAGTAATACTAAAAATATTTTTATATTTTCTTTCTCTCAGCATTGTGCATTGTAAAATTCACCCCTATTGACGTGGGTAGCTATGTTTCTTTTATTTTCATTTCAGTATTCCATCGCATAAATACACCAATTTATTCATCTGTCATAGTAGGGATGGCCACTTGGGTCATTCCCCTTTCCTTTTTGAGATCATTGTTTTCTCAGCAGCCTGCTGGCTCTCCATGAGTAGTGGTCGTGCCAAAAAAATAATTAAAGTTCAGAAGGAGACTTTCCAGATTGTAATAAAGATCAGTCACTGAGAAAGTGTTATCGATCACTTTCCAAGTAAGACATCAGACACAATGCACAATATGGTTCACAGAGGCTCCAATACTGAGAGGAATTTGAGTCTCTATATTAGCAACTCAAATTTTTACCTGCTCTAATTTTATCAATATTAGATTAATAACTTTCTGTATTGATACATTCAGGTTACAAATTATTAAATAATAATTTCGGAGAAGGCAATGGCACCCCATTCCAGTACTCTTGCCTGGAAAATCCGATGGGCGGAGGAGACTGGTAGGCTCCAGTCCATAGGGTCGCTAAGAGTCAGACACAACTGAGCGACTTCACTTTCACTTTTCACTTTCATGCATTGGAGCAGGAAATGGCAACCCACTCCAGTGTTCTTGCCTGGAGAATCCCGGGGACGAGGGAGCCTGGTGGGCCACCATCTCTGGGGTTGCACAGAATCAGACACGACTGAAGCGACTTAGCAGCAGCAGCAAATAATAATTTAAACCTTTATTTTTTGTGAGTGTATTAATTTCGCAGACTTACTATCCAAATCTTTCCTTGTTGTGTGCATTCTCTAAAATAGCTTTCTCTCATGATGATATAATCAGCTAGTAGGTGACAGCAATAATGTCTTCATGTTATTTCAGGTTTAGCCTTCAAAATGAGAATGAACTAAAAGTGGAAAGCACTTTAATATATGCATTCACTTATGCTAGCATTGACAAAGACTGATGCCAAGCATCAGTGTGGCACCTGTCATAATAATGATAATAATGATGATAATTGCTAATGCTTATAACAACCATGGCAAAGCAACAACATGCTGTCATCCATACATAAAATGATGCCACTAATCCAGAGTCAGTAGACTGTAATTTTAAAGGTTTTTCCCCTCCAGGATTGGGAAATATATGTCCTCAACCATCCCTGCTCTCTTAACTAGCTCCCACTAAAAGTCTGCCCTCAGGCAAGTTGCCTTTGATCATATTTCATCCTGACTCTAACTTCAAACTGTTCTCCTGGGCACACTCAGGGTATTCCTGGACCACCTGATATAAGAAATGCTATAAGGGAGAGGACAGAGCGATAATCATTTGCTGCCAGTTTATTTTGGCAGCTATGGTGACAACAGTCATAAAATGTGTCTTAATTAAACATCATAAAGCAATTGGAAAGAAACAATTCCCTTAATTGTTTTCCTAGTGGAAAACCCTTTGGTCACGGATTCCATATAAACTCAGGCCCACATATATCTGCTGTCTAATAGATATCTTCACGGTAGCTCCCACCTCAATACGTCCCCAAACTAGAATGACCACGTCTGGTTTTCCAGCCACAGGCTCAGTTTATATTGCTGTCGCAGTAGCATGAACAGTACCTCCCTTCCTTTCCAACCGTGTGCTGGTCTGAACAATAAACAATATGCTCACCCTACCCAAAATGCACTCTTGTCCTCCCTGTCTCAATTTCCCTCCACATCTCCGATTCACTACTTCACTGATGTTCACTTTCTCAGCTACTGGCACTATCATCCTTCCTGTGGCTTAAAGTGGAGAAGAATGATGCTCTCTCCTGAAGCCTTGTGGATTCTACCTTGGAAGCCTCTCTCCCACCAAGCACTTCTCCAGCTGCCACTGTGCTTCTCCACATACCATTATCTCTTGCCTGGGCGCTTCCATGAAGTCTCCCCTCTGCTTCCTTTGCATCCAGTATTGCTCCTCTGTAACTTGATTTTCACTCTCTTTGAACCACAAGACTGATCATGTCACCTCAATTAAATCTGTGCAATGGCCTCTCACTGACCTTGGATGAAGTCCATGGTTCAGGGGGCCCATCACGGCTACCTGCAGGCTGCTCCTTTTGGCACTGCTCACGTCACCCTCTACCCTCCAGGAGTGCAGGACCTCAGGTGTTAGGAGCATGGTACCTACACTCTCTAGATACACTTCTCCTCTGGCACCTTCCTCCCCTTCACTTGGCTCACTCCTCCAGATTTCAGCTTAGTTGCTGCTTCCTCCAGGAAGCTTTCTCTGGCCCTTCTAGACTAGAATATGTGTTCCTGCCAGGTATAGCCTGCATCTTTCCTACTGGAGCACTGACCATACTTTATTCTCATTGCTTACTTATAGACTATATGCTCCAAGTGGCTAGAACTGTGTTCATCTTGTTTATCACCAAAACCCAACACCTGACTCAGTGAGTATCACTGGTGCTCACAAAGGGTTCATCAGTGAAATGACTAACATTCAAATCCAGGGCATCTGAGGCACAGAAGAATGAACCCTTTCTGTGCTCTTTGGGTCAGACACCTTTTGTCTTCCATAATAATCTCCTTAGCAAAAATAAATAAATAGGACCTATTCTAACTTACAAGTTTTTGCACAGCAAAAGAAATCATAAACAAAATGAACCTATGGAGTAGGAGAAAATATTTGCAAATGATGCAAATGACAAGGGCTTAATTTCCAAAATATATAGACAGCTCATAAAATAATAATAACAACAACAACCCCAATTGAAAAATAGGCAGAAGACCAAAATAGACATTTCTCCAAAGAAGACACACAGATGCTCAATATGTACATGAAAAGATGCTCATCGTTGCTAATTATTGGAGACATGGAAATCAAAATTATAATGAGCTACCACCTCACACCAGTTAGAATGGCCATCATTAAAAAGTTCACAAATAGTAAATCCTGGAGAGGGTGTGGAGAAAAGGGAATCCTCTTACACTATTCGTGGGAATGTAAATTGGAGCAGCCACTATGGAGAAGAGTAAGGAGGTTCTCCAAAACACTAAAAACAGAGTTACCACATGATCCAGCAATCCCACTCCTGGGCATATACTCAGATAAAACTATAATTAGAGGGGCTTCCCTGGTGGCTCAGTGGTAAAGACTCTGTCCATCAATGCAAGAGACATGGGTTCGATCTCTGGTCCCGGAGGATCCCACATGGCAACAGAGCAACTGTACCTGTGCACCACAACTACTGAGCCTCTGTTCTAAAGCTGGAAACCACAGCTACTGAGGCCACACACCACGATTACCGAAGCCTGTGCACTCTGGAGCCTGTGTTCAGGAACAAGGGAGGCCACCAAAATGAGAAGCCCATGCACTGCAACTAGAGAGTAGATCCCGCTTGCTGCAACTAGAGAAAAGCCCAGCATAGCCAAAAATAAATAAATAAGATTATAAAAAAACTGTAATTTGAAAAGGTACATGTATCTCTATGTTCATAATAGCGCTATTTACAATAGTTAAATATGGAATTAAATGTTCACTCTTGCCATCTCCTGTTTGACCACTTCCAATTTACCTTGATTCATGGACCTAATATTCCAGGTTCTTATGCAATATTGTTCTTTACAGCATTTTATTTTACTTCCATCACCAGTCACATTCACAACTGGGTGCTATTTTTGCTTTGGCCTAGCCTCTTCATTCTTCCTGGAGCTATTTCTCCACTCTTCTCCAGTAGCATATTGGGCACCTAATGGCCTGGGGAGAGCATTTTTCAGTCTCCTATCTTTTTGCCTTTTCATACTGTTCATGGGGTTCTCAAGGCAAGAATACTGAAGTGGTTTGCATTCTCTTCTCCAGTGGACCACGTTTTATCAGAAATTTAATTCAGATGACCATCTTATCTACTAGCATGGGCAAGAATCCCTTAGAAGAAATGGAGTAGCTCTCATAGTCAACAAAAGAGTCCAAAATGCAGTACTTGGATGCAATCTCAAAAACAACAGAATGATCTCTGTTTGTTTCCAAGGCAAACCATTCAATATCACAGTCATTCAAGTCTATGCCCCAACTGCTAATGCCACAGAAGCTGAAGTTGAATGGTTCTATGATGGCTTCCCTGGTGGCTGAGACGGTAAAGCGTCTGCCTGCATGGCGGGAGACCTGGGTTCGATCCCTGGGTCAGGAAGATGCCCTGTAGAAGGAAATGGCAACCCACTCCAGTACTCTTGCCTGGAAAATTTCATGGATGGAGGAGTCTTGTGGGCTACAGTCCATGGGGCCGCAAAGAGTCAGACACGACTGAGTGATTTCACTTACACTATGATGACTTACAAGAACTTCTAGAACTAAAACCAAAAAAGGATATCCTTCTCATCATAGGGGATTGGAATGAAAACATAGGAAGTCAAGAGATACCTGGAGTAACACGCAACTTTGGCCTTGGAATACGGAATGAAGCAGGGCAAAGGCTAACAGAGTTTTGGCAAGAGAATGTACTGGTCATAGCAAACATCCTCTTCCAAGAACACAAGAGACAACTCTACACATGGACATCACCAGATGGTCAATACTAAAATCAGACTGATTATATACTTTGCAGCCAAATCTGGAGAAGATCTATACAGTCAGCAAAAACAAGACCTGGAGCTGACTGTGGCTCAGATCATGAAATCTTTATTGCAAATTCAGACTTAAATTGAATAAAATAGGGAAAACCACTAGACCATTCAGATATGACCTAAATCAAATCCCTTATGATTATACAGTGGAAGTGACAAATAGATTCAAGGGATAAGATGATAGAGTGCCTGAAAAACTATGGACGGAGGTTTGTAACACTGTACAGGAGGCAGTGATCAAGACCAACCCCAAAAAGAAACAATGCAAAAAGGCAAAATGGGTTGTCTGAGAGGCCTTACAAATAGTTGAGAAAAGAAAAGAAGCAAAAGCAAATGAGAAAAGGAAAGATATACCCATTTGAATGCAGAGTTCCAAAGAATAGCAAGGAGAGGTAAGAAAGACTTCCTCAGTGATCAATGCAAAGAAATTGAAGAAAACAGTAGAATGGGAAAGACTAGAGATCTCTTCAAGAAAATTAGAGATACCAAGGGAACATTTCATGCAAAGATGGGCACAATAAAGGAAGCAGAAGATATTAAGAAGCAGAAGATATTAAGAAGAGGTGGCAAGAATACACAGAAGAACTATACAAAAAAGATCTTCATGACTCAGATAACCATGATGGTGTGATCACTCACCTAGAGCCAGACATCCTGGAATGGGAAATCAAGTGGGCCTTAGGAAGCATCACTACAAACAAAGCTAGTGGAGGTGATGGAATTCCAGTTGAGCTATTTCAAATCCTAAAAGATGATGCTATGAAAGTGCTGCACTCAATATGTCAGCAAATTTGGAAAACTCAGTAGTGGCCACAGGACTGGAAAACGTCAGTCTTCATTCCAATCCCAAAGAAAGACAATGCCAGAGAATGTTCAAACTACCTAACAACTATAGTCATTTCGGGCTTCCCTGGCGGCTCAGAGGTTAAAGCGTCTGCCTGCAATGTGGGAGACCTGGGTTCGATCCCTGGGCCAGGAAGATCCCCTGGAGAAGGAAATGACAACCCACTCCAGTGTTCTTGCCTGGAGAATCCCATGGATGGAAGATCCTGGTGGGCTACAGTCCACGGGGTCGCAAAGAGTCGGACATGACTGAGTGACTTCATAACATAACATAACATAACATAACATAACATAACATAACATAACA